>NC_074679.1:16262579-16989272 GCF_029448725.1 Salvelinus fontinalis | reverse complement strand
GTCCTGGCTGGCTGGCTGCATGGCACCTCTCTTATTAGTCCTACTGATGGCTGCTCACTGAGATCTGAGGGGGAGATTAAGGTACCCTGTAGAAATCAAGCCATTTATTCCCTTTCACCTTTTCACAAGCCTTTGGGTTATGTATTGAACAGCATCATATCTGGTAGAGTTCCAGACCCAGTCGGTGTAGTCTCAATACATGAGGTCCAGTTGGGTGAGTTAATTAGTTTATGTTCAGCGGGGAGAGCAAACCATCCCGCAGCATACAGTAAATATCCTATAGTCAACAATTCATCTGCATTATACAGTGTGTTGTTTTATAACGGCAATGTATTAATATAACATAATGGGTCATAAGAAATCAAGCATAAAGTCTGCCGCCGAGACATAACATTTACATTATAGAATGTCATTCATTAGTATGCATGATGATTGGCAATGACACCAAACCCTGATAACCCAGTGCATTGTGCTTACCCAGGCTTGTCTCCCTCCCGTCACCCCCCTCTGATCCCTCCACCCTCCTTATTTTCCCCCAAGCGGTGTGTGTGTGTGTGTGTGTGTGTGTGTGTGTGTGTGTGTGTGTGTGTGTGTGTGTGTGTGTGTGTGTGTGTGTGTGTGTGTGTGTGTGTGTGTGTGTGTGTGTGTGTGTGTGTGTGTGTGTGTGTGTGTGTGTGCGTGCGTGCGTGCGTGTGTAACAGTATAACTTTACGGCGTCCCCTCGCCCCGACACGGGCGCGAACCTGGGACCCTCTGCACACATCAACAACGGTCGCCCACGAAGCACAGTCGTTACCCATCGCTCCACAAAAGCCGCGGCTCTTGCAGAGCAAGGGGCAACACTACTTAAGTCTCAGAGCAAGTGACGTAACTGATTGAAATGCTACTAGCGCGCACCCGCTAACTAGCTAGCCATTTCACATCCGTTACACTCACCCCCCTTTCAACCTCCTCCTTTTTCCGCAGCAACCAGTGATCCGGGTCAACAGCATCAATGTAACAGTATAACTTTAAACCGTCCCCTCGCCCCGACACGGGCGCGAACCAGGGGACCCTCTGCACACATCAACAACGGTCGCCCACGAAGCACAGTCGTTACCCATCGCTCCACAAAAGCCGCGGCTCTTGCAGAGCAAGGGGCAACACTACTTAAGTCTCAGAGCAAGTGACGTAACTGATTGAAATGCTACTAGCGCGCACCCGCTAACTAGCTAGCCATTTCACATCCGTTACACGTGCGTGCGTGCGTGCGTGTTTAAGCCTGCAGAGCCATCTTTGATGGCGTTTGAGGCAGTCTCCAGCCCCCATACAGACAGACAGGTGAGCTGCAGCTGGTCCAAGGGTCCAGCCCCCATACAGACAGACAGGTGAGCTGCAGCTGGTCCAGGGGTCCAGCCCCCATACAGACAGACAGGTGAGATGCAGCTGGTCCAGGGGTCCAGCCCCCATACAGACAGACAGGTGAGATGCAGCTGGTCCAGGGGTCCAGCCCCCATACAGACAGACAGGTGAGATGCAGCTGGTCCAAGGGTCCAGCCCCCATACAGACAGACAGGTGAGCTGCAGCTGGTCCAGGGGTCCAGCCCCCATACAGACAGACAGGTGAGATGCAGCTGGTCCAGGGGTCCAGCCCCCATACAGACAGACAGGTGAGATGCAGCTGGTCCAGGGGTCCAGCCCCCATTCAGACAGACAGGTGAGCTGCAGCTGGTCCAGGGGTCCAGCCCCCATACAGACAGACAGGTGAGCTGCAGCTGGTCCAGGGGTCCAGCCCCCATACAGACAGACAGGTGAGATGCAGCTGGTCCAGGGGTCCAGCGCCTATACAGACAGACAGGTGAGCTGCAGCTGGTCCAGGGGTCCAGCCCCCATTCAGACAGACAGTTGAGCTGCAGCTGGTCCAGGGGTCCAGCGCCTATACAGACAGACAGGTGAGCTGCAGCTGGTCCAGGGGTCCAGCCCCCATACAGACAGACAGGTGAGCTGCAGCTGGTCCAGGGGTCTAGCCCCCATACAGACAGACAGGTGAGATGCAGCTGGTCCAGGGGTCCAGCCCCCATACAGACAGACAGGTGAGCTGCAGCTGGTTCAGGGGTCCAGCCCCCACTCAGACAGACAGGTGAGCTGCAGCTGGTCCAGGGGTCCAGCCCCCATACAGACAGACAGGTGAGCTGCAGCTGGTTCAGGGGTCCAGCCCCCACTCAGACAGACAGGTGAGCTGCAGCTGGTCCAGGGGTCCAGCCCCCATACAGACAGACAGGTGAGCTGCAGCTGGTCCAGGGGTCCAGCCCCCATACAAACAGACAGGTGAGCTGCAGCTGGTCCAGGGGTCCAGCCCCCATACAAACAGACAGGTGAGCTGCAGCTGGTCCAGCTCCCTCCACCTTGAGCTCACTACTCCACAGATACGCACCATGGATGTCTTCTCTCTTCTCCTCTTCTCTCTCCACATATTGCGAAGGTCGGGAAGAGAGGGACAGAAATCAAACTCCTCCCTGCTCTGAAATGTGTAAGCTCTGCAAGCACAACAAACAGACTCCTGACAATCCTGAAGGAGTCAGCCCGACCCACCGGTGGTTAACACACTGTGCTACGTGTCATAACCTCTGTATAGGTCCGTTAAGGACAACCGGTGATCTGTAACTATGCATACGGTGCTGTGTTCTCTAGGGTGTTTCTGATGTAAATTCACAGGCCTGTATGAAGCACTGCTGGTTGAGGCAGTACAAAGCCACGGCAAGGTGACTTGTAGCTGCTATTGTCAGATGGCTGTTGGTTTTGTTCAGCAAAGCGTGAAAGTGAGTTAAACGACCTGCTGAATTCTCCCAGTACGCATGCTAAATGGAAACTAGAGAAATACACAGTCCTGCAGCTAAAGCAAGTGCTGAAATAGGAATAGCAGTAACACAGGGGAAGCTTGATGTTTTCAGTGGTCTGTAGCTACAAAAATAGGGATTTGGACACATTTTGTTCAAACAAAAAGTACAACATATCTACTACCACAATGCTACACAAACTCTAATCGGAACATTGGAGCTTTGAGTAGAATGGATGTGGTAAATGTATGCCTTTCACTGCTCTTTTCTGTTTGCTTCTCTGCAGTCTGTTTGTCTCGCTGTTTGTTTGTTGGTTTGCCTCTTTCTAACAAGCGCCATTTTACCTCATCTCTCTCTCCCAGCCTGGTCCAATTAAAGCATCTGATCAGCTAGAACAGTTTAATGATGGTGGCGGTCGGGTCAGCCAGGCGGGCGCTTCACTGGTCTGAGTCGACAGGTAGAGAGCGTGCTGTGAGGTGATGTCTGCACAACACTGGTGTTGTGGCTCACTGAATTACTCCGCAGACAGGGTAAAGTAACCCTACATCCCTCGATCTATCTGTCTATCCTCCCTATTCTCCATCCATCCATCCATCCACTATCTATCTTTCTATCTGTCTATCCTCCCTCATCCCTCTGTCTATCTGTCTATCCTCATCCCTCTGCCTATCTGTCTATCCTCCCTCCCTCTGTCTATGTGTCTATCCTCATCCCTCTGCCTATCTGTCTATCCTCATCTCTCTGCCTATCTGTCTATCCTCATCCCTCTGTCTATCTGTCTATCCTCATCCCTCTGTCTATCTGTCTATCCTCATCCCTCTGTCTATCTGTCTATCCTCATCCCTCTGTCTATCTGTCTATCCTCATCCCTCTGTCTATCTGTCTATACTCGTCCCTCTGTCTATCTGTCTATCCTCATCCCTCTGTCTATCTGTCTATCCTCGTCCTTCTGTCTATCTGTCCATCCTCATCCCTCTGTCTATCTGTCCATCCTCATCCCTCTGTCTATCTGTCTATCCCCATCCCTCTGTCTATCTGTCTATCCTCATCCCTCTGCCTATCTGTCCATCCTCATCCCTCTGTCTATCTGTCTATCCTCATCCCTCTGCCTATCTGTCTATCCTCATCCCTCTGTCTATCTGTCTATCCTCCCTCTGTCTATCTGTCTATCCTCCCTCTGTCTATCTGTCTATCCTCCCTCTGTCTATCTGTCTATCCCCATCCCTCTGTCTATCTGTCCATCCTCATCCCTCTGTCTATCTGTCTATACTCGTCCTTCTGTCTATCTGTCTATCCTCATCCCTCTGTCTATCTGTCTATCCTCGTCCTTCTGTCTATCTGTCCATCCTCATCCCTCTGTCTATCTGTCCATCCTCATCCCTCTGTCTATCTGTCTATCCCCATCCCTCTGTCTATCTGTCTATCCTCATCCCTCTGCCTATCTGTCCATCCTCATCCCTCTGTCTATCTGTCTATCCTCATCCCTCTGCCTATCTGTCTATCCTCATCCCTCTGTCTATCTGTCTATCCTCCCTCTGTCTATCTGTCTATCCCCATCCCTCTGTCTATCTGTCTATCCTCATCCCTCTATATATCTGTCTATCCTCATCCCTCTGTCTATCTGTCTATCCTCATCCCTCTGTCTATCTGTCTATCCTCCCTCCCTCCCTCTGTCTATCTGTCTATCCTCATCCCTCTGTCTATCTGTCTTTCCTCATCCCTCTGTCTATCTGTCTATCCTCATTCCTCTGTCTATCTGTCTATCCTCCCTCTGTCTATCTGTCTATCCTCGTCCTTCTGTCTATCTATCCCCATCCCTCTGTCTATCTGTCTATCCTCTCTCCCTCTGCCTATCTGTCCATCCTCATCCCTCTGTCTATCTGTCTATCCTCATCCCTCTGTCTATCTGTCTATCCTCATCCCTCTGTCTATCTGTCTATCCTCATCCCTCTGTCTATCTGTCTATCCTCATCCCTCTGTCTATCTGTCTATCCTCATCCCTCTGTCTATCTGTCTATCCTCATCCCTCTGTCTATCTGTCTATCCTCATCCCTCTGTCTATCTGTCTATCCTCCCTCCCTCTGTCTATCTGTCTATCCTCATCCCTCTGTCTATCTGTCTATCCTCCCTCCCTCTGTCTATCTGTCTATCCTCCCTCCCTCTGTCTATCTGTCTATCCTCATCCCTCTGTCTATCTGTCTATCCTCATCCCTCTGTCTATCTGTCTATCCTCATCCCTCTGTCTATCTGTCTATCCTCCCTCCCTCTGTCTATCTGTCTATCCTCATCCCTCTGCCTATCTGTCTATCCTCATCCCTCTGCCTATCTGTCTATCCTCATCCCTCTGCCTATCTGTCTATCCTCATCCCTCTGCCTATCTGTCTATCCTCATCCCTCTGTCTATCTGTCTATCCACATCCTTCTGTCAATCTGTCTATCCTCATCCCTCTGTCTATCTGTCTATCCTCATTCCTCTGTCTATCTGTCCATCCTCATCCCTCTGTCTATCTGTCTATCCTCATCCCTCTGTCTATCTGTCTATCCTCATCCCTCTGTCTATCTGTCTATCCTCATCCCTCTGTCTGTCTATCCTTATCCCTCTGTCTATCTGTCTATCCTCATCCCTCTGCCTATCTGTCCATCCTCATCCCTCTGTCTATCTGTCTATCCTCATCCCTCTGTCTATCTGTCTATCCCCCCTCCCTCTGTCTATCTGTCTATCCTCATTCCTCTGTCTATCTGTCTATCCTCCCTCTGTCTATCTGTCTATCCTCGTCCTTCTGTCTATCTATCCCCATCCCTCTGTCTATCTGTCTATCCTCCCTCCCTCTGCCTATCTGTCCATCCTCATCCCTCTGTCTATCTGTCTATCCTCATCCCTCTGTCTATCTGTCTATCCTCATCCCTCTGTCTATCTGTCTATCCTCCCTCCCTCTGTCTATCTGTCTATCCTCATCCCTCTGTCTATCTGTCTATCCTCCCTCCCTCTGTCTATCTGTCTATCCTCCCTCCCTCTGTCTATCTGTCTATCCTCATCCCTCTGTCTATCTGTCTATCCTCATCCCTCTGTCTATCTGTCTATCCTCATCCCTCTGTCTATCTGTCTATCCTCATCCCTCTGTCTATCTGTCTATCCTCCCTCCCTCTGTCTATCTGTCTATCCTCATCCCTCTGCCTATCTGTCTATCCTCATCCCTCTGCCTATCTGTCTATCCTCATCCCTCTGCCTATCTGTCTATCCTCATCCCTCTGCCTATCTGTCTATCCTCATCCCTCTGTCTATCTGTCTATCCACATCCTTCTGTCAATCTGTCTATCCTCATCCCTCTGTCTATCTGTCTATCCTCATTCCTCTGTCTATCTGTCTATCCTCATCCCTCTGTCTATCTGTCTATCCTCATCCCTCTGTCTATCTGTCTATCCTCATCCCTCTGTCTATCTGTCTATCCTCATCCCTCTGTCTATCTGTCTATCCTCATCCCTCTGTCTGTCTATCCTCATCCCTCTGTCTATCCTCATCCCTCTGCCTATCTGTCCATCCTCATCCCTCTGTCTATCTGTCTATCCTCCCTCCCTCCCTCTGTCTATATGTCTATCCTCATCCCTCTGTCTATCTGTCTATCCCCCCTCCCTCTGTCTATCTGTCTATCCTCATCCCTCTGTCTATCTGTCTATCCTCATCCCTCTGCCTATCTGTCTATCCTCATCCCTCTGCCTATCTGTCTATCCTCATCCCTCTGCCTATCTGTCTATCCTCATCCCTCTGCCTATCTGTCTATCCTCATCCCTCTGTCTATCTGTCTATCCACATCCTTCTGTCAATCTGTCTATCCTCATCCCTCTGTCTATCTGTCTATCCTCATTCCTCTGTCTATCTGTCTATCCTCATCCCTCTGTCTATCTGTCTATCCTCATTCCTCTGTCTATCTGTCTATCCTCATCCCTCTGTCTATCTGTCTATCCACATCCTTCTGTCAATCTGTCTATCCTCATCCCTCTGTCTATCTGTCTATCCACATCCTTCTGTCAATCTGTCTATCCTCATCCCTCTGTCTATCTGTCTATCCTCATCCCTCTGTCTATCTGTCTATCCTCATCCCTCTGTCTATCTGTCTATCCTCATCCCTCTGTCTATCTGTCTATCCTCCCTCCCTCTGTCTATCTGTCCATCCTCATCCTTCTGTCTATCTGTCTATCCTCATCCCTCTGTCTATCTGTCTATCCTCATCCCTCTGTCTATCTGTCTATCCTCATCCCTCTGTCTATCTGTCCATCCTCATCCCTCTGTCTATCTGTCTATCCTCATCCCTCTGTCTATCTGTCTATCCTCATCCCTCTGTCTATCTGTCTATCCTCATCCCTCTGTCTATCTGTCTATCCTCATCCCTCTGCCTATCTGTCTATCCTCATCCCTCTGTCTATCTGTCTATCCTCCCTCTGTCTATCTGTCTATCCCCATCCCTCTGTCTATCTGTCTATCCTCATCCCTCTATATATCTGTCTATCCTCATCCCTCTGTCTATCTGTCTATCCTCATCCCTCTGTCTATCTGTCTATCCTCCCTCCCTCCCTCTGTCTATCTGTCTATCCTCATCCCTCTGTCTATCTGTCTTTCCTCATCCCTCTGTCTATCTGTCTATCCTCATTCCTCTGTCTATCTGTCTATCCTCCCTCTGTCTATCTGTCTATCCTCGTCCTTCTGTCTATCTATCCCCATCCCTCTGTCTATCTGTCTATCCTCTCTCCCTCTGCCTATCTGTCCATCCTCATCCCTCTGTCTATCTGTCTATCCTCATCCCTCTGTCTATCTGTCTATCCTCATCCCTCTGTCTATCTGTCTATCCTCATCCCTCTGTCTATCTGTCTATCCTCATCCCTCTGTCTATCTGTCTATCCTCATCCCTCTGTCTATCTGTCTATCCTCATCCCTCTGTCTATCTGTCTATCCTCATCCCTCTGTCTATCTGTCTATCCTCCCTCCCTCTGTCTATCTGTCTATCCTCATCCCTCTGTCTATCTGTCTATCCTCCCTCCCTCTGTCTATCTGTCTATCCTCCCTCCCTCTGTCTATCTGTCTATCCTCATCCCTCTGTCTATCTGTCTATCCTCATCCCTCTGTCTATCTGTCTATCCTCATCCCTCTGTCTATCTGTCTATCCTCCCTCCCTCTGTCTATCTGTCTATCCTCATCCCTCTGCCTATCTGTCTATCCTCATCCCTCTGCCTATCTGTCTATCCTCATCCCTCTGCCTATCTGTCTATCCTCATCCCTCTGCCTATCTGTCTATCCTCATCCCTCTGTCTATCTGTCTATCCACATCCTTCTGTCAATCTGTCTATCCTCATCCCTCTGTCTATCTGTCTATCCTCATTCCTCTGTCTATCTGTCCATCCTCATCCCTCTGTCTATCTGTCTATCCTCATCCCTCTGTCTATCTGTCTATCCTCATCCCTCTGTCTATCTGTCTATCCTCATCCCTCTGTCTGTCTATCCTTATCCCTCTGTCTATCTGTCTATCCTCATCCCTCTGCCTATCTGTCCATCCTCATCCCTCTGTCTATCTGTCTATCCTCATCCCTCTGTCTATCTGTCTATCCCCCCTCCCTCTGTCTATCTGTCTATCCTCATTCCTCTGTCTATCTGTCTATCCTCCCTCTGTCTATCTGTCTATCCTCGTCCTTCTGTCTATCTATCCCCATCCCTCTGTCTATCTGTCTATCCTCCCTCCCTCTGCCTATCTGTCCATCCTCATCCCTCTGTCTATCTGTCTATCCTCATCCCTCTGTCTATCTGTCTATCCTCATCCCTCTGTCTATCTGTCTATCCTCCCTCCCTCTGTCTATCTGTCTATCCTCATCCCTCTGTCTATCTGTCTATCCTCCCTCCCTCTGTCTATCTGTCTATCCTCCCTCCCTCTGTCTATCTGTCTATCCTCATCCCTCTGTCTATCTGTCTATCCTCATCCCTCTGTCTATCTGTCTATCCTCATCCCTCTGTCTATCTGTCTATCCTCATCCCTCTGTCTATCTGTCTATCCTCCCTCCCTCTGTCTATCTGTCTATCCTCATCCCTCTGCCTATCTGTCTATCCTCATCCCTCTGCCTATCTGTCTATCCTCATCCCTCTGCCTATCTGTCTATCCTCATCCCTCTGCCTATCTGTCTATCCTCATCCCTCTGTCTATCTGTCTATCCACATCCTTCTGTCAATCTGTCTATCCTCATCCCTCTGTCTATCTGTCTATCCTCATTCCTCTGTCTATCTGTCTATCCTCATCCCTCTGTCTATCTGTCTATCCTCATCCCTCTGTCTATCTGTCTATCCTCATCCCTCTGTCTATCTGTCTATCCTCATCCCTCTGTCTATCTGTCTATCCTCATCCCTCTGTCTGTCTATCCTCATCCCTCTGTCTATCCTCATCCCTCTGCCTATCTGTCCATCCTCATCCCTCTGTCTATCTGTCTATCCTCCCTCCCTCCCTCTGTCTATATGTCTATCCTCATCCCTCTGTCTATCTGTCTATCCCCCCTCCCTCTGTCTATCTGTCTATCCTCATCCCTCTGTCTATCTGTCTATCCTCATCCCTCTGCCTATCTGTCTATCCTCATCCCTCTGCCTATCTGTCTATCCTCATCCCTCTGCCTATCTGTCTATCCTCATCCCTCTGCCTATCTGTCTATCCTCATCCCTCTGTCTATCTGTCTATCCACATCCTTCTGTCAATCTGTCTATCCTCATCCCTCTGTCTATCTGTCTATCCTCATTCCTCTGTCTATCTGTCTATCCTCATCCCTCTGTCTATCTGTCTATCCTCATTCCTCTGTCTATCTGTCTATCCTCATCCCTCTGTCTATCTGTCTATCCACATCCTTCTGTCAATCTGTCTATCCTCATCCCTCTGTCTATCTGTCTATCCACATCCTTCTGTCAATCTGTCTATCCTCATCCCTCTGTCTATCTGTCTATCCTCATCCCTCTGTCTATCTGTCTATCCTCATCCCTCTGTCTATCTGTCTATCCTCATCCCTCTGTCTATCTGTCTATCCTCCCTCCCTCTGTCTATCTGTCCATCCTCATCCTTCTGTCTATCTGTCTATCCTCATCCCTCTGTCTATCTGTCTATCCTCATCCCTCTGTCTATCTGTCTATCCTCATCCCTCTGTCTATCTGTCCATCCTCATCCCTCTGTCTATCTGTCTATCCTCATCCCTCTGTCTATCTGTCTATCCTCATCCCTCTGTCTATCTGTCTATCCTCATCCCTCTGTCTATCTGTCTATCCTCATCCCTCTGCCTATCTGTCTATCCTCATCCCTCTGCGTATCTGTCTATCCTCATCCCTCTGTCTATCTGTCTATCCTCATCCCTCTGTCTATCTGTCTATCCTTATCCCTCTGTCTATCTGTCTATCTTCATCCCTCTGTCTATCTGTCTATCTTCATCCCTCTGTATATCTGTCTATCCTCCCTCCCTCTGTCTATCATCCCTCCCTCCCTCCATCTATCCTCCCTCCCTGTCTGTCTTTCTCTCTATCCTCCCTCCTTCCCTCCCTCCCTCCCTCCCTCCCTCCCTCCCTGCCTCCCTCCCTCCCTCAGTCTGTCTATCTCTCTATCCTCCCTCCCTCCCTCCCAGCCTCCCTCAGTCTGTCTATCTCTCTATCCTCCCTCCCTCCCTCCCTGCCTCCCTCAGTCTGTCTATCTCTCTATCCTCCCTCCCTCCCTGTCTATCTATCTTCCCTCCCTCCCTCCCTCCCTGCCTCCCTCAGTCTGTCTATCTCTCTATCCTCCCTCCCTCCCTGTCTATCTATCTTCCCTCCCTCCCTCCCTCCCTGCCTCCCTCAGTCTGTCTATCTCTCTATCCTCCCTCCCTCCCAATTTCCATTATCTCTCAGTGAGCAGGAAGAGGCAGGTTTGTCTATAGACTAAGAGGAAGCTCCGTATGTGAAGAAAATACTGTATATAGTTTCATTTCTCTCCACATGTCTACCCACCCATCTTACTAAAGTAGTCTAATGCAACTATCAAACTAAGCAAAGGAAAGAAAACTGAATCAATTTTTTTAGCAAATAAAATCTAAATTTGCTGCTTCTTGACAATGGTGAAGGTCAATCATGGTTTTATGCACACAGTGATTATATGGGGGGAAAGGAAACAAGAAAAGTGACAGAAACAAAGAAATGAATTACTCTGAACGATACGTCTGTAGTTCAAACCCAACACCTGTCCTGACTGATGTAAGGCAAGGTGCATGTGTGTGCTGTCTGACCCCTGCCTCTCAGTGGAGGCCAGCATCTGCTGAGGAGAACTCTAATGGATGCCCAGCTGGAGACAGGCACACACAAGGGCAGCCAAAGTCAGGCACACTCCCATTCAGGACCCCAGCATTTGGCAGAGATAATCTTTGGCAGAGCTCAGGAGCCTGGCCCGGTTTTCTGTCTGTGTGTGTGCATGCACAAGAGAGAGTGAGAGACAGGGAGAGACAGAGTGACAGAGAGACAAAGAGAGTGAGAGACAGGGAGAGACAGATATACAGGGAGAGACAGAGAGTGAGAGACAGGGAGAAACTGAGAGAGTGTGAGACAGGGAAAGAGAGAGACAGAGATAGTGAGAGACAGAGAAAGGGAGAGACAGAGACAGAGCGACAGAGAGTGAAACAGAGAGTGAGAGAGGGAGAAACAGAGAGACTGGGAGACAGAGACAGAGAGAGTGAGAGACAGGGAGAGACAGAGAGAGTGAGAGATTGGGAGAGACAGAGAGACAGGGCGAGACAGAGAGACAGAAAAAGTGAGGGACAGGAGAGACAGAGAGACAGAGATAGTGAGAGACAGGAAGAAACAGAGAGACAGAGTGAGAGATAGGGAGAGACAGGGAGAGACAGAGAATTAGAGAGAGTGAGAGACAGGGAGAGACAGAGAATCAGAGAGAGTGAGAGACAGGGAGAGACAGGAAGAAACAGCGATACAGAGAGAGTGAGAGAAGAAGAAACAGAGAGACAGAGTGAGAGACAGGAAGAAACAGAGACAGAGCGACAGAGAGTGAAGCAGAGAGTGAGAGAGGGAGAAACAGAGACTGGGAGACAGAGAGAGTGAGAGACAGGGAGAGACAGAGAAAGTGAGAGACAGGGAGAGACAGAGAGACAGGGCGAGACAGAGAGACAGAGAGAGTGAGGGACAGGAGAGACAGAGAGACAGAGATAGTGAGAGACAGGAAGAAACAGAGCGACAGAGTGAGAGATAGGGAGAGACACGGAGAGACAGAGAATTAGAGAGAGTGAGAGACAGGGAGAGACAGAGAATCAGAGAGAGTGAGAGACAGGAAGAAACAGCGATACAGAGAGAGTGAGAGAGGAAGAAACAGATAGACAGAGTGAGAGACAGGGAGAGACATCGAGAGTGAGAGACAGAGAGACAGGGAGAGACAGAGAGACAGGGAGAAACAGAGAGAGACAGAGAGAGTGAGAGACAGGAAGAAACATAGAGATAGAGTGAGAGACAGGGAGAGACAGAGAATCAGAGAGTGAGAGACAGGGAGAGACAGAGAAACAGAGATAGTGAGAGACAGGAAGAAACAGCAATACAGAGAGAGTAAGAGACAGGAAGAAACAGAGAGACAGAGAGAGTGAGAGACAGAGCATGAAAGACAGGAACAGAGAGAGAGAGTGTGAGAGACAGGAAGAGACAGAGAGACAGAGTAAGTGAGTGAGTGAGAGACAGGCTAAATGCCTACTCTTCACAGATGACCTATGCCTGCTGTCCCCCACAGCACATGGCCTACAGCAGAGCCTGGACCTGCTAGAGCAGTACTGCCAGACCTGGGCCCTGGCAGTAAACCCCAAAAAGACTAAAATAATGATTTTCCAGAGAAGATCCAGATCTCAGGGAATTAGACCAAAGTTCTCAATTGGTACATAATATATAGAGTACTGCACACACTACAATTACTTAAGCTCAACTGGACACCTTAATGAGGCAGTGAATGAACTGAGAGAGAAAGCACGCAGTGCATTCTACGCCATTAAAAAGCAAATTCAAATTGAAATATCTATTCAAATTTGGCTAAAATGAATTGAATATGTCATTGAACCAATTGTACTTTATGGCAGCGAGGTGTGGGGTCCACTTGCAAAACAAGATTTCATCAAATGAGACAAACACCCCATTGAAACCCTGCATGCAGAGTTCTGTAAGATTATCCTACATGTCCAGAGGAAAACTACAAACAATGCATGAAGGGCAGAATTAGGCCAATATCCACTAATAATAAAAACTCAAAAAATAGCAATTCAGTTTTGGAAACATCTAAAATACAGTGACCCCCTTCTCATATCACTACCAAACCCTGCAATGCCAAGAGCTGAGCAAAGAAAAGAGTCCCCTCATCTAGCTGGTCCTGGGGCTGAGTTCACAAACCTGTTCTACTAACACACTGAAGCCTCAGGACCAGAACATCCAATCAATCAGGATAAACCAAACACAGTCAAAACGAAACCATATTGCTTATTGGGAAACACAAGCACAAACACAAAGCAAAATGCAGTGCTACCTGGCCCTAAATCGACAGTACACTGTGGCTAAATATTTGACCATGGTTACTGATCAAAACCTTAGAAAAACCTTGACAGAGTACAGGCTCAGTGAGCACAGCCTTGCCATTGAGAAGGGTAGACACAGGAAAACCTGGCTCCCTGTAGAGGAAAGGCTGTGCAACCACTGCACAACAGCAGAACCTGAGACGGAGCTGCATTTCCTGACAAAATGTCAAAAATATAAAACAATTAGAGTGTCATTTCCCCAAATTTGAAACCCTTATTCAAGGTTTCAAAGACCTCTCTGATGAGAGTAGGCTACCCGTCCTGTTGGGGGAGGACGCAGAGAGCTGTGGGTTGGCAGCGCACTACATTGCTGCCTGCCATAAGTTGAGGGACAGTGTCTGACAGACCAATCAACCTGCACATGTACTCTACTGCATGCTTATTGTTATTGTTGAATGGATGGTTATTTTGACACTTGGTTATTGTTGTTACTGTTGTCCCGTTGACAATTTTGATTCTCATTTTTATATTGTAAATATCCAAAATAAGCTTTGGCAATATGTACATTGTTACGTCATGCCAATAAAGCAAATTGAATTGAATTGCATTGACAGGGAGAGACAGAGGCAGAGATAGTGAGAGACAGGGAGAAACAGAGAGACAGAGCGAGTGAGAGACAGGGAGAGACAGAGAGACAGAGATAGTGAGAGACAGGGAGAAACAGAGAGTCAGAGAGAGTGAGAAACAGGGAGAGACAGAGAGACAGAGATAGTGAGAGACAGGGAGAAACAGAGAGTCAGAGAGAGTGAGAGACAGGAAGAGACAGAGAGACAGGGAGAAACAGAGTCAGAGATAGTGAGAGACAGGGAGAGACAGAGAGACAGGGAGAGTGAGAGACAGGGAGAAACAGAGAGTCAGAGACAGGAAGAGACAGAGAGAAAAGAGCTGAAGATACAAAAGCCTAAATCACGGTATTATTGTCTCTAAAATGTATGAATGTAAAATTAAAGTATTATTATTTGGTTAATGTTGAAGCGTAATTAAAAAGAGAAGAAAAGAAAGAAGGATATTTCAGAGGTTTATTTTATCTCTCTATCAGGCTTTGGAGACTGTTATCATCTTTGAGACCAATCGGTTTGATCTTCAGTACTAAATATGCTTGTTGTTCATTCCAACCGTACCACACAAACACCAACTAATATGTGCTGCAAAAACACTGATCTCTACTGCCATATGGTCTACATTTACTCTACAGTTGGATCTTCAGACAGGATGCTATACAGGAAAGGGAAAGGGGAAATTGGGATACCTAGTCAGTTGTACAACTGAGTGCATTCAACTGAAATGTGTCTTCCACATTTAACCCAACACCTCTGAATCAGATAGGTGTGGGGGGCTATACATAGGGAAGTTCAAATATATTATGGTATGTAGTGGAGAGAATAGGTTGTTGTATGCCCGATGGTGTGGCTATACTGCAATGAAATAGATCTGATTCTTAGTCAGGTTTTCAACCATTACAAATAATCAAAAGAATTCCACAAGCAAATATATACTTTCCCAAAATAACTGAATATACGAAATGTCTGTTTTTTGTTTTGTTTTTGGATGCCTAAATCTGCATTAAAGTGAGTGTGTGGGTCTGCAGGCTTGTGTGTGTCTCTGCATGTTTGTTCAATCCTAGGTGGTTGTTTGTTTCTGCAGAGGATGTGTGTAGACCTATACATGCGGTAATCTGTGTTTGTTCTCAATGAAGGCTATAATGCATTTGTAAACGGAGTACTTCTGCACATAGGCCTTCATATGTGTCGGTGTGTACATACAGTCCAATCAAACGTCAGTTGTCATATGCGCCGAATACAACAGGTCTGCTGTCATTCTGATCTAAGAATATTACTCCTGCTTATTATGAAGAAAAAATACATCTGTTTAACATTGTAAAGTAAAGGTGTGTTTAGAATTATTTTTGTTGTATTAATGCTATTTAATCTCTCCTCAGACTAATATTATTCTGTTTGTCCTGTGGGTAACATTGTCACTGTTCCACACCTTGTGTATTGCGCTGTCATGGTGTATTTGTTTCACCTTACAGTGAAACGCGGAATACAACAGGTGTAGACCTTACAGTGAAACGCTGAATACAACAGGTGTAGACCTTACAGTGAAACGCTGAATACAACAGGTGTAGACCTTACAGTGAAACGCTGAATACAACAGGTGTAGACCTTACAGTGAAACGCTGAATACAACAGGTGTAGTAGACCTTACAGTGAAACGCTGAATACAACAGGTGTAGACCTTACAGTGAAACGCTGAATACAACAGGTGTAGACCTTACAGTGAAACGCTGAATACAACAGGTGTAGACCTTACAGTGAAACGCTGAATACAACAGGTGTAGACCTTACAGTGAAACGCTGAATACAACAGGTGTAAACCTTACAGCGAAACGCTGAATACAACAGGTTTAGACCTTACAGTGAAACGCTGAATACAACAGGTTTAGACCTTACAGTGAAACGCTGAATACAACAGGTGTAGACCTTACAGTGAAACGCTGAATACAACAGGTGTAGACCTTACAGTGAAACGCTGAATACAACAGGTGTAGACCTTACAGTGAAACGCTGAATACAACATGTGTAGACCTTACAGTGAAACGCTGAATACAACATGTGTAGACCTTACAGTGAAACGCTCAATACAACAGGTGTAGACCTTACAGTGAAACGCTGAATACAACAGGTTTAGACCTTACAGTGAAACGCTGAATACAACAGGTGTAGACGTTACAGTGAAACGCTGAATACAACAGGTGTAGACCTTACAGTGAAACGCTGAATACAACAGGTGTAGACCTTATAGTGAAACGCTGAATACAACAGGTGTAGACGTTACAGTGAAACGCTGAATACAACAGGTGTAGACGTTACAGTGAAACGCTGAATACAACAGGTGTAGACCTTACAGTGAAACGCTGAATACAATAGGTGTAAACCTTACAGTGAAACGCTGAATACAACAGGTGTAGACCTTACAGTGAACCGCTGAATACAACAGGTGTAGACCTTACAGTGAAACGCTGAATACAACATGTGTAGACCTTACAGTGAAACGCTGAATACAACATGTGTAGACCTTACAGTGAAATGCTCAATACAACAGGTGTAGACCTTACAGTGAAACGCTGAATACAACAGGTTTAGACCTTACAGTGAAACGCTGAATACAACAGGTGTAGACGTTACAGTGAAACGCTGAATACAACAGGTGTAGACGTTACAGTGAAACGCTGAATACAACAGGTGTAGACCTTACAGTGAAACGCTGAATACAACAGGTGTAGACCTTACAGTGAAACGCTGAATACAACAGGTGTAAACCTTACAGTGAAATGCTGAATACAACAGGTGTAAACCTTACAGTGAAACGCTCACTTACAAGCCCTTAACCAACAATGCAGTTTTAAGAAAATACCAACAAACAAAAAAATTAAGCGATAAGAATAACAAATAATTCAAGAGCAGCAGTAAATAACAATAGCAAGGCAATAAACAGGGGGTACCGCTACAGAGTCAATGTGCGGGGGTACCGATTAGTCGAGGTAATTGAGGTAATGTGTACATGTAGGTAGAGTTATTAAAGTGGCTATGCATAGATAATAAACAGCAAGTAGCAGCAGCGTAGAAGTGGGGGGCAATGCAAACAGTCTGGCAAGCGAGTAAAAGCTGTTTAAAAGCCTCTTGGACCTAGACTTGGCGCTCCGGTACCCGCTTGCCGTGTGGTAGCAGAGAGAACAGTCTATAAATAGGGTGGCTGGAGTCTTTGACAATTCTTAGGGCCTTCCTCTGACACCGCCTGGTATAGAGGTCCTGGATGGCAGGAAGCTTGGCCCTGGTGATGTACTCGGCCGTACGCACTACCCTCTGTAGTGCCTTGCGGTCAGAGGCCAAGCAGTTGCCATACCAGGCGTTGATGCAGGATGCTCTCAATGGTGCAGCTGTAAAACCTTTTGAGGATCTGAGGACCCATGCCAAATACTTTCAGCCTCCTGAGGGGGAATAGGTTTTGTCGTGCCCTCTTCACGACTCTCTTGGTGTGCTTGGACCATGTTAGTTTATTGGTGATGTGGACGCCAAGGAACTTGAAGCTCTCAACCTGCTCCACCACAGCCACGTCTATGAGAATGGGGATGTGCTTGGTCCTCCTTTTCCTGTAGGCCACAATCATCCCCTTTGTCTTGGTCATGTTGACGGAGAGGTTGTTGTCTCTGACCTCCTCCGTATAGGCTGTCTCAATGTTGTTGGTGATCAGGCCTACCACTGTTGTGTCATCAGCAAACTTAACAATGATGTTGAAGTCGTGCCTGGCCGTGCAGTCATGAGTGAACAGGGAGTACAGGACTGGACTGAGCACGCACCCCTGAGGGGCCCCTGTGTTGAGAATCAGCGTGGCGGATGTGTTGTCACCTACCTTTACCACCTGGGGGCGGCCCATCAGGAAGTACAGGATCCAATTGAAGAGAGAGATGTTTAGTCCCAGGGTCCTAAGCTTAGTGATGAGCTTTGAAGGCATTATGGTGTTGACCGTTGAGCTGTAGTCAATGAATAGCATTCTCACATAGGTGTTCCTTTTGTCCAGCTGTGAAAGGGCAGTGTGGAGTGCAATAGAGATGGCATCATCTGTGGATCTGTTGGTGCGGTATGCAAATTGGAGTGGGTCTAGGGCTTCTGGGATAATGGTGTTGATGTGAGTCATGACCAGCCTTTCAAAGCATTTCATGGCTACAGGCGTGAGTGCTTCGGGTCGGTGGTCATTTAGGCAGGTTACCTTAGTGTTCTTGGGCACAGGGACTAGGGTGGTCAGCTTGAAACATGTTGGTATTACAGACTCAGACAGGGAGAGGTTGAAAATGTCAGTGAAGACACTTGCCAGTTGGTCAGCGCATGCTTTGAGTACACGTCCTGGTAATCCATCTGTCCCTGCGGCCTGTTTGATTGTTGACCTGTTTGAAGGTCTTACTCACATCGGCTCTTGAGAGCGTGATCACACAGTCGTCCAGAACAGCTGGTGCTCTCATGCATGTTTCAGTGTTACTTGCCTCAAAGTTATTTAGCTCGTCTGGTAAGCTCGTGTCACTGGGAAGCTCTCGGCTGTGCTTCCCTTTGTAGTCAGGTCCAAAATGATTGCCACCATTGATGAAGATGAGCAGAAAGACTGAACAGAATAAATAATACAAATCCTGAGCTATATTGTATGCAAAACAGGTTTTATTATATTTTATCCTGATACAATGAGATTGTTTTTAAATGACTTGAATCACACAATCTCAAAAAGATAGGGGTCAAAATTATTGGCAGCCCTTTTTATAAATAACTTTCAATATCAACAACTCACCTTGCGAGGATAATGGCAATGAGCGTTTTTCAAAAATGTTTTATGAGATCAGAGAACACATTGGGAGGGTTCTTTGACCATTATGGAAATAGAGCTCTTTGGCCACACACACCAGTGATGGGTTTGGTGTCGAAATGAGAATGCATAAGCAGAAAAGAATCCCATTCGCAGATGTCGCAATTCTGCATCTGCGGTGAAAGGTGGCAGAGCTAGAGCGACGTTTGTCAGACCATGAGACATCCTGAAAATTGGTCTTCTTCTCACACAGTCTATCTATGACCAGCACAAGCGTCTTGGGACTCATCTGCAGTTGGTACAGCTGATCTACCTACTTCTGTCTGTAGCGTCCGAACAGTTTGGGCTACACGTTTCCGGTGTGAAAAGGTGAAAAGGTGAGACTCTCATGAATGCTCTATACCCTTTGACTTATTCCACATTTTGTTGTATTACAGTCTGAATGGATTCAAACATATATATTCTTCACACAATACCCCCTAATGACAAAATAAGAATGTGTTTTTAGACATTTTGCCAAACTTATTGAAACTGAAATACAGAAATATCTCATTGACATAATTATTCATACCCCTGATTGAATACTATGTAGAATCACCGTTGATGTCACATTAGTATGAAAGATCGGGAGACAGATGCAGGAATGCGTAATAGTGTTTTTTATTCTACCCCAAATTATGGCGTGCCATATAAAGGCACGGGGACAAAGACCAAACAAACACTATACAAAAACACAGGGTTGAAACCCAAACAAAAGAGCGAGGAGTACCTCAAAAAAATAACACACGTGCACAATGATTAACATACAGGACGAGACCCGTAATCATCTGCGCAATCCACAATGGACCGAAAGCCAAAACACACAGCACAGGTACTCACACGCACCAACGGACATAGTAACAATAATCGACCGCCCAATGGAAACCAAAGGGCACACTTATACAAGTACTAATCAGTGGGAATAGGGGACAGGTGTGCGTGAAAGTTCCGGAGGGATCCGTGACAGTTGGCAGCGATTAAAGCTGTGAGTCTTTCTGGGTAAGAATCTAAGAGCTTTCCACACCTGGATTGTGTAACATTTGCCCATTATTTTTTTCAAACAATCAAGCTCTGTCAAATTGGTTGTGGATCATTGCTAGACAACCATTTTCAGGTCTTGCCATAGATTTTCAATTAGATTTAAATGATAAACTGTTCACTCGACCACTCAGGAACATTCACTGTCTCCAGTGTAGATTTGGCCTTATGTTTTACGTTATTGTCCTCCTGAAAGGTGAATTAATCTCCCAGTGTCTGGTGTAAAGCAGACTGAATCAGGTTTTCCGCTTTAATTTTGCATGTGCTTACAGTAGCTCCAATTTATTTATTTTTTATCCTGAGAAACTCCCCAGTCCTTAACAATTACAAGCATCCCCATAACATGACAAGCAGCATCCACTATGCTTGAACATATGGAGAGTGGTAGTCAGTAAAGTGTTGTATTGGATTTGCCCCATTCAGGACAAAAAGTTAATTGCTTTGCAAAATGTATTGCAGTTTTACGTTAGTGCCTTGTTGCAAACAGGATGTATGTTTTGGAATATTTTTATTCTGTACAGGCTTCCTTTTTTCACTCTGTCATTTAGGTTAGTATTGTGGAGTAACTACAATGTTGTTGATCCATCCTCAGTTTTCTCCAATCACAGCCATTAAACTCTGTAACTGTTTTAAAATCACCATTGCCTCATTGTGAAATCCCTGGGTGGTTTCTTTCTTGTTAAATCTGTGTTAGAAATTCACTGCTCGACTGACGGACCTTAAAGATAATTGTCTGTGTGGGGTACAGAGATGAGGCAGTCATTAAAAAATAATGTTCAACACTATTATTGCGCACATAGTGAGTCCATGCATCTTATTATGTGACTTGTTCAGCAAAAGTTTACTCCTGAACTTATATAGGCTTGCCATAACAAAAGGGTTCAATACTTATTGACTCAAGACATTTCAGCTTTTAATTTGAATTAATATAATTTTTATATTTTAGAAAATAATTCCACATTGACATTAAGGGGGATTGTGTGTAGGCCAGTGACAAAAAAAATCTATTTAAAAAAAATCCAATTTAATCCATTTTAAATTCAGGCTGTAACAAAAAAAATTGGGGAAAAAGTCAAGGGGTGTGAATACTTTCTGAAGGCACTGTACATGAAGACTGTTTACAGCTAAAACAAAAGGTTATTCTAATAAAATAAAAATGGGCATAAAAACAATATGCCCATTTTCCCATCAGTGTTATGTTTCCATCAAATTGACTAAAGTATGTGCTTAAATATGTAGTACACATAAAAATAACTTTCGCTGTTAACTTCAAGTTAATGGGTTTTCATCGCATTTTCAACTCTAGGCCTACTGATGGTTTTGTTACATAAAAGGTTGTGTAGCTAGTGTGGTGGCTATTGAAATATTAGAGAATGCATTATAATGAATAGTATAACATAGTAAGGTGCACCTAAGTTACTCCCGTTTTAAGGTTGTGAGATCCTGTACTATGGGTTAGTATTGTAAGATGTAAATGTATGAGTTGTGTTATCTCAGAACCTAATGCCGAGATAGAAATTAGAAAATATTCCTGCAGGTTTTAGCAAAGCCATAAAGACTCAAACAGAAGTGCATGAGAATTCTACCAATTCGACTCAAATATGGGAATAAAATCTAATCATGGAAAAAATTCGTCCCTGCTGATTGGAAAATTCCAATCTTAAATAATTTAGGAATGTATTTGTGACTTGGCACAATGATATAAAATAAGAATCATTAGCTCAACACACCAGTGTATTGATGTTAGTGTTCTATCAGTGTAATAGCACTAACTGTACTATTTGAGTATGGACGTTGCTAAATGGGGTACTTGGTAAATTCGCTCAAGCTCTTTTGTTCTGATTTCAGAGCACTGGTTTGAATGTACCAGAGTGCAGAATAACTGGTGAATTTATGAATGCTCAACGCCGGGTTGAATATGGCCGGTGTCAGTAAACGTTAGGGAAATAACAGAATTTGAATTACTGCCAGCAGCACAGTTACTCACCAACGTTTTGAATAAACATGTAAAGAGCCTAACCAGCTCCGCTATGTGAGTAGAATGGAGAGTGAAGGTGTATTCTCTTGTTTGTGTCTGGAAGTAGCGTTAGCTAAGTTAGCTAGCCAACTTTAGCCAGTTAGCTTGGGTGTTTGACTGCCATAAGGCAAGAAAAGTATGATACATTATGAAGCAGAGAGCTTGGAATCAACCCTGTTTCTTAGTGGATTTTGGGGTTGAATAATCCTTGTGAGAATCAAGGGTAGTGGATATTAGGTAACAATATTACAATTGGCAGTATATATGGGCAAGAGCACGAATGATGTTTAAAAATAGTCTAACTTTGTTTCACACCGCATTCAAACAATCGCTAAAGGGAGACGATTTGGGGGTTCTGTGTTGATACAATATGTAGTGGATGTGTTATTGCCGTGAAAAGACGAAGAAACTCATATACCAAACATTGCCACATTAATAAACTATGTGGTAGAGCAAGGTCACAGGCATCCAGCATCCAGCCAAGTACAACCAGCGAAACAAGAGATAATATATTATAGTGGCCTCCCTGTGAACAGAAGTTATGTTGTTTTGACTATAATTAAAGAAAAACTGTTCACCTGGTAAAGTAACGTTAGCGGAAAGACAGAGGTCGACTATGGTTGAGATTGTAGAGAGCTTTCTGAGTGAAGGGAAGAGAAGTAGACTAGTGAAGGGAAGAGATGTAGACTAGTGAAGGGAATTATTTTAATAAGAAAAGTACTGGAAACTTACTGGAAACCTGAGATACGAAATGTATGAAATGTTAGATAATTGTTTTATTCATTAGTCTAATAAAGTAACAAACACTTATTTGAAGGGTTTAAATGACCTCTGTCCTGACTTTCTAGTATAGTTTGACTTCACTGGAAAGCCGGAAGCCGGGGTAATACTGATCTCCCTGGAAAGCCGAAAGCCGGGGTAATACTGATTTTAACTTCTCTGCGTTACGGATCCCTTTAGCGGGATCATTTTCCTAAACAACTGCTGATTGCAGGGCGCAAAATATTACTAAAAATATTTATAATCATGCAATCACAAGTGAAATATACCAAAGCACAGCTTAGCTTGTTGTTAATCCACC
Organism: Salvelinus fontinalis; assembly: GCF_029448725.1. NCBI lineage: Eukaryota > Metazoa > Chordata > Actinopteri > Salmoniformes > Salmonidae > Salvelinus > Salvelinus fontinalis. Next base: position 16,966,339 of record NC_074679.1, on the reverse strand, counting down.
TATCGTGTCAGATTTTGAAAATATGCTTTGCAGCGAAAGCAATCCAAGCTTTTGTGAGTGTATCAATCAATGCTACAACAGCAAGCCCCAAATTAGCATGGTCACGAAAGTCAGAAAAGCAATAAAATTAATCGCTTACCTTTGATAATCTTCGAATGTTTGCACTCACGAGACTCCCAGTTACACAATACATTTTATTTTTGTTCGATAAATATTACTTTTATAACAAAAAAACGCCATTTGGGTTGCGCGTTATGTTCAGAAAACCAAAGCCTCGTTCCGTTCGAAAGAAAATTCCAAAAAAGTATCCGTAATGTTCGTAGAAACATGTCAAATGTTTTTTATAATCAATCCTCAGGTTGTTTTTAACAAACATAATCGATAATATTTCAACCGGACCGTAACCTATTCAATAAAAGAGAGATAGAAAATGGAGAGCTACCCCTCTCGTGCGCAGGAACTAATCAAAGGACACCTGACTACTTTTGAAAAATCTCGCTCATTTTTCAAAATAAAAGCCTGAAACTATGTCTAAAGCCTGGTCACAGCCTGAGGAAGCCATTGGAAAATGAACATGGTTGATACCCCTTTAAATGGAAGAAAGACGGGCAAGGAAACACAGATAAAAAAATAAAAAAATAATCACTTCCTGGTTAGATTTTCTCAGGTTTTCGCCTGCAGAATCAGTTTTGTTATACTCACAGACAATATTTTGACAGTTTTGGAAACTTTGGCGTGTTTTCTATCCTAATCCGTAAATTATATGCATATTCTACGATCTGGACCTGAGAAATAGTCATTTTACCTTGGGAACGTTATTTAAAAAATAAAAAATACATCTGACCCCTAGCGTCAAGAGGTTTTAAGGTAATTTGTAATACTGACAATCATGAAGAGGTTTATAGTTCATGGCCGATTACCTTTAAAATGATATAAGACACATGTATGTTTGAGGAATTTTAATTATGAGATTTCTGTTGTTTGAATATGGCGCACTGCACTTTCACTGGCTGTTGTCATATCGATCCCGTTAGCGGGATGCAGCCATAATTAACGGTATTCTGTTATTAATCCCACCAAAGTGTCCGATTTCAAAAAGGCTTTTCAGCGAAAGCAACACAAACGATTATGTTAGGTCACCACCAACTCACAGAAAAATTCAGCCATTTTTACAGCCAAAGAGAGGAGTCACAAAAAGCACAAATAGAGATAAAATGAATCACTAACCTTTGATGATCTTCATCAGATGACACTCATAGGACTTCATGTTACACAATACATATATGTCTTGTTCGATTAAGTTCATATTTATATCCAAAAACCTCAGTTTACATTGGCGCCATGTTCAGAAATGCCTCCAAAATATCAGGAGAAAATGCAGAGAGCCACGTCAAATAACATAAATACTCATCATAAACTTTGATGAGAGATACATGTTTTACATATAATTAAAGATACACGTGTTCTTAATGCAACCGCTGTGCCAGATTTCAAAAAGCTTTACGGCAAAACACAATATTCAATCATCTGAAAACAGCGTTCAGCCACAAAAGCAAGCCATACAGTTACCCACCAAATTGTGCAGTCAACAAAGCTCATAAAAAGCATTATAAATCTTCACTTACCTTTGCTGATCTTCGTCGGAATGCACTCCCAGGACTCCCACTTCCACAAGAAATGTTTGATTTGTTCGGTAATGTCCATCATTTATGTCCAAATAGCTATTTTTGTAGCGTGTTTGGTAAACAAATCCAACGTCAGGAAACGCGTTCACTAAAAGCTGATGAAATGTCCAAAAGTTCCGTAACAGTCAGTAGAAACATGTCAAACGATGTATTGAATCAATCTTTAGAATGTTTTTAACATAAATCTTGAATAACATTCCAACCGGAGAATTACATTGACTTCAGATGAGCGATGGAACAGAGCTCCCTCTCATGTGAACGCGCATGGTCAAAAAATGGTCAGGTCATGGCAGACCTGACTAATTCCCCTCTCATTCGGCCCCCCTTCACAGTAGAGGCATCAGACAAGGTTCTACAGATTGTTGACATCTAGTGGAAGCTGTAGGAAGTCCATATCTCGCTGTGATTTCAATAGGATCTTGGTTGAAAATCAACCAGCCTCAGAATTTCCACTTCCTGTTTGGATTTTTTCTCAGGTTTTTGCCTGCCATATGAGTTCTGATATACTCACAGACATAATTCAAACAGTTTTAGAAACTTCAGAGTGTTTTCTATCCAATACTAATAATAATATGCATATATTAGCAACTATGACTGAGGAGCAGGCCGTTTACTCTGGGCACCTCTGTGCACCTTTCATCCAAGCTACTCAATACTGCCCCTGCAGCCATAAGAAGTTAACTGATTCCATATGTGTTATTTCATAGTTGTGATGGCTTCACTATTATTATACGATGTAGAAAAAAGTAAAAATAAAGACAAATCCTGGAATGAGTAGGTGTATCCAAACTTTTGACTTGCTTAATTAATTTGATTAATATTATGGTGTTTATTTTCCAAGATGCTTGTAGTGTACTATGACATTTCTGCAGACAGAGAGAGAGAGTGAGAAAGAGCAAGTGAGAGAGAGAGAGATATGGGTGGGAGTGTGTACATTTTGAGCAGGCAGAGCAGAGCAGAGCTATGGAGGTAAGTATTTTTGTGGTTGGAGCTTTAGAACAGGTATCTCTCCTTAGCAGCCACAAACAGCTGAAGACCTGGTAGCATCTTAATCTCAGCAAGCTGTCACAAATAAGCCAGCTATGCTTCAGAGCAAGAGAATGAGAGAGGGATGGAGAGATGGAGGGAGGGATAGAGTGAAGGGAGGAGGGAAGGAAGGAGGGAAGGAAGAAGGGAGAAGTTAATTGAGGGGAGCTACAAAGACAAAATATAAATAGAAGGAAGATATGAGCGATGTAGAGAGAGCAAAGGATGGGAAGAAGATGTGAAAGAGAGACAGAAGGAAGGAGCGAGGGAGGGAGGGAGGGAGGGAGGGAGGGAGGGAGATGGGAGGGAGGGAGGGAGGGAGGGAGGGAGAAAGAGAGAGATGGGTGCTTTAAGGTGGCGATTCAGCTGTCTCCAACGGGGGGTCTAACTGGCACTAATGAGGGTAGCCACTCTAGGGAGTCGTGGAGGGAGTGTGTGTTTAGCGGGAGGCAGAAGGAAGTGAGGATTTGGTTGGCATTGCCGGTTTCTCTCTTACTCCTTAGCTCCCTCTCTCTCTCCTGGCTGATTGGGAACACAATCCAGAATATCTCCAGAATATCTACACATACAGTCATGGCCAAAACTTTTTCAAGACCAATCCGCCCTGGCATGCTGTCAATTATCTTCTGGGCCACATCCTGACTGATGGCAGCCCATTCTTGCATAATCAATGCTTGGAGTTTGTCAGAATTTGTGGGTTATTGTTTGTCCACCCGCCTCTTGAGGATTGACCACAAGTTCTCAATGGGATTAAGGTCTGGGGAGTTTCCTGGCCATGGACCCAAAATATCGATGTTTTGTTCCCCGAGCCAGTTAGTTATCACTTTTGCCTTATGGCAAGGTACTCCATCATGCTGGAAAAGGCATTGTTCATCACCAAACTGTTCCTGGATGGTTGGGAGAAGTTGCTCTCAGAGGATGTGTTGGTACCTTTTTTTATTCATGGCTGTGTTCTTAGACAAAATTGTGAGTGAGCCCACTCCCTTGGCTGAGAAGCAACCCCACACATGAATGGTCTCAGGATGCTTTACTGTTGGCATGACACAGGACTGATGGTAGCGCTCACCTTGTCTTCTCCAGACAAGCTTTTTTCCGGATGCCCCAAACAATCGGAAAGGGGATTCATCAGAGAAAATGACTTTACCCCAGTCCTCAGCAGTCCAATCCCTGTACCTTTGGCAGAATATCAGTCTGTCCCTGATGTTTTTCCTGGAGAGAAGGGGCTTCTTTGCTGCCCTTCTTGACACCAGGCCATCCTCCAAAAGTCTTCGCCTCTCTGTGCGTGCAGATGCACTCACACCTGCCTGCTGCCATTCCTGAGCAAGCTCTGTACTGGTGGTGCCCCGATCCCGCAGCTGAATTAACTTTAGGAGACGGTCCTGGCGCTTGCTGGACTTTCTTGGGCGCCCTAAAGCCTTCTGCAGAAATGCAGTGGAAATGTTTTTTGGGGTTTCAGTTCATTTGCATGCAAAGAGGGACTTTTCAATTAATTGCAATTCATCTGATCACTCTTCATAACATTCCGGAGAATATGCAAATTGCCATTACAGGCAGCAGACTTTGTGAAAATGTTTATTTGTGTCATTCTCAAAACTTTTGGCCACGACTGTACACAGACACACACCGCCCTCTCAGTTTCTCTACCCCCAAAATGATCAGTACCTCTGGGCTCTTCTCTGGTGAGCTTCCCTCTCCCACTCACAAGATCTGGAGGTCACTAGCTTCCCTCTCCAGGTCCATAGAGAAACACGGGGCTTATTATTCTCACCAGCCATCCATGACTCATGCCCCTGCTATCCTCTCCTCTCCCATGCATCCCTTCCTCTCCCCTGCCATCTCCTCTCCCCTGCCACCTCCTCTCCCCTGCCTCCTCCTCTCCCCTGCCTCCACCTCCCTTCTTCAACCCTTCCTCCTCTCCCCTGTCTCCCATCTCCTGCCTCCCCTCCCTTACTCTCACAGCCAGTCTTTGCATTGATTCAGAGGATAGCGCCGGGGCAATCAATATGTGTCTCCTGACATTAATAGAAACCAAGGAGAATTTTTAAGCAAACGAAAAGGCAATTAATTCACCATGGACACGGTGCTGAAGTCTGGTGGTGAATTAAGTGAATCGCCATGCTTCTGTGGTCAGTAACCACACTGTTATCAGATAACCTATGGTAGTGCTCTTATTGCCTTCCAATATGTACTACTGGTAAAGGAGAAGTGAGGAGAGGAGCTGGGGGAGATGAGAGGGGGGAGAGGAGAGGATGGGAGAGGAGCGGGAGGAGAGGGGGAGGAGAGGTACTGAATGGCAATGCCGTAGTCTGCAGAATATGCTGTATTGTAGGTGTGCCCCTTTCTCCCACATCAACCTGCTCGCATACCACCCCAAACACACATAGACCACCACCACATTTTGTTTATTCATTCAGTCGATAGAGACCCTTTGCCCTCCTAGTTTATCCTGGAGATATAGCTGCCCTACCTCCTCCTAGAGCTATAGCTGTCCTACCTCCTCCTGGAGATATAGCTGCCCTACCTCCTCCTAGAGCTATAGCTGTCCTACCTCATCCTAGGGATATAGCTGCCCTACCTCCTCCTAGAGCTAAAGTTGTCCTACCTCCTCCTAGAGATATAGCTGCCCAACCTCCTCCTAGAGATATAGCTGCCCAACCTCCTCCTGGAGATATAGCTGCCCTACCTCCTCCTAGAGATATAGCTGCCCTACCCCCAAGAGATATAGCTGCCCTACCTCCTCCTGGAGATATAGCTGCCCTACCTCCTCCTAGAGAAATAGCTGCCCAACCTCATCTTAGAGATATAGCTGCCCTACCTCCTCCTAGAGCTGTAACTGCCCGACCTCTTCCTAGGGATATAGCTGCCCTACCTCCTCCTAGGGATATAGCTGTCCTACCTCCTCCTGGAGATATAGCTGCCCTACCTCCTCCTAGAGATATAGCTGCCCTACCTCCTCCTAGAGATATAGCTGCCCTACCTCCTCCTAGAGATATAGCTGCCCTACCTCCTCCTAGAGATATAGCTGCCCTACCTCCTCCTAGAGATATAGCTGCCCTACCTCCTCATAGAGATATAGCTGCCCTACCTCCTCATAGAGATATAGCTGCCCTACCTCCTCATAGAGCTAAAGTTGTCCTACCTCCTCCTAGAGATATAGCTGCCCTACCTCCACCTAGAGCTATAGCTGTCCTACCTCCTCCTAGAGATATAGCTGCCCAACCTCCTCCTAGAACTATAACTGCCCGACCTCCTCCTAGGGATATAGCTGCCCTACCTCCTCCTAGGGATATAGCTGCCCTATCTCCTCCTGGAGATATAGATTCTCTACCTCTTCCCCCACACACATGCTCTTTCTCTATCTCCCTCTCTCTCTCCCTTCATCTCTCCCTCTATCTCTCTTTAACTCTCTTTCTATCCCCAGCTTTAGCCAGCAGCCAGCCTCCCCATCTACCAGCAGTTAATGCTACTCTGCTCCACTCTAGTGAAGTTATACTGCATCCATTTACTATGCTTTGATCGCAGTATGCCATATGGTGCTGGTATACCAGATTAATGATGAGTAGGCCTACCGATGACATTGTGCACTTAAAAGTGTCTGGATGCTAGTACACAGTGTGATTAGTTCCCACAAAGGAAATAACCTCTAATGATCATGCGTTATATAAATTCTGTTAATATATTGAGAAGTCTGGAAATATGTAGTCCTTGTGGAAAGTAGAAAGTCATGACTGTTAATTAAAAAAGAGCCCTTTGATAACACCAGTGGTCCATTTAATGAGTGATGCTGTCCTAGGGTGAGACTGAGGGCGAGGCTGAAGCTGAGACTGAGGGGGAGGCTGAGGGTGCTTTTTTTCACTTTCACTTACTTTGCTAGCAAATGCAGCTAGCTAGTTTAGACTACTCAAACACCCGGCTCAAACACTGGAACTCTTCCAAGTCAAGGTAAGCTTTTGTTTTTTCTAATTTATTGCCGCCGGGGCCCGCCGGTGCAACTGCTAAACTGTTTACTACACTGTACTGCATGATTGTAGTGGGTTTACTAACGCGGTAGTTCTATTAGCTATGTTGACTATGACGTTACTTTAGTTAACATGGTGACAATGATCTAGGCTGTGTGTAGCAGTTATGATATGAAGGTTTGGCTTGGAAAGGTTTTTTCGCCTGGTCACATACATACAGCTGATGTGTTGTGCATTGAAGTCCACAAGCGAAGGGAAAAGGTGAGAGGACCGGAGCTCATAGATGCGAGAAGGAATACAACAAGCTGTTAATATGTGGCTATGAAAGTGAACTGTTTGCGTGGGATCAGGGGTGTATTCATTCCACCGATTATGTAAAAAAAAAAAATATCTTAAACGGAAGTAAATGTAATGAAACAGGGATAAACATACCTGAATTTGTCCAATAGAAACTCTCGTTTACAACTGTTGGACTAATGATTACAAAATAGATCACCTGGATGCAGGTAAGACTGTGCAAAGCGGTATTGAATGTGTCACTGTCTGCTCTGTGTCACTGTCTGTCACCTCAAATCTTTCTCTCGACCTGTGTGCACCTATGTTGTAAACGTTCATTCATAGGCAAGGTTGTAGCAACCTCATGATGGGTATAGGGATAATTTGAGTATCATGGAATATGAATGACAGTCATCCAATATGTTGTAATAGAAGTAAAAATGATTGTACTCCCTCATCTTAAACGGCACCAACAGCCACAGATCTGTATGCAGATGTGTGGCTATGGTCCATCCAGACTGTTTGTATGTCTGCCTCTTATCAGATGAATCCCATTTAGCTGATTACTCACAACACCGCATCCCACTTCCTGAAGTGGAACATGTATTAGAGGAATTGGAAAAATAGCAAGAAGAGCCTAAAAAAGGACAAATTGGATATAGCCAAGTCTAGGCAGAGAGCCAGGCCCTTCCTTGACAGGAGAGCCATTGAGTTAAAGAATGTCCTGGTTGAATTGTACTTAATTCACCTTATGAAACCCTCCATAATGGCTATCATTCATTCAAGCAGATATTAAGATTAGGTTTAATTACATTTGTCATGGCTGTGTTTATTTATACAATATCATTTGTTTACACACCACACCTACTGCCCAAGCACCTTATTCTGAGTCCATATTCAGATTTGTGAGGAGGGATTCCACCAGCACACGGAGGATCGAAATACGATACGATTTGATACAAGACACGATTCTGTAGCCGACGATATGAAGATACAATGATTATTTTGCTGATTTCCACAATCCCTCTATTTACTTCTATTAAGTCTAAATGCAAATTGGAATGCTATTGTCACAGGACATTTGGTACCAACTTGGAGGGCGGATTCCCAGACTCAGTACTGCTTCTCTATGGCTCTTACCTCCACTATCCTTGTGTAGTGGAAAAATAGAGTGTGGAAAAATGTGAACGATGATGAAGATGCGTCTAGCGACTTGTAGGCACCGAGGCTCAGCATGAGGACTCAATCCCGATTTATGGCATTGTCTGGATGGCTGACTTGATGGCTGATTTGATGGCTATCACAAAAGTCAAGCACACCTTATCTGTGTCGTTCTCCAGGGATAGTACCCTGGGAGCACGGACACCGTCGGGGGGTGTATGACAGATGACACTTGAATCCAATAAAATGTATGTTACCGTGTGAATTCAATTGCAATGTTTTTGATTGTTTCAAGAGTTCATGAATTAATGAATGCTAATTTTGATATTTTTTATTGAATTTTAAATGCTATGGATTTCTTTTTACAGAGTTACTGTGTTATTCTGTCCGCCAGATTGTGGTCCGTTAAAGAACCTTTTGTTTATTGTTTTGGGGAACCAAAGTGGTGCTAATTAGACGATGGGAGATACTGAGATTTGGTGCTCTAGAGAGAATAAAAGATCTGTTGAAACTTTGTTCATTGTAAACCAATCTCCTGGGTAGATTGTTCCTTCACACTATAGTGTCTTTTAGATTGTTTATATCTTTTGACCCACGAAGACTTGTGCTATGTACCATTTGATCATTATATTCCTATTGCATAATTGTAATACATCTGATTACTTTTAAATGGATACAAACAGTAGTCCTCATATTTCTGAGTAATACAGTATTCTTTGAATTTTTATTTGATGTATGGTTTAATGGTAAAAGTTATTCGCACTACACATAGTATGTATGCTTAGCCTCTAAATGTGCAGCTCTGAGCTAAAGTTAACTCAATCATTTAATGCAAGGACATTGATAGCAATATATTAGCTCTGTCTCTCAGCCTCTTAATAATTGCATATTTGGACAGTATTTGGAGTGGTGATGCAAGGCTCGCTACCTTGTCTACTTTGTCACATGATAAGGAGTCAGATTGAATATTATATTATGGTTATATTACTCCTACACTCATTTATGTCGTCCTCAGATGGAGTGGACACCTGTATCCCTGGCCATGCTGGGAGCAGTGGGGTGGGGAGAGCCAGGGGGAGAAGTCCCTGGCCCAGGTGTTTTGTTTCTCCTGACGATGGTCTCAATGGGACCCGGCCTGGCTATCCATCAAGGGAACGCGGCTAAACGGAGTGTGGCGCCTCGGTTCTGACCCCTTTCAATAAGCCGCTTTGATGGTCCCGAGGGGAGCGATGTGGAGCGACACACTAATGTCCTGTAACGAGGACGGGTGCATTAGCCCCTGGACATTACCCCACTCTACCACCCTTTATGCTCCCGCTCCATTGCTCTACCTCTCCCTCCTACCTTCCTTAGTCCACTACATGGCACCTTGCCAGGGAGTTAGTCACTGATGGCTGATGGACGTAGGGAAGGAGGTCAAACACCTTTCGCACATGATGGAGTAACAGAAGCCAGAGGAGGGAGAGTCCATCACTGTGGCCAGTAGTACTGTCTGTGATCGTTCTCTCTACCAAGAACAATGTTTGTGAGCTTTCCACACAGTTTATTTTCCTATACTAGCATTGACAACTCTAAAGTTTTGTTGGAAAAGTCAATACGGCTGAGCAAGCAAGCAAACCAAATTGGTAGTAGAGTCCTCCTTTTTCAGGATTCTAAAGGTCTTACGTCCGGTTTTGGCTGCGCCTTAGACGGTCGCTGTCCACCACCGTGTGGCGCTGAACTGTACTCTTCAGTGGTGCTGAATCGCCGGCTCGCTGCTGTTAGCTTGATGGTTTAGTTTAGCATCGATGGTTTTACTCTTGTGAAAAGTCACAACATTGTACTGCTACATTCGTACTACATTGTACTACTACATTTGTTGAAGACACCTGCATTTCTTTCGTTTATGCTCATCAAGTTTAATCAGACAAAAACACTCACTCACAGCCTATTATAATACGTGTTCACTAAGAACACATAATGTGCTTTCATACTAAACGACCAAAATTGACTTCTGTCTTTTTTCTTTGTCTTTAACTATCTTGGTTGATGGTAATAATCAGAACTCTTGAAGAATAAAAAAATTTAAAAAACAATTATTTGATGAGCACACAATCAAGCAACAATTTCATCGCAGACACCTGGATTTCTCATCAATAATACCCTGACATAAAGCAGTTAAGAAAAGCAAAAAAATGTGTATAGTAAGTCTGCAATTGATTTCTCTATTGTACTTCCCCTCTCATGTAATCATCTGGTGTAATTACTGCCCTATACTACAAATGATGTTGCTGGGAGAAATTGTGATTCAAATGTTAAACAATTTCCAAGCGGGAGTGTATGTTACAGCACATGTAGCTACTTATGCACCTATAGCTAGTTATGCACGTCTAGCTAGTTATGCACCTCTAGTTAGTTATGCACCTCTAGTTAGTTATGCACGTCGAGCTGGTTATGCACTTCTAGTTAGTTATGCACCTCTAGTTAGTTATGCACCTCTAGTTAGTTATGCACGTCGAGCTGGTTATGCACTTCTAGTTAGTTATGCACCTCTAGTTAGGTATGCACTACTAGCTAGTTATGCACATCTAGCTAGTTATGCACGTCTAGTTAGTTATGCACCACTAGCTAGTTATGCCCCACTAGCTAGACATAGACTCTGAGACTGGGAGAGGCAAAGGCCTGATAAGTGCTGTATTTGACCATGAGTGACCCAAACTATACTGTATTAGAGGACTGTACCACACAGGGGACAAAAAGCCTCAGTTGAACATGGCATTTAGAAGTCCCAGCTACTGGATGCTGATCAGGAGAAACAATGACTCCATCTTCAGACTGTGGCAACGTGAGTTATAACAGCCGTATCAATAGCCACTTTTCTCACCGTATGTGTCACGCCCTGACCATAGTTTGCTTTGTATGTTTCTATGTTTTGTTTGGTCAGGGTGTGATCTGAGTGGACATTCTATGTTGTATGTGTAGTTTGCCTATTTCTATGTGTTGGCCTGATATGGTTCTCAATCAGAGGCAGGTGTTAGTTGTTGTCTCTGATTGGGAACCATATTTAGGTAGCCTGTTTTGTATTGTGGGGTTGTGGGTGATTGTTCCTGTTACTGTTGTTTTTGTTTTGTTCAAGTATTCGATTAAAATGAATACTCACCACGCTGCATCTTGGTCCTCCTCTCTTTCGCCTAACGACAAGCATTACAGAATCACCCACCACCAAAGGACCAAGCAGTGTGGTAAGGAGCAGCGCTATCTGGAGGAGGTGACAACATGGGACGAGATAGAGAGGTCGACCAGGGAGAGTGCCGGAGCCCGCCTGGGATTACCGGTGAATGGAGTTGGCACGGCGATCAAGGAGGTCAGAGAGACAGCCCAAAAAATGTCTTGGGTGGGGGGGGAACACGGGGAGTGTGGCTAAGTCAGGTAGGAGATCTGAGCCAACTCCCCGTGCTTACCTTGGAGAGAGAGGGACCGGGCAGGCACTGTGTTACGCCGTGAGGCGCACGGTGTCCCCGGTGAGCAGGCATAGCCCGGTGCGGTACATGGCAGTTTCTCGTATCGGCCGGGCTAGAGTGGGTCATCGAGCCAGGTGCCATGAAGCCGGCTCAACGCATTTGGTCTCCAGTGCGTCTCCTTGGGCCGGGGTACATGGCACCAGCCCTACACATGGTGTCCCCGGTTCACCAGCACAGCCCAGTGCGGCCTATTCCACCTCGCCGCACTGGCTTGGCAACGGGGAGCATTCAGCCAGGTAGGGTTGGGCAGGCTCGGTGCTCGAGACCTCTAGTGCGCCTCCATGGTCCGGTCTATCCTGTGCCTTCTCCAAGCACCAGGGCTCCTGTGGCAGCCCCTCGCACTAGCCCTCCTGTGCCGAGACCACGTACCAGGCCACCAGTTCCGACACCACGCACCAGACCTACTGTGCGCCTCCCGGGTCCAGTATGCCCTGTTCCTGCTCCCCGCACTCGCCCTGAGGCGCATGTTCCCAGCCCGGTACCACCAGTTCCGGCACCATGCACCAGGCCTACTGTGCGCCTCGGCAGGCCTGAGTCTCCCTCCTGTCCAGCGCCGCCTGGGTCTCCCTCCTCTCCAGCGCCGCCTGAGTCTCCCTCCTGTCCAGCGCCGCCTGAGTCTCCCTCCTGTCCAGCGCCGCCTGAGTCTCCCTCCTGTCCAGCGCCGCCTGAGTCTCCCTCCTGTCCAGCGCCGCCTGAGCCGCCCGTCTGTCCAGCGCCGTCTGAGCCGCCCGTCTGTCCAGCGCCGTCTGAGCCGCCCGTCTGTCCAGCGCCGTCTGAGCCGCCCGTCTGTCCAGCGCCGTCAGGGCCGCCCGTCTGTTCTGAGCCCGCCAGAGCCACCCGTCAGTCAGGAGCTGCCAGAGCCGCCGGCCAGTCAGGAGCCGCCAGAGCCGCCCGCCAGTCAGGAGCTGCCAGAGCTACCCCTCAGTCCTGAGCTGCCCTTCAGTCGGGAGCGGCCCTTCAGTCCGGAGCTGCCCCTCAGTCCGGAGCTGCCCCTCAGTCCGGAGCTGCCCCTCAGTCCGGAGCTGCCCCTCAGTCCGGAGCTGCCCCTCAGTCCGGAGCTGCCCCTCAGTCCGGAGCTGCCCCTCAGTCCGGAGCTGCCCCTCAGTCCGGAGCTGCCCCTCAGTCCGGAGCTGCCCCTCAGTCCGGAGCTGCCCCTCAGTCCAGAGCTGCCCCTCAGTCCGGAGCTGCCCCTCAGTCCGGAGCTGCCCCTCAGTCCGGAGCTGCCCCTCAGTCCGGAGCTGCCCCGCAGTCCGGAGCTGCCCCGCAGTCCGGAGCTGCCCCTCAGTCCGGAGCTGCCCCTCAGTCCAGAGGCGCTCCTCAGTCCAGTGGGGCTCTTTAGTAGGGTTGCCGCTCCTAAGAGGGTAGCCGCTCCTAAGAGGCCACTGAAGCGGGGAATGACTATGGTGGAGTGGGGTCCACGTCCCGCGCCAGAGCCGCCACCGCGGACAGATGCCCACCCAGACCCTCCCCTATAGGTTTAGGTTTTGCGGCCGGAGTCCGCACCTTGGGGGGGGGAGGGGGTACTGTCACGCCCTGACCATAGTTTGCTTTGTATGTTTCTATGTTTTGTTTGGTCAGGGTGTGATCTGAATGGGCATTCTATGTTGTATGTCTAGTTTATCTATTTCTATGTGTTGGCCTGATATAGTTCTCAATCAGAGGCAGGTGTTAGTCGTTGTCTCTGATTGGGAACCATATTTAGGTATCCTGTTTTGTATTGTGGGGTTGTGGGTTACTGTGTTTCTGTGTTCACGTTACGGGACTGTTTTTGTTGTCGTTTGTTTGTTGTTTTTGTTTTTTTCAAGTATTCAATTAAAATGAATACTCACCACGCTGCATCTTGGTCCTCCTCTCTTTCGCCTAACGACACGCGTTACAGTATGAAACACAGTCCTAATTGAAAGCAGTGTGTAGCTCTTAAAGTGGATTTCCACAGAGGACGTATTTTTATTCTTTAGAACTGACAGAGTACTTCTGAAGGAAAATAATGTTTCAACACCTATGTACAGTACTGTATGAATGTTGTACTTCAGTGAACTCAACACATGAATTCAATACACCAACTACACAGATGTTTAGGAGGACTGTAGCATTGCATAGACACACTGTTGAGAACAAACCAGCTCGGTTTTGTATGTTTATACTGCAGTCTCCCTGAAGTTCCAGTTGAGGAAACATATGGAATTATGTATTTATTAATAAATGAGTAGACAGCACGCATAACAATCTTAACACGCAAGCGCGCACGCACAAAACTCACACAGGTCTGAGCAGAGCTACACTACATGGCTTTACATATTCACATTATAGAAATATTGCAGAGAGAAAAGCTGTCTGTCTGGTCATGCAGTACTGCTAAAGTGTAACTGCCTAGGCATCATCATCGCTGGTTGGCATCATGCGATGTATATGAGGTATGAGTGGAAATCTATGTGACGTATACACACTAAGCATGTACAGAATACAATGAGTGTACAAAACATTAGGAACACCTTCCTAATATTGAACTGCACCGCCTTTTGAACAAGGAACAGCCTCAATTCGTCAGGGCATGGACTCTACAAGGTGTCGAAAGTGTTCCACAAGAATGCTGGTCGATGTTGATTCAAATGCTTCCCACAGTTGTTTCAAGTTGGCTGGATGTCCTTTGGGTGGTAGACCATTCTTGATACACACAGGAAATTGTTGAGTGTGAAAACCCCAGCCTCGTTGCAGTTCTTGACACTCTGAAACAGGTGCGCCTGGCACCTACTACCACACCTACTACCATACACACTTAAATATTTTGTCTTGCTCATTCACCCTCTGAATGGAGTGGATTTAACAAGTGACATCAATTAGGGAACATAGTTTTCAGCTGGATTCACCTGGTCAGTCTATGTCATTGAAAGAGCAGGTGTTCCTAATGTTGTGTACACACAGCGTACATACAGTTGAAGTCGGAAGTTTACATACACCTTAGCCAAATACATTTAAACTCAGTTTTTCACAATTCCTGAAACTTAATCCCAGTAAAGATTCCCTGTCTTAGGTCAGTTGGGATCACCACTTTATTTTAAGAATGTTAAATGTCAGAATAATAGTAGAGAGAACTATTTATTTCAGCTTTTATTTCTTTCATCACATTCCCAGTGGGTCAGAAGTTTACATACACTCAATTTGTATTTGGTAGCATTGCCTTTAAATTGTTTAACTTGGGTCAAGCGTTTCGGGTAGCCTTCCACAAGCTTCCCACAATAATTTGGGTAAATTTGGCCCATTCCTCCTGACAGAGCTGGTGTAACTGAGTCAGGTTTGTAGGCCTTCTTGCTCCCACACGCCTTTTCAGTTCTGCCCACAAATGTTCTATGGGATTGAGGTCAGGGCTTTGTGATGGCCACTCCAATACCTTGACTTTGTTGTCCCTAAGCCATTTTGCCACAACTTTGGAAGTATGCTTGGGGTCATTGTCCATTTGGAAGACCCATTTGCAACCAATCTTTAACTTTCTGACTGATGTCTTGAGATGTTGCTTCAATAAATACACATCGTTTTCCCTCCTCATGATGCCATCTATTTTGTGAAGTGCACCAGTCCCTCCTGCAGCAAAGCACCTCCACAACATGATGCTGCCACCACTGTGCTTCATGGTTGGGATGGTGTTCTTTCGGCTTGCAGTCTCCCCCTTTTTCCTTCAAACATAATGATGGTCATTTTGGCCAAATAATTATATTTTTGTTTCTTCAGACCAGAGAACATTTCTCCAAAAACTACGATCATTGTCCCCATGTGCAGTTGCAAACCGTAGTCTGGCTTTTTTATGGCGGTTTTGGAGCAGTGGCTTCTTCCTTGCTGAGCGGCCTTTCAGGTTATGTCGATATAGGACACATTTTACTGTGAATATACATACTTTTGAACCTGTTTCCTCCAGCATCTTCACAAGGTCCTTTGCTGTTGTTCTGGGATTGATTTGCACTTTTCGCACCAAAGTACGTTAATCTCTAGGAGACAGAACGCGTCCCATGGTGTTAATACTTGCATACTATTTGTTTGTACAGATGAATGTGGCACCTTCAGGCGTTTGGAACGTGCTCCCAAGGATGAACCAGACTTGTGGAGGTCTACAATTTTTTTCCTGAGGTCTTGGCTGATTTCTTTTGATTTTCCCATGATGTCAAGCAAAGAGGCACTGAGTCTGAAGGTAGGCCATGAAATACATCCACAGGTACGACTCCAATTGACTCAAATTATGTCAATTAGCCTATCAGAAGCTTCTAAAGCCATGACATAATTTTCGTGAATTTTCCAAGCTGTTTAAAGGCACAGTCAAGTTAGTGTATGTAAATGTCTGACCCACTGGAATTGTGATACAGTGAATTATAAGTGCAATAATCTGTCTGTAAACAGTTGTTGGAAAAATTACTTGTGTCATGCACAAAGTAGATGTCCTAATCACATTGTCAAAATATAGTTTGTGGAGTGTTTGAAAAATGAGTTTTAATGACTCCAACCTAAGTGTATGTGAACTTCCAACTTCAACTGTAGATATCATGACAACTAGAGATGCTGATGGATGCACACATCGACCACGCTGACCCTCAACACGGGGGCCCCTCGGGGTGTGTGCTCAGTCTCCTCTTGTACTCCCTGTTCACCCACGACTGCTTGGCCAAGCACGACTCCAACATCATCATTAAGTTTGCCAACGACACCACGGTGGTAGTTCTGAACACTGACGACCATGAGACAGCTTATAGGGAGGGTGGTGCCAGGACAACAACCTCTCTCTCAATGTGGGCAAAACAAAGGAGCTACAGGAAAACGGAGGGCCGGGGGAATGCCCCCATTCACATCGACGGGGCTGTAGTGGAGCGGGACGAGAGTTTCAAGTTCCTCGGTGTCCACATCACTAAGAACCTATCATGGTCCAAACACACCAACATAGTCATGAAGAAGGCACGACAACACCTCTTCCCCCTCAGGAGGCAGAAAAGATTTGACATGGGACCTCAGATCCTCAAAAAGTTCTACAGTTGCACCATTGAGAGCATCTTGACAGACTGCGTCACTGCTTGGTATGACAACTGCTCGGCATCCAACCACAAGGCGCTACAAAGGGTAGTGTACATCACTGGGGCCGAACTCCCTGCCATCCAGGACCTCTATATCAGATGGCGGCCCTAAAATTAGTCAAAGATTCCAGCCACCCAAGTTATAGACTGTTTTCTCTGCTACCGCATGTCAAGTGGTACAAGAGCGCCAAGTCTGGGACCAAAAGGCACCTGAACAGTTTTTACCCCCAAGCCATAAGACTGTTGAACAGTTCATCAAATGGCTACACCCTTTATTATTTATTTATTTATCTTAATGTATTTACACTGGCTCTATGCGCACTCACCAGACTCTACCCACACACTCACACATACTACACTGATACTCCAACACACACACACATACACACGCTCACACACACGCTCACACACACACATACTGTACATATTGACGCCACACACACACACACTCACACATAGACACACTTTCACACTACACATAAGCTGCTACTACTCAGGTTTATTATATATCCTGATTGCCTAGTCGCTTTTATCCCTAACCACATGTGCATACAGTATTACCTCAATTACCTCAAACCCCTCATACGCACATTGACTCAGTACTGCTTCTCCTTGTATATAGCCTCGTTATTGTTTTTTATGTGTTACTATTTCCTTTTTTATTTAGCAAATATTTGTGTTAATTTTTAACTCTGCACTGTTGGCAATGGGCTCATAAGTAAGCATTTCACTGTAAATTCTAAACCTGTTGTATGTCACCAATCAAGTTGTATTTTATTTGAATTCATGCAGCGAGAGATACAAATAACGTATGAAGAGGCATATGGTGAAAGAAAGCAACACTGGAACAGGTGTGAAACTGCTCGTCATAGACTGCCATGCTAGGTAGAGGATTCAGCCGTGAGACAATAGCCATGAAAACAGCTGCAATCCTTTGCCTTACTTTGAACTCACTCTGATAAACTCGACCATAATAGATACTGCTGTCATCCATCTGTACCTCAACAACACCATGACCGAGGTAGCTCCGTGCAGTCTGTCTGCCTGTTGTTGTATTGTGTTGAAAGTTAGTGAGATGCATAGAGACTATTGTGTTGAGACAGAGAGTGAGTGAGAGTAAGTCCTGTGTTGAGAGAGAGCGAGAGTAAGTATTGTGTTGAGAGAGCGAGAGTAAGTATTGTGTTGAGAGAGCGAGAGTAAGTATTGTGTTGAGAGAGAGAGAGAGAGAGAGAGAGAGAGAGAGAGAGAGAGAGAGAGAGAAGAGAGAGAGAGAGAGAGAGAGAGAGAGAGAGAGAGAGAGAGAGAGAGAGAGAGAGAGAGAGAGAGAGAGAGAGAGAGAGAGAGAGAGAGACTTTTTTGACTTTTGGTCTTTCTTTATTGAAACATTCTCATTTCATTTCAAACTCGCCAACCCCCCCCCCCCCCCTAAAATAAAAAAAACTAAATATAGCCTGTACTGCATACATGTACCATACTCACCTTTCTATCTACCACATGATACAAATCACCATACACAAAAACAATACCCTCTCCTACAACCGTATATCCAAAACATCTTCCCCAGCTGTACAGACAGCCCCCCCAACACACCATATCTCCTCAAACATCTCCACACATTTTATCATTTTATAGAACTCAAACTCAACCCTAAGGCGCGCAGAGACCATCCCATTAAACAGTAGTAAAGAGTCTGTTATCCCCCCACCTTTGACCCTGTTTCTCCTTGTTAGCCAAATAGCTAACTTTGCCTGAGCAAACAGAAAATTCAACAACACACATTTCGCTTTCTCCTTACTCGAATACCTGTATCCCATTATAAACATCCCAACAGCAAAAACCACCCCCAATCTCTCACACAGACATTCCAACTGAGACATTAATGGCATTAACCTGGTGCACACAGAAAACACATGAATCACAGTTTCTTTCATTTGACAGAAAGGACACCCCTGCCCAATTCCCGGATCAACCCGTGCCAACCAGCTGTTAGTGGCCAGGGCTCCATGAAGAACCCTCCACTGGAGGTCCCCTGACCTCTTTGGTACTGGGGGTTTGTAGAGCGCCCTCCATCTAAAACCCACCATACTCTCCACCCCACATACCCCCTGCCACTGATGTGCCTTCACTCCTGTTAGGCTTCTAATGTTCCTAACCTTAACGCAGAGGTTGTAGAGGGCTTTACCTCCCACCCCCTCAAACTCCCCCAGGCTCGGAGTGTTAAAATCTAACAAGTCCTCCAGACCCCCTTGCCAGTCCCCAGTCTCTGCCGTCACCTGCAGTGGCGGAAACGTTGGTGGCCCCTCTCCCTTTGGCCTCTCAAACACCCCCCTTACCTGCTCAGACAGTGCCTCCTGGACCTCCTCCAGGAATCTCTCCAGCAGCCTAAGAGACGTTATTCCTGTTTGTTGAGCCAAGACCTCCGGGGTTTTCCACCCCTCCTCTCCCAGCATTCTCAGGTCACCTAGCCTTTGTACACCCCCTGCCATCAGTTGCCTCTGCAGGGTGGCAGACTGAACCGATCTCAAAGGGATGGCTGGGTTGTGGAAAATAGGCTCCTCCCACACCCACTGCCCAGGCTCCACACCCCCTTCTCGTGTGGGCCTTAATAGCTGCCAGGTCCTCAGCACCGCAGAGTAAAACTCTGAGAGACCTGCTGTACTCAGCCTCTCCAGCTTCATGAGGAACAGCTGCCGGTCCAACCCTAATCCGCCAGCTCTCCTCAGCAGTGCGCATGCTGGTTCCCTCCAGCCAACATCAGTATGGTACAGCAGTCTCTGCGCCGCCTTTAGCCGGAAAGCAGCCATCCTGCTCTCCAGTTCCACCAGGCCCTGTCCTCCTTCGTGGACGGTCATGTACAACACTGCTGCCTTCAGCCAGTGATGGCCCGACCAAAAGAAGTCCACCAGCTTGCGTTGCAGGTCTGCAAGCAGACCGGCGGGGGGGTTGAGGACAGCCAGTTTATGCCACAAGGAAGATGCCACCAGGTTGTTAATTATCAGCACCCTCCCTCTATATGACACTTGGGATAGGAGCCACCTCCACCTGGCCAGTCTTGACACCACTGCCTGTGACAGCCCCTCCCAGTTCTTCCTGACCCACCTCTCCGAGCCCAGGTACACCCCCAACACTTTAAGCCCTTCACAACCCCACTGCAAACCCCCTGGAAGCAGAGGAGGAGCCCTATCCCCCCATTCCCCACATAACAGAGCTTTGCTCTTTCCCCAGTTTACCTTAGCTGATGAAGCTCCCTCGTACACCTTCAGACTGGTCTCTAGTTCCTGCATATCTTGCCCATCCCTGACCATCACAGAAACATCATCTGCATATGCTGAGACTGCTATTCCTGTCACCACACCCATGCCTGTCCAGCACACTCCCTGCAATCTCCTGCGTAGCAGTCCTAAAAAAGGCTCAATGGCTAGTGTGTATAGCTGCCCAGATAGAGGGCATCCTTGTCTAATGCCCCGTCTCACCCAGACTGGCCTACTGAGCCCCCCTCCCACCTTAACCATACATGACGCCCCAGCATACAACAGCTTCACACAGGTCACAAAACTCTTCCCAAACCCAAACACAGACATCACATTAAACAGATACTCATGATCCACTCTATCAAAGGCCTTCTCTTGATCTAAAGAGACCAGTCCAAAATTCACATTAGAACCTCTCGACAAGTCCAACATGTCCCTAATCAAGAACAAGTTGTCCGTGATTGAGCGTCCCGGTACACAATATGTCTGGTCCTTGTGTATTATAGAGTCCAGATGGGACTTCAGTCTGTTAGAGAGGACCTTGGCAAAAATCTTGTAGTCCGCACAGAGTAATGCCACAGGCCTCCAGTTCTTAAGTTCACACAAGTCCCCTTTTTTGGG
Organism: Salvelinus fontinalis; assembly: GCF_029448725.1. NCBI lineage: Eukaryota > Metazoa > Chordata > Actinopteri > Salmoniformes > Salmonidae > Salvelinus > Salvelinus fontinalis. The sequence continues at coordinate 16,945,809 of NC_074679.1, read as the reverse complement.
CAGGAGAGTCAGAGCCGCCCGACGGCAGCTCATCGGCAACTCTCCTACCCCGATGCACTCACGCAAGACGCAAAAGAAGTCCTGTCCAATTATTCCCCAGAATTTTTTGAAAACTCCACTGGAAGTCCATCGACCCCCGGTGCACGACCGGGGGACATCTGGGTTACGGCCTCTGCCAGTTCATGTGACAACAGAGGAATGTCCATTTCATCCCTCTGTGCCCGAGAGAGCTTAGGGAGTCCTGCGAACAAGACCTGAGCACACATAGGATCACACATTTCTGCCCTATACAATTCAGTATAAAACTCCACAGTCCGCTCCCGCATCTCCCCCACCACAGAGGTCACCCGCCCATCAGAGAGCCGTAAACAATGCATACCCTTGGCTTCACTGCTCTGTCTTTCCAAACCAAAGAAGAAGGAGCTGGGAGCATCCATCTCCTTGAGCATGGAGAACCTAGCTCTTACAAGTGCTCCCTTTGCTTTAACCTGGAAAAAACTGCCCAGGTCCCTACGTAATTCGGCTAAATTAGCCTGGAGGCCTACATTGCCTTGCCCCACCATCTCTACCTCCATCTCACTAATACACCGCTCTAGTTCCCCCAATACTCTCCTAGCCTCTGAGGATGAGAGAGCTGTGTACTGTTGACAGAAAAGCCGAATTTGCACTTTCCCCACATCCCACCATTGACCCAGAGACTCATACTCTTCTCTTCGCTGCCCCCACCTTTCCCAAAAAGTCTGGAAACCTGAGCAAAAAGTGGCATCTTGTAAGAGCTTTACATTGAACTTCCAGTAAGATGCCTGCCGGGGCCCTGGTGAAATAGACAGCCGAGCCATGGTTATGTGATGATCCGAAAACCCCACCGGGAGAATGGTAGCGCCCAGCAGCCTATTGCTCTGATTCCTGGACATGTAAAACCTATCAAGTCGGGCTGCACTCACCCTAGCCCCAAAAACCTTCACCCATGTATACTGTCTTGTGTTTGGATGTTTAGTTCTCCAAACATCCACTAGGTCAAACTGATTAATGATGTCCCTTAACACCCCCACTGACACTGAATGAGGCTCCTCCCCATTTCTATCTGTTGTAAAATCCATTGTACAGTTCCAGTCACCTCCGATCACCAGTGTCTCCTCAGGCGCTACTTGTGAGAGTTCCTGTCTAAGACTCCCAAATAGAACCCCTCTTTCTCTCCCTGTGTTAGGCGCATACACATTTATAAAAACAAAACCCATGCTGTTAATTTCTGCTTTAACAACAAGCAGCCTACCCCTACACACCTCCTTTGAGGAGCAAATTTTTACAGACAGACCCGGTGCAAAAAGGACTGCCACCCCTGCACTAAGATTTGTCCCATGGCTCAACACACTTGCCCCTTTCCACCAGAGCCCCCAATCAACTTCATTCACCACATCACTATGCGTCTCCTGCAGAAACAACACATGTACTTTTTTTTGTTTTACATATTCACCCAACACACTCCTCTTTCCCGCATCTCTGGCGCCATTTATATTAAGCGAGCCTACCCGAAGAGTCTCCATAAGAAGTGGGAGAAAAGCCAGCAGAGAAATAGACCAATAGCAAAGCTCAAAAAGCCCCAGTGTCAGAAAGAAATGAACCATTTAAACAGTGTCTGAAGGTAACCCTTTACGCACTGTTGTGACCCACTTCCTCAACCTAAACCGTTTCCTGGGTGAGAGGACACCATGCCCCTCATTTCTCATAGCATGTTGTACTGATCTTACAAACTTTTTAGGATCAGGAAAAAAAGCCTCAAGATTAACTTTTTTCCCCTTAGTCTCATTCAGGAATCTTGTCAGTTCAATCAACGTGTACTTAGACCCCTCTGGTTGACTGGCTGTCAGCTCCGGGCCAATTGAAGAGGAGTCTGAAAAAAATAACTCCTCATCCTCTTCCTCAGACTCACTTTCCTCCTCTTCTCTATCTCCCACCCTGACCACCTGCTCTTTCTCTCTGGTTAGGGCCTCACCCACAGCAACAGGCAACATTTCCATGGTGCCTTTGTCCACACCCTTTTTCCTTTTCCGCTTGACACCCTCCTCCCCCCCTAATCTCTTACACTTCCCCACTATACTCTCCTCATCCACGAGAATAACCTGACTAGACCCAGTATCATCTACACCACCCTCCATAGCATGACTAGGCCCAGCATCATCTACACCACCCTCCATAGCATGACTGGGGCCAGCCTCAGCTACCCCACCATCCATATCCTGCCTAGACCCTGCCTCTGCTTCCCCACCATCTCTAGCCTGACTAGACCCAGCCTCCACTATCCCACCATCTCTAGCCTGACTAGACCCTGCCTCTGCTTCCCCACCATCTCTAGCCTTACTAGGCCCAGCCTCATCTACACCACCATCTCTAGCCTGACTAGACCCAGCCTCCACTATCCCACCATCTCTAGCCTGACTAGACCCAGCCTCCACTATCCCACCATCTCTAGCCTGACTAGGCCCAGCCTCTGCTGTCTGCATCTCCTTACCCCCTGCACTTTGACCTCGATTTCCCCCACTGGCGCTTGTACCCTCACCTTGTTTATGGCCTTTGTGTGGGCACGCAAAACTCTTGTGCCCCAAATCCCCACACTCAAAACACCGTAAACTATCTGTGCTGGCAAACCCTGCATAGAGCCCCTCCCCATGTCTCACTTTAAAATGCACATTTAGCTGTTGCTCGTTGTTGTTCAGAAACATAAACACTTGCCTCCTGAACGAAACAACGTGCTTAACGGCATCTGCCTGAAATCCTGCTGACAGTACACGGAAACCGCTAGCAAACGTAATAAACGGAGGCAAATTTGCCACTACAACTCTTGTTGAAGGGGTAGAGAGAGGTGAAATTGACACCAACACATCCCTTACAAATATTCCGCTAGCAATTAGCCTACCAACCAAATTAGCCCTTTTCATGAACACAACCACAGCTTTGTTCATTCTAGAAGCAGAATGTATAAACTCAGCTCCTACCTGTTCACCGACCGCGAGCAGAATCTCCTCCACCTTAACTCCGTTCTCAGGAACACACCTGAATCCATGCTGTATCGACAGCGTCTCCTTCGCGCCCGGCTGAGAAGCCATCGCGCACACCACACCTTCCAAACCCCAGGAAAGTTACTCTGTCCTCTTCCACCCTAACTTTGAAAAAAAACTTTGGATACCGCTAAAACAAATATTGCATTAACCCTCCACCATAGAAAATAACATTTAAGAAAATAATCAAGAAAGTTAGTTAGGATAGAGCCCTCCACACCAAACACTCAAACTCCAAAAACACCCAGCATGCACTGCGAGAGAGAGAGAAAGTATTGTGTTGTGTGAGAGAGAGAGAGAGAGAGAGAGAGAGAGAGAGAGAGAGAGAGAGAGAGAGAGAGAGAGAGAGAGAGAGAGAGAGAGAGAGGGAGAGAGAGAGAGAGAGAGAGAGAAAGAAAGTATTGTGTTGTGTGAGAGAGAGAGAGAGAGAGAGAGAGAGAGAGAGAGAGAGAGAGAGAGAGAGAGAGAGAGAGAAAGTATTGTGTTGTGTGAGAGAGAGAGAGAGAGAGAGAGAGAGAGAGAGAGAGAGAGAGAGAGAGAGAGAGAGAGAGAGAGAGAGTGTAAGTGTTGTGTTGTGAGAGAGAGAGAGAGAGAGAGAGAGAGAGAGTAAGTATTGTGTTGAGAGAGAGAGAGAGAGATAATAATTGTAAATGAAGACTCCATAGACTAACCAATTCTGGGAAAATTGGAAAACACTAAACAAACAACAACACGAAGAATTATCTATCCAAAATGGAGATGTATGGGTAAACCACTTCTCTAATCTTTTTGGCTCTATAACAAAGAATAAAGAGCAAAAACATATACATTATCAAATACAAATCCTAGAATCAACTATTAAAGACTACCAGAACCCACTGGATTCTCCAATTACCTTGAATGAGTTACAGGACAAAATAAAAACCCTCCAACCCAAAAAGGCCTGTGGTGTTGATGGTATCCTTAATGAAATGATCAAATATACAGACAACAAATTCCAATTGGCTATACTAAAACTCTTTAACCTTTCACGGGTATCTACCCCGGGTCCGGGAGCACCCCCACCCCCACTGAGTAGCATCGCTAGCATAGCGTCACAATTAAATAGTAGCATCTAAATATCATTAAATCACAAGTCCAAGACACCTAATGAAAGATACAGATCCTGTGAATAAAGCCACCATTTCAGATTTTTTAAATGTTTTACAGGGAAGACAAAATATGGAAATCTATTAGCTAACCACGTTAGCAAAAGACACCATTTTTCTTTGTCCACCATTTTCTCTCTCCACCAGTAGCTATCACCAATTCGGCCAAAAAAAGATATTGATAGCCACTAACCAAGAAAAAACCTCATCAGATGACAGTCTGATAGCATATTTATTGTATAGGATAGGTTTTGTTAGAAAAATGTGCATATTTGAGGTATAAATCATAATTTACAATTGCACCCAACATCACAACTCGACTAGAATAAATACACAGAGCAACGTGTATTACCTAATTACTAATCATAAAACATTTCGTAAAAATACACAGCATACACTAATTGAAAGACACAGATCCTGTGAATACAGACAATATTTCAGATTTTCTAAGTGTCTTACAGCGAAAACACAATAAATCGTTATATTAGCATACCACATGTGCAAACATTACCAGAGCATTGATTCTAGCCAAAGAGAGCGATAACGTAAATATCGCCAAAATATATTAATTTTTTCACTAACCTTCTCAGAATTCTTCAGATGACACTCCTGTAACATCATATTACAACATACATATAGAGTTTGTTCGAAAATTTGCATATTTAGCCATCAAAATCATGGTTAGACAATGACAAAAGTAGCCCAGCTGGTCAGAAAATGTCGTGCACCATATTAGACAGTGATCTAGTCTTATACATAAATACTCATAAACTTGACTAAAAAATATAGGGTGGACAGCGATTGATAGACAATTTAATTCTTAATACAATCGCGGAATTACATTTTTTAAATTATCCTTACTTTTCAATACAGGTTGCGCCAAGCAAAGCTACACCTAACAAAATGGCGGAACGTGCGTTTAACATTTTTCTACAGAACAACGATTTATCATCTTAAATATTTCTTACTATGAGGTGATCTTCCATCAGAATCTTGGGCAATGTATCCTTTCTTGGGTCTAATCTTCTTTTGGTCGAAAGATGTCCTCTTGTCTGTCGAAATGCCCACTAACGTTCGACCGGGACCCCGAAACGTGCCCAGCGCTTCAAAGTGCACAACAAAGAAATGCCTCAAAATCGCACTAAACGGATATAAATTGCTATAAAACAGTTCAAATTAACTACCTCATGATGCTGTTAACACATATAACGAGTAAAAATATGACCGGAGAAATATTATTGGCTAAACTAAAGCTTGGAAGGAGGCGAGTCGGATGTCCTTCGCACGCCAGGCACAGGCAGCCAAAGGAAGTTACTTCTGGTATTTGGTGATTTATAGAGGCACTGATTGCGCAATCGACTCCATTCAAAGCGTCATCACGTACTGACACCCAGGGGAAGACGTAAGCAGTGTCTGTTTCTCCATAGCATTTACAGTGACCTTTAAACTGACTCCAGATCAGTGGCCAAGATGTCTGAAATCTGACTCCATATCAGGAAAAGTGCTGTAGAATGAGTTCTGTTCCACTCAGAGACAAAATTCCAACGGCTATAGAAACTAGAGAGTGTTTTCTATCCAATAATAATAACAATATGCATATTGTACGAGCAAGAATTGAGTACTAGGCAGTTTAATCTGTAGAACAAATTATGCTAATGCGAAACAGCACCCCCTATAGTTGCAAGAAGTTAACATCGTCCTTAGCTCTGGCATCTTCCCCAATATTTGGAACCAAGGACTGATCACCCCAATCCACAAAAGTGGAGACAAATTTGACCCCAATAACTACCATGGAATATGCGTCAACAGTAACCTTGGGAAAATCCTCTGCATTATCATTAACAGCAGACTCGTACATTTCCTCAATGAAAACAATGTACTGAGCAAATGTCAAATTGGCTTTTTACCAAATTACCGTACAACAGACCATGTATTCACCCTACACACCCTAATTGACAACCAAACAAACCAAAACAAAGGCAAAGTCTTCTCATGCTTTGTTGATTTCAAAAAAGCCTTCGACTCAATTTGGCATGAGGGTCTGCTATCCAAATTGATGGAAAGTGGTGTTGGGGGTAAAACATACGACATTATAAAATCCATGTACACAAACAACAAGTGTGCGGTTAAAATTGGCAAAAAACACACACATTTCTTCACACAGGGTTGTGGGGTGAGACAGGGATGCAGCTTAAGCCCAACCCTCTTCAACATATATATCAACGAATTGGCGCGGGCACTAGAACAGTCTGCAGCACCCGGTCTCACCCTACTAGAATCCGAAGTCAAATGTCTACTGTTTGCTGATGATCTGGTGCTTCTGTCACCAACCAAGGAGGGCCTACAGCAGCACCTAGATCTTCTGCACAGATTCTGTCAGACCTGGGCCCTGACAGTAAATCTCAGTAAGACCAAAATAATGGTGTTCCAAAAAAGGTCCAGTCACCAGGACCACAAATTCCATCTAGACACCGTTGCCTTAGAGCACACAAAAAACTATACATACCTCGGCCTAAACATCAGCACCACAGGTAACTTCCACAAAGCTGTGAACGATCTGAGAGACAAGGCAAGAAGGGCCTTCTATGCCATCAAAAGGAACATAAATTTCAACATACCAATTAGGATCTGGCTAAAAATACTTGAATCAGTCATAGAGCCCATTGCCCTTTATGGTTGTGAGGTCTGGGGTCCGCTCACCAGCCAATATTTCACAAAATGAGACAAACACCAAATTGAGACTCTGCATGCAGAATTCTGCAAAAATATCCTCCGTGTACAACGTAGAACACCAAATAATGCATGCAGAGCAGAATTAGGCCGATACCCACTAATTATCAAAATCCAGAAAAGAGCCGTTAAATTCTACAACCACCTAAAAGGAAGCGATTCCCAAACCTTCCATAACAAAGCCATCACCTACAGAGAGATGAACCTGGAGAAGAGTCCCCTAAGCAAGCTGGTCCTGGGGCTCTGTTCACAAACACAAACACACCCCACAGAGCCCCAGGACAACAGCAGAATTAGACCCAACCAAATCATGAGAAAACAAAAAGATAATTACTTGACACATTGGAAAGAATTAACAAAAAAACAGAGCAAACTAGAATGCTATTTGGCCCTAAACAGAGAGTACACAGTGGCAGAATACCTGACCACTGTGACTGACCCAAACTTAAGGAAAGCTTTGACTATGTACAGACGCAGTGAGCATAGCCTTGCTATTGAGAAAGGCCGCCGTAGGCAGACATGGCTCTCAAGAGAAGACAGGCTATGTGCACACTGCCCACAAAATGAGGTGGAAACTGAGCTGCACTTCCTAACCTCCTGCCCAATGTATGACCATATTAGAGAGACATATTTCCCTCAGATTACACAGATCCACAAAGAATTTGAAAACAAATCCAATTTTGATAAACTCCCATATCTACTGGGAGAAATTCCACAGTGTGCCATCACAGCAGAAAGATTTGTGACCTGTTGCCACAAGAAAAGGGCAACCAGTGAAGAACAAACACCATTGTAAATACAACCCATATTTATGCTTATTTATTTTAACTTGTGTGCTTTAACCATTTGTACATTGTTACAACACTGTATATATATAATATAACATTTGTAATGTCTTTATTGTTTTGAAACTTCTGTATGTGCAATGTTTACTGTTAATTTGTATTGTTTATTTCACTTTTGTATAATATCTACCACACTTGCTTTGGCAATGTTAACACATGTTTCCCATGCCAATAAAGCCTCTTGAATTGAATTGAGAGAGTAAGTATTGTGTTGAGAGAGAGAGGGAGAGAGAGAGAGAGTAAGTATTGTGTTGTGAGAGAGAGAGAGAGAGAGAGAGAGAGAGAGAGAGAGAGAGAGAGAGAGAGAGAGAGAGAGAGGAGAGAGAGAGAGAGAGAGAGAGAGAGAGAGAGAGAGAGAGAGAGAGTATTGTGTTGAGAGTGAGAGAGTAAGTATTGTGTTGAGAGTGAGAAAGCATTGTGTTGAGGGAGTAAGTATTGCGTTGAGAGAGATTGAGAGAGAGTAAGTATTGTGTTAAGAGTAAGAGAGAGAGAGTAAGTATTGTGTTGAGAGAGAGAAAGTATTGTGTTGAGAGTGAGAGAGAGTAAGTATTGTGTTGAGAGAGAGAAAGTATTGTGTTGAGAGTGAGAGAGAGTAAGTATTGTGTTGAGTGAGAAAGTATTGTGTTGAGAGAGTGAGTGAGAGTGAGAAAGTATTGTGTTGAGAGAGTGAGTGAGAGAGAGAAAGTATTGTGTTGAGAGAGTGAGTGAGTGAGAGAGAGTAAGTATTGTGCTGAGAGAGTGAGTGAGAGAAAGTATTGTGTTGAGAGAGTGAGTGAGAGAGAGAAAGTATTGTGTTGAGAGAGAAAGTATTGTGTTGAGAGAGAAAGTATTGTGTTGAGAGAGAGAAAGTATTGTGTTGAGAGAGTGAGTGAGAGAGAGAGAGAAAGTATTGTGTTGAGAGAGAGAAAGTATTGTGTTGAGTGAGAAAGTATTGCGTTGAGAGAGAGAAAGTATTGTGTTGAGAGAGAAAGTATTGTGTTGAGAGAGAGAAAGTATTGTGTTGAGAGAGAGAAAGTATTGTGCTGAGAGAGTGAGTGAGAGAAAGTATTGTGTTGAGAGAGTGAGTGAGTGAGTGAGTGAGAGAAAGTATTGTGTTGAGAGAGTGAGTGAGAGAGAGAAAGTATTATGTTGAGAGAGTGAGTGAGAGAGAGAAAGTATTGTGTTGAGAGAGAGAAAGTATTGTGTTGAGAGAGAGAAAGTATTGTGTTGAGAGAGAGAAAGTATTGTGTTGAGAGAGAGAAAGTATTGTGTTGAGAGAGAGAAAGTATTGTGTTGAGAGAGAGAGAAAGTATTGTGTTGAGAGAGAGAAAGTATTGTGTTGAGAGAGAAAGTATTGTGTTGAGAGAGAAAGTATTGTTTTGAGAGAGAGAAAGTATTGTGTTGAGAGTGAGCTGTGTTGTAATAGTGATGCTCTTCACATTGCAGCTGTCAGTGCAGAGGACAGATCAGAGATAACAGAGCAAAGCTGTACCCGTTAATGAGCCATTATAATCCAATTTAGTTCTCGTTAAAATACATCTAAAAATAAAACACACTAAGGTGCAGCCAGAGAGAAAATAATATATGTAATTTCAACCGATGGCAGACAAAAAACCTAACATGTCCTGTAAAAACACACCCACACAAACAGAAATAAGATAAAGAAACACCTCATACTAATCACAGGGTACACACACGTACATGAAAGAACACACACTTACACACACACAAATACCGCCACCCCGACTCCCCCACCCCCTGTAGGAGACGGGTGTGTATCTCCTTGTTTCCCCCCCTCTATTAATTAAATCATGCAGTAAGTGTGAAATGAACTCTCTCCTACACTGGGGCTGACCGAGAGGGGGAATCAGATGCCTTTGTCTGGGCCGTAATTAGTGAGAGGGGTGGATGACAGAGCAGGGTAGAAGTCCACCACCATGACATACCACCAACTAGATGAACGAGACAGGCCAGAGAGAGGGGGCGGCAGGGAGAGGGGGCGGCAGGGAGAGGGGGCGGCAGGGAGAGGGTGGGGACAGGGAAGGAGGGAGGGTGAAGGAGAGAAGGGAGGGTAGAGGGAGGGTGAAGGAGAGAACGGAGGGTCGAGGGAGGGTGAAGGAGAGAACGGATGGTAGAGGGAGGGTCAAGGAGAGAAGGGATGGTAGAGGGAGGGTGAATGAGAGAACGGAGGGTAGAGGGAGGGTAAAGGAGAGAAGGGAGGGTGAAGGAGAGAAGGGAGGGTAGAGGGAGGGTGAAGGAGAGAAGGGAGGGTAGAGGGAGGGTGAAGGAGAGAAGGGAGGGTAGAGGGAGGTTGAAGGAGAGAAGGGATGGTGGAGGGAGGGTGAAGGAGAGAAGGGATGGTAGAGGGAGGGTGAAGGAGAGAAGGGAGGGTAGAGGGAGGGTGAAGGAGAGAACGGAGGGTCGAGGGAGGGTGAAGGAGAGAACGGAGGGTAGAGGGAGGGTGAAGGAGAGAAGGGAGGGTGAAGGAGAGAAGGGAGGGTAGAGGGAGGGTGAAGGAGAGAACGGAGGGTAGAGGGAGGGTGAAGGAGAGAAGGGATGGTAGAGGGAGGGTGAAGGAGAGAAGGGATGGTAGAGGGAGGGTGAAGGAGAGAACGGAGGGTAGAGGGAGGGTGAAGGAGAGAAGGGATGGTAGAGGGAGGGTGAAGGAGAGAACGGAGGGTAGAGGGAGGGTGAAGGAGAGAAGGGATGGTAGAGGGAGGGTGAAGGAGAGAAGGGAGGGTAGAGGGAGGGTGAAGGAGAGAAGGGATGGTAGAGGGAGGGTGAAGGAGAGAAGGGATGGTAGAGGGAGGGTGAAGGAGAGAAGGGAGGGTGAAGGAGAGAAGGGAGGGTAGAGGGAGGGTGAAGGAGAGAACGGAGGGTAGAGGGAGGGTGAAGGAGAGAAGGGATGGTAGAGGGAGGGTGAAGGAGAGAAGGGATGGTAGAGGGAGGGTGAAGGAGAGAACGGAGGGTAGAGGGAGGGTGAAGGAGAGAAGGGATGGTAGAGGGAGGGTGAAGGAGAGAACGGAGGGTAGAGGGAGGGTGAAGGAGAGAAGGGATGGTAGAGGGAGGGTGAAGGAGAGAAGGGAGGGTAGAGGGAGGGTGAAGGAGAGAAGGGATGGTAGAGGGAGGGTGAAGGAGAGAAGGGATGGTAGAGGGAGGGTGAAGGAGAGAAGGGATGGTAGAGGGAGGGTGAAGGAGAGAACGGAGGGTAGAGGGAGGGTGACGGAGAGAAGGGAGGGTAGAGGGAGGGTGAAGAGGAGAGAAGGGATGGTAGAGGGAGGGTGAAGGAGAGAAGGGAGGGTAGAGGGAGGGTGAAGGAGAGAAGGGATGGTAGAGGGAGGGTGAAGGAGAGAAGGGATGGTAGAGGGAGGGTGAAGGAGAGAAGGGATGGTAGAGGGAGGGTGAAGGAGAGAACGGAGGGTAGAGGGAGGGTGAAGGAGAGAAGGGATGGTAGAGGGAGGGTGAAGGAGAGAAGGGAGGGTAGAGGGAGGGTGAAGGAGAGAAGGGATGGTAGAGGGAGGGTGAAGGAGAGAAGGGATGGTAGAGGGAGGGTGAAGGAGAGAAGGGATGGTAGAGGGAGGGTGAAGGAGAGAACGGAGGGTAGAGGGAGGGTGAAGGAGAGAACGGAGGGTAGAGGGAGGGTGAAGGAGAGAAGGGAGGGTAGAGGGAGGGTGAAGAGGAGAGAAGGGATGGTAGAGGGAGGGTGAAGGAGAGAAGGGAGGGTAGAGGGAGGGTGAAGGAGAGAAGGGAGGGTAGAGGGAGGGTGAAGGAGAGAAGGGAGGGTAGAGGGAGGGTGAAGGAGAGAAGGGAGGGTAGAGGGAGGGTGAAGGAGAGAAGGGAGGGTAGAGGGAGGGTGAAGGAGAGAAGGGAGGGTAGAGGGAGGGTGAAGGAGAGAAGGGAGGGTAGAGGGAGGGTGAATGAGAGAATGGAGGGTAGAGGGAGGGTGAAGGAGAGAAGGGAGGGTAGAGGGAGGGTGAATAAGAGAATGGGTGAAAGACAAGGGAAAGGAGGCTGCTAGTCATTACCACTGCAAAATAAAGCCTATCCTCTCACAGCTCGGGGATAATCTGACGATCCACTGCCACTCCGTTGCCTTCTGCAGAAAGAGGGCGATATAGAGGAGAGAGAGGAAAGGAGGGAGGAAGGGAAAAGAAGGGGAGCTGGCTGATAGATTGTACAATTTGGAGAGGGAGAGAGGCAAGGAGTCTTATGAGTTTAAGAATTGATGAAGACAAACGTCAGCCTCAGACTGAAGTAATAACTTGTGTGGGTTCATCCTAGTCCTTATGGGCTGTGTCTCATAACATTCTGATGCCATCCAACACACCTGTCTGACTACTGAAGGGTCTCTACAGTATCCCAAAACACACCATAATGATCTATTCATCTCAAAGACCTTCGGGCTAGAACTGGGATAATCAATCCCACCTGATCCCAATGATAGAAAAACTTTTAACAGGTAAATCGCAAGGTTCCAAAACTACAGGAAACCCCAGAATGAGGCATTGTGGAATTGTTTTATGATGACCATACCAAGGATCATTTATCTATTAGATTTTTTATTTTAGGCCCCCTTAAGGTATCAAAAAAGTATGTTAAAGGTTACTGGATGAATCATTGAATTTGATCTTACTACTATTAGACTTTAGAAATGCATTGAATAACAGATTCATATATCGAAAAACAGATAGTCAATAAATAAATCAAAAGGAAGTTTGTTTTAAAGTGTCTGTCCTATATTTGAGAGATTTTATTTTATTTCTATTACCCATATTTAACCCCTTTTTTTTGGCACGAAACTACTTCCATATACACTGAGTGTACAAAACAATAAGGACACCTTCCTAATATTTTGTTGCAACCCCTTTTGCCCTCAAAACAGCCTCAATTCGTTGGGGCATGGACTACAAGGTGCTGAAAGTGTTTCACAGGGATGATGGTCCATGTTGACTCCAATGCTTCCCACAGTTGTGTCAAGTTGACTGGATGTCCTTTGGGTGGTGGACCATTTTTGATACACACAGGAAACCCAGAAGTGTTGTAGTTCTTGACACACTCAAACTGGTGCACCTTGCACCTACTACCATATGTGAGAAGACTGACTTTCGCGATGTCTCATGGTCTGACAAACACCGCTGTAGCTCGGCTACCTTACAGCGCTGTAGCTCGGCTACCTTACAGCGCTGTAGCTCGGCTACCTTACACCGCTGTAGCTCGGCTACCTTACACCGCTGTAGCTCGGCTACCTTACACCGCTGTAGCTCGGCTACCTTACAGCGCTGTAGCTCGGCTACCTTACACCGCTGTAGCTCGGCTACCTTACACCGCTGTAGCTCGGCTACCTTACACCGCTGTAGCTCGGCTACCTTACACCGCTGTAGCTCGGCTACCTTACAGCGCTGTAGCTCGGCTACCTTACAGCGCTGTAGCTCGGCTACCTTACACCGCTGTAGCTCGGCTACCTTACACCGCTGTAGCTCGGCTACCTTACAGCGCTGTAGCTCGGCTACCTTACAGCGCTGTAGCTCGGCTACCTTACACCGCTGTAGCTCGGCTACCTTACAGCGCTGTAGCTCGGCTACCTTACACCGCTGTAGCTCGGCTACCTTACACCGCTGTAGCTCGGCTACCTTACAGCGCTGTAGCTCGGCTACCTTACAGCGCTGTAGCTCGGCTACCTTACACCGCTGTAGCTCGGCTACCTTACACCGCTGTAGCTCGGCTACCTTACAGCGCTGTAGCTCGGCTACCTTACAGCGCTGTAGCTCGGCTACCTTACAGCGCTGTAGCTCGGCTACCTTACAGCGCTGTAGCTCGGCTACCTTACACCGCAGATGCGGAATGTGGTGGATTGAGACGCAGCCAATGCAAAAAAAGATATCTGATGGGAATTTGTTCATGTATTATGCTAATTAGATTTCCGCGGGGGAGCACACATGAAATATAGGGGGATAAATTAGCACAGTCTACTTTATTTAGTATTTTTATTGGGATCATGTATAGTGTGCTAATGCCAATACCAAAAAAAGAGTAATGGAGAGTATTGTACAATACAGCGACCTTAGCAAATGAGGCGTTTGTGGTAAGTACATGGGGTACATCTTTATGAACCTTCACCATTCACTACTACTGTGCCGGACGTTAGAAAAAACAACGTGTTGAAGGCTATGGATGTATTATATTTATAGGTATTTTACAAAACACATTCAAGTCATTCAGTCATTATTCAAGACCTCATTGGGAACAGTACATTCCAGAGCCATCACTATCGACCAAAATATGTCACAAAAATATCTTTGACCCTCCATTTGAAGTTGTCCTCAACTCTTCAAGGAGAGGTTTTATATGTAAAGCTTTGCTTTTGTAATCTGAGAAATGCAGCAGTTTCAAGTGATCTATTCAATTTAAGAAGAACTGCGTTTATGGATGTAGGATCTTAATTTGATCACCCTGTTGCAAGACAACTTTCTTACAATGCAGGAAATGTAAAACTATACTTGAGGTTCAAAAATGATTCTGAAGTTTGTAATTTCCACTTTGACATTTTCCCAGAAAAATGTCCATTAATTTTAATCCACATAATAATAAAAATGTCCTATTGCTGCAGGATTATTTTCCTGCTGTAGCAAACTGTCTCAAATTAAGATCCTAGAGCTATTGATAAATCTAATGGAACTGTCCAGGCATTACCCGGAGAATGCAATGATTGTGATGCTATAACTCCCTGCTATCAAACCAATCAGCATCTAGGATCCAAACAACACGTTTTAACAATTAAGTAATACTGCACAAAGGGGTGTGGTATATGGCCAATATAACACGACTAAGGGCTTTTTTAAACACGACGCAACGCGGAGTGCCTAGATACAGCCCTTAGCCGTGGTATATTGGCCATATACCACAAACCTCAGAGGTGCCTTATTGCAATTATAAACTGGTTACCAATATAATTAGAGCAGAAAAATACATGTTTTCTCATACACGTGGTATACCGTCTGATATATCACGGCTGTAGGCCAATCAGCATTCAGGGCTTGAACCACCCAGTGTATAATGTTTGATAATGCTGCAATACAGTACAATGTTCCAGTTTACAAGGTCTCCCTCCTTCTCATACATTCATTATTAAAATGAACGGAATAACCAACACTCTGCTAGGGAAAGAGGCACAGCCGCAAGAAGTAGGGGTGCTGAAGGTGTTACAGCACCTCCTGGTGGTGAGATGGTAAAACTGAAAGAATTGGTGGAGTTGCAAAAATAAACATCTGGTGCATTATTGATATAAATGACCATAGGATTGGGGTAGGGGAGAGAAAAAAGCGTAGGATAATTTATGCTCAGCTGCCTAGAATCACAGCTAGCTACATGGCTTTCTAATGGACCAATTCTGTTGGCTAGATCTACAGTATCTAGCAGAAGAAGTACATTATACAGAATATATACACTGTAATGAGTAGGTGTGTCCAAACCTTTGACTGGTACTGTATGTGGACACCCCTTCAAATTAGTGGACTTGGCTATTTCAGCCACACCCGTTGCTGACAATTGTATAAAATCGAGCACACAGCCATGCAATCTCCATAGACAAACATTGGCAGTAGAATGGCACGTACTGAAGAGCTCAGTGACTTTCAACGTGGCACCGTCATAGGAATGCCACCTTTCCAACAAGTCAGTTCATCAAATTTCTGCGCTTCTAGAGCTACCCCGGTCAACAGTAAGTGCTTTTATTGTGAAGTGGAAACGTCTAGGCGCAACAACGGCTCAACTGCGAAGTGATAGGCACACAAGCTCACAGAACTGGACCTCCGAGTGCTGAAGCGCGTAGCGTGTAAAAGTCGTCTGTCCTCGGTTACAACACTCACTAGTTCCAAACTGACTCTGGAAGCGAAGTCAGCACAATAACTGTTCGTTGGGAGCTCTATGAAATGGGTTTCCATGGCCGAGCAGCCGCACACAAGCCTAAGATCACCATGCGCAATGCCAAGCGTCGGCTGGAGTGGTGTAAAGCAGCCGCCATTGGACTCTGGAGCAGTGGACACGCTTTATCTGGAGTGATGAATCACACTTCACCATCTGTCAGTCTTACGGACAAATCTGGGCTTGGTGGAAGCCAGGAGAACGCTACCCGCCTGAATGCAAGGTGCCAACTGTAAAGTTTGGTGGATGAGGAATAATGTCTGGGGTTGTTGGGGCTCGGCACCTTAGTTCCAGTGAAGGGAAATCTTAATGCTACAACATACAACTTTATGGCAACAGTTTGGGGAATGCCCCTTCCTGTTTCAGCGTGATAATGCCCCTGTACACAAAGCGAGGTCCATACAGAAATGCTCCAACATACAACTTTGTGGCAACAGTTTGGGGAATGCCCTTTCCTGTTTCAGCGTGACAATGCCTCTGTGCACAAAGCGAGGTCAGTAGAGAAATGGTTTGTCGAGATCGGTGTGGAAGAACTTGACTAGCCTGCACAGAGACCTGACCTCAACTCCATACAACACCTTTGATATGAATTGGAACGCCAACTGTGAGCCAGGCCTAATCGCACAACATCACTGCCCGACCTCACTAATGCTCTTGTGGCTGAATTGAAGCAAGTCCCCACAACAATGTTACAACTTCTAGTGGAAAGCCTTCCCAGGAAAGTGAAGGCTGTTTTAGCAGGGGGTACCAAATCCATATTTATGCCCATGATTTTGGAATGAGCTGTTCGACAACGTTCAACGAGCAGGTGTCCACATGTAGTGTACAGCATTCTTGGAGAGCTCTCAGGTCTGTTATGTTTGTGGTGCACTCGTGATATGCTCTTATCTATTCAGTTGTGGGGGGTTGGAGTTGGACACACTCTGCTGTATGATAGACAGTTTAGTTTGAGTTGAGTCAGGTCTCTCTCCCTCTCTGTCCCTCTCCCATAGGCAGAGCATGAGTTTCAAGTTTGGGGAAACACATTTTCAGCATAGAAAATGTACCTTTATAGTAAAGCATTCCATGCACCCCAGTTTATTATTTTTAGAGGCAAACCATCATCTGGGGCCAAATCATGCTTGCTGGTGTATTAACCTGTTTTGAATGATTAGATTTATCTATAGAGAGGAGAATTTTATCATTTTGGCTATTTAATACAATTGACTTTGAGTTGACTTCCACTTTTATTTCTATTAGTTTACAATTCTAAAGTTGGTGAAAAGCGAATGGGACCAATATCAAATAAGGAACATTTCGCCCTCTGCTCGCAGGCCTGCTCCTGCCCATGTCGAACAAGTAGGCATACTAGCCCACTAGTCTAGCAAGCAAAACAGGCAACTGTGCTTTCCCCCCCGCTGGTGCTGGATCGAGGTGAGCGCTCTCCTCCTGATGGATTGCATAGCTTTCCATCTGTGTTCAGTTTTAATAGGCACAATCTTGTGTTTACTAATTTAATTACAACACCCCTCTCATTTGCTCTCTCTCTCTCTCTCTCTCTCTCTCTCTCTCTCTCTCTCTCTCTCTCTCTCTCTCTCTCTCTCTCTCTCTCTCTCTCTCTCTCTCTCTCTCTCTCTCTCTCTCTCTCTCTCTCTCTCTCTCTCTCTCTCTCTCTCTCTCTCTCTCTCTCTCTCTCTCTCTCTCTCTCTCTCTCTCTCTCTCTCTCTCTCTCTCTCTCTCTGTTGTTATGCAGTATACTACAAAGGAATATGCACTCTGTTCACAACGGTCTATTTGGTTTTGCAAACAGTCATGAATTAAATTAACTTAGGCTGCAATGACTACTGTTACCGAATCGTGTCCCGAATCTTGGCTACTAGTCACATCAGGAATTGTATTTTATTGTTTACCTGCAAATGTTTACTATAAAGGTGATTTCTTTCAATGTGACCATGAATAGGGACATAGTGGAGAATAATATTATCAGGCTTAAAGCCTACATTCAAAGCTGCAACTACAGTAGATATGTCCACACCATATATAAGACAGAGACACTAGAATTGTGCTCATACTACAGGCATAAACATGGGAAGGATTGGAGAGACTGTGTCCAGAATGAGACGATGGAAGGAGAGAGGGAGGGATGGAGGGAGGAAGAGGGTGGGTGGGAGGGTGAGAGGGTGGGAGAGGGTGGGAGAGGGAGAGAGAGATGAATGGTGGTGATGAATGAGGAGGGGGTGGCAGAGAGATAATCTGCTACAATAAAGATCCCTGAGGGCAATAACCTGTGATTAGCAGAGAAACCCTCCCAACGCACCACTGTCTGTCTGTCTGGCCAGAGAGGTGCTGGATCACAAAACCATTTCCTTGTCCTCATCAACTGTCAAAACTATCAACAAAATATACGGTCATTCTGTACAGCTTCCTGAAAAACATCCACAAATGTTAAACAAAACTAGAAGGGAAAAATTTCAAATGTTAAACAATCGTCAAGGTGAAACCTTTTAATCCTGACATCCTGTAACCAGACTTCTCTAACAGGTCGGTCTATCTGTCTGTCAAAACAGAGCGGTGACCCCGTCCCCTCCATTAGAACCAATGTAAACCCTAGCTGCACCTCTGGTTTCCGCTATTGATTGGTCCTTATGGTAATGGCCGTCTGTCTCGCTATCTCCTAATTGGCTAAGTGATGGGACTGATCCCAAGATTGTTCCCTAAATGTATTTGCTGAGTCGGCTGAGACTGTGGCCACAAGTGAGCACATCACATGCTTGAACAACTGGAGTGGTGTGAGTTACAGACTGCTGTGTCCTGTAATTGATATGTCTAATTGGGAGGAGGGGGGCTGCATTAACGTTGAGGGAACATTGAGGGAGTGTTGATTATGGGTTATTATGGCGATCATGATGTAATCACACTTTACACAGAACATTATAAGCTCACGTTGTCCTTCAACACACGACTCCTGGGTTTAAAAGCACAGAATGTGAACTAAGACAACCAGTTTATCAACCTCTACAAACTGAAGGCCAAGAAGACAGTCCGAAGCAATATACAGGTGTAGGATCTTAATTGATCACCCTGTTGCAGGAAGCATTTCTTGTAGTGTATTTGAGGTTTAAAAAGGCTTCTAAAGTTTAATTTCCCTTACGAAAAATGTGTCAACCATTTAAAAAATGTCCATTAACTATAATCCACATAATTCCCATTTCCTGTTGCTGCTGGATTATTTTCCTGCCATAGGAGACTGGATCCTACATCTATAATATATTGTTCATTCTGTTACAAATGCTGAATATTGATAATAATTAAAACAGGATAATCCCTACACCTACGGTATTAACTCAACATCTATGTATACAAATATTCACATCACACTTCTCCTCTCTGTCCTGTGTGTAGTGGAGGTTATAGCAGACTGCAGTGTTGCAAGATCTGTGAGAGACAGAGAGAGTGTCTGAAAGTTCTGAGAGCCTCCACAGGGCAGAGTGTTATCTCCCTCCCATATGTTTACCCCTGGGCAATTCCACTCCCTGTAATTGACTGTCTAGCATGGAGCCTCAGCCTGCACTGGAGGGAAAACTTTAGTCCACTTGTTTCTCCTGTCTGTCACTCCTATAAAACAATTAAAACACTACCGCAGTGCCCCACAGTGACAGAAACAGACGCTCTAACGCATAGCTGTAAGTCTGTTTGTGTGTGGGCTGGGGTGGGGGGAGGTGTGTGTGTGTGTGGGGGCTGGGGTGGGGTGGGGGGGGAGGTGTGTGTGTGTGTGTGTGTGTGTGTGTGTGTGTGTGTGTGTGTGTGTGTGTGTGTGTGTGTGTGTGTGTGTGTGTGTGTGTGTGGGCTGGGGTGGGGGGAGGTGTGTGTGTGTGTGTGTGTGGGCTGGGCTGGGGGGAGGTGTGTGTGGGCTGGGGTGGGGGGAGGTGTGTGTGTGTGTGTGTGTGTGTGTGTGTGTGTATGTGTGTGTGTGTGTGTGTGTGTGTGTGTGTGTGGTGTGTGTGTGTGTGGTGTGTGTGTGTGTGGGCTGGGGTGGGGGGAGGTGTGTGTGTGTGTGTGTGTGTGTGTGTGTGTGTGTGTGTGTGTGTGTGTGTGTGTGTGTGGTGTGTGTGTGTGTGTGTGTGTGTGTGTGTGTGTGTGTGTGTGTGTGTGTGGGCTGGGCTGGGGGGAGGTGTGTGTGTGTGTGTGGGCTGGGGGGAGGTGTGTGTGTGTGTGTGGGCTGGGGGGAGGTGTGTGTGTGTGTGGGCTGGGGTGGGGGGAGGTGTGTGTGTGTGTGGGCTGGGTTGGGGGGAGGTGTGTGTGTGTGTGTGTGTGTGTGTGTGGGCTGGGGTGGGGGGAGGTGTGTGTGTGTGTGTGTGGGCTGGGGTGGTGGGAGGTGTGTGTGTGCACATGTGTGTGAGTGTTGACATTATTAGCATTCTCCAATATCCCTCTTGAGACGAGCCATGAATCCTGACTCTACCGATTGTGCAACTGCCTTAGTAGCTTCCATTCTGCTACAACATGCCAGATCAGGTGAACACATATCATGTCTACCTATTTCTCTATGTCAAACCAGAAGCTAGAAGTCAAACCTAATGACAGCTAAATCGTCGGTGTTCGCGAGACTCTGAATAAACTATTTGCCTCCCATACACCTGATAAACTTGATGAACATACAACAACACAATGATTTGTGTCACAGTCATCCGTATCAGTCCTATCAGGTAGCTAGCGTACACACGGAGCCTGAAGGATCAACAGTCCCATAGGAATCATTGCGTTACACACCTGATTCCAATCATCAAAGCTTGATGATATGTTGATCATTTGAATCAACTGTGTACTAAAATGTGCCCCCCTTTGGGTCCTCAGGACCTGGCTTGAGAACCGTTGGCTTATAGCATCGTTATACTGTATAATAACCCACAAATGCTGAATCTCCAGATACTCAACTAGTCTAAAGAAGACCAGTTTTATTGCTTCTTTAATCAGAACCACAGTTTTCAACTGTGCTAACATAATTGCAAAAGGGTTTGCTAATGATCAATTTGCCTTTAAAAATTATAAACTTGGATTAGCTAACACAACATACCATTTGAACACAGGAGTGATGGTTGCTGATAAATGGGGTTCTGTACATCTATGTAGATATTCCATAAAAAATCTGCCGTTTCCAGCTACACTAGTCATTTACAACATTAACAATGTCTACAGTGTATTTCTGATCAATTTGATGTTATTTTAATGGACAAAAAAAATGTGCTTTTCTTTCAAAAACGAGGACATTTTTAAGTGACCCCAAACTTTTAAACAGTAGTGTAAGTATTCACTCTCCTGAGTCAATACTTTGTAGAAGCACCTTTGGCAGCGACTACAGCTGTGAGTCATTCTGGGTAAGTCTCTAAGAGCTTGACACACCTGGATTGTACAACATTTTCCCATTATTCTTTACAAAAAACGTCAAGCTCTGTCAAATTGTTTTTGATCATTTCTAGACAACCATTTTCAGGTTTTGCCATAGATTTTCAAGTAGATTTAAGTCAAAACTGTAGCTCGGCCAGTCAGGAACGTCCACTGTCTTCTTGGTAGGCAACTCCAGTGTAGATTTGGCCTTGTGTTTTAGGTTATTGTCCTGCTGAAAGGTGAATTCATCTCAACAAAATTTGTGAAAAGTCAAGGGGTGTGAATACTTGCTGAAGGCACAGTATAGCAGGAGTAACAGGGAGATACAGTGACAATATCAACAGCAGTGACCTGTCCCACCGTCCATCAGCATATACAGCCAGTCTCCAGGGAGATAAAACTACACGTATCACCACCATCTACCTCTGAGCAGTGTGAGGGGTGTGAGGTTAGGGTCAAGGGTCAGAGGGGGACCTATTACTACAGAAACCAGCCCAGCCTGGCCGAATTATAGTGAGAGAATCACCATCTACAGGTCATGATGGTATTATAGCTGTGACCATCTCCTGTCTACTCTGGATGTTGTGTGAAGAGCATTAGAGTGGTGTTCCATTACTACCACCCTATAGAGGGTCATCACATCATGTCATCCATCCCAGCACAACATCATTAAGGTGTGTGTGTGTGTGTGTGTGATAGAGGGAGCTATTGCTGTTCCCAGTCCATGATAGAAGCTGCAAATGGACACCACCTTCGCTGGAGAAGCAGGCGTCATTTTAGATTGCCTAATGAATGAGAATATCCATAACAGTATGGGGGATACCATTTTACATTATGGCCAGGTTCTACTACTAATGTCTCTTATCGTTTTCATGTGGTGGGAAATGAGAACTTATTCTGAGTTAGAGGTAGAAGAGATTGCCAATATCGAAGATGCACTTCTGAAAATATTTGACTTTTTCTTCAAGGAAAGGTTGAATTCACTTACTGTAAGAGATGGGGGCCCACTCAATTGCCAGGTAAAGCGTACAATCATTGACATAGAGATAAATTCACACTTCTTTTATGACTGCATACACTTATCAAATAGGAGGGCCTGCCTCTTTGAGAGCTAATTTACTAGAGTCCTTCAGTTCCAAGTCCAGCTTTAATAAGAAGAGTTAGGAGTGATAAATAACTATGAGCGTTCCCTAAATCATCAGCCATTAGCCAGTTAGTGTGCTATGTTAACAAGATGCTGTCTATAGAAGGTTATTCTCTGTTTATAGGAGGCTCTTAAAGAAGCCCTCAGAGAGTGGTGTGAATCAATAGCTTTCCTTACCAGTTGCCTACATATCTTACTTTTAGTCAGTTTTCTACACTAGGAAAATAATCCTGCAGCAACAAGAAATGTGAATTATTATGTGGATTATAATGAATGGAAATGTTTGTGGGGGTTGATCCATTTTTCCTAAGGGAAAATCAAGCCTGAAATTTCAAAGTGGAAATTACACATTTCAGAAGCCTTTTAACCTCAAATTTCAGGAATGTTCTCCTGCAATAGGGTGATCAAATGAAGATCCTACATCTGTACCTCATCAAACATCTCAGTCAAGTAAACGTCTTCACATACTTACACAAAACAATATGGACGTCTGAATAAAACCATCGCAACAAGTTGTGTAATAACGGCCATTGTTATGGAGATATGTGTAAATGTCACAACACATTACATGTGTCTGGCTGCCATTTCCAGGGGTGATGAGGACTGGGTATCATATCCACAACTGGTGAGATCCTGTTATCCTGCTTGTTTAGAGGTCATTACTAGCGGATGTCTGCTTTGCCACTCTAGTGACTCAACTCAACTCTTTTTCCAGCTATATAGTCATTACTGTGTTTGCAGTTAGATGTATTGTGAATGAGCCCTACTCTGACCACAGCCATAGAGATAGATAGACATGGCAGACTATTGTACAGTTGCCTATAGTGATCAGATGGGAGGAGGGGAAAGCATAAGTCTGTGTGTCTTATCTCCTTAGCAACAAGCTGCTTTAACAAGGCTTTTCAGAGTGCTGAATATTCACCCAGAGGTTGAGAGGAAGGAGGGGTTTTCCCTCCCTCTCCTACCCAAAAGGCTGAGGAGCAAGGGGGGCTGAGGAGCGAGGGAGGAGGGCTGAGCGAGGAAGGCTGAGGGAGTGAGGCAGAGGATGTAGGGACAGAGCAGACGCCGTGTGCAGTAAGCTGTGAGAAACCCACCAATCTCCATTCGTCCTTTAATTACCATGGTGCTTGCATGACGATGCAATTTGCATAGGAGACGACTAACATCGGAAAACACCATCATATTCACATTCAGCTCCACTGTAAGAAGAAGAGATAGTATATACTGTAGCATGACATCATCTGGGCTCCTGAGTGGCACAGCAGTCTAAGGCACTGCATCTCAGTGCTAGAGGCGTCACTACAGACGCCATGGTTTGAATCCAAGCTGTATCCCAACCTGCTGTGATTGGGAGTCCCATAGGGTGGTGCACAATTGGCCCAGCATTGTCTGGGTTTGGCCGGTGCAGGTGGTCATTGTAAATAAGAATTTGTTCTTAACTGTCTTGCCTGGTTAAATAAAACAATCTCATTGGTGCCTGGTCAAAACCACTGGTTTCCTATAACAAGTCTATTTGCACATTGTTGACATGTTACTGCCCGAAACAATGCCTTGACCCTAAGCAAAGCACTTAAACAAACCTCGTTAGTTTCCCATTCCAATTTCCAGTTTTAAACAAATTTGAATAGTCATTCTATTAAGCTGTTGGTCACAAATCCCTGCTTGATTCAGTAAAACTGAGATATTTTAATTTCCGCAAACAAAAAAACATCAGGTTTACCCAACTTCCCCTATTTACCATTTAAATATCCCCCGTACATTCTCCATGAATGAGTCCAGCACCACTATGGAAGGCCTTTGCATACAGTTGAAGTCGGAAGTTTACAAACACTGTCACGCCCTGACCTTAGTTCCTTTTTTATGTCTCTATTTTGGTTTGGTCAGGGCGTGAGTTGGGGTGGGCATTCTATGTTTTGTGTTCTATGTTTTCTATTTCTGTTTTTGACCAGGTGTGGTTCTCAATCAGAGGCAGCTGTCTATCGTTGTCTCTGATTGAGAACCATACTTAGGTAGCCTTTTCCCACCTGTGTTTTGTGGGTAGTTGATTTCTGTCTTTGTGTCTACACCAGACAGGACTGTTTCGTTCATTCTCTTTGTTATTTTGTTTAGTGTTCTGTTTTAATAAATTAACATGAACACTTCCCACGCTGCGCTTTGGTCCGAGGATTCCTCATCTTCAGACGACGAACGTTACAAACACCTGATCGCTAGGAGACAGAATGCGTCTCCTTTCTGAGCGGTATGACTGCTGCGTGGTCCCATGTTGTTTATTCTTGCTTACTATTGTTTGTACAGATGAACGTGGTAGCTTCAGGCGTTTGGAAATTGCTCCCAAGGATGAATCAGACTTGTGGAGGTCTACAATTTATTTTCTGAGGTCTTAGCTGATTTCTTTTGATTTTCCCATGATGTCAAGCAAAGAGGCACTGAGTCTGAAGGTAGGCCTTGAAATACATCCAGAGGTAGGACTCCAATTGACTCAAATTATGTCAATTAGCCTATCAGAAGCTTCTAAAGCCATGACATAATTTTTGTGAATTTTCCAAGCTGTTAAAAGGCACAGTCAAGTTAGTGTATGTAAACGTCTGACCCACTGGAATTGTGATACAGTTAATTATAGGTGAAATAATCTGTCTGTAAACAATTGTTGTAAAAATGACTTGTGTCATGCACAAAGTAGATGTCCTAACCAACTTGCCAAACTATAGTTGGAAAAACGAGTTTTAATGACTCCAACCTAAGTGTATGTAAACTTCCGACTTCAACTGTATGTGCAGTCCATATTCACCAATACACATCTTATCTGGATCAAATTTTAGCATGATTATCAAATCCTGTGCTGTATAGGGTGGGCTGAGGCTCAGTCATAAGCTCATTCTGTCCTCTGAACCCTGTGTGAAAACGTAGGCTCTGGCATACTGAACACCATGCAAAAATCGCAGTAGAAATGTGTCCAGATGCATACAGTGTCCACAAACCCAGACACACAGGCTCATGTTGAAATAAATACAGTAGACTATCATTTAGTCCTGCATAGCTGACTGTATACAAATACCCAACAGGCAGTACCTATTTTCCACTTCCAAAACTTTACATATAAGAAAATCATCACAAAACCATCTTGAAGTTGACATCTGGACTTCTAGCACATGGCACTGTCCTGTTCTTACAGTACCAGAGCCAATACTCCAGAAGTTGTGTGGGCTGGCTGTGGCTTACTGGTGTGATGGTGGACATGCTGTTGTCATTTATCATGGCCAGGGAGATGGCAGACAGTGGATGGCCCACCCCTGCTGGTAACATCTGTCTGGGCAGTGACACGTGTGTGCTAGCCGTGGCCCTCTACATCTGCTGCTTGGGTGTCTCTGGGTAGGGTCCGGTTCAAATATCCCCTGAAAACTGGATCAATGTATCCTCCTTCCAATAACACCCCAAGGTCCCCCCACACACTGTCAGTCCCCCGCTGTTCCTAGTGCTTTCATGTACTTTTCAAAGTCTCAGTTATCACCTAGGGCTACCTTGACTGTGCCCGTGGCAATGACACTGCTCCGCGTCTCCATACACCTTACAGACACACAGTCACAGATACACACACACTCGCACACACACACATACACACATGTACATGCCCACTGTCATCAACACTCATTGAGGATGGATTTATTGAAGGCAGCGGTGTTGAGTTATCCTCTGCATTATTCATAGGAGCCTTCTTGAAATGCAGCAGGCAGCTGGAGCTGGATGGGAACAACTTCCTATATAGGTCACTTCTTAATTCTTTCTCTCTCTCTCTCTCTCTCTCTCTCGCTCCCTCTCCGCCCACATCACAGGAAAGTGTAAGTGGAGGAGGAAGGGAAGGAGAAGAAGGGATGGAGGGAGAAAGGGATGGGGAAGAAAGGGAGGGAAAGCCTTATTTTAGATAAGGCCATAAAGATATACACACACATATGCACATACAGTCCCACGCCACAGCAGATAAAGAGGCCTACACCATAGAGTAGATTTTCACAGCCATGAATGAAGCTCAGAGCGGCTTTTGATAGAGGTAATAACAGTCATTGTTGTGGCAGAGGCAGAGAGAGAGAGAGAGACGGTGAGTGGGGCAAATGACAGAGAGAGAGAGAGAGAGAGAGAGAGAGAGAGAGAGAGAGAGAGAGAGAGAGAGAGAGAGAGAGAGAGAGAGAGAGAGAGAGAGAGAGAGAGAGAGAGAGAGAGAGGAGAGAGAGAGAGAGGAGAGAGAGAGAGAGAGAGAGAGAGAGTGGGAGAGTGGGAGAGAGAGAGAGAGAGAGAGAGAGAGAGAGAGAGAGAGAGAGAGAGAGAGAGAGAGAGAAAAGAAAAAGAGTGCAGGAGAGAGGAGTGTATTGAGATCTATTAGATATGGACAGCCAGCTATCATTAAGTCGAGTGAGACAGTACAGTTTTACATGCATATACATAACCCTTATTCAACAGATACTTATTGCATATGCAGGGTAATTGATATGCATTCAATCAAATATTCATAACATATAATTAGGGTTAAATATGCATGATGGCGGAAACAATGAAAAGCAAAAGCGATCCCAAACGCCGGGGGTAAGTACACAATGCATGAAAATGTAATATAACCATATTCCCTGTAGAGAAATTATAAATATGAAGGAACTGAGCCTTAAAAACCAGAGTACGACTGCAGAATAATGATGATGTTCATGATGATGAAGATTACGAAGATGATGATGGAGGATGATGACGATGATGATACTGAAGTCTCCTACTGTTACGTATTGTGTTCTAAGGTCTAACTGTCACAATGGCAATAATGTTACCTCTCAAGGTCTCTTCCTGTTCTTTCAATCAATGAGAGTCCTTTACTACTGTCACAGACGCTCCTGGCTTTTCTACTGTAGCTCAGTTGGTAGAGCATGGCACTTTTAATGCCAGGATAGTGGGTTCGATTCCCGGGACCACCCATACATAAAATGTATGCACGCATGACTTTAAATTGCTTCGGATTAAAGCATCTGCTAAATGTCATAAACATGAGTACATACACTAACGTTCAAAAGTTTGGAGTCACATGTCCTTGTTTTTGAAAGAAAAACAAAAATGTTGTACATTAAAATAACATCAAATTGATCAGAAATACAGTGTAGACATTATTAATGTTGTAAATGACTGTTGTAGCTGGAAACGGCAGATTTTTTATGGAATATCTACATAGGCATACAGAGGCCCATTATCAGCAACCATCACGCCTGTGTTCCAATGGCACGTTACGTTAGCTAATCCAAGTTTATCATCTTAATATTACATTTTTACTGGCCAGTCTGAGATATGGCTTTTTCTTTGCAACTCTGCCTAGAAGGCCAGCATCCCGAAGTTGCCTCTTCACTGTCGACATTGAGACTGGTGTTTTGCGGGTACTATTTAATGAAGCTGCCAGTTGAGGACTTGTGAGGCGTCTGTTTCTCAAACTAGACACTCTAATGTACTTGTCCTCTTGCTCAGTTGTGCACCGGGGCGTCCCACTCCTCTTTCTATTCTGGTTAGAGCCAGTTTGTGCTGTTCTGTGAAGGGAGTAGTACACAGCGTTGTAGAAAATCTTCAGTTTCTTTGCAATTTCTCACATGGAATAGCCTTCATTTCTCAGAACAAGAATAGACTGACGAGTTTCAGAAAAAAGTTATTTTGTTTCTAGCCATTTTGAGCCTGTAATTGAAACCACAAATGCTGATGCTCCAGATACGCAAATAGTCTAAAGGCCAGTTTCATTGCTTCTTTATAAAACAACAGTTTTCAGCTGTGCTAATATAATTGCAAAAGAGTTTTCTAATGATCAATTAGCCTTTTAAAATTATAAACTTGGATTAGCTAACACAATGTGCCATTGGAACACAGGAGTGTTGGTTGTTGATAATGGGCCTCTGTATGCCTATGTAGATATTCCACAAAAAAATCTGCCATTTCCAGCTACACTAGTCATTTACAACATTAACAATGTCTACACTGTATTTAAGATCAATTTTATGTTATTTTGATGGACAATTATTTTTGCTGTTCTTTAAAAAACAAAGACATTTCTAAGTCCCCCCAAACTTTAGTATATATATATATAAATGGAGTACGTATTTATTGGAGGGTTAAGCTCTTGGCTTCCTCTCAAAGGGCCAGCTGAGCAATGACTTTGTGAAAAGAACTACACAAATTGAACTTCATTGAGACAAGTTGACTTCAAAATCTTCTGAAGGCTGTTGAATTAATCGTGTCTCCTTCTCTGCCATTCAGACCACAGAAATGCTCAGGATTGACAAAGCAGTCGCAAAACAGCATTAAAAGAAATGTTTGTGTGTGCACATTTGAGTGTGCATGTCTGAGCCTGTTTGTGTAAGTCATCCAACCTTGTTTCCCAATGGCTTCCTGTCTTGAGGCGAATGCCACAGTGAAGGTTCAATGCCCCTCTGTATCACCGGGCTTCATCAGTCCTCACCTGACATCTTGTCAATGACCCACATCTCAGGCGTGTGTCGTGTGTGTGTGTGTGTCGTATGTGTGTCTGCTGCTCGCTCTGTCGGGTGTGCAGGGGAAACAGATCTGGGTCAGGAAGTTCCCATGAGTGTGTCAGAGATGAGTGTTCTATCCAATGACACGTCTGACATAGACGAGAAAGCAGAACACACTGTGGACACACACACACAGACACACAGACACACACACACGCCAGCTGAACATGTGGAAAAAACTTCCATAAACATCAACAGCTTCTATTTTTGTCCCACTCACCTGGTTCAATACCTACATGGGTAATGCAGCTGACCAAATTAGGCAAGATTTTCCTTCTGGGTTAACAGAGATTAATATATACAGTAGCTAACTCAAATTAGATGTTTTATCAGGCAGGTCACCCGTGATTTGTGAAAGATGGTGCCGAAGAATATGGCTGAAGTTTTACATTCTCCCAACCAATTACACAATTTAGTAATTTTTTTTGCGTTTTGTTGAACTTATTTTTTAACAATATTGTGTACATAATGTTGCTGCTGCCGTCTCTTATGAACAAAAATAACTTCTGGACATCAAAAAAGCGATTACTCACCACGAACTGGAAGCAACTTTTTCCTTTAATGAGTCCGATGAGAAGGATATCCTGCTTTCACTGGAACAGGCCCAGATCCTCGCCTTGCGTGAAGAAAAGACGCCGGAAAAGGAGACCCAGATTGGGGATCCTTCTGAGAATCCGGAAGCGAGCGAGTAAACTCCCAATGCCTTCCATTCTCCTTGCTAACGTGCAATCGTTAGAAAATAAAATTGATGACCTCCTATTAAGATTATCCTACCAACAGGACATTAAAAACTGTAACATCTTATGTTTCACGGAGATGTGGCTGAACAAAGAAACTGACAATATAGAGCTGGCGGGATTTTCCATGCACCGGCAGAACAGAGACGCTACCTCTGGTAAGACGAGTCGTGGGTGTGTGTGTCTTTTTTGTCAATAACAGCTGGTGTGCAATGTCTAATATTAAATCATTCTCGAGGTATTGCTCGCCTTATGATAAGCTGTCAACCACACTATCTACAAAGAGAGTTCTCATCTGTATTATTCGTAGCCGTCTATTTCCCACCACAAAGCGAAGCTGGCACTAAGACCACTCTCAACCAACTCTATAAGGCCATAAGCAAAAAAGAAAATGTTCACCCAGAAGTGGCGCTCCTATTGGCCGGGGACTTTAATGCAGGCAAACTTAAATCAGTTTTACCAAATTTCTACCAGCATGTCACATGTGCAACCAGGGAAAAAAATCCTAGACCATATTTACTCCACACATAGAGATGCATACAAAGCTCTCCCACACCCTCCATTTGGCAAATCTGACAACAATTCTATCCTCCTGATTCCTGCTTACAAGCAAAAACTAAAGCAGAAAGTACCAGTCACTCGCTCAATAAGGAAATTGTCAGATGACGCGGATGCTATACTTCAGGACTGTTTTGCTAGCACAGACTGGAATATGTTCCGGGATTCATCCAATGGCATTGATGAGTATACCACCTCAGTCATCGGCTTCATCAATAAGTGCATCGATGGCGTCGTTCCCACAGTGACTGTATGTCATATCCCAACCAGAAGCCATGGATTACAGGAAACATCTGGATAAAGCTAAAGGCTAGAGCTGCCACTTTCAAGGAGCGGGAGACTAAAAAGAAATCCCGCTATGCCCTCAGATGAACCATCAAACCAGCAAACCGTCAATACAGGATTAAGATTGAATCCTACTACACCAGCTCTGACGCTCGTTGGATGTGGCAGGGCTTGAAAACTATTACGCACCACAAAGGGAAACACAGACAAGAGCTGCCCAGTGAGCTAAATGCCTTTTATGCTTGCTTTGAGGCAAGCAACACTGAAGCATGCACGAGAGCACCAGCTGTTCTGGATGACTGTGTGATAACGCTCTCGGTAGCTGATGTGAACAAAACCTTTAAACAGGTCAACATTCACAGAACGTGTACTAAAAGCATGTGCGGACCAACTGTCAAGTGTCTTCACTGACATTTTCAACCTCTCCCTGACCGAGTCTGTAATATCTACATGTTTCAAGCAGACCACCATAGTCCCTGTGCCCAAGGAAGCGAAGTTAACCTGTTTAAATGATTACCACCCCGTGGCACTCATGTCGGTAGCCATCAAGTGCTTTGAAAGGCTGGTCATGGCTCACATCAACAGTATCCTCCAGCGGACCGTGTCAGTGGCACTGTGTTGTCCTCAAAGCGAGCAAAGAAGTTGTTTAGTCTGTCTGTGAGCAAGACATCGTGGTCAGCGACGAGGCTGGTTTTCCTTTTGTAGTCCGTGATTGACTGTAGACCCTGCCACATACCTCTCGTGTCTGAGCCGTTGAATTGCGACTCTACTTTGTCTCTATACTGACGCTTAGCTTGTTTGATTGCCTTGCGGAGGGAATAGCTACACTGTTTGTATTCGGTCATGTTTCCGGTCACCTTGCCCTGATTAAAAAGCAGTGGTTCACACTTTCCGTTTTGCGCGAATGCTGCCATCAATCCACGGTTTCTGGTTGGGGAATGTTTTAATAGACACTGTGGGTACAACATCACCGATGCACTTGCTAATAAACTCACTCACTGAATCAGCATATTCATCAATGTTATTGTCCGACGCTATGTGGAACACATCCCAGTCCACGTGATCGAAACAATCTTTAAGCGTGGACTCCGATTGGTCAGACCAGCGTTGAACAGACCTGAGCACGGGCGCTTCCTGTTTTAGTTTCTGTCTATAGGCTGGGAGCAACAACATGGAGTCGTGGTCAGATTTTCCGAACGGAGGGCGGGGGAGGGCTTTATATGCGTTGCGGAAGTTAGAATAACAATGATCCAGGGTTTTGCCAGCCCGGGTCGCGCATTCGATATGCTGATAAAATTTTAGGGAGCCTTGTTTTCAGATTAGCCTTGTTAAAATCCAATAAATGCAGCCTCGGGATATGTGGTTTCCAGTTTGCATAGAGTCAAATGAAGTTCTTTTAGGGCCGTCAATGTGTCTGATTGGGGCGGGATATACACGACTGTGCTTATGATTGAAGAGAATTCTCTTGGTAGATAATGCGGTCGGCATTTGAGTGTAAGGAATTCTAGGTCAGGTGAACAAAAGGACTTGAGTTCCTGTATGTTGTTATGATCACACCACGTCTCGTTAATCATATGGCATACACTCCCGCCCTTCTTCTTACCAGAGAGATGTTTGTTTCTGTCGGCGTGATGCGTGAAGAAACCAGCTGGCTGTATGACGTATCCCAAGTGAGCCATGTTTCCGTGAAGCAAAGAATGTTACAATCTCTGATGTCTCTCTGGAAGGCAACCCTTGCTGGGATTTTGTCTACCTTGTTGTCAAGAGACTGGACATTGGCGAGTAGTAAGCTCGGGAGCGGTGAGCAATGTGCCTGTCTACGGAGCCTGACCAGATGACAGCTCCGTCTGCCACTTCTGCGGCGCCGTTGTTTTGTGTCGCCTGCTGGGATCCGATCCATTGTCCTGAGTGGTGGACCAAACAGAGGATCCGCTTCAGGAAAGTCGTATTCCTGGTCATAATGTTGGTGAGTTGACGTTGCTCTTAAATCCAATAGTTCCTCCCGACTCTATATAATAAAACCTAATATTTCCTGGGGTAACAATGTAAGAAATAACACATAAAAAAACAAATACTGCATAGTTTCCTAGGAACGAGGCGGCCATATCTGTCGGCGCCGGAAGTCCTGGACTTCTATCATCATTAAGTGCTTTGAGAGGCTAGTTAAGGATCATGTCACCTCTACCTTACCTGACACCCTAGACCCACTTCAATTTGCATACCACCCTAATAGATCCACAGACGATACAATCGCCATCGCACTGAACACTGCCCTATCCCATCTGGACAAGAGGAATACCTATGTAAGAATGCTGTTCATTGACTATAGCTCAGCCTTCAACACCATAGTACCCTCCAAGCTCATCATTAAGCTCGGGGCCCTGGGTCTGAACACCGCCCTGTGCAACTGGGTCCTGGACTTCCTGACGGGCCGTCCCCAGGTGGTGAAGGTAGGAAACAACATCTCCATCCGTTGATCCTCAACACTGGGGCCCCACAAGAGTGCGTTCTCAGCCCTCTCCTGTACTACCTGTTCACCCATGACCACGCAAGCCACCAACTCAATCATCAAGTGTGCAGACGACACAACAGTAATAGGCCTGATTACCAACAATGATGAGACAGCCTACAGGGAGAAGGTGAAGGCCCAGTTGGAGTGGTGCCAGGGAAATAACCACTCCCTCAACGTCAACAAAACGAAGGAGCTGATTGTGGGCTTCAGGAAACAGCAGAGGGAGCACGCCACTATCCACATAGACAGGATCGCAGTGGTGAAGGTGAAAAGCTTCAAGTTCCTCAGCGTACACATGGCTGACAATCTGAAATGGTCACAGACAATGTGGTCAAGAAGGTGCAACAGAGCCTCTTCAACCTCAGGAGGCTGGCTTGGCTTGGCTTCCAAAATCCTCACAAACCTTTACAGACACACAATTGAGAGCATCCTGTTGGGCTGTATCAACGCCTAGTACAGCAACTGCACCGCCCGCAACCGCAGGGGTCTCCAGAGGGTGATGTGGTCTGTCCAACGCATCACTGAGGGCACAGGAAGGCAAAAAAGATCATCAAGTTCATGAACCACCCGAGCCACGGCCTGTTCACCCCGCTATCATCCAAAAGGCAAGGTCAGTACAGGGGCATCAAAGCTGGGACCGAGAGACTGAAAAACAGCTTCTAACTCAAGGCCATCAGACTGTTAAATAGCCATCATTAGCAGGCTACCCTGCACCTTGCACCTACCCTGCACCTACCCTGCACCTTGCCCTATATACATAGACATGGAATAACTGGTCACTTTAATAATGAAACACTAGTCACTTTAATAATGTTTAGATACTGCTTTACTCATTTCATGTGTAAATACAGTATTCTATTCTACTGTATTTTAGTCAATGCCACGCTGACATTGCTCGTCCTAATATTTATTAATTTCTTAACTTCATAGTTTTCCTTTGAGATTTGTGTGTATTGTTAGATACTCATGCACTGTTGGAAAGCAAGCATTTAGCTACACCTGCAATAACAACTACTAAACATATGTATGTTACCAATACATTTTGATTTGATTTGAGATTACATTAAAAGTACACGATGCAAGTGATCAATGCCGTTTGAGATTCTGTGCAGATTATTACTAATTGTGAAGATCTCCACAGAACTGCAACGACCTATGCATCCTATCTTGAAAATGCAAGCATTTATAGTTACAGTAACCTCAACATTTGGCCATAGATGTGTGACAATGCAAGCAATGATCAACATTTAAAGGAGATGTATCTAGCGCTTGAAATCAAATCAAATATATTTATATAGCCCTTCTCACATCAGCTGATATATCAAAGTGCTGTACAGAAACCCAGCCTAAAACCCCAAACAGCAAGCAATGCAGGTGTAGAAGCACGGTGGCTAGGAAAAACTCCCTAGAAAGGCCAAAACCTAGGATCAAACCTAGAGAGGAACCAGGCTATGAGGGGTGGCCAGTCCTCTTCTGGCTGTGCCGGGTGGAGATTATAACAGAACATGGCCAAGATGTTCAAATGTTCATAAATGACCAAGCATGGTCCAATAATAGTAATCACAGTGAACAGGTCAGTGTTCCATAGCCGCAGGCAGAACAGTTGAAACTGGAGCAGCAGCACGGCCAGGTGGACTGGGGACAACAAGGAGTCATCATGCCAGGTAGTCCTGAGGCATGGTCCCAGGGCTCAGGTCCTCCGAGAGAAAGAAAGAAAGAAAGAAAGAGAGAATTAGAGCGAGCATACTTAAATTCACACAGGACACCGGATAAGACAGGAGAAATATAACAAACTGACCCTAGTTCCATCTAAGTCACAAGCTTAATCCCATTCTTTGAACTGTTATTTTTGGTTGAGTTGAAGATGTTAATACAACATATAATTTGTAAACTTGTCGACAATTTAATAGGCTATTTATTGTATTTTTTTTTATATTGAATTGTGTTTGGTTGTCAACGCAACCAAATATCAACATTTGAAGGAAATGTATCTTCTGCTCGAATAATTCCATCTGTGCCACTGACTCATGGCCTGAACTCACCAAAGGTGAGCAAGCGAGGTGTGTGTGAGATTTATTTTGTAGTAGAATGACACAACCGAAGCTTGGCGGGTTGTCCCCTTTGACACCCCTTATTCAATTAGAATGTGTCTCTATTTTTGCGTTTTCTTGCTAGCACTGTAGTCTTACAAACATTTATTTTTTCATTATTAACTTTTTTTTCAGCTCATTTGAATTGGAAGAGATAGCTAAGGCTTGAGGCTTTACCATATTTGCTAAATTAGACAGCTCATCCATTTATGGAAACAGAAAATTGCTATAAGCAAAGATGATTGGAATGGTGCTGAATTGCATAGCAGGCGTTTTTTCGGGCTCCTAATCAATTCTGCTATTTATTTATTTTTTTGCACTGATCATAACTTTTTTTAACCTCTCTTGGGTAGGGGGCAGTATTTTGATGTCCGGATGAAAAGCGTGCCCAAAGTAAACTGCCTGTTACTCAGGCCCAGAAGCTAGGATATGCATATAATTGGTAGATTTGGATAGAAAACACTAAGGTTTCTAAAACTGTTAAAGTTGTGTCTGTGAGTATAACAGAACTGATATGGCAGGTGAAACCCGAGGACAAACCATCCCTCACAAAAAAAAATTGGGATTCCACTATTTTCAATGGTCATTACTTTTATTATAAGGCCAAGTCCTCCCAGATTGCAGTTCCTAGGGCTTCCACTAGATGTCAACAGTCTTTAGAACGAGTTTCAGGCTGCGTTTTGGAAAAATGAGCCAGAAATTGTAGTTTTTCTAGGTGGCTCCCATTTTGGCTGTAGTGTTTCCAAGCGCGTGGAAGAGAGCGCGTTCTTTGGTATTTGTCTCCGGTAAAGACAATAGCGATTCTCCATCTTAAATTTTAGCATTTATTTACATATTAGGATACCTAAGGTTTGATTATAAACATTGTTTGACTTGTTTGGAAAAGTTTATTAGTAATGTTTGGGATTCATTTTGTATGCATTTTGATGGAGGGAAACTGGGTGGATTATTGACTGAAGCGCGCCAGCTAAACTGAGATTTTATGGATATAAAGAAGGACATTATTGAACAAAAGGACCATTTGTGATGTAACAGGGACTATTGGAGTGCCAACAGAAGAAAATCATCAAAGGTAAGGCATTTTTTATATCGCTATTTCTGACTTTCGTGTCGCACCTGCCTGGTTGAAATGTTTTTAATGTGTTTGTATGCGGGGCGCTGTCCTTAGATAATGGCATGGTTTGCTTTCGCCGTAAAGCCTTTTTGAAATCTGACACAGCGGCTGGATTAACAAGAAGTTAAGCTTTATTTTGATGTATTACACTTGTGATTTTATGAAAGTAAAATATTTATAATACTGTAGTTTGAATTTCGCGCTCTGCAATTTCACCGGATGTTGGCAGGTGGGACGCTACCATCCCACAAGAAGTTAAATAATAATGTTTCCGCCATCATTTCCTAGGACCGAAAAGAGCTTCTGGACATCAGAACAGCGAGGCGAGTCGCAGGGGCGCAGTACATACCGCTCTCCCCAGACCAGGACCTTATCCCCAAGACACGGAAAAGGAAAAAAGCCATCGTAGGAGGGGCCGATGAGCGGGCTCCCTGACGAAACTGCTTCGGCGAGTACATAAACCGCCTCTACCCTCCGTTATCTTGGCGAACATACAATCACTGGAGAATAAACTGGACGACTATCCTATCAATGGGACATGAAGAACTGGAATATCCTATGCTTCACAGAGTCATGACTGAACAAGGACATGATAACATACATCTAATTGGTTTATCTATGCATCGGCAGAATCGAATGGCAGCGTCGGGTAAGCTCAAGGGAGGAGGGGTTTGTACCTTTGTTGACAACAGCTGGTGTGCAATCTCTAATATTAAGGAAGTCTCAACGTTCTGCTCACCTGCCTTAGAATACCTCATGATAAGCTGTAGGCCATACTATTTACCAAGAGTTTTAATCTATATTTTTTTGTAGCTGTCTATTTATGACCACAATGCAGGCACTAAGACTGCACTTAACAGGTATACAGGGTCATAAGCAAAGAAGAAAATGCTTACCCAGAAGTGGCGCTCCTAGTGGCCAATGATTTTAATGCAGGAAATCTGAAATCCGTCTTACCAAATTTCTACCAGCAGGTCACGTGCACAACTACAAAACTCGAGATCACCTTCACTCCACACAGAGAAACACATGCAAATTTCTCCTTCGCCCTCCATTTGGCAAATCTGACCATAACTCTATCTTCCGGAGTCAAGCGAAAACTCAAAACAGGAAGTATGCGCTCAATTCGAAAGTGGTCCGATGAAGCAAATGCTAAGCTATAGGAGTGTTTCGCCGGTGCAGATTGTAATATGCTCTGGGATTCATCTGATGGCATTGAGTAGTTTACCTCATCAGTTGCCGGCTTCATTAAAGGGAAATTCAACATGTTTTATACATGATTTGTCTATGTTGCAATTTGGTTACCATGATGACATAATCCTGTGGTTGAAAATTCCCTCTCAAAATAACAATTTAAGCTAATTACTTTTTTCAAATCCAATGTACTTTCCATGTAGATTCCACATAATACATTGACAAATTACATTGAAACAACGTGGTTTGTGCTCAGTGGGTAAGTGTTCCAGGTTCCAAGCAGGAGGAAAAGGCTGGAAAAAGACAATATGGGTGCCAGTGGATTAAACACACATGCAGGTAAACCTCAGACATATTAGCCGCACTATCATTTTAGTGTGTGGATAAGGACCATTTAAAACTCCTGGGCCTCCTTTTTCTCTCTGTCAGTGTTTCAGGTCATTGCCATGTATGAATATGAGGTAGCTGATGAAGATTACTTGAGCTTCTGAAAGGGTCAGCTGATCAAGATGATTGTTAAGGATGTCTCTGAGGACTGTTCCCTTCTAATTATGTCACAATGACCACCATGGAATCTGACCAAAGCCATAAATGAGTAAAAATGTTCTGTACAATTTAGATTGGATTTATCCTCAACTAGACATACTCTGTAGATTAGGCCCTGTGACTTCACCATGCTCCACACGGACGGCATGACCCATGTTGTATCTTTACGCATGCTTTTTTATGGAGACCACTGTTGGAGTATACTATTTACCCAGACATACACACCTAGTATCACCCACCTGGTCCACTGTGTGTGTTTTGACTCCAGAGCCTCCTAAATCTACTCTTTTTTATTCTCTCTCTCTCTGTGTGTGTGTGTGTGTGTGTGTGTGTGTGTGTGTGTGTGTGTGTGTGTGTGTGTGTGTGTGTGTGCAGAGGGTCCTGGTTCGAGCCCAGGTCGGGGCGAGGAGAGGGACGGAAGCTATATTGTTGCTGTTGACCCAGATCACTGGTTGCTGTGGAAAAAGAGGAGGTCAAAAGGGGGGTGAATGTAACCGGTGTGAAATGGCTAGCTAGTTAGCGGGTTGCGCGCTATTAGCGTTTCAATCGGTGACGTCACTCGCTTTGAGACCTTGAAGTAGTTGTTCCCTTTGCACTGCAAGTGCCGTGGCTTTTGTGGAGCGATGGGTAACGATGCTTCGAGGGTGGCTGCTGTCTGTGTGTACAGAGGGTCTGTGGTTCTAGCCCAGGTAGGGGCGAGGAGAGGGACGGAAGCAATACTGTTACACTCAGTGTGTCTCTGTGTCCCCCAGGACCCCACACTCTCCTCCTGGTTTCCATTCAGGAAAATACCTGTCTCTTCTCAGTGAGAGAGTCTGTAGTCACAGACTACAGGGGACTGTAGTCTGTCTGGGACTACTATGGGGGACTGTCTGGGAGATACTCTCAATGTGCTGCTCAATGGTTGTGAAGGGAAAGCCCTCCAGTGGCTTGTTGAGAGATGTAAAAACAGGTAGCATGTCTTCAACAATGAGAACAGGGGCGATGGCACTCAGGTGACAGAGCTGCTGGATAAGATAGAATAAGATGGTGGCAGGAAACAGAGGAGGTGTGTTTCAGCATAATGAAGAGGAAAGGGAACAATCACCTCCAATCAGGAAAGCAGACCGTATGAAGGGGCTTTCTTCATTCCGACTAACAAATATCATACTAAACTGTAAAAATCTCCTTGCTTGAACTGATAAATTGTAGGCTGACTAACATTCGAGACCAGTGCTAATTTCTATACATTGGCTCCCGAGCGGCGCAGAGGTCTAAGGCACTGTATCTCAGTGCTAGAGGCGTCACTACAGACCCTGTTTTGATTCCAGGCTGTATCACAACCAGATGTGATTGGGAGTCCCATAGGGCGGCGCACAATTGTCCCAGCATCGTCCGGGTTAGGGTTTGGCCGGGGTAGGCCGTCATTGTAAATAATTTGTTCTTAATTGACTTGCCTAGTTAAATAAAGGTTCAATTAAAACATTTAAAATAATAATATTAATGTGAAAATAATGTATTTAATGAGTATATCTGTTGGTCACAGATACCATAAAAAAAAGTAGGGGTGTGGAACAGAAAACCAGTCAGTAACTGGTGTGACCACCATTTGCCTCATGCAGTGCGACACATCTCTTTCGAGTTGATCAGGCTGTTGATTGTGGCCTGTGGAATGTTGTCCCACTCCTCTTTAATGGCCGTGCGAAGTTGCTGGATATTGGCGGGAACTGGAACGCGCGGTCGTACACTTCGATCCAGAGCATCCCAAACGTGCTCAATGGTTGACATGTCTGGTGAGTATGCAGGCCATGGAAGAACTGGAACATTTTCAGGTTTCCGGAATTGTGTCCAGATCCTTGCGACATGGGGCCGTGCATTATCATGCCTAAACATGAGGTGATGGCAGTGGATGAATGGCACGACAATGGGCCTCAGGATCTCGTTATGGTATATCTGTTTATTTAAATTGCCATTGATAAAATGCAATTGTGTTCGTTGTCCGTAGCTTATTATTCTATAAAATGACATTGGAGAGAATGGCAGAGAAATTATGGCAGAGAAATTAACATTCAGTTCTCTGGCAACAGCTCTGCTGCACATTCCTGCAGTCAGCATGCCAATTGCACACTCCCTCAAAACTTGAGACATCTGTGGCATTGTGTTGTGTGACTAAACTGCACATTTTAGAGTGGCTTTTTATTGTCCCCAGCACAAGGTGCACCTGGTATTGATTGTGCAATTTAATCAGCTTCTTGATATGCCACACCTGTCAGGTGGATGGATTATCTTGGCAAATGAGAAATGCTCACTAACAGGGATGTAAACAAATTTTTCCACAAAATTTGAAAGAAATAAGCTTTTTGTGCGTATTGAAAATATATTATATTTTTGTTCAGTGTACATGTTATAGCTAACCACACACACACACAGTATATTTGGTACAATTTGCTGTCATGACTCAAATCCATATTTTAAGTTCTCCCCCTACAGTAACGTACACAGTATAATACACTTTGATTACAATCAAATATTGTATTTCTTATAAAATGACAAATGGCACCCAGAATTGAAAACGACAGTTTAGAAATAACTTTGAAGACCAAAGTTGTAAAAAATCTATTCACTAATTAAATCCTAATTGATTGAAATGCTAAAAAAAATCATAGAGGTGTTTGGGGAGGAACTAAATTGGTTTTAATAGATTTCATGGTGTGACCTTTTCAAGCAAGACTGTGTGACTTTGTGACCGTGAGACTGTGTGATTGACACACAGGTTGTGAGTGGCTGTAGCCTCTGCCATGTCCTTAATCTGTGCTCCATTGATCTAACACATTCAACCTGCCACATCACATTGCCACAACTCTGGTGATGGACTCCCCCATACACTCTTATCATATCAAGCAGTCCTCCATGAAATGTCCCCCTTGTCAGACCTATATACCCATTGAATAAAACGTACTGTTTACAGTGACAGACTGTGTTTCATTGACTTTATCAGCATAAAAACTGCTTGCTACTGTAGCCTTCATTCCGAATAGGAATGAGTCACAAATACTAGGTATTTATGTACCTGAAAATCAGCTCTGTACAACCAACACTGCACACATCAAATAGAACAAATCAGTTCCACACACACACACAAATCAACCATTGCATATACACACTCCATCCCCACTCTGGGCGACATCATGGCTTCAATGTCCCTCAGTTTGTGGGCTCCTGAGGCACAGCGGTCTAAGGCACTGCATCTCAGTGCTAGAGGCGTCACTAGACACCCTTGGTTCGATTCCAGGCTGTATCACAACCGGCTGTGATTGGGAGTCCCGTAGGGCGGCGCACAATTGGCCCAGCATCGTCTGGGTTTGGCCGGGGGAGGCAGTCATTGTAAATAATAATTTGTTAACTGACTAGCCTAGTTAAATAAAGGTAACATAAAAAAAATCAAGCATAGCCACTATCGCCATGGTGACACGGAGGGCATGTGTGTGGACATTTGGCGCTGGACATGAGAGATGAAAGCAATTACAGCTTTTGAGAGGCAATTATATGTGCCTTATGGTGGTAAAGCCCCATAAATAACAGCACATCCACTGGCGCTTGTTCTGTAATATACGAACAACGAGGTTGAGAAAGGAGCCACGTGGCCTGCTGTGATGCCCATTGTACTGCGTTGCCCATAAGAAAGTGGGTCATTCTGTTTGACAAAGGCTTAATGACATCAAACATGAGGACTATTTATATGAATTTGACACTGAGCTACAACATGAAGAAACAAAAACAAAGTGCTATGAAGAGAATGTTGGGCCTTTTGTGTGGCTTTTGTAAAGAACTACATAAAATCATATAAATATGCAAGCACTGGTGGGTGTACCCCTAAGTAGGCCTACCCATGTCCATGCGAGACAGGGATGGGGGGAAGAGACCCAATTAAATCAGAGATTCAGAAACGGAACGAGGGAAAGAAAAGGATTAAGAATACTTTCCTAAATATAGACTGTAGCTGTGATTTCAGTGATGGCTTAATAGTCTCGTTGGCCCCAGCTAAAGCACTTGACCTGCTGAGTAAAGATGTTAAATAAGCAGTTCATGACTCAGGCACTAGCTAGCTTCCTCTGTCTTTTGGAGGTTTGTCAGTGTAAGTAGTTATGTGAGTTAACATCAAAGGGCTCAGACCATGTTTCTGTGTTTACACCACTTCCACCGCCATCGAGCCAATAGCCTAGGAAATTCCTTTACTGTACGCAATGCCAGCACACAGAGAGTGACAGTTTGTAACTCCCTCCACAACATTCCCAAGTCCCAACATATTCCCAACACATATCAAACCTGCTCCCAACCCTCAGAAAACCTCACAGATGGCACAATGGTCTCTAAAAGGTTTCCCTCAGTCTTTGTCAGTTGTTCACTCCTTTTTCCACAGCATTCCCAACAAATTCCCAACGCTCAGACAACTTCCCATGGGTCCTTCTAATGTCCCTCTGATGTTTCCCGGGCCAGTTTTCCTCTCCATCCTTCTTGGAGAGCCATTTACTTAATAATTTCAGAGTTGCTAAAATCCAATTCCGCCTACACCCTCAAAAAGGTAGGGTACACGTATTACTCTCCATTTAAAAAACAATTCAAGCAGAAATCCATGTGTGAAGTAATGGAGAGTATTTTTTTTATTCATGCCAAGATAAAGGAGAAAT
Organism: Salvelinus fontinalis; assembly: GCF_029448725.1. NCBI lineage: Eukaryota > Metazoa > Chordata > Actinopteri > Salmoniformes > Salmonidae > Salvelinus > Salvelinus fontinalis. The sequence goes on along the minus strand of NC_074679.1, from coordinate 16,903,399 downwards.
TGAGGCAATGAAGCTGAAAGCAGGAAAGATAGTGCGACAGGAGGGGTTTTCAGACAAGCAGCCGCCAGTCTGCATAATATTTAGATTGCATATGAAATTGTATATAAAATACCATTAAGGCTCAGTCTTACTTGAAACATATGAAATAAATGTTACATTTTCCTCTCCTCTATATGTGTCTTGGTATATTCACTAACAGTTACACTAGGATTAGGAGGTCCGGGGTCGTGGCGTGAAGATGCTCGTCAAAACCGCTGGCAGGTACACTAGACTAGAGGTCACATGACTGTGTGACACAAACGTTACTTGGCAGTTGCGCCGGGTGGAACAGTTGAACTCTGGGAGCTCGACGCTACTGCATGCGTCACATTTCCATCGGCTGATTCCTACGATATTTAAAGCAGTCACCTCCGAAAACACCTCACCACTCCTGATTCACACTGGAATCCCAAAGTTTTAACAGAAGAGAGGGACTGGGAAGTAATGTGGTGTAGCCTGTGGATACTAAAACAGTGGTACACAGCACAGCAGCAGTGTTTCAGTCACCTGCAGTATCAGCAGTCCTCCTCTCTCTCTCTCTCTCTCCACAGGTGGAGACTGCATATTGAATATCAATGGAGCATTGTTAGTTTACTCTATTACTGTGAATGTATTAATAGCAAGGCCCTTGAGGACTACTGACCAGTGGGTGTCCGTCAGGACTCAGGAGGTGCGTATTCAGATGTTTGTTACGAGATTAAAATATCTGCACCTGTGATGGAGATAGTTGAATTATTGGAATATGTTTGTCATCCATCTATTGATGCCTATCCACCCCTCTGTCCATATGTTACCCCTCTATATTTGTGTCTTTCAGTCTTGGCATGCAAGCTTCCTGAGTCACCAGCATTCAATGAGGTCACATACACACACACAGAGAGAGAGAGAGCGAGAGAGTTCTGATAGAATACAAAGAACACGCAAATTGTCTACAAGCTTGTCACACCAGCAGCATCTTAGTGGACAAAGGAGAGGGATGTGTGTGTCACTGGGGCACGGGGTGTGTGCCGCTGGGGCACAGTGTATGTGTGTGTCACTGGGGCACCGTGTGTGTGCATTTGTGTTTCCAACCGATAAGCATCGCAATCCCAAGTTAAAGACAGTATAGATAGAAGGATGGGTTGGGGAAGATTATGTTTTCAGCTTCCAAACCACTTTAGACTTGCACCCCAATCCCCTTTTTAATAATTGACTGGGCTATAATGAGGGGTGTAGATGTGAGCTGCCTTCTAGAGGAGGGGAAGGGTGTTACTCTGCATTCAAGACCAGTCCTAGACACCATCCTGGGCATGGTTAATGAAGACCCACAGCCTCCCCTGGCACCATGGAGCTCTGCTCGGAGACTGAGCCCTGAGCAGAGTCAAGCTGCAATTAAAAGGGCTGTCAGTGGTGTCTGGCTCTAACGAACACTAGCACTGTCACTATCGACCAGCATCAACACACGCTGTACAGGAAGACAGGGATGGGGGAGAAGGAGGAAATGGAAGCAGGAGAAGAGAGGAGATGGGCTCGAAGTGGAAGGGTGGAGGAAGAGGAGAAAGGGCAAGGAGGTAGTGGAAGAGAAGGAAAGATTGGGAGAGGGTTTGGGGAGAGAGTGGTGATTTTCCTAGCTACCCCTTGGCTTCAACCTGTCATCTAGGAACCATGATGCAATGTGTCGACCTCCAGTCATTCCCCAGGGTTAAGCTGCCATTGAGGCATGCAGGGATCCCCCACAAGCATCTCTGACAAGACTACCTATCAAATAAGAGAAAAGCCTTCAGAAGATCCCCTTTAAAAACTGAGTAAAGTAACTGTTCACCAATAATAATGAACAAAATCCAGTTTACATACATAGCATTTAATTGACAATATTCAGAACAGATATATAGCAGTTTTTCTGTATTTTCTGTCCAAACATACATAGTCATCTGCATCATTAAAGGGGAATGGAATTGTTTGCGTTATCAGCTATTTCATTGAATGGGAGGTTGGGAAAGAGAGCGATAGAGAGAGAGAGAAAGAAACAGAGACAGAGCGAGAGAGGAATAGCAAGAGGGAGTGCGAGAGCGTGTGTGTGCAGGGTCTGGTGAGTGTGGCTCTCCTGACGGCCCTCGGACACAGTTGGTTCCCCCTCCCTTCCCATCCCTCGCCCTGCCCATCTCCCCCCTCACTCCCATCCCTCGCCCTCTTTCCCTCTCTCCACATCCCCCCCCTCTATTCCTCTCTCAATTCTTTGCCCTCTATTCCTCTCTCCTCATCCCTCGCCCCCTTTCCCTCTCTCCACACCCCTCCCCCCTCTATTGCTCTCTCCCCATCCCTCCCCATTCTTCGCCCTCTATTCCTCTCTCCCCATTCTTCTGCCTCTATTCCTCTCTCCGCATCCCTCCCCATTCTTCGCCCTATATTCCACTCTCCCCATCCCTCCCCATTCTTTGCCCTCTATTCCTCTCTCCCCATTCCTCCCCATTTCCCTCTCTCCACACCCCTCCCCATCCCTCTCTCCCCATCCATTGCCCTCTATCCCTCTCTCGCGATCCCTCCCCCTCTCTCCCCATACCCCTCTCTCCCCATACCCCTCTTTTCTCAGTCCAGTGTGAGGTCTGTCTAGAGCAGGATATGGTATTTGAGTGCGCGGGGGACCCTGTTGATGACCAGTCTGCCGTCGTAGCTGAGAGAGGCAAAGAGCCATGGGTCTGCCGAGGACCACTCCACCGCGTATACACTGTCCTCATGCTCTTCATAGGTAGATATGATACTGTCCTGCAGTGGCTCCTTAGTTCTAGAACACACACACGGGTGAGGTGAGTTGAATAGGGTGAGTTAAGGACAAGGCTGCCTACCACACACAAACAAAGGTCTAGTTATATTACTCAGTCTCTGTTCAAGGTCTGGTTGTGATTATACCAGGCACAGTACTACTCCACACAGCTGACCCTGGCTTCCTATACACATAATAGGGTATCCTTTAAAAAATATCTATCTATCTGTCTATATACACTGCTCAAAAAAATAAAGGGAACACTTAAACAACACAATGTAACTCCAAGTCAATCACACTTCTGTGAAATCAAACTGTCCACTTAGGAAGCAACACTGATTGACAATAAATTTCACATGCTGTTGTGCAAATGGAATAGACAAAAGGTGGAAATTATAGGCAATTAGTAAGACACCCCCAAAAAAGGAATGGTTCTGCAGGTGGTGACCACAGACCACTTCTCAGTTCCTATGCTTCCTGGCTGATGTTTTGGTCACTTTTGAATGCTGGCGGTGCTTTCACTCTAGTGGTAGCATGAGACGGAGTCTACAACCCACACAAGTGGCTCAGGTAGTGCAGTTCATCCAGGATGGCACATCAATGAGAGCTGTGGCAAAAAGGTTTGCTGTGTCTGTCAGCGTAGTGTCCAGAGCATGGAGGCCCTACCAGGAGACAGGCCAGTACATCAGGAGACGTGGAGGAGGCTGTAGGAGGGCAACAACCCAGCAGCAGGACCGCTACCTCCGCCTTTGTGCAAGGAGGTGCACTACCAGAGCCCTGCAAAATGACCTCCAGCAGGCCACAAATGTGCATGTGTCTGCTCAAACGGTCAGAAACAGACTCCATGAGGCTGGTATGAGGGCCCGACGTCCACAGGTGGGGGTTGTGCTTACAGCCCAACACCGTGCAGGACGTTTGGCATTTGCCAGAGAACACCAAGATTGGCAAATTCGCCACTGGCGCCCTGTGCTCTTCACAGATGAAAGCAGGTTCACACTGAGCACATGTGACAGACGTGACAGAGTCTGGAGACGCCGTGGAGAACGTTCTGCTGCCTGCAACATCCTCCAGCATGACCGGTTTGGCGGTGGGTCAGTCATGGTGTGGGGTGGCACTTCTTTGTGGGGCCGCACAGCCCTCCATGTGCTCGCCAGAGGTAGCCTGGCTGCCATTAGGTACCGAGATGAGATCCTCAGACCCCTTGTGAGACCATATGCTGACACATGCACATTTGTGGCCCGCTGGAGGTCATTTTGCAGGGCTCTGGCAGTGCACCTCCTTGCACAAAGGCGGAGGTAGCGGTCCTGCTGCTGGGTTGTTGCCCTCCTACGGCCTCCTCCACGTCTCCTGATGTACTGGCCTGTCTCCTGGTAGCGCCTCCATGCTCTGGACACTACGCTGACAGACACAGCAAACCTTTTTGCCACAGCTCGCATTGATGTGCCATCCTGGATGAACTGGACTACCTGAGTCACTTGTGTGGGTTGTAGACTCCGTCTCATGCTACCACTAGAGTGAAAGCACCGCCAGCATTCAAAAGTGACCAAAACATCAGCCAGGAAGCATAGGAACTGAGAAGTGGTCTGTGGTCACCACCTGCAGAACCATTCCTTTTTTGGGGGTGTCTTACTAATTGCCTTTAATTTCCACCTTTTGTCTATTCCATTTGCACAACAGCATGTGAAATTTATTGTTAATCAGTGTTGTTTCCTAAGTGGACAGTTTGATTTCACAGAAGTGTGATTGACTTGGAGTTACATTGTGTTGTTTAAGTGTTCCATTTATTTTTTTGAGCAGTGTATATATATATTACAATGTGTAGTGGTAGAGAGTCGGCACAGAAATGGAACAAAATAGGGCATGGCAAAGAATAGCAGAAGTTCATGAAGACCAGAGTACAGGGCTGAATCAAATGTATCAAACATATGATTGCTAATAACTGGACAACTGTTGCACTGAACATGAGATGATGGATACAGTAATGACAGTGGACAGTTATGGCTGAGGTTGGTCCAATATGGTTCAAAGGGAGGCCAGTTCTGGACAGATATGTCAGAAAGTGGACAGTGTTGACAAGTTATGACTGAGTGGACAGTTATGTCATAAAGGTTTTGACTTACTTCTCGTCCTGGTGGTTGTCCTCTCCGTCGCTGAGGTCATCGTCGTCCACCAGGTGACCGAAGGGCTCGGAGGAGATGGACACCATGTTGGACAGAATCACCCTGCTGTCACTGCTGCCGGTCAGCACCAGCTGGTCATGAGAGTGGTTGTAGCGCACGCTCCACACCCTGGGCACACACACAGGGAATCAGTGAATGGGTGTTTTTAATCCATCCTATTTTAGTATCTATACATCTCTTTTTCCTTTTCTCCACTATTCGTCTCTCCCTCTGAGTGCAGGTTGACGTTTATTGTCATGAGTCTTGTTCTGGAGGTAGAACTGAGCAATTTCTGCTAGATGGGCCAGCTGAAAAGTACAAATTGGCTATATCGTTAAAATGTATGAAAGCAAAATGAGCTTTTTGGTCTTAATTTAAGGTTAGCAGTGTGGTTAAGGTTAGGTTGAAAATCATATTTTCTGACTTTGTGGCTGTGCCAGCTAGTGACCACTCAGCATAGCTGCTTCTAGAGCAAAAGTCATGAGAATAAATGACAACCTGCCCTCTGGCTCTTCAGTACATTTGTATGTGGTAATTGAGATGGATATGGGCTTTGTTTCTCTGCTGTTTAGTTTGTACTGCCATAAGGTGTTGTGTAATGATGGTTAGTCAGTCAGTCTCTCTCTCTCTCTCTCATCCTAGGGCAGAGTTCAGTGGTGGATCCTAGCTCCTTATAGAGAGGGATTGAAGAATAACTGGCCTGTTGACAGAAAAGCTGCTTCAGTGCACTCTTTCCTCTTCTTCTAAAAAAATGTGTCACTAATAGCAGATCCCTGACTCCCTCGAAGCACTGTTCAGAAAACACTGGTAGGCTGGAACCTCCTATCTATCAGAATAGTATCACATCTACACTGTTAAGGATATATTTGGCCTGTCTATCTGTCTTTCAGAGATAGCATCCTGTGTGTGTGTGTGTGTGTGTATGTGTTTTTAATCATGCAGTAATTGGTGTGCTGCTCTAGTTGCAGCAACGGCATGGCTCTCAGACAGTCATTATCTGAGAGCGTGTCTCTACAGACATAGTGCACACACCCCTGAATACTGCAGGGCACTGTGTTCAGCTAGCTACTTACATGGCCCTGAGCACTGCAGCTCATCACAGAATAGCTACAGTAAGCACCTATAACACACACCTGAACACAGGGCTGGTCCTTGCCATAGAAGTCTATGATTGGTTCAGATTTTGTCTGGACTGGACCAAAAACCAAAGTCTGTGGATGTGGAAATCAAGGCCAGTTTGGACTGCACCAAGAAATATGTCCGAAAGGCATCGGCCCGTGCTTATAGAGGTGTAGCCTACAGTGTTGCCTGAAATGTAATTTTATGAATGCCCATCTATGTGGTAAGCCTACCATTTGTAAAACACCGGAGTGGACCAAAAAAAGACATCCAAAAGAAATTGGCTCGTGCTTACTGGGGCGTAGCCTACTATGTCAGCTGCAATGTGACTAATCAATTTGCCTATTTAAGCTCAGAGCCTATTTGCAAAGTGTTTACACAGTAGGAAATGCAGAAGTATTTTATTTTTTCGCTATGATCATCTTGAAAAAAATTGACGGATACAAACTTGAAACCACTGATGGGGTGAAACTCCTGGATAACAGTTGTGATTGTCCATTCCATATTGTCCATTTTACTTGGACCTGTCCTGTTTTTAGGATATGTTGTTTTTTAACATGAGCGCATTTTTTATTTGATTGGGTGCCATTTATGTTAGGCTATTTGATCGGAGAAACCTGCATGATGTAAAAAGTGTCCGTCTCATTACATTGTCATCCATTTTATCTCCAGCCTGTAGGCTACAGAAAAGGCCACATACACTATTGTAGAAAGAGTATCTGCTACATGATTTATGTTAGATGATTTATTTGACGGAACGTTGGTGGAGCGCCGCTGGGAATGGACAAGCTAAATATTTTGTTGTGTTAGTTTTGTGTTTTTGTGTTAGCAAATTGATGCTTATTGGTAGGAATGATGTTCATCTTCTGTTGGTTGTACAAAGAGTGGGTTTGATGCTACAAGTACTATTCCACAAAGATGGGAAGAATGCGGATGTATCTGCTGTGTGTGTGTGTGTGTGTGTGTGTGTGTGTGTGCTTGTGTCCTGTGTGTGTGTGTGTGTGTGTGTGTCTCCGTGCATCTGTGTGTCTACAGCGCAGCACAGGTGCCCACCAGTGGGAGTGCTCTTCCAGGTTCTTAACTGGCTCGTTGATGTTTCTCACGTCCCAGAATTTGACCTTGCAGTCGTCCCCACAGCTGGCCAGGTAGTACTGTTTGTTAGGATTGAAGTCCAGGTCTCGAACCAGCTGCCCGTGAGCATTCTCGATGCAGTAGATCTGACTGGGGACAAGAGAGAGAGGGGGAATGATAGAGAAAGAGTGAGAAATGAGAGAGAGAGAAAGGAGAAAACACCAGAGCAACCCTCCCTGATGACATCAATCAGAGATAGAAGCCTGTAGTGGTGCTGTACACTAGGTGAGGGCCAGACTGAATTTCCTGTCTAATAAAAGCCTGACTTGTTATAAAGCCAGGGGTCATAATCACACACGGCCTTGACTTCCTGCTCCTCTCTGCTGGGGAGAGGTAAGTGTTGAGGCACCAAAAAAGGAATGAAAGACCAGAGAAGAGGAAAGAGGAAATACTTTTCTGCTTCAGATGCTATTTGTTGTAAACCTTCTCTCCTCTCAACTGGACAGGAACCGACACCTTTCCTCTCATCTTCTTCTTCCATCATATTCTCTTCTGTCCTCCCCTTCCCCTCCACTTATCTCCCCCTCCCCATTCCCCCTCCATTCCTCCTCTCATCTTTCCTCCATCTCCCGCTGTGATGACTGAAGAGGAACCAGGGCGGCCTATGGAAAAGCATTGCCCACAGTGCTCCTTGCTCTCCTCCACCAAACACCATGTACCCTGCCACCCGCTGATCTCATTAAAAAGGGAGGTAAAATACAATGACCTGATGGCTTCAATGAGGTCAGGATGACAGTCTATATGGCTCAATGACTATATGGTTTGGGACGTCACAGAGCGACCAGACACTGGCATCAGCTCCCTCCCTCTCACCCCAAAAATGTCAACAGCGTTTCATCTTGTGGCTTTTAAAATGACTTGAGATGATATTTTGATGTGTAGCATTTCACACCGATTCGGTGTTCCGGTGTGTGTGTGTGTGTGTGTGTGGTGTCACTCTGCTGTCATTTGCACAATCTGCCCCCGATTGACTGACTCCTCTGTAACCGGTGTGACCTCTGGCCATGGTGTGACAGTGTGTGTGTGTCATAAACTCTGTCCTCCATGGAAAAGGACGCACAGGGGAAATGGAGCAGGAAATTGGGTTAGTTTCGGTGCTTCCAGAATGCTTCCGAGCATCCTGCTCCCCTCCCTCCACCTAGCAAATATAACATGGGAATCCTGAGCAAAGCCTGGCTGGAACCCTCCGACAAAGTATTCGGGATTATAGAACTTCCTAGCTTAAGCCTCCGGACACAGTGAAACTACATCTACTCGTTCTCCCTTACGGCTGTGAGGGCCCAAACAAGCTATTACACACAGGAACATGTGCACCGCACACACACACACTGCCCCCTCTAACCTCAGTCTGGGTGATACATCGCTATGCTGAGGGGATGGACTGGATATCACACTCATCACAGGTCTCCGTTTCTATGACAACTGCAGCTTCATCGTTTATCAAAATTAAAGCTTTGAGAGGAGTTGGGAAGGAAGGAGGGAGGGAGGGATCGACTGTCCATGCACAAAAGTAAGGGATCATTACATCAATTGTGGGTTGATTGAGAGATATCTTTATGGCCAATAATAAAGCAATTCTTGATGCTTAAAAGTCTCAGAGCAACAAAGTGTTCCTAGTGTTACTCTGTAAATATGAACAGCCATGCCAATAAACTCCCAAAAGTATACAGTTGAAGTTGGAAGTTTACAAACACTTAGGTTGGAGTCATTAAAACTCGTTTTTCAACCACTCCAAATTTCTTGCTAACAAACTATAGTTTTGGCAAGATGGTTAGGACATCTACTTTGAGCATGACAATTCATTTTTTCAACAATTGTTGACAGACAGATTATTTCACTAATAAATTACTGTATCACAATTCCAGTGGGTCAGAAGTTTACATACATTAAGTTGACCGTGCCTTTAAACAGCTTGGAAAATTCCAGAAAATGTCATGGCTTTAGAAGCTTCTGATAGGCTACTTGACATCATTTGAGTCAATTGGAGGTGTACCTGTGGATGTATTTCAAGGCCTACCTTCAAACTCAGTGCCTCTTTGCTTGACATCAGAAAATCAAAAGAAATCAGCCAAGACCTCAGGAAAAAAAATGTAGACCTCCACAAGTCTGATTCATCCTTGAGAGCAATTTCCATAAGCCTGAAGGTACCACACGTTCATCTGTACAAACAATAGTATGCAAGTATAAACACCATGGGACCACGCAGCCGTCACACCGCTCAGGAAAGAGACGCGTTCTGTCTCCTAGAGATGAATGTACTTTGATGCGAAAAGTGCAAATCAATCCCAGAACAACAGCAAAGGACCTTGTGAAGATGCCAGAGGAAACAGGTACAAAATACTCTATATCCACAGTAAAACGAGTCCTAAATCGACATAACCTGAAAGGCCACTCAGCAAGGAAGAAGCCACTGCTCCAAAACCGCTATAAAAAAGCCAGACTACGGTTTGCAACTGCACATCGGGACAAAGATCGTAGTTTTTGGAGAAATGTCCTCTGGTCTGATGAAACAAAAATAAAAATGTTTGGCCATAATGACCATCGTTATGTTCGGAGGAAAAAGGGGGAGGCTTGCAAGCTGAAGAACACCATCCAAACCTTGAAGCACGGGAGTGGCAGCATCATGTTGTGGTGGTGCTTTGCTGCAGGAGCGACTAGTGTACTTCACAAAATAGATGGCATCATGAGGGAGGAAAATATATAGAAGCAATATCTCAAGACATCAGTCAGGAAGTTAAAGCTTGGTCGCAAATGGGTCTTCCAAATGGACAATGACCCCAAGCATACTTCCAAAGTTGTGGCAAAATGGCTTAAAGACAACAAAGTCAAGGTATTGGAGTGGCCATCACAAAGCCCTGACCTCAATCCCATAGAAAATTTGTGTAAAGAACTGAAAAAGCGTGTGCGAACAAGGAGACCTACAAACCTGACTCAGTTACACCAGCTCTGTCAGGAGGAATCGGCCAAAATTCACCCAACTTATTGTGGGAAGCTTGTGGAAGGCTACCAGAAATGTTTTACCCAAGTTAACAATTTAAAGGCAATGCTACCAAATACTAATTGAGTGTATGTAAACTTCTGACCCACTGGGAATGTGATGAAAGAAATAAAAGCTGAAATATATCATTCTCTCTACTATTATTCTGACATTTCACATTCTTAAAATAAAGTGGTGATTCTAACTAACCTAAAACAGGGAATATTTACACTGATTAAATGTCACGAATTGTGAAAAAATTTGTTTAAATGTATTTGGCTAAGATGTATGTAAACTTCAGACTTCAACTGTACATCTGACATTTCTAAATAAACCCATAATCTATTTAATGGCGAGGTATAATATTTCCCACACATCCAAACATGGCTGAGGTTCTCCAGTAACTGTAATGTTGTGACCGGTCTTCCATCCTGGGGACAGCAGATGAGAAGGTCATGGATGATTGATGTGACAGACAAAGTTCCGGAGGTTAACGTCAAATAAACAAAACCCATGTCACTCGCAGTAGACAACTTTGATAAACTGTTAGTATCAAACTGCTGAGGGCTGAGGAAAATCCACTTTTTCTATCCCTTCCTTCTACATAACCAAAACAAAGCAAATCATTCTGGTTTAGATGTGAGCAGCACCAGTGGGCTCTAGTGACTGTAGTTCTCGGTCTGGGTGAGATGGCTGTCCTATTCTATCCTGTTCCCCATTGTTGTCGGATGCCAGTGTGACTGTTTGAGTCCCTGCAGTGAGTCTCTCGACCCAGAGTGTGGTGGAGCAAATAGAACTAGCATCAATCACACAGCTCTGCTGTCTACTCCATCTCTTCCCTAACACGCCTGGATACATGGGGATAAAACACTTTATTGAAAACACATCCGCTTTACAGATCAAGTAGAGGTTAGTGTGGTTGGTAAGTAATTCACAACAATGTTAAATTGAAATGTAAAACATAGCCTACTATACTAAACATAGCATACTATAATGTTCACACCAGGGTTTTCATTATCCCGTAATTGCTGGCTTTGCCCCCATAAAACAAAAAAGGCGATAAATTAAAATTGTTGTAACCAAATTGACCAGGAGAAAAAACAATGGTAGGCAGGCTATCAGCGCATCACCCACCACTTTACAATGTGAACCGTAGGCAGTATGCATTTTGAAAACATATTTAATTGTTTAAAACCTGAATGTTTGACTTCATATTATGAGGCATGTCTTACCTTGCTTATAAAACCAACCATAGAAAAGTGGAGGCAATTATTTTATAAAGAATTTACAGGCAGCGCTTGAGTTAAATTTGGGGAAGCATACAAATCATCCTACCATCTGCATGTCAGTTATGATTGTGCATTTTCATGGAACAGTTTCATTTCAATAATAACGTTTCCGTTTCTCAAAATCATTGTCACGTGGTTAAATCATACAAATCTTAATTAAAACGATACAAATATAAAAGTTGAAATTAAACTCATGCGAAAGCATCAGCCTCTGCCATATGGACACATTGCTTGATAAACCGTGATCATTGGCGGCTAAATAGCCTAAATGAGCGCATAGTGAAGTGCAATATTGTATCAAATCAAATAAACTGGATCCTTCCAGAAACTGTCTCTTGGGAACTTGCAACATTGTATAAACTAGCCTATTCCGGGCCTAAAGTTTCCCGCTGAGCTGGCAAAGACAGCTGTTTCTGCGCAAGAGAAAGAAATGTATTTTATGACGTTCCATTGTATATATGGGATCATCAGATCTCTTTCACACCGAGGCTTGGTGATTATCGAGGGAGAGAATGTTGGCAAGATAATTCAAATAGGCCAACAGTGAGGAACTATTAGGCTATAATTCGCAATATGTAAAACAAAAACAGACTTTGTTGACTTACTGTGTGAAGTGGAGCAAAAATGACTGAGAAGCTACGCATATTAGTGGTGGACCTGGTGACCAAGACAATCAGATATCAAACATCCCCAAATGGGCACTTTCCTAGATTAGCGTGCCGCAGGCCAGGTAGGCAACTACTATACGTGCTCAAGCGCGCATGCTCCCTCAACATTAACATGACAGAGAAACCAGACCGATGCTCATTGCTTGTGGCGGTTCTAGCTTGTATGGCTCCGTGGGCGAACACACCCGTCCTCTTCTTCTTGTCTCAACTAGAGGCTGACCGATTTATCGGCATGGCCGATTACATTGCACTCCATGAGGAAACTGCGTGGCAGGCTGACCACCTGTTACGCGAGTGCAGCAAGGAGCCAAGGTAAGTTGCTAGCTAGCATTCAACTTATCTTATAAAAAACAATCAATCTTAACATAATCACTAGATAACTACACATGGTTGATGATATTACTAGTTTAACTAGCTTGTCCTGCGTTGCAAATAATCAATGCGGTGCCTGTTAATTTATCATCGAATCACAGCCTACTTCGCCAAACGGGTGATGATTTAACAAGCGCATTCGTGAAAAAAGCACTGTCGTTGCACCAATGTACCTAAACATAAACATCAATGCCTTTCTTAAAATCAATACACAAGTATATATTTTTAAACCTGCATATTTAGTTAAAAGAAATTCATGTTAGCAGGCAATATTAACTAGGGAAATTGTGTCACTTCTCGTATGTTCTGTGAAAGCAGAGTCAGGGTATATGCAGCAGTTTGGGCCGCCTGGCTCGTTGCGAACTGTGTGAAGACCATTTTTTCCAAACAAAGACCATAATTAATTTGCCAGAATTTTAGACTTATGGATGCCACCCGTTCGATAAAATTTCGGAAAGGTTCCGTATTTCACTGAAAGAATAAACGTTTTGTTTTCGAAATTATAGTTTCCGGATTCGACCATAATTAATGACCTAAGGCTCATATTTCTGTGTGTTTATTATATTACAATTAAGTATATAATTTGATATAGCAGTCTGACTGAGCGGTGGTAGGCAGCAGCAGGCTCGTCAGCATTCATTCAAACAGCACTTTCCTGCGTTTGCCAGCAGCTCTTCGCAATGCTTGAAGCACAGCGCTGTTTATGACTTCAAGCCTATCAACTCCCGAGATTAGGCTGGCAATACTAAAGTACCTATTAGAACATCAAATAGTCAAAGGTATAGGAAATACAAATGGTAGAGAGAGAAATAGTCCTATAATAACTACAACCTAAAACTTCTTAACTGGGAATATTCATGTTAAAAGGAACCACCAGCTTTCATATGTTCTCATATTCTGAGCAAGGAACTTAAACATTAGCTTTTTTACATGGCACGTATTGCACTTTTACTTTCTTCTCTAACACTGTGTTTTTGCATTATTTAAACCAAATTGAACATGTTTCATTATTTATTTGAGACTAAATAGATTTTTATTTATGTATTATATTAGGTTAAAATAAAAGTGTTCATTCAGTATTGTTGTAATTGTCATTATTACAAATATATATATAAAAATCGTCCGATTATTCGGTATCGGCTTTTTTTTGGTCCTCCAATAATCGGTATCGGCTTTGAAAAATCATAATCGGTCGACCTCTAGTCTCAACATTTTTTAATTATACTGAAGACACATTATCGTCACACATATTTTAGATGCCTTCACTGACAGCCTCAACTCAATCAGCTTGGCCTTTTGCCACATGCACTGCCAATGAAATACTTCCTCATATGCCATTTCTCTCCTGTTTCATTGGTTTTCATACCTACTTTTGTTGTCCAAGGATTTTACACACTTATGTAGGGGTCATAAAAATATATAAAATAACATAATATATGTCGCAACAGGTCTAAATATGTCATGACAGTGTTATGACCATATTATAACAGGTTATGACAAGTTATTTCAGCTGTTATGACATATTAGGACATGGTTATGAACGTGTCATAAAGTGTAATGATACTGGGCGTCAAGTAAAGTGTTACCCACAGTACTGTATGCTACTGTACAGTACAGAGAAAGTAGAGAGGCCAGTTTGACTGCAGCACTGCATTGCGTTTCTGTATGCATCCTGCAGTGCATGTTGCGGAGGCAGGCCTGACAGTTGGCGCACAGCTGACAGTGTGTTTGCTCCCCTCTCACTGCGGAATGTGGGTGCAAACAGGGTTTGGGATTGATGTACTGAGAGAACATCCCCTATGACAGCCCCAGCCAGCAATAGAGCAGGACACACGCTCACACAAACAAACGCCGTCACACACAAATGCCCTCACACACAAACGCCCTCACACACAAACGCGCCCTCACAAGTGCTCGCTCACAACACACGCGCCGGCTCACAACACACACACACGCGCTCACAACACACACACAACACAGACACGTACACAACACACACGCGTACACAACACACACGCTCATCCGCCCACACACAGGCGCACAAACACTCACACACATGGCCAGTGTGTACTAAGTCTAAGTTTCCTGTGTCTGAGTGGGGCCAAGAAGGGCAGGTCGGTTTGGGCTGGCACACAGTGTGACGAGCCAGAGCAGACACACACCAAAGAGGATGTCTGAGGAGCCACTGGACCGTGCTCACAGGCTGCCATCACACAGCTGCTGCACCAACTGGACACACGCTGTCACACAAAAACAGGCACACACACACACTCGGCTCTCGCACACTCGGCTCTCGCACACTCGGCTCTCGCACACTCGGCTCTCGCACACTCGGCTCTCGCACACTCGGCTCTCACACACACACTCGGCTCTCACACACACACTCGGCTCTCACACACACACACTCGGCTCTCACACACACACACACACACACACTCGGCTCTCACACACACACACACTCAGCTCTCACACACACACACACACACACACTCAGCTCTCACACACACACACACACTCAGCTCTCACACACACACACACACTCAGCTCTCACACACACACACACTCAGCTCTCACACACACACACACACACACACACACACACACACACACACACACACACACACACACTCAGCTCTCTCACACACACACACACACACACTCAGCTCTCTCACACACACACACACACACACACTCAGCTCTCTCACACACACACACACACACTCAGCTCTCTCACACACACACACACACTCAGCTCTCTCACACACACACACTCAGCTCTCACACACACACACACTCAGCTCACACACACACACACACTCAGCTCACACACACACACACACTCAGCTCTCACACACACACACACTCAGCTCTCACACACACACACACTCAGCTCTCACACACACACACACACTCAGCTCTCTCACACACACACACACACACTCAGCTCTCTCACACACACACACACACTCAGCTCTCTCACACACACACACTCAGCTCTCTCACACACACACACTCAGCTCTCACACACACACACACACTCAGCTCTCACACACACACACACTCAGCTCTCACACACTCAGCTCTCACACACTCAGCTCTCACACACTCAGCTCTCACACACTCAGCTCTCACACACTCAGCTCTCGCACACTCAGCTCTCGCACACTCAGCTCTCGCACACTCAGCTCTCGCACACACACACACACTCAGCTCTCACAAACTCAGCTCTCACACACTCAGCTCTCACACACTCAGCTCTCACACACACACACTCAGCTCTCACACACACACACTCAGCTCTCACACACACACACACAGCTCTCACACACACACACACAGCTCTCACACTCAACTCTCACACACACACACACAGCTCTCACACTCAACTCTCACACACACACACACACACACACACACACACACACACACACACACACACACACACACACACACACACACAGCTCTCACACAGCTCTCACACAGCTCTCACACACTCAGCTCTCACACACTCAGCTCTCACACACTCAGCTCTCACACACTCAGCTCTCACACACTCAGCTCTCACACACTCAGCTCTCACACACTCAGCTCTCACACACACACACTCAGCTCACACACTCAGCTCACACACACTCAGCTCACACACACACACACACACACACTCAGCTCTCTCACACACACACACACACACACACTCAGCTCTCTCTCACACACACACACACACACTCAGCTCTCTCACACACACACACACTCAGCTCTCTCTCACACACACACAACACACACACACACAACACACACACACACAGCTCACACACACACACAGCTCACTCACACAGCTCACACACACACACAGCTCACACACACACTCAGCTCACACACAGCTCACACACACACACTCAGCTCACACACACACACTCAGCTCACACACACACACTCAGCTCACACACACACACTCAGCTCACACACACACACACACACTCAGCTCACACACACACACACACTCAGCTCTCACACACACACACTCAGCTCTCACACACACACACTCAGCTCTCACACACACACACTCAGCTCACACACACTCAGCTCACACACACACACACACACACAGCTCTCACACACACACACACACACACACTCAGCTCACACACACACACACACACACACACTCAGCTCACACACACACACACACACACACTCAGCTCGGCTCTCACACACACACAGCTCTCACACACACTCAGCTCACACACACACACACACGCTCAGCTCACACACACACACACACACACACACACACACACACACACACACACACACACACTCAGCTCTCACACACACACTCAGCTCTCACACACACACTCAGCTCTCACACACACACTCAGCTCTCACACACACACTCAGCTCTCACACACACACTCAGCTCTCTCACACACACTCAGCTCTCTCACACACACACTCAGCTCTCTCACACACACACTCAGCTCACACACACACACACTCAGCTCACACACACACACACACACTCAGCTCTCACACACACACTCAGCTCTCACACACACACTCAGCTCTCACACACACACTCAGCTCTCACACACACACTCAGCTCTCACACACACACTCAGCTCTCACACACACACTCAGCTCTCACACACACACTCAGCTCTCACACACACTCAGCTCTCACACACACTCAGCTCTCACACACACTCAGATCTCACACACACACACACACTCAGCTCTCACACACACACTCACACACTCAGCTCTCACACACACACTCACACACTCAGCTCTCACACACACACACACTCAGCTCTCACACACAGCTCTCACACACACACACACTCAGCTCTCACACACAGCTCTCACACACACACACACTCAGCTCTCACACACAGCTCTCACACACACACACTCAGCTCACACACAGCTCTCACACACACACACTCAGCTCACACACACACACGGCTCTCTCTCTCACACACACACACACACACACAGCTCATACACACACACACATACACTCAGCTCACACACACACACACACACACAGCTAAAAACACAGCTCACACACACACACTCAGCTCTCACACACACACACACTCAGCTCTTAAAACACACACTCAGCTCTCACACACACACACTCAGCTCTCACACACACACTCAGCTCTCACACACACACACACTCAGCTCGCTCACACTCACACTCAGCTCTCTCACACACACACACACAGCTCTCTCACACACACACACAGCTCTCTCTCACACACACACACACAGCTCCCTCACACACACACACACACACACACACAGCTCCCTCACACACACAGCTCTCACACACACACACACACACACACACACTCAGCTCTCACACACACACACACACACACACTCAGCTCTCACACACACACACACACACACACACTCAGCTCTCACACACACACACACACACTCATCTCTCTCACACACACACACACACACACTCAGCTCTCTCACACACGCACACACTCAGCTCTCACACACGCACACACTCAGCTCTCACACACACACACACTCAGCTCTCACACACACACACACTCAGCTCTCACACACACACACTCAGCTCACACACACACACACTCAGCTCACACACACACACACACACTCAGCTCACACACACACTCAGCTCACACACACACACACACACTCAGCTCACACACACACACTCAGCTCTCACACACACACTCAGCTCTCACACACACACTCAGCTCTCACACACACACTCAGCTCTCACACACACACTCAGCTCTCACACACACACTCAGCTCTCACACACACACTCAGCTCTCACACACACACTCAGTTCTCACACACACACTCAGCTCTCACACACACACTCAGCTCACACACACACACTCAGCTCACACACACACACTCAGCTCACACACACACACTCAGCTCACACACACACACTCAGCTCACACTCAGCTCTCACACACACACACACACACACACACACACACACTCAGCTCTCACACACACACACACACTCAGCTCTCACACACACACACACACACTCAGCTCTCACACACACACACACACACTCAGCTCTCACACACACACACACACACACTCAGCTCTCACACACACACACACACACACACTCAGCTCTCACACACACACACACACTCAGCTCTCACACACACAAACACACACTCAGCTCTCACACACACACACTCAGCTCTCACACACACACACACTCAGCTCTCAAACACAGCTCTCACACACACACTCAGCTCTCACACACAGCTCTCACACACACACACACTCAGCTCACACACACACACGGCTCTCTCTCACACACACACACACACACACACACACACAGCTCATACACACACACACATACACTCAGCTCACACACACACACACACACACACACACACACACACACACACACACACACTCAGCTCTCACACACACACACACACACTCAGCTCACTCTCTCACACACACCCACAAACTCAGCTCTCTCACACACACACTCAGCTCTCTCACACACACACACACTCAGCTCTCTCTCACACACACACACTCAGCTCTCTCTCACACACACTCAGCTCTCTCTCACACACACTCAGCTCTCTCTCTCTCACACACACACACACACTCAGCTCTCTCTCACACACACACACACCACACACACACTTAGCTTACACACACACACACACACACACTCAGCTCTCACACACACACACACACACTCAGCTCACTCTCTCACACACACCCACAAACTCAGCTCTCTCACACACACACTCAGCTCTCTCACACACACACACACACTCAGCTCTCTCTCACACACACACACACACTCAGCTCTCTCTCACACACACACACACTCAGCTCTCTCTCACACACACTCAGCTCTCTCTCACACACACTCAGCTCTCTCTCTCTCACACACACACACACACACTCAGCTCTCTCTCACACACACACACACCACACACACACTTAGCTTACACACACACACACACACACACACACTTAGCATAAACACACACACTCAGCTCACACACAAACACACACACACTCAGCTCACACACACACACACACACAGCTGGCACAGCTCACACACACACACACTCAGCTCACACACACACACACTCAGCTCACACACACACACACTCAGCTCACACACACACACACACACACACACACACACACACACACACACACACACACACACTCAGCTCTCACACACCTCTCTCACACACCTCTCTCACACACTCAGCTCACACGCCTCTCTCACACACTCAGCTCTCACACACACACACACTCAGCTCTCACACACAGCTCTCACACACACACACACTCAGCTCTCACACACACTCAGCTCTCACACACACACACACTCAGCTCTCACACACACACACTCAGCTCTCTCACACACACACTCAGCTCTCTCACACACACACACACAGCTCTCTCACACACACACACACAGCTCTCTCTCACACACACACACACACACAGCTCCCTCACACACACAGCTCTCACACACACACACACACCGCTCTCACACACACACACACAGCTCTCACACACACACACACACACACAGCTCTCTCACACACACACACAGCTCTCACACACACACACACACACAGCTCTCTCACACACACACACACTCAGCTCCCACACACACACACACTCAGCTCTCTCACACACACACACTCAGCTCTCTCACACACACACACACACACACACTCAGCTCTCACACACACACACACACACACACTCAGCTCTCACACACACACACACACACACACTCAGCTCTCACACACACACACACACACACACTCAGCTCTCTCACACACACACACACTCAGCTCTCACACACACTCAGCTCTCACACACACTCAGCTCTCACACACACACTCAGCTCTCACACACACACTCAGCTCTCACACACACACACACACACTCAGCTTGCACACACACACACTCAGCTTGCACACACACACTCAGCTCTCACACACACACACAGCTCTCTCACACACACACACACACACACTCAGCTCTCTCTCACACACACACACACATACACACACACACACCTCTCACACACACACACACACACACACACACCTCTCACACACACACACACACACACACCTCTCACACACACACACACACCTCTCACACACACACACCTCTCACACACACACACACTCAGCTCTCACACACACACACACACACACACACAGCTCTCTCACACACACACACTCAGCTCTCACACACACACACACTCAGCTCTCACACACACACACACTCAGCTCTCACACACACACACACTCAGCTCTCACACACACACACACACACACACACACTCAGCTCTCACACACACACACACACACACTCAGCTCTCACACACACACACACACACTCAGCTCTCACACACACACACACACACACACTCAGCTCTCACACACACACACACACACTCAGCTCTCACACACACACACACACACACACACACACACACACACTCAGCTTGCACACACACACACTCAGCTCTCACACACACACACACACACACACACTCAGCTCTCACACACACACACACACACACACTCAGCTCTCACACACACACACACACTCAGCTCTCACACACACACACACACTCAGCTCTCACACACACACACACACTCAGCTCTCACACACACACACACACACACACACACACTCAGCTTGCACACACACACACTCAGCTTGCACACACACACTCAGCTCTCACACACACACTCAGCTCTCACACACACACTCAGCTCTCACACACACACTCAGCTCTCACACACACACACACACACACAGCTCTCACACACACACACAGCTCTCTCACACACACACACAGCTCTCTCACACACACACACAGCTCTCTCACACACACACACAGCTCTCTCACACACACACACACACACACACTCAGCTCTCACACACACACACACACACACCACACTCTCCTGTAGTTTTCTAATATTTTCTCTCCCTCTCTCACCCTCATTATTGCTCTCACTCCTCCTCTCTCTCTCAATTTCTCTCCAGCGCTTTGGTGTTACCGGAGCAATCGATAGAGAGGTGATTATTATTCCTCTAGCAGAGCCCACACACACAACTTGACCTCCCTCCCTCTCCCACCATCTCTCTGTAATGATACTGACTGTACAGTGGGGGTATAGCAGATAATGTACGGATATGAATGTGGCTTTAAGGTCAATGTTGGTAGTGGGTGGATAGGTGGAATCAGTGTGGGGGTGATAACCTATCGACTCATCCAGATGAGGTATTCTGTTACTTATCTTTGGTCTGTCCAGTTTGGGTGGGGTATGGTAGGAGCAAGAGCATCACATTGAGCCTTAATGTAACCACCCAATAAGGACCACATTTAATACTAGAACTCATTGTTTTCTAATACTAATGACAAAGTATAGTTATTATACTACATAATTCAGTACTACAGGACTATAAATAAGTCGTTGTTTAGAACATAATGGCTGAACATAGTTAGTATGTACCATTACCTCATGGTACGGAGGTCCCAGCCTCTGATGGCTGTGTCGTTGGCTGTGGCCAGCTGGGTACAGTTGTGATGTGGACTCCACTTCCCAGCCGTGAACTTCAGTTGACCTTTACCCTCTAAGGTGGCACTGCTGGAGATCTGGAAGGGAAAGGCTTAACGACTACTACACCTGAACACACACATGTCAATCATGGGGTATGGAGAGGTAAGAGTTAATGTATTGATGATCTGTATAGACAGGCCTTCCCTAGTGTACTGTATAGCTGACCTCGCCCTCCTTCACACAGTAGTCAATGACAGGTTCAATGACTCTTCAAGGACCTTGTTTCCATTCTGAATATCTATATACTGTTACTCATGGATCACCAGTTTGACCATGATGGACCCTCTGAGTCTGTACTGACTCATTTCATACATCTGCATGTCAACCTGCTATCTTTACCTACAGTAGATAATAATAATACAGGGACACTGAACAATCCAATTTATAAGAATCCCCCTCTCGCTCTCTCTGCAGAGCTGTATTTTATCGATTGTTCCCTTATTGCACAGGCTAGGGAAAGTCGCATTATCTCAGGTATAGAGGGAAGAGAAGGGAGAGGAGGGAGGACATCGGAGAGGGGGGGAAGGTAGGGGAACGAAAATGGGGAGAGGGAAGGAGATGAAAGGAACGGGGGTGGATTGAGTGAGAAAGAGAGGAGAAGAGGTGAAGAGGGGTAGAGAGAGAAAGAGAGATCCATACACTCAAATGTTCTTATAAGTGTGATTATTGCGTTGTACATTGGCACAGCCTCGTGTCCTGCCTAGCTCCCAGCTATGTTAGAGCTAACCATATTAGCAGCACTAACGAGACAGCATAGAAAAAACTGAAGGACGCCTACCTTTAGCAAGCAGCGTCAGATAAAACATTGCTATCTGCCAAATAGTCACGTATTTATGGAGAGTGTGAACCGACTGTGTCGGAGCATGTGTGTGTGTGTGTGTGTGTGTGTGTGTACAGTCGCAATGGATAAGGTGTGTGGGTGTACAGTCGCAATGGATAAGGTGTGTGGGTGTGCCGTGAGCCGGAGGAGATGTTCTCACTCAATTCCAGCAGTGTCTCTAATTGAGCGCACCCGTACACGCACACACACACAATTAATCCACCCTGGACCCATGCGACAGACAAATCCATGGTGCAGCTGGACAGACAGACAGGCCTGTGATGAACACATCAGCCTGAGAACCTCTGATAGAGGGAAGGAACGTGGGAAAGGAGGGAGGGATGGAGGAGAGGGGAGTGGCTGAGAGGGATAGAGTGGAGAAGATTAGCATTCTCAACAGCACTGGAGGAATCTGTCTTGGCTGTCAGGCTCCTCCCTCCCTCCCTCTTTCTTTTCATTTTTAATGGCTGCCATGTCCAGGGCAAGCTGTGTCACTTGATAGCTCTGCTGCTCTGCAGCCCAGACTGATGTCAGTGTCACTGCACAGGGGGGACACTGTGCCTTCCACTAAGACTCCTCCGCACACACAGAGTAGGAGAGAGTGTGTGCGTGTCTGACTGCAATCTCTTGATGAGTGATTCTTCACAGGTTTCCATTATGACGGACACACACACACACACACACACACACACACACACACACACACACACACACACACACACACACACACACACACACACAGAGAGAGAGAAACGTCAAGTCCTGTGTTGTGTCCTGTTGGGCCTGTAACCTGGCTGGCCTGTGCAGATCTCTGTACGAGAACATGAATTTGGCCTACTAATTATGTAAGCCCATTATTCATGAAGCACCTCCCTACTGCATCCAGGCAGCTAGCTGCTAATGGAACATTAACTGACCAGCCTACACAGTACAGTGAGTACACACACTTCATCTCTACTATAGAACTATGGATGTATTAATAACAGAGGCAGTGGAGTGGAGAATCAGAACAGTAAATAGCAATGTGGAGACCTCACTTCATTAGTAGTGGGGATGGCACTTCACTGTCAGAGGAGAGAGTTTCTACTAAAGAGTATGACCACCAACTAGGTAGACCAACTGTGTGACAACAAATAGTACTTTGGACATGTACCTTTTAATAGGTATAGTTCAAAATAAAACTAGCTTGCATGGGGGTTGGGACAGGGCAGTGGTTAAAACAGTACATCTTCTTCTTACACAAGAAGCACTTAAAAGGTCAACTCAGCGAGATGGCGTTGCAACGAGCAGCACCACAGACACTGAGATGGGCGCGATGCAAGAGTTTGCTCTCACACAGTCAAACGGAGTGTTGTATCTGTGCATGTGCATGGGTGCGCTTCACGCTGCTACAGCCTGGTAGCTACGGGACCCAAACAGCAGAGAAGTTTACCCTTGCCCAGATACAGGGTGTGTTTCAGTAAGGAAGAACACCTAGCGGAGCCACTGAAGCTAGCCCAGATACAGGGTGTGTTTCAGTAAGGAAGAACACCTAGCAGAGCCACTGAAGCTAGCCCAGATACAGGGTGTGTTTCAGTAAGGAAGAACACCTAGCAGAGCCACTGAAGCTAGCCCAGATACAGGGTGTGTTTCAGTAAGGAAGAACACCTAGCGGAGCCACTGAAGCTAGCCCAGATACAGGGTGTGTTTCAGTAAGGAAGAACACCTAGCAGAGCCACTGAAGCTAGCCCAGATACAGGGTGTGTTTCAGTAAGGAAGAACACCTAGCGGAGCCACTGAAGCTAGCCCAGATACAGGGTGTGTTTCAGTAAGGAAGAACACCTAGCGGAGCCACTGAAGCTAGCCCAGATACAGGGTGTGTTTCAGTAAGGAAGAACACCTAGCGGAGCCACTGAAGCTAGCCCAGATATAGGGTGTGTTTCAGTAAGGAATCAGGTGATCTTGGTGAGGCGAGCAGAGCTGAGATCTGGAGACTGGCTAGGCCACTCCAGGACCTTGAAATGCTTCTTACGAAGCCACTCCTTCGTTGCCCGGGCGGTGTGTTTGGGATCATTGTCATGCTGAGAACTTGCACAATTGGTGGCTGACTAAATACTTTTTTGCCCCACTGTATGTTGTAGGAGAGGGAGGGAAATATAAGACCAGTCTGATATGGTGGTTATCAAATAATGAGCACAGGGTATGGGCAGATGTATGGCGGTGTGAGTGCGTGTCTCACCGTGGCCTGGGTAGAGCTCTCCGTCAGGTCCCAGAGCAGAGCGTGGTTATCAGCCAGAGAGATCACATGCTTCCCATCTCCCATGGGCTCCCACAGGACACTGCAGCAGAGAGAGACAGAGAGAGCGGGAGGGGGGTTAGTTCACAGGACACACATGCATGAACACACACTTCAGTGAGAGAAAACACGAACACATATATACAACCACAGTATGATGCACACACAAGCACTCTCTCTCTCACACACACACAAACGACATGGCCTGCAAAGGCTGCAACTACTGTAACCAAAGTTTATGACCATGATATGACAAGTTTGTAGTCAAATGACCACTATGCAGTATTTACTGCATACAACACACACACACACACACACACACACACACACACACACACACACACACACACACACACACACACACACACACACACACACACACTAGATAAGAGCCCCTTCATGTACCTGCTATAGACCTGCTATAGACTGATTAGTCCTTAGTTCTAGTGGTGATAAATGAGACTGGTCCAACCCCTCTAAGTCATTCATCAGGGCAGAGCAACACAACATAAAGCCTCCACTGTGCTGTGTGTGTGGGAGGGATAAAGGGATGGAAGAGGAGGGAGGGAGGGACAAAGTTAGTCTTTCTCAGGATTTCATCCAACTCTGTAATTTGCTTCCATCTCTTGTGAGGGGATAGGGGGAAGAGAGGGACAGAGGGAAAAGGAGAGAGCGAAGAGTAAAAGAGTTTATGGAGGTTGTAAATCCATGGATGAGGGGGACAGTTTTTACTGCCCTACCAAGGTGTTAGGAGTCACAGGCCTAGGACACAAATACACACACACACACACAGCTTTCTGTCCTTCTCCTTATCTCTCATTCATTTATTCTATAAAAACTGCTCCAATCTGAAGTCAATGTATTCACCACACACAGATTTATGAAAGCAGCCCCCCAATTATATCAATTAGCCTAAATCATAAAACAGAAAGAAAGAAAAGAAAGAGAGAAGAGAGAGAGAGAAAATGAAGGAAGAGTACATCAGAAATCAGCTAAATGTAATTGAAGAATTCATAGAATCTAACCACTTCTGGGAAACTTGGAAAACTATAAGAAACATCAACAACATGAAGAGTTATCTATCCAAAACAGAGATGTATGGATAAACCACTTCTCCAATCCTTTTGGCTCTATAACAAAGAACAAACACCAAAAACATTTACATGTTCAAATATACATCTTAGAATCAACTGTTAAAGACCTAGAACCCACTGGATTCTCCAATTACATAGAATGAACTACAGGACAAAATACAAAAATGATCAAATATACAGACCGGGGCCTCCCGAGTGGTGCAGTGGTCTAAGGCACTGCATCGCAGTTGCTAGCTGTTCCACTAGAGATCCTGGTTCAAAGGCTCCAGGCTCTGTCGCATCCGGCCGTGACCAGGAGACCCATGGGGAGGCGCACAATTGGCCCAGTGTCTTCCGGGTTAGGGGAGGGTTTGGCCGGCAGGGTTGTTCTTGTCCCATCGCGCACTACCGATTCCTGTGGCGGGCCGGGCGCATGCACGCCGACACGGTCACTAGGTGTACGATGTTTCCTCCGACACATTGGTGTGGCTGGCTTCCGGGTTAAGCGGGCACTGTGTCAAGAAGCAGTGTGGCTTTGTTGGGTCGTGTTTCGGAGGACGCACGGCTCTCGACCTTCGACTCTCCCGAGTCCATACGGGAGTTGCAGCGATGAGACAAGACACTAACTACAAATTGGATACCATGAAATTGGGGAGAAAAAGGGATAAAGATAAAATATATATATATATAAATAAATAGACCACAAATTTACCTCTGACACCGCTTATTATATAGGTCCTGGATTGCAGGAAGCTTGGCCCCAGTGATGTACTGGGCCGTACGCACTACCCTCTGTAGCGTCTTACGGTCAGATGCCGAGCAGTTGTCATACCAGGCAGTGATGCAACCGTTCAGGATCTTCTCGATGGTGCAGCTGTTGAACTTAATTGAGGATCTGGGGAACCATGACAAATCTTTTCAGACTCTTGAGGGGGGAAAAGATTTTGTCGTGCCCTCTCTACGCCTGTCTTGGTGTGTTTGGACCATGATAGATCATTGGTGATGTGGACACCGAGGAGCTTGAAAGTCTCGACCCGCTCCAACACCCCCTTTGATGTTAATGGGGGCCAAGTCGGCCCACCTATTCCTGAAGTCCGCAATCAGCTTCTTTGTCTTGCTCACGTTGAGGGAGAGGTTGTTGTCCTGGCACCACACTGCCAGTTCTCTGACCTCCTTCCTATAGGCTGTCTCATCGTTGTCGGTGCTCATGCCTACCACTGTTGTCGTCAGCAAACTTGATGGTGTTGGAGTCGTGCTTGGCCACGCAGTCGTGGGTGAACAGGGAGTACAGGAGGGGACTAAGTACACACCCCTGAGGGGCCCCAGTGTTGAGGATCAGCGTGGCAGATGTGTTGTTACCTACCCTTACCACCTGGGGGCGGCCCGTCAGGAAGTCCAGGAACCAGTTGCAGAGGGAGGTGTTTAGTCCCAGGGTCCTCAGCTTAGTGATGAGCTTCGTGGGCACTATGGTGTTGAACACTGGGCTGTAGTCAATGAACAGCATTCTCACATAGGTGTTCCTTTTGTCCAGGTGGGAAAGGGCAGTGTGGGGTGCGATTAAGATTGTGTTATCTGTGGATCTGTTGGGGCGGTATGCGAATTGGAATGGGTCGAGGGTATCTGGGAGGATGCTGTTAATGTGAGCCATGTCCAGCCTTTCAAAGAGCTTCATGGCTACCAACGTGAGTGCCACCGGGAGGTAATCATTTAGGGAGGTTACCTTCGCTTCCTTGGGCACAGGGACTATGGTGGTCTGCTTGAAACATGTAGGTATTACAGACTCGGTCAGGGAGAGGTTGATAATGTCAGTGAAGACACTTGACAGTTGGTCCGCGCATGCTTTGAGTACACATCATGGTAATCCATCTGGCCCCGCGGCTTTGTGAATGTTGACCTGTTTAAAGGTCTTGCTCACATCGGATACCGAGATCACTATCATACATTCATCCAGAACAGCTTGTGCATGCTTCTGTGTTGCTCGCCCTGAAGTGAGCATAAAAAGGCATTTAGCTTGTCTGGTAGGCTCGCGTCACCGGGCAGCTCGCGTCTGGGTTTCCCTTTGTAGTCTGTAATAGTTTTCAAGCCCTGCCACATCCGACGAGCGTCAGAGGCGGTGTAGTAGGATTCTATCTTAATCCTGTATTGACGCTTTGCTTGTTTGATGGTTCGTCTGAGGGCGCAGCGGAATTTCTTATAAGCGTCCAGATTAGTGTCCCGCTCCTTGAATGCGGCAGCTCTAGCCTTTAGCTCGATGCGGATGTTGCCTGGAATCCATGGCTTCTGGTTGGGATATGTACATTTGAAGTCAGAAGTTGACATAAACTAGTTTTAATGCCTCCAACCTAAGTGTTTCAACCACTCCACAAATTTCTTGTTAACAAACTATAGTTTTGGCAAGTAGGTTAGGACATCTACTTTGTGCATGACAAGTCATTTTTCCAACAATTGTTTACAGACAGATTATTTCACTTATAATTGACTGTATCACACTTCCAGTGGGTCAGAGGTTTACATTCACTACGCTGACTGTGCCTTTTCAAAAAAAAAAGGAAAATTCCAGAAAATGATGTAAAGGCTTTAGAAGCTTCTGATATGCTAATTGACATCATTTGAGTCAATTGGAGGTGTACCTGTGGATGCATTTCAATCCCTACCTTCAAACTCAGTACCTCTTTACTTAACATCATGGGAAAATATAAAGAAATCAGCCAAGACCTAAGAAAAAAAATTGTAGACCACAAGTCTGGTTCATCCTTGGGGAGTAATTTCCAAATGCCTGAAGGTACCACGTTCATCTGTACAAACAATAGTATGCAAGTATAAACACCATGGGGCCACGCAGCCGTCATTCCGCTCAGGAAAGAGACGCGTTCTGTCTCCTAGAGATGAACATACTTTGGTGCAAAAAGTGTATATCAATCCCAGAAAAACAGCAAAGGACCTTGTGAAGATGCTGGAGGAAACAGGTACAAAAGTATCGATATCCACAGTAAAACGAGTTCTATATCGACAGCAAGGAAGAAGCCACTGCTCAAAAACCGCCATAAAAAAAGCCAGACTAAGGTTTGCAACTGCACATGGGGACAAAGATCATACTTTTTGAAGAAGTGTCCTCTGGTCTGATGAAACAAAAATAAAAATGTTTGGCCATAATGACCATCGCTATGTTTGGATGAAAAGGGGGGTGTCACGACTTCTGCCGAAGTCGTTGCCTCTCCTTGTCCGGGCGGTGTTCGGCGGTCGACTTCACCGGCCTTCTAGCCATCATCGATCCATTTTTCATTTTCCATTGGTTTTGTCTTGTCTTCCCACACACCTGTTGTCAATCCCATTCATTACCTGTTGTGTATTTAACCCTCTGTTTCCCTTCATGTGTTTGTCAGAGATTGTTTTACGTCAAGTGTTGTTTTATTGGTGTATCGGTGCGCGACGGGTCCTCGTACCCATTCTTATTTGATGTATGTATATTTCTCGTGTTTGGAGCATGTCATGGAAATTTATTAAAAGTCTCCATCTACACTTCGTTTACTCTCCTGCGCCTGACTTCCCTGCCACCTAAACACACGACGTTGACAGAATCTCTGACAAACACATGAAGGGAAACAGAGGGTACGCTGAGGGTACACTCGTACATTTCCTCAGCAAATGTCAAATTGGCTTTTTTACCAAATTCCCATACGACAGACCATGTATTCACCCTGCACACCCTAATCGACAAACAAACAAACCAAAATGCTTTGTTGATTTAAAAAAAGCTTTCAGCTTAATTTGGCATGAGGGACTGCTTTACAAATTGATGGAAAGTTGTGTTGGGGGGCAAACATACGACATTATAAAATCCATGTACACAAACAAGTGTGTGGTTAAAATTGGCAACAAAAAAAACACACACATTTCTTTCCACAGGGCCAGAGGGTGGAATCTGAAGTAAAATGTCTACCGTTTTCTGATGATCTGGTGCTTCTGTCCCCAACCAAGGACGGCCTACAGCAGCACCTAGATCTTGTTCCAAAAAATGTCCAGTTGCCAGGACCACAAATCACATCCCATCTAGACACCATTGCCCTAGAGCACACAAAAAACGATACATACCACGGTCTAAACATCAGCGCCACAGGTAACTTCCAGAAAGCTGTGAACGATCTGAGAGACAAGGCAAGAAGGGCCTTCTATGCCATCAAAAGGAACATAAAATTTGACATAACAATTAGCATCTGGCTAAAACACTTGAATCAGTTATAAAACCCATTGGCCTTTCTGGTTGTGAGGTCTGGGGTCCGCACACCAAACAAGAATTCACAAAATGGGACAAACACCAAATTCAGACTCTGCATGCAGAATACTGCAAAAAAATATCCTCTGTATACAACGTTAAACACCAAAAATTACATGCAGAGGTGAATTATGCCGATACCCGCTAATGATCAAAATCCAGAAAAGAGCCGGTAATTCTACAACCACCTAAAAGCAAGCGATTCCCAAACCTTCCATAACACAGCCATCACCTACAGAGAAATGAACCTGGAGAAGAGCCCCTTAACTTCTTATGGCTGCAGGGGCAGTATTGAGTAGCTTGGATCAGAGGTTCCCAGAATAAACTGCCTGCTCCTCAGTCCCAGTTGCTAATATATGCATAGCATTATTAGTATTTGATAGAAAACACTCTGAAGTTTCTAAAACTGTTTGAATGATGTCTGTGAGTATAACATAACTCATATGGCAGGCAACAACCTGAGGAAAATCCAAACAGGAAGTGGGAAATCTGAGGTTGGTCGATTTTCAACTCATCGCCTATTGAATACACAGTGGGATATGGGTCAGTTTGCACTGCCTACGGCTTCCACTAGATGTCAACAGTCTGTAGAACCTTGTCTGATGCTTCTACTGTGAAGTGGGGCCGAAGGAGACGGGAATGAGTCAGGTCTATCATGAGCTGACCATGCGCGTTCCCATTAGAGGGAGCACTGTTCCATCGCACTTCTGAAGACAATGGAATTCTCCGGTTGGAACTTTATTGAAGATTTATGTTAAAAACATCCTAAAGATTGATTCAAATCATCGTTTGACATGTTTCTACTGACTGTTACGGAACTTTTGTTTACCAAACACGCGAACAAAAAAAGCTATTTGGACATAAATGAAGGACATTACCGAACAAAACGTACATTTCATGTGGAAGTGGGAGTCCTGGGAGTGCATTCCGACGAAGATCAGAAGGTAAGTGAAGATTTATAATGCTATTTATAACTTTTGTTGACTCCACAATTTGGCAGGTAACTGTATGGCTTCCTTTTGTGGCTGAACGCTGTTCTCAGATTATTGAATATTATGCTTTTGCCGTAAAGCTTTTTTAAATCTGACACAGCGGTTGCATTAAGAACAAGTGTATCTTTAATTCTATGTAAAACATGTATCTTTCATCAAAGTTTATGATGAGTATTTCTGTTATTTGATGTGGCTCTCTGCAATTTCTCCAGATAATTTGGAGGCATTTCTGAACATGGCGCCAATGTAAACTGAGGTTTTTGGATATAAATATGAACTTTGACGAACACAACATATATGTATTGTGTAACATGAAGTCCTATGAGTGTCATCTGATGAAGATCATCAAAGGTTAGTGATTCATTTTATCTCTATTTGTGCTTTTTGTGACTCCTGTCTTTGGCTGTAAAAATGGCTGTGTTTTTCTGTGATTTTGCAGTGACCTAACATAATCGTTTGTGGTACTTTCGCTGTAAAGCCTTTTTGAAATCGGACACTGTGGCTGGATAAACAAGAAGAGTATCTTTAAAATGGTGTGAAATACTTGTATACTTGAGGAATTTTAATTATGAGATTTCTGTTGTTTGAATTTGGCGCCCTGCACTTTCACTGGCTGTTGTCATATCGATCCCGTTAACGGGATTGCAGCCATAAGAAGTATTAAGCAAGCTGGTCCTGGGGCTCTGTTCACAAACAGACCCCACAGAGCCCCAGGACAGCAACACAATTAGACCCAACCAAATCATGAGAAAACAAAAAGATAATTCCTTGACACATTGGAAAGATTTTACAAAAGAAACAGAGCAAACTAGAATGAATTTTGGCCCTAAAAAGACAGCCCACAGTGGCAGAAAACCTGACCACTGTGACTGACCCACACTTAAGGAAATCTTTGACTATGTACAGACTTAGCAAGCATAGCCTTGCTATTGAGAAAGGCCGCCGAAGGCAGACATGGCTCTCAAGAGAAGACAGGCTATGTGCACACTGAGGATGAAACTGAGCTGCACGTCCTAACCTCCTGCCAAATGTATGACCGTATTATGTCTTTAATTTTTCAGAACTTTTGCTAGTGTAATGTTTATTATCCATTTCACTTGCTTTGGCAATGTAAACATATGTTTCCCATGTGAAAAAAAAAACTTAAATTGACATTGAATTTTGAGAGAGAGAGAGAGACAGAAAGACAGAGAGAGACAGAGATCCTTTATGGCACCAGTGAGGGTCTCTTATTAAAGAATATAAGCTATGTGCATTTGAACTTGAGCGGCATGGCATCCTGGTAGGGAGGCAATATGTAAATACATGGAGGACTGCTGGGGAAGGGAGTTTATAGCTCAGACAGTATAGGACACGATGCCTGCCTTCTTCCTTCTCATCAGATGAGTTCTGACTCAGATGAGTTTAATTCGATAGCAACAGATGCTACAGAGTTACAGTGAGGGATCAGTAGGTAGGGCCGAGAGAGAGACGGAGACGGAGAGGGAGAGGGACAGAGGGAGAGATGGAGAAAGGAACTAAGAAAAAGGGGATGAGAGGGAACAACGTGAAATGTGTGTGTGTGGCGGGGGGGGGGGGGGGGGGGGGGGGGGGGGGCAGGATTAAAAATCAGCCATGCCGTGTTAATGTACAATTGAAGACAGGTCGCCACGGCCGCTCACATTACTGACAGTATTGACTGGACTGCATGACTATCTGGCTGTCTGGTCTCCCATTGGGCTAACATTGACAGTCCCTTGGAGTGCAAATCACACTCTGTGATAATCCCCCCCCCTCCAACAACACACAGGCATACACACACCCCTGTCCGCATAGGCTCCACACTCAGACATACACACACAAACTTTACCCTCCCCACCCTCCTGTCACACCACAGTGTAGACAATAAAACAGTGTGTCTGTTGAGCTTCATGATTCCTCAAGGTGCTCACCCAGGCCCTGATTGGTCCTAATCGCTCCATGGGAATCGATTCCTGAGCCTGGTGCTGCTCCAAATCGAAATGAGGTGCTTGGCTCCCCAAAGCAGGGGAGAGAAATATATATATATATTAAAGCTTTGTTTGTTTCTTCAATCCAGGCACGCTTCAACACGACACTAGCCCAAATGTTTGTCCACCCAGACTAAGGAGGGATATGGTGGCTGAATATAAGAGACGTGGTGGAGGATGGTGGGACAAAGGCACAGCCATACAGGCATAAAGGACGTACAGACAGACAGACTCTCACCTTCTATCACACACTAACAGACTGACACACTCTCGCTCAAACAAGGCTTCACACACACAAACACACACACACACACACACACACACACACACACACACACACACACACACACCTGCTGATTGCTGTACTCCTGCCAGCTTAGTCAGAGCGAGCGGGGGCTACAGCCTGAAAGAGATGGACGAGGTGGGTACCAAACCAAAGCCATCCATTTCTCAGAGCCAATACAACAAAGCAAAGGATACAAGGCTCACATAGCAAACAGAACACATACACCGATATAGAAACAGATAGAGAAACATGCCATTCAGAATGTTGCAGCTCTGAGGATGTCAGACACCAGAATCAGCCATCTCCTCCTCAGAGCCACACCTCACCCACCCTTGGATCTTCACCAACAGAAGGCTATTACACACACACGCACACATAGTAAATGGACCTCTCGGAAATATAAGAAAATACTGCTCAAGGAAGACTCAAAATGGAAACATGTCATTTGAAATGCTAAAATGCATTATTTTTTCCAAAGGGATGAGGCAGCTACCGAAGTAAAAAAATGGGATGAGCATTGATTTTATTTTGCTGTACATTAAATGATGGTGAATGTAGTGTATGCAGCTATAAGAAGAGACCTGAGCAGTGGCTGAGCCCTGGGATATGTAGGTCAGTCAATACTTTGCACAGCACAGCATACCAAGCCAACAAGGAACATTCCCAGAACATTAGCTAAGACTCCCATTATGATCTAGCTAGGGTTTTATCTAACATTAGGAGTCCTCTTTAGGTTTCCTAAAGTTCTCTTTAGGTTTCCAGGTAATGTAATAACACAATATACCAGTAATGTTTTCCCAGCCATCCAAAATAGGTTCTGTGAAAGAACTCTCCATTCGTGGCGATGATTATAGAATGGTTGTATAAAACATTTGCCTGATGTTGCAAGAACGTTCCTATAAGACATTTAATCTGTTCTTTAAAGGTTCCCAGATTGTTTCATTAGGTTGTGTGAACATTGTGGGGACATCCCAAAAGATATGTTAACAAAACATAAAAACTGTCCACTGTGTGAATGATTCTACAATGTTTCTTTTAGGGTGCAAAAAACATTTACCTGATGTCACAAGAATGTTCCCAGAGTACATTTTGTCTGTCCTTTAAAGGTTTACAGAATGTTTCATTAGGTTGTGGTAACAACAAAACCCAAAATATGCTCAATTGTGATGACATTCATACAATGTTTAGGTTAGGCTGCACAGGACATTTCCTTAATGTTGTAAGACTGAAATAAATCTGTTTTTATGACGTTCATAGCATATTTGTTTTAGGTTTAACATAATATTCCATTGATGTTTACACAATATACATTTTACCTCGTCTTGGAGGTCCTCAGAACAGTACAAGAACATTTATAAAATGTTATATACAGTAAAAACTTGATCAAATTTTACCACAACACTCTCAGTATGCAAATGAAAGCTTAAGAAAGCAGACTGGAATACATCCCCATTATGTTTCTTTCCATATTGAATGGCAATTCTCATTTGATGATTGTATTGTAGGCAGGGTTGGGGAGTAACGGATTACATGTAAGGGATTACAAAAAACGTTAACTGTAATACCAGTAATATTGTAATTAGATTACAGATCATTTTGAAAAACTAGATTATTACTTTGAGGATTAGTTTTAAATTCATATTTGACAATCCTCTATTTTCTCAATAACATTCTAATTCAGCATTTAAAAAAGGCGCAAGTTGAAGTTTGTTTCACACGTCAGAGACCACAATGATGACACACCAAATGTGTATGATGGATCGTGGGATTCGTGACTACCTCATGAGAGAATGCCGAGAGGGCAAAGTTGTCATCAAGGCAAAGGGTGGCTATTTGAAAAATATTAAATCTATTTTGATTTGTTTAACACTTTTTTGGTTACTATTATTTATTATTCTACAATGTAGAAAATAGTAAAATAAAGAAAAACCCTTCAATGAGTAGGTGTTCTAAAACTTTTGACCGGTAGTGTATGTACGCTACCATTCAAAAGTTTAGGGTCACTTAGTAATGTCCTTGTTTTTGAAAGAAAAGCACATTTTTTGTCCATTAAAATAACAAAATTAATCAGAAATACAGTATAGACATTATTAATGTTGTAATTTACTATTGTAGTTGGAAACGGCAGATGTTTTATGGAATATCTACATAGGCGTACACAGGCCGTTTATCAGCAACCATCATTCCTATGTTTTAATGGTACGTTGTGTTTTTTTTAAATATATATTTTTATTTTAAATACTCATTTATTACAAAAACCACAAGGAAGGGGTAACATTAAAGTACTAGAACATGAAGGACAAACAATACAGCATCAAGACACTATCAAACATGTATCAACATTGTTCTGAGAAATGAAGGCTATTGAATGCGAGCAATTGCCATGAAACTGAAGATCTCGTACAACGCTGTGTACTACTCCCTTCACAGAACAGTGCAAACCGGCACTAACCAGAATAGAAAGAGGAATGGGAGGCCCCGGTGCACAACTGAGCAAGAGGACAAGTACATTAGTGTGTAGTTTGAGAAACAGACGCCTCACAAGTCCTCAACTGGCAGCTTCATTAAATAGTACCCACAACACACCAGTCTCAACGTCAACAGTGAAGAGGCAACTCCGGATGCTGGCCTTCTAGGCAGAGTTACAAAGAAAAAGCCATATCTCAGACTGGGCAATAAAAATAAAAGATTAAGATGGGCAAAAGAACAGACACTGGACAGAGGAACTCTGCCTAGAAGGCCTGCATCCCGGAGTCACCTCTTTGTTGGTGTTTTGCAGGTACTATTTAATGAAGCCGCCAGTTTGGTTAAAAATAAGTCCTTGATTATTTGCCCATATCATGCAGCCTACGTGGCAGTGTGGAAATGATCTCAATTGAGCAGTGTAAAGTACTTAAGTAAAAATATGTTCAAGTACTACTTAAGTCGTTTCTTTTGGTATCTGTACTTAACTATTTTTATTTTTGACAACTTTTACTTCACTACATTCCTGAAGAAAATAAATAAAAACTAGAAAATGGTGCCATTCTTAATGTAAGGAATTTGAAATGATTTATTCTTTTACTGTTGATACGTACATTTTATCAATTACATTTACTTTTGATACTTAAGTATATTTAAAACCAAATACTTTTAATCAACTAGTATTTTACTGGGTGACTTTCACTTTTACTTGAGTCATTTTCTAATAACTTATCATTACTTTTACTCAAGTATGACAATTGGGTACTTTTTCAACCACTGCAATTGAGTGCAGGAAATGCAGAAATGAAATTTGTTCTGAAATTAGTTTTGTTTGAAGTTGAATTGAACAGTATAAAACAATCAGAATGGAGAAAGGATCACTCACCCAGGATCACTCACTACTCATAAAGCACCCTGGGATCACTCACTACTCATAAAGCAAACGTAGAACTTTTATTATTCAAAAACTAAAAATACCGTCAAATACCATCTTTTTTATTTTTTAAATACTTTAAATATATTTTAGCCACATCTCCCAGACCTAGGTCATGCTCAGGTAAAACCATTTGGCTAATCTATACATTTTTCCAAGTCCTATTCTTGAAGATCAAGGGGTATAACATTTATTGTAATGACTGGAATTCTCATAAGACTTTGTTTAATGTAAAGATATAATTTAATCGTATATGTCGTAGAAAGCGATGGGTTAGAAGAAGCGTACATAACCAACCCATATAGTAAAATTGAACATCCATATTTGCCAGCTATGTACTGTAAACTTTAACATTGATTTACCCTGCAATAGATGTTGTTCAATTGGTAACATACATTTTTGTCTTCTTCTAATGCCTCTTAAGGGGAAAGTAATCTAAAACTAACGAAATGTAATCAGATTACATTACTGAGTTTGGGTAATCCAAAAGTTACGTTACTGATTACAATTTTGGAAAGGTATCTAGTAACTGTAACAGATTACATTTAGAAAGTAACCTTCCCAACCCTGATTGTAGGTGATCTAAAGACGCATAATAACAATTTAATTCATAGAACATTTGAACAGCATTTAATCATACAAATAAAGCCATATATTTATACTTCATATGTTGACAATCTGCACATGTGGGGTTTGAACCTGCAATGTATGGTTTCCAAGCCAGGTCTTTTATCCACCAGGGAAGCTCTCTTACATATTTTATTTTTCAGTATAGCATCGCAGCATGGTCAATCCACAATTCCACAATGTTAAGCCTTCTTAAACCTATCTAACCAGTATTTCTCTGGGTAACGGGGTTATTCACCATAACTTCACCCATCCTCTTTATATGCTGTGCACTTCTCTTCATCACGTGTTAAACGTTTTATTATGAAATGTGATTTTGAAATTGAGAAAACGTCAAATAGTTTTCTTATTGAGTTTGAAGGTTCTGAGAAGCATATGAATACACAACCACACAAATCAAATGTTCAAGTTATTTAAAGGAAGCCCTATCTAAATAAAATCACATTTTATAAGACTTTCAACATATGTGATGAAGGTAATGTCCTGTGCAACCCAACTTAAACATTGTATGAATGTCATCACAACTAAGCATATTTTGTGTTTTGGGAACCCATGTACCCACACAACCTAATTACATGTTCTGGGAAACTTTAAAGAATTCAGAAAGGCTGTTCTGTCAACATTCTTGCAACATCAAAGCAACATTTGGTGCACCCTGATACAAACTTTATGTAAATGTCAGCACAACCGTACAGTTTTTGTGTTTTGGGAACATATCCCTTGTCATGTCCCCACAACCTAATGAAACATTCTGAGAATCTTTAAAGAACAGATTAAATATGTTCAAGGAACGTTCTTGCAATATCATGCAAATGTTTTATACAAACTTTCTATAATCATCACCTCGACTGGAAAGTTCTTGCGCTAGTGAGAACATCCTAACGAATGTTCTGGGAACTATCACAGAAGCTATTTTGATTTGCTGGATAGTATGGTAAAGTAAAGTTTAGACCAGGATACCCTTCTGTATGGGAGGGAGAGAGAGAGAGGGATTGAGGGAAGGAGCAAGAGAGCGACAGAGAGACAGGGAAAGTGACAGAGGGTGATAAGGAGATAAAGAGGGAGAATGAGAGATAGAGAGATAAAGATAGAGGAAGATAAGCAAGTATAGTGGTATAAAGGTGAAAAGCAGGGCGATTGATTTTAAAAAGACATAAAAAACGGAGATGGAGTCAAACGGTGAAAGCAGATGAGACAGAGGGGGAGAAGGAAAGCAGATGAGACAGAGGGGGAGAAGGAAAGCAGATGAGACAGAGGGGGAGAAGGAAAGCAGATGAGACAGAGGGGGAGAAGGAAAGCAGATGAGACAGAGGGGGAGAAGGAAAGCAGATGAGACAGAGGGGGAGAAGGAAAGCAGATGAGACAGAGGGGGAGAAGGAAAGCAGATGAGACAGAGGGGGAGAAGGAAAGCAGATGAGACAGAGGGGGAGAAGGAAAGCAGATGAGACAGAGGGGGAGAAGGAAAGCAGATGAGACAGAGGGGGAGAAGGAAAGCAGATGAGACAGAGGGGGAGAAGGAAAGCAGATGAGATAGAAGGGGAGAAGGAAAGCAGATGAGATAGAGGGGGAGAAGGAAAGCAGATGAGACAGAGGGGGAGAAGGAAAGCAGATGAGACAGAGGGGGAGAAGGAAAGCAGATGAGATAGAGGGGGAGAAGGAAAGCAGATGAGACAGAGGGGGAGAAGGAAAGCAGATGAGACAGAGGGGGAGAAGGAAAGCAGATGAGACAGAGGGGGAGAAGGAAAGCAGATGAGACAGAGGGGGAGAAGGAAAGCAGATGAGACAGAGGGGGAGAAGGAAAGCAGATGAGACAGAGGGGGAGAAGGAAAGCAGATGAGACAGAGGGGGAGAAGGAAAGCAGATGAGATAGAGGGGGAGAAGGAAAGCAGATGAGATAGAGGGGGAGAAGGAAAGCAGATGAGATAGAGGGGGAGAAGGAAAGCATATGAGATAGAGGGGGAGAAGGAAAGCAGATGAGATAGAGGGGGAGAAGGAAAGCAGATGAGATAGAGGGGGAGAAGGAAAGCAGATGAGACAGAGGGGGAGAAGGAAAAGAGATGAGATAGAGGGGGAGAAGGAAAGCATATGAGACAGAGGAACAGAGAACGAGGGGAAAAAGAACAAAGGAGAAAAGAGCAGAGAAAAGGATCAAAACAGGAGGACGTGGAAACCTTAGTTCCAGGGTAGAATTGATATGACTGTGTTGTGTTTTGTTGTATACAGTATTGTAGCTGTAGGTTACGGTCTGAGTGAAACCTACCAGGAGGCGTTGCCGTGGGAGCTGTTGTCAAGGTGACAGAGGAGTTCCAGGTTCTGGGGGTTGTGGGAGTTGTGGGGATCGTCTGGGGATTCATGGCTCCCTGACTCCCACTCTGGGGGCATCCTCCAAACAGCCCCACACGTCACCACGCGACTCTCACTGGCTGGAGGGGACAGGAGAAACAGGCAGAGTTACACACCTGAAGAGGGTGGGGGAACTGGGAACTCACGCAGGACATGGGTGTGAATGAAAGACAGCACATGCAGGGTTCCAGCTGGACCAGATCTATAGGACCTACTTAGGGACCCGTTTTGGGGTTCTCATAAACCTGGTACAGCTAGATCCCTGTAGGTGCTGGCTTGCAATCAAATCCATTTCTTGAGTGTCCTGAAATGTACAGCGAGCTGATCGTGAGTAGATAGATCGAGCATGTCAAGTGACAGAAACATTATTCATAAAAATAAATTCCATGTCTGACATGCATGTGTGTCTACAGTGGGATGGTCTGGTCTCTGAGGTCTAACCCATTCCAGCAGCAGCTGTCATCATGTGAGCTGAAGAGTGTAGGGCCCAGCTGAGAAGAGAGGCAGAGAGAGGAATGAAGATTGAGAAAGAGAGCAATAGAGCAAGAGAGAGAGGAGATATAAGGAAAGAGAGCGAAACAGAATGAGAGACAGAGCGAGAGACTAACTGTGGGTCTCTCCCTCTGGTTTCGGCTGCCCCTAAAGGCCTACCCTTGCCTCCACGCCTCCCTGCTCTCACTCTGTCATGGCTGTCTACACATGTAAAGCTATGCCCCATTCACACCTCCACCACACCACCATCCCCACCACAACACCATCACGAGAGAGACAGCCCATCTCCCCAGATCAGACAGTGAATAGGAAGGAATTTGCCTCAGCAGCACCTGTATAGAAAAAGATAGTGGGTAAAGTGAGGGCATAGGATCTTCACTTCTTTTTGACTGGGGCTACCCCATTAGATTGGATGTCATGGTAATTACGTTTCTCTTTTGAACTGCACTCTGACATAATGTGTATCACAGCCCTCCGCCACAATAGGGCTGATGCAAAGAGAGTAGAGTGAGAGTGCCGTGGCCTTGTTTTCAATGCCTCTCTCCCGGTTTCTCTCCTCACAACTACAGTAGCCTACATCCAGAGCTGATTCCAACTGTCACTAACCCCACCAAGGCTAAAGGCATCCATCTAATAAACTCAGAAATGTAATTACTTTTTTTTCTCCACTCTTTCTCATCCAAATCGTCTCTTCATGTTTGTTTAGATTTGTAATTGTCTTGAGGCAACTGTTGGCAGAAGGAGTGTGAGAGAAATGGGACGCGTTACTTTAGCATAATTGCTAGCGTGAAATGGCAGGGTGGGAGCATGGTGTGAGTCTGGGCTTGTGTGTCATATCTTGGCCATGGTCAGGGGTACACATGGCTGGCTAGCAGGGTTCTCACCGCCTTGCCTAGATGGTTACCTTAAGTAACATCCTTTCATTTCAAGACAGAATGCAGTTGCTATACCTTATGGGGTCATGAGATTTTCCTGAACACACGACTTGACCAGGAAAAACAATGGCCCCTAGTTGTGAGAGAGAGACTAGTAACATAAAGACAGGAACGAGAGAC
Organism: Salvelinus fontinalis; assembly: GCF_029448725.1. Lineage (NCBI taxonomy): Eukaryota > Metazoa > Chordata > Actinopteri > Salmoniformes > Salmonidae > Salvelinus > Salvelinus fontinalis. The sequence goes on along the minus strand of NC_074679.1, from coordinate 16,861,622 downwards.
TGAAAAAATTAGAGATAAAGAGCGAGAGAGGCAGACAGACAGAGAGAAGGAGAAAAAAGAGAGATGCAAGGGGAGCGCGGGCGGGAGCCTCACTTTTGTTGTAGCAGGTCGTCAGCACGGCTTTATCTGCAGGACTGGCGCTGATGTGCCATATCTCCCCTGCCTGGTGCTGCAGGACGCTCTTACTAATGATGTTATTCTCATCATCAAAGTCAATGATGTGGATCTGTGGAAAGGAGAAAGGAAGAGCGGAGAGAAAAAGAGGCGGGAGGAGAGAGAGTGAGGGAAGGAGAGCGAGAGAGGGGAGAGCAGTGAGGACGAGGTTCTAGTGAGAACACAGACAGAGGAGCCCCCCCCCCCCCCTCATCTTTCACCAGTCGCCCTAACCCTCAGCAGTTCAAAGCACCTCTCACACAAAAAGGTTCCGTCTTTAATATGACAGTGAATGCAACCTTAAATGCAGACATCACTTATTAACATGTATTAACTTCACACACCCACTGCGTTTTTTGCCTTGATTTACCCTTAAAAGCAGCGATTAAACACTCCTTCAGAACTTGAATCAGATTCAGAGGAGTTACAGAGAGCGCCACGTCTAAGACGGAAGAAAGAAAGGTCTAATAGAGGAAAATCGATCAAATCTAGTTTGCACCCTTCACGACATATGATAAGTAACATGTGGAACACCAGAGCAGGCAGGGGTCACTATCTGTGAAATCAGTATGTTAATATTACTGTTATTTTATTGTGTTACTATTTCCTTTTTTATTTATACTGAACGAAAATATAAACACAACAGGTAAAGCATTAGTCCCACAGTTCATGAGCTGAAATAAAAGATCCCAGAAATTTGAGACACGAAAAAAGCTTATTTCTCTCCAATTTTGTGCACAAATGAGTTGAGCAAATGATCAAATAGAATCCATCCACCTGACAGGTGTGGCATATCAAGAAGCAGATTAAACAGGATGATCATTACACAGGTGTACCTTGTGCTGGGGGCAATTGTGCTAAAGCCACTCTAAAACGTGCAGTTTTGTCACACAACACAATGCCATAGAATTCTCAAGTTTTGGGAGGGAATGTGCAATTGAAATGCTAACTGCAGGAATGTCCACCAGATCTGTTGCCAGAGATGTTAATTTCTCTATCATAAGCTGCCTCCAATGTCGTTTTAGAAAATTTGGCAGTACATCCAACCGACCTCACAACCGCAGACCACGTATAACCACGCCAGCCCAGGAACTCCACATCCAGCTTCTTCACCTGCGGGATTGTCTGAGACAGCCATCCGAACAGCTGATGAAACTGTGGGTTTGCACAACCGAAGAATTGCTGCACAAACTGTTGGAAACCGTCTCATGGAAGCTCATCTGCGTGCTCACGTCCTCACCAGGGTCTTGACCTGACTGCAGTTTGAAGTTGTGACCGACTTTAGTGAGCAAATCTTCACCTTCGATGGCCACTGGCATGCTGGAGAAGTGTGCTCTTCCCGGATGAATCCCGGTTTCAACTGTACCAGGCAGATGGCAGATGTCAACGTTATGAACAGATAGCCCCATGGTGGCAGTGGGGTTATGGTATGGGCAGGCAAACGCTACAGACAACAAACACAATTGCATTTTATGAATGGCAATTTTATTGGACAATGGTTGAGAGGTGTTGTGGACCCAAAGCTTCCTGTTTATTTGATTGCAGTTTGTCTAACAGCCATGAAGTTATCGTGCTATCATCTTCAAGGTCAGCAGACTAAAGAGTTGGCACTACAATAGAAACCGTAGGCCTAATATTTGCAAGCAAGCTGTGTGCAGGACTTTGGAACTTCTATTGACTTGACTTAGGCCTATTTGAATTGACCATTATGGAAATCTATTTTATAGATATTTGACTTAGGTGGTAAAGCAGCGACAATTCAAGAGGTTTGATGTGGTTAATAACACCCGTCATTCTAATAAGGCTGAGTCTCACTGCACCGTGGGGGCCATTAATCTGGTTGCACTGGACAATAACTCCAGGCACTCCTCTACCCTGTTCACTTTTTACAGGCAGGGAGGAGAGGAGCAGGGCATCGGAGCAGCAGAATACAGCGTCCTTCAGCTGCCTCAAAGTCACACAGGCTGCCATTAACCTTGGGCTGGACCACATCGAGCAAAGATTATTACACAAAGTTATAATTTTATGGAGGGGAGACATACAAATAAATTCCGGTGCTGGTGGGACAGGGTAATTGGAGGGAAGAGGAAGAGCGGTAATAGGGCCCCTGAATGAACCCAGGGTGGAGGAGAAGTCCTATGGGTGATTTATCCTGCGTTATTCCCCAGCCGGAGCCAGCGGAGTGACTTATCCCTGCATCCCTCTCTCAGCCCAGTCGGGCTTCCTTCCCAGCCCGTTGTAATTACGTTGCAGAAAAAGACGGGATAAAAGTGAGCTAGCCGACAGTCTCCATTTTTGGGCCTTTAGTTAAAGCTCTTTAGTGGTGCGGATGACAGTTAGCGGGACAGAGGAGTAGGGAACTGGCAGAAGTGGCAGGGCTGAGATGTTTTAATGCCACACAAACTGGAGGAGCCCCAAAGTTCTGCCATTCATATTGCGCTGCCCTCTCAGGGCTGGAGTGGCACTTAAGGTGAGAGGAAGGGAAGGTATAAATTAGATATCTGAAGCCCACATTAGAGAGGCAGGAAGCTTAGTGACACGTCCAAGCTACTGTATAAGTGCCTGAGGCCAGAGACAATCAGGTGGTGTCTCTATGTGACCAATGCCTGGGGGTGGGACTGAAGCTATCTTCAAGGAGGAGTCCACTTGCTGGAACAGCAAATAATCATAAGTGAACCAGCATTGTGATAAGGATGGGATGAAATTATTGCTCCCTTTGTTGTGACTACAATGCATTCAGAAATGCTGGTACAAAATACCCAAAATTCTGTTTTTCAATTCTCAACAACAGTGCTTGGTGCAGGGATTTTTTAATTTTATTATTTCACCTTTATTTAACCAGGTAGGCAAATTGAGAACACGTTCTCATTTACAATTGCGACCTGGCCAAGATCAAGCAAAGCAGTTCGACACATACAACAACACATAGTTACACATGGAGTAGAACAAACATACAGTCAATAATTCAGTGAAAAATAAGTCTATAGACAATGTGAGCAAGTGAGGTGAGATAAGGGAGGTGAAGGCAAACAAAATATATATATAAATAAATAAAAATATAAAAAGGCCATGGTGGCGAAGTAAATACAATATAGCAAGTAAAAAAAACACTGGAATGGTTGGTTTGCAGTGGAAGAAAGTGCAAAGTAGAGATAGAAATAATGGGGTGCAAAGGAGCAAAAATAAATAAATGAATACAGTAGGTAAAGAGGTAGTTGTTTGGGCTAAATTATAGATGGGCTATGTACAGGTGCAGTAATCTATGAGCTGCTCTGACAGCTGGTGCTTAAAGCTAGTGAGGGAAATAAGTGTTTCCAGTTTCAGAGATTTTTGTAGTTCGTTCCAGTCATTGGCAGCAGAGAACTGGAAGGAGAGGCGGCCATAGGAAGAATTGGTTTTGGGGGTGACCAGGGAGATATACCTGCTGGAGCGCGTGCTACAGGTAGGTGCTGCTATGGTGACCAGCGAGCTGAGATAAGGGGGGACTTTACCTAGCAGGGTCTTGTAGATGACCTGGAGCCAGTGGGTTTGGCGACGAGTATGAAGCGAGGGCCAGCCAACGAGAGTGTACAGGTCGCAGTGGTGGGTAGTGTATGGGGCTTTGGTGACAAAACGGATGGCACTGTGATAGACTGCATCCAATTTATTGAGTAGGGTATTGAAGGCTATTTTGTAAATGACATCACCGAAGTCGAGGATTGGTAGGATGGTCAGTTTTACAAGGGTATGTTTGGCAGCATGAGTGAAGGATGCTTTGTTGCGGAATAGGAAGCCAATTCTAGATTTAACTTTGGATTGGAGATGTTTGATGTGAGTCTGGAAGGAGAGTTTACAGTCTAACCAGACACCTAGGTATTTGTAGTTGTCCACATATTCTAAGTCAAAGCCGTCTAGAGTAGTGATGTTGGACAGGCGGGCAGGTGCAGGCAGCGATCGGTTGAAGAGCATGCATTTAGTTTTACTTGTATTTAAGAGCAAATGGAGGCCACGGAAGGAGAGTTGTATGGCATTGAAGCTCGCCTGGAGGGTTGTTAACACAGTGTCAAAAGAAGGGCCAGAAGTATACAGAATAGTGTCGTCTGCGTAGAGGTGGATCAGAGACTCACCAGCAGCAAGAGAGACATCATTGATGTATACAGAGAAGAGAGTCGGTCCAAGAATTGAACCCTGTGGCACCCCCATAGAGACTGCCAGAGGCCCGGACAACAGACCATCCGATTTGACACACTGAACTCGATCAGAGAAGTAGTTGGTGAACCAGGCGAGGCAATCATTAGAGAAACCAAGGCTGTCGAGTCTGCCGATGAGGATGTGGTGATTGACAGAGTCAAAAGCCTTGGCCAGGTCAATGAATACGGCTGCACAGTATTGTTTCCTATCGATGGCGGTTAAGATATCGTTTATGACCTTGAGCGTGACTGAGGTGCACCCATGACCAGCTCTGAAACCAGATTGCATAGCGGAGAAGGTATGGTGGGATTCGAAATGGTCGGTAATCTGTTTGTTAACTTGGCTTTCGAAGACCTTAGAAAGGCAGGGTAGGATAGATATGGGTCTGTAGCTGTTTGGGTCAAGAGTGTCCCCCCCTTTGAAGGATCACAGCTGTACTATCATTATAAGTATTTTCCTCTCAAAAATATGGCGTGGGTGATCAAACATAAGCACTGTTTGTCTGTTCAACCACCAGGATAGATTTGGAATGGGCTCCAGCAACATATTTGAACACCCACAGCCAGAAAAAAAAAAAAGCATAGACCATTTTCTCACCATTGGATGCCAAAACCATTTCAACACAGACATCAGTCTCTCCCCTCTCTGAAATCAGTTATTACACCTCTCCCCCCCACCACACACACACATTTATGGCCAACTGTTTCTGTGGTCTGTCTACATGATGACCTAGGAAAGACACACACACACACACACACACACACACACACACACACACACACACACACACACACACACACACACACACACACACACACACACACACACACACACAAGGATGGGTTGGAGTCAGCCCAATAATAGTGCCAGAGGCCAAGGCTAAGCCTGTCCTCACAGCACTATCTGGTCCTCACAGCACTACCTGGTCCATACAGGCCCATTTGGCTAGCATGATCCTAGGCTTGTTTACTAGGCCTACAATTCTCAAAGGCACATGGCAGCTGGACAAGGCTTGAGTTAACCCACTTAACTGAAGGTACCACTAAATAAGCAGAACGTGGCATGGACAGTCATGGCACAGGCAATAAGATGTTGCCTTACAACCCAGTCTTGATGCAACCCAGGAGGAACTAGTTGTAAGGTATCAGTGGGTCTCAAGTCCCATCTCAACACGTGGGCCAATCTTTTTTTTTTTTTTTTTTTTCTTTTTTTCTCCCCTTTTCACCCCAATTTTCGTGGTATCCAATCGCTAGTAATTATTATCTTGTCTCATCGCTACATCTCCCGTACGGGCTCGGGAGAGACGAAGATCGAAAGTCATGCGTCCTCCGAAGCACAACCCAACCAAGCCGCACTGCTTCTTTAACACAGCGCGCCTCCAACCCGGAAGCCAGTGTGCACCAACGTGTCGGAGGAAACACCGTGCACCTGGCCCCCTTGGTTAGCGCGCACTGCGCCCAGCCCGCCACAGGAGTCGCTGGAGCGCGATGAGACAAGGAAATCCCTACCGGCCAAACCCTCCCTAACCCGGACGACGCTAGCCCAATTGTGCGGCGCCCCACGGACCTCCCGGTCGCGGCCGGCTGCGACAGAGCCTGGGGGCGAACCCAGAGACTCTGGTGGCGCAGTTAGCACTGCGAATACCCCATTGGCTGGAATACCCCATTAGGAATACTAGAGGCCCCGGGTGGCGCAGTGGTCTAGGGCACTGCATCGCAGTGCTAGCTGCGCCACCAGAGTCTCTGGGTTCGCGCCCAGGCTGGGCTGGGTTCGCGCCCAGGCTCTGTCGCAGCCGGCCGCAACCGGGAGGTCCGTGGGGCGACGCACAATTGGCATAGCGTTGTCAGGTTAGGGAGGGTTTGGCCGGTAGGGATATCCTTGTCTCAGTATGTAAAATGTAATAAAATGTATGCACTCTACTGTAAGTCGCTCTGGATAAGAGCGTCTGCTAAATGACTAAAATGTAAATGTAAATGTACATCAGATAAAGGATCAAGTGAGTCCACTGTGGATGTTATTCCCATCAAAAATATATAGTACCTTTTTAGTACAACTTTAGACTACATCCAAAAGTGGGCCCCACATTAGAAGAACAGACACTGTACAATACCCTTCCTAGATGGTCTTCCAATGCATAGGCTATATACAGCTGTAAGGTGTACTACTGTTGGTAAGTGCAGTCGTTTGACTCACCTGATTGTCAAATTTGAGGGACTGGGTGCCCACAAGAAAACGAATGGCATCCGATTCAGCTGTCTGGGAAGTTAGTGCACGAGCCTGCAAAACAAGATACAGTTGGTACATTGTAAAACTGTAACTAATGTACATTACCGGTCAAAAGTTTTATAACACCTACTCATTCATTGTTTTTTCTTTATTTTTACATTGTAGAATAATAGTGAAGACATCAAAACTATGAAATAACAAATATGGAATTATGTATTAACCCCAAAAAAGTGTAAAACAATATATTTTATATTTGAGATTCTTCAAATAGCCACCCTTTGCCTTGATGACAACATTCTCTCAACCAGCTTCATTAGGTAGTCACCTAGAATGCATTTCATATAACAGGTATGTGTTCTTAAAAAGTTCATTTGTGGAATTTCTTTCCTTCTTAATCCTTCTTTCCTTTGAGCATTTAGGTAGGGGGGTATACAGAAGATAACCCTAATTTGGTAAAAGACCAAGTCTATATTATGGCAAGAACAGCTCAAATTAAGCAAAGAGAAACGACAATCCATCATTACTTTAAAACATGAAGGTCAGTCAATACAGAACATTTCAAGAACTTTTGAAGTTTCTTAAAGTGCAATCGCAAAAAACATCAAGCTCTATGATGAAACTGGCTCTCATGACGACCGCCACAGAAATGGAAGCCCCAGTGTTACCTTTGCTGCAGAGGATAAGTTCATTAGAGTTGTAAGCCTCAGAAATTGCAGCCCCAAAAATGCTTCACAGTGTTCAAGTAACAGACACATCTCAACATCAACTGTTCAGAGGAGAATGCGTGAATCAGGCCTTCATGGTCGAATTGCTGCAAAAAAGCAACTACTAAAGTACATTAATAAGAAGAAGAGACTTGATTGGGCCAAGAAACACGAGCAATGGACATTAGACAGGTGGAAAATGTGTCCTTTGGTCTGGAGTCCAAATTTTCGATTTTTGATTCCAACTGCCGTGTCTTTGTGAGATGGATGATCTCTGCATGTGTAGTTCCCACCATGAAGCATGGGAGAGGAGATGTTATGGTGTGGGGGTGCTTTGCTGGTGACACTGTCTGTGATTTATTTAGAATTAAAGGCACACTTAACCAGCATGGCTACCACAGCATTCTGCAGCTATTCGCCATACCATCTGGTTTGGGCTTAGTGGGACTATCATTTGTTTTTCAACAGGACAATGACCCAACACACTTCCAGGCTGTGTAAGGGCTATTTTACCAAGAAGGAGAGTGATGGAGTGCTGCATCAGATGTCCTTGCCTCCACAATCCCCCAACCTCAACCAAATTAAGATCGTTTGTGATTAATCCGACCAGAGTGAAGGAAAAGCAGCCAACAAGTGCTCAGCATTCGTGGGAACTCCTTCAAGACTGTTCCAGGTGACGCTGGTTGAGCGAATGCCAAGAGTGTGCAAAGGGAGGCATATTTGAAGAGTCTCAAATATAAAAATAAAAATAATAAAAAATGGTTACTACATGATTCCATATGTGTTATTTCATAGTTCTGATGTCTTCACTATTATTCTACAATGTAGAAAATTGTACAAATTAAGAAAGACCCTTGAATAAGTAGGTGTTCTAAAACTTCTGACCGGTAGTGCATGTGTGTACAGTATGTAATGCTATGCCTATACAGGGCTTTACGTGACGAATGTATCACTAAAGCATGATGACACTGCAAAGCAACAATGTTGACATACATTGAAGAGAGTTCAGATGAATATTTGTCAACATTAGAGTTACATAACTAGGACGAGGTTGCCCCAGTATTTGGGCGTTAGAGATGTCGACAAGTCATACTCCTCGTTGACGTCTCTAACGCACAAATACTGGGTCAGGACGAGGTTGTCTGACATAGCTATACTGTATCCAGCTAACGTTAATGCATGCATATCTCCGGCGTGGAACTGTACCTGAAATTCGAGGCCGTATATCACAGGTGCATCGTCCTCCATGTCCGACGTATGTTGCAAGCTTATTATTATTGCTTGAAAGCGTTACGTTTAATGTGAGATTTCACAAATAAACTGTTTGCACTGTTTATCCATCACCTCGCTGGATGTTATTTTAATTCCGAAAACGTAAAAATAAATACTTACGTAGCGTACAGTGAATGTCCGTAAACATATCTGGAGAAAGAAGATGTTTACGGTTTAAAATGCGTAAAATATTTAAGAATACCAATTCGACAGATACGTAGGAAATTTGATTCCTATTGGACATTGTACATTTAACTTCCTGGAAGATTCACGCAGGCGCACTATTGCCGTAGCTCAGTAGCCGTCATCATTCCTTAGCAAAGGTAATCTAAAGCGCCTTGTTTTTGTTTACAGCTTAATAGGAGAGGCTGATGCATCGCTACATGTTATTTATGTAAGCAAGTGATTTGTATGAATATATTTATAAAAATAGTTATGTCTTTTTTTGCCATTTGAAGCACCTGTAGTTTAGCACGCTAACTTTAGCTAGCCATCATTACCCAAAAAGCACAACAATCTACTAGCCATAGAAATTGAATGAATCATTGTATATCTATACATCTAAGCCCGTATGATACATTTCATTGTAAAGAACATGACACAGTACTTACAATAAATCATATTTTTAGGTAACCTGATTTATGATTCCTCCATACTATTATTCTCAGGGAAAATATGGATAGCAACGAGACTCCTGCACAGAGGCCAGTCACCCTGGACATCACAGGGGCAGTGGAGGTTGAACCCAGCCTGAGTGAAGACCGTATCCCTCCAGAGCCAGTCCCCACCCTCTCGCCCTCCTCTGATGTCCTGTTCCAGGAGGAGAGCATTGACCTGGGGTGCGAGTCCTTCATCACTCCCCAAGAGGACAGCCACAGCACACCCTCAGAGAGCCTGATGGACAAGCTCAACGACCAGATGATGGAGAGTGTCATGATCTCTGACTCCACCAACAACAGTGAGGAGGACCATATCGTTCCCATGGACAACCTGCTGGAGCAATTTGAGGAGAGAGAGGAGGAGCCAGCAGCAGCAGTGGTTAAAGAGACCTCAGTGGAGAAAGAGAAGAAGGAGGAGAAAGTGGATGATCTGATTGGACAAGAGACTACTGAGATCAAGATAGAGGCTGCGATGATACAGACAAATCCAGTAGCCTCTAGCCCTGAGGAAACAGTGGATGATGTGAAACCAGAGCTAACTACTGAAGAGCAGGATTTTGTCACCATCTCCGCTGTAACCCCAGAGGACAGCACCCCCAGCCCAGGCACCCCTAAGCATGAGGCAGCACCCCTGGAGGCCAGCAATAAATCAAATCAAATGTATTTATATAGCCCTTCTTATATCAGCTGATATCTCAAAGTGCTGTACAGAAACCCAGCCTAAAACCCCAAACAGCAAGCAATGCTGGTGTAGAAGCATGGTGGCTAGGAAAAACTCCTAGAAAGGCCGAAACCTAGAGAGGAACCAGGCTATGAGGGGTGGCCAGTCCTCTTCTGGCTGTGCCGGGTGGAGATTATAACAGAACATGGCCAAGATGTTCAAATGTTCGTAAATGACCAGCATGGTCCAATAATAGTAGTCACAGTAGTTGTCGAGGGTGCAACAAGTCAGAACCTCAGGAGTAAATGTCAGTTGGCTTTTCATAGCCGATCATTGAGAGTGTCTCTACCGCTCCTGCTGTCTCTAGAGAGTTGAAAACAGCGGGTCTGGGACAGGTAGCACGTCCGGTGAACAGGTCAGGGTTCCATAGCCGCAGGCAGCCATGACATACCCGCAACAGCTATATCTAGTCTTGTTGTACAATGAAGTGGATAATTTGCTTTTTTGTAGACCTATACCTCAACATTTTTTGCGACCTACTCGCCTACCTGTGTGACTGTGTGTGTGTTTCAGGGGAACGCTGTGAAGGACCTGATGATGCGTCTCATGGGGGAGCAGGCAACTATGAAGAGACGTGTCCTTATAGCCAACTCTGTTGAACAATCCTTCCTGGGCGTCAAACAACTAATTGTGAGTCAATGTGCGTGCATGTTAATGTTGGTGCAAACAGGGATTTTATACATCTACATGTAGTGCCTTGTTAGAAACAACTTATTTTCATGCCGGCTTGGCTTACTCATGGGCAATTCCACGGTAGTTCCACCATATACCTCTTTCACCTTTAGATCGCTGTACTTCTACTTATTCAGTGATAGAAGACCGTGTAAATGGCTATGTTTTCTGCTTTTGGGTAGTGTGCATGCAGCAGATAGATACCCTTGATATTATGTGATGACTACCTGGAGTATGCCACACCTTCCTCATAGAATGGTGTTGTTAATAGCACAGCTCCATAAAATACCCTATCATTTCTCTGGCTCACCTCTCTCCCCTACCCCTACATATAGCATGAAGATTAGTCTGAATAGCGACCACTCCTCCCCATCACCCTATCCTCCTTCCTCCATCTTAGCTGCTGACCCGCAAACGACCCTGACCTGCACTTGGTATTTAAAAAGTATGCACCATAGCAGCCGGCAGAGAGATGGAGAGAGAATAGAAGGGAGGGAGGAGATCCTCCAGGCTCTGAGTTCTCTCCTGCTGTGCCGATGTATAATGCATGGGAGCTGTGTACATATTTCAAGGCCTTCTGGTCTCTACTTACACAAACACACACATCTGGTGCTGGACTGCAGTCTGCCAGGATGCACACATACACACCCTCTCACAGAGTAGACCACTTGACCGAAGGCTGAAAATACCACCTGGTGTGTGTGCGTCATTGACTCTACCGATGCACACCAGCCAGTGTGGGTGGCCCCCCAGTGTAAAGAGGGAGTGAAGGAGAAAAATAAAAAGAGAAGTAGAGTGAGTCAGGCAGGTCTGTTGAAATGTCAGTGGGCTTTGTTCCTCACAGCTCCAGACTGACTCAGCCAGTCAACCTTACACTGATCAATACATGTGATTGATTGCACCAAATTTGAGACAACCGGGTAGTCTCTTTCTCGATTCGCTCAGTAAATGTTGGCAAGGTGTGTGTGTGTGTGTGTGTGTGTGTGTGTGTGTGTGTGTGTGTGTGTGTGTGTGTGTGTGTGTGTGTGTGTGTGTGTGTGTGTGTGTGTGTGTGTGTGTGTGTGTGTGTGGTTGTACAGAGCTGTGTGTACCCTGGGGTTGTACTGACTAGTGAGATGTGCGTGTGTGTGTACACTTCTCCCCCCTGATTCTTGGGGCTGCTGGGAGCTGGCAGTGACTCATGCTGCAGTGCCAGAGTGTGACTGCACCCACTGCCACTGCCTCCACACTCCCTCTGAGAACACACAAACGCTGGCTCACACAGAGGGAGGAGCACAGAGATGAGGGAAGGGAAGAAGAAAGGGGAGAGGAAAGATAGAGGGAGTATGACAGAAGAGATGGGGATTGAAGAGAGAAGGGAGGGAAGAAGATTTAAGCGAGGGATAAAGAGGAGGAAGTAGCCTCTGTGGTAAGAGTGAGGTTTTGAGAACAGATGCTGTGTTCTCTCTCTCCTCTATCTCCATCATTCAATCCCCTGCTGATCCACAGACAGTGGCAGTAGTGATATGCACCACTGAGTGAACATTATTCACATGTGGTAGAGCTCAACTAACATCTTATTAGCACCAACTTTACATACAGTAACTGAGTCCAAATGTCATAGCTACACACTGTCACTTTAAATGGAACTGACCCCAACCCTGTAGAATGTTGTGGAGAGGTCCTCTTTGTCTCTGCTGGATTAGCTGTCCTCTGTCCCTCAAGTTCATTGTGTCTCTTCCTTCTACCCCTCTCTCTTTTCTTCCTTTCAGGGCTAGTGATCCGTCTGTCCTCTGTCCCTCAGGTTCTCTCTCTCCTTCTACCCCTCTCTCTTTTCTTCCTTTCAGGGCTAGTGACCCGTCTGTCCTCTCCCCTGAGTCAGCATTTCCCCTCTTGCTCAGCAGGGCTCAAGGCCTCCCTCCCTCTCACCCCACCCTCATTTCCTTGGAGGCTTGTGTGTGTGACCTGTCTCTCCTCCGTCTCTTGTGGCCAATGTCTGCTGGCCACTGCCCGCTCTTGCACAGCATTATCCATGGCTTCTGTCTGTCACCTTCCCTCCCTCTGGTGACCTGTCTCCCCCTCTCCCGAATCCCTCTCCATAGTGATTCTGGCCAAGGGCCTATATTTCTCCCTGTGGCTAGTCGGCGTCCCCTCTCTCTCAGCAGGGCCCAGGGCTGGCTAATCTGTCACTTTGATTAGCCACCTCTCTCCTTCCCTTTCTCCCGCCATCCCTCTCCCTCTCTTCCTCTGCGGCCAATGAACTCTCTCTCCTACCAGTGTGCTGGTGTCTGGGCCTGTGTGCTGGGGCCAAATGTCCAGTGGAGGACAGGGCGGGGGCCAGGGGAGGTATGATCAACATCATCCCACATTACATGCTGACCACACCGCTCGCGTCGCAAAGTAAATGTAAACATACATGTTATTTAATTGCACCCACACTGCTCGCGCGTGCCAACGAGCGTCTGTGTTACTAAGGGCTAAAATAGAAGTCAATTCTATTTGTGACGCTGAACGTGGTGAAAGTCCTGCCTCTCCCATCTCCTCATTGGTTTATAGAACAGATACCCACATGCCATCTCCTCATTGGTTATACCCACGTGGGTGATTGAAAGATTAACTGAGTTTGGTCGGTCATTGTGGTAACTATGAAAGTTAGATGCCAATCGCCATATAAAGTCCAAAGAAGAAAAAGCCTGGAAGGAGGAGAGATGACTAGAAACGATTCGGTTGACAGTTTTATGTGTGGATTAATTGTCGGAGTAGAGGACCTTGCGCATTTCAGATAAAATAACTAAACGTTTATATCCCAGGACATATTAGCTAGCAACAGCAAGCTAGCTAAATAGGACAAATTAGCTAACAACTGCAAGCTAGCTAGCTAAATTGACATAAATGTTTAATGATTTTCGACCTGTCCCCAAATTAATATAATTGGTTCAGAGTTTGTTTTGATATTTCAACCTGCGTGTTGTGATCGCGTTTGGTGTGGGGGGACAAAATCTATTTGCGCACGGCCAGTTTGGGTACGGTGTTACTCCCACCTTGGCTGGGTCAGCCTCAGCCTTGATGCTCCCTCCCCTATGTAACCACATTGATCTGCGTTATAGCTACCTGGAGGTGTACAGCCAGAGAATTGTCATTACCTCAACAATCCTTTACAGCACTGAGACTTGGCTGTGCTAAGTCAGCGGTTTGTCTGTCTATCAGTGAATGACTGATGTCACCCAAAGGAGAATCGTTTGGAACTCTCCCAGACAGCCATTATAGCGTAATACATCGTTTCTATGCAAGCCCTAAGATAGTTACTTCACATATTTTCTGTTTCATTCTATTGTCCCAGGGCTCTAGATGTCTGGATGCCTTCAAATAGAAACTACTGTGGTCTTTAGGAACAGTCAGCCACCAGTCCATCCTCTGGCCTTGAGGCAAAGCCCAAGTCTGGCTCTCTCAGGGCCGCTAATACAAGGACTCCAGCCCTTCATCAAACCATCAAAGACAAGTTAACCAAGTTCCACACCTAGATGCTAGTGTATTGTTCATTCTGACTTCCTTACTTCTCTCCCCTCAGTATTCATTCAAAATGCTGTGGCTAAATTGAAGTGTCACTGGAACTTAGTATGTTATGCAGAACAGGGCCCGCAATAGGGCGAGAAGCCTTTCTACTGTGTTTGGCTGGAGGCTGGCACCTCGCGAGAGCCCTGGCAGTGGGCGTGCAGCCAGCTTTGTTTCGGGGCATTTTTACTTCACCAAAAGAAAATCTCTGAACTTGTGATCTTCAACACAATTAGAAATGCTCACCCCTTTTAAACCCACAATGCTGCTAATTGATAATCCAGCCTTCTCTGTGTTTGTATGAGTAGGGAATCCAGTGGCATTCTATTGAGCTCTTCTCCTATGGAGTTGGGATGGAGCTCCCTGGTGGCTGGCTGCCCAAGGCCTGCTTGGTTTCAACTGCTCTCCTATGGAATCACTCACTGTTACCCCTCAGAACTGTGGCTTGTCACACAGTGTATGATCTGACAATAGCTGACTTGTCAACCTCTTAGTTATCTCTCCCCCAGCTGTGTGTTTGTGTGCATGCACATGTCTATGCTCTTAAGGGCTTCTGTAGAACCTTTTAGTATAGGTGAATTAAAAGGGATGAGCTAAAATTAAGTTGATTCCCTGGCTGGTGTCTGTGTGCAAACACTATGCACGGCTAATCCACTTCCTTCTCCAGTGTGAGAGACGAGGGAGTGTTAATTTAGCCCTGCACTGTGGCCCTGCTCAATACACATTGTGTTCATCGGCATTTCCTCATTCAATTTCAGCCAATATAATCTGTATTTTATCTCATTCTCATTTGATTTGGGGGGGATCCGAGTACCTCTTATTGCAGATTATTATGAGTGGAGCTAAATGATCAATCCTGGCATTATCACTACTGTTCTCTCTCCCACCTCTTCTAATTGAAATTACTCACACTTGGGATACACCATTCTATTATTCATGTTGTTGGGTGTTTTCTAGGGCTGGGAATTGCCAGGGACTTCACGATAGGATATTATCAAGATACTTAGATGCTGATACGATATGTAGGCCTATTGCGATATTGTGATATGATCTTTCAAACATATTGCTCACTATGCACTGTGTATACAAAACATTAAGAAAGCTATGATCTCTTATTGGTGTAAATTGTTAACCTCCAAAAGTCTAAGCTGTTGGGGGAGGTCTAAGCTAACATGGATTTGTTTTATGATTGTCATACTATGGAACATTTAGCTATTTGATTTAGAATTTTAGGACCCCTTTAGGTATGCATTTTTTGTGGATAAAATATGTAATTTGGCCTTTACTACTACAGCCCATAGACCCCTTTCTGTGTTTGCAAACATTGCCGCACGAGGGCGATGCGTGCAAGTTGGTGGCAGAACAAGAGGGAGTTGTTATTTTTTGTATCTTTTTTTAAAATGTAAACTTTAACCAGGCAACTCAGTTAAGAACAAATTCTTATTTACAATGACGGCCTACACTGGCCAAACCCGGACAACGCTGGGCCAATTTAGTGCTGCCCTATGGGACTCCCAATCACGGTCGGTTGTGATACAGCCTGGATTTGAACCAGGGTGTCTGGGTGTAGTGACGCCTCTAGCACTGAGATGCAGTGCCTTAGACCACTGCGCCACTCTTATAGAACGCTAGCAAAAAAAGCCTCTATTAACATGTTGCTTATGAGTGCGTTTCACACTACTTTTGGATTATAATTGGATTTTAAGCCTCGTATGAATGTCCTGTTTACTATGTTTGTGTCGTCATCGCAAATCAAAAAACACTTCAACCAGTAAATTGTCTCTTTGGCTAGCTATTGCTACAGCCTATATCAATGAGCGTTAGCATTCTAGCTAACAACTGCTCCATAAAAAAATATTTTTTACAAATATCACAACCAAATATATATTAGCGACTGTCCAAGCAAGAATCAAAACATCATTGAGAACCCAAAAAAGTTATTTTGTTTAGAACTAATAAAATCGTAAATCTACTGTAGGCTATGCTCAATATTAGGAAGGTGTTCCTTATGTTTAATATACTCTGTGTATGTCTGCTGCAGAGAGACTAGACAGAGCACGAGAACATTTGTTTTGATCAGTCATGGAAATAAAAGTGCTGAAAACATGTGGGCACACCATTTAAAAATACAATGGAGAACAAGCTATAGGAAGAACAATTGTTTGGGCGTAGGTACAGCCGACTAACTCTAGCTAACGCTACTTTTTATTTTATGACATTTTTTCTGATCAATACCTGGAGTCAAAATATCGATTATAATATTGTGATAGGTAACTGTTTAGATTTTTTTTCTTCCCATTACTAGTGTTTGGGTGTGCATAGGTGGGGTGACAGGACATCATGTTAGGTCATGAGCACACACAGTAAGCCTGGCTGGAAGCCTCGCTGACCAGGGATGGCACTACTTCTGATTTGCTGCCACTACATTGGGCTCTATGGTGGATATCCTAAGGGTGGTGTGAGCGTATGTACAGTACATCATAGACATCATAGAGCCTATCCCCAGTGAGTGCCAGAGCCAAATGCAGGGAGGGGGTGAGAAAGGGTTGCTGTTGTGAGGGCTGTGGGTTCTGTCTCAGTGGCTGCAGCTGCTTCTGGCCGTCTCCCTGCCTCTCGTTTTCGGCTTCATTTCACCCCCTAATGAAGATTTAGAGGCACCCCTGGCAAGGGGGTGAGGGGGAGAGGGAGTGTGTACGTGAGGGAGAGCAAGGGAGGAAGAGACTGGGGGGACTGAGAGAAAGGATGTCTTTCACTAGCTACGTTTCCATCCAATTGGCAACAGATTTTGAAGGAATTATTCTAAAATCTGCCTTAGAACAATAAGCACATTTTCCCACCAAAGATGTATTTCCATCCATTGTACTTGTAGCAGACAAAAGGCTGTGCTTAATGACGTAGAGCACATAAAAATAGCTTTTGCGGTTAAATTCCCATGTACAGAATAAAAAAGACAAGTTAAATGGGTTTCCGTTGCATTTTCAACTCTACTGATGGTTTTCGCACATTGTTTTGCCTTATATAGCGAAATGTTGCATCATATAGCATGTGTGCCCACTCTGGTATTGGCACGTGCGCTCCAGCCAGCAGCTCACAGATACAGTGAGGGTATAGCCTATATGATGATGTTATTCTGGACAAAATTATTTTCATTTGTCAGATGGCAGCCAAACATTGATGATCATGTCACCAGAATAAGCAACTGGATATTTATTGAAAAGGAGCATCAAGCTCATCACCTTGCACATTCACTACCCTGTGAAGTTCATCATTTATTTCATCTGTAGCCTAATAAACTGCTTGCTTTCCTGACGAGTCGTAGTGGGAGTACCACACATGTCATCGTGTGACTTTAATGTTACTTTGATATAATGGTTATTATATCAATATTTGCGCATGAAAGCCTTTCCACCAACATTTCTCACATAGTAAATGTTACCAAAAGAAAAACATCCAACCTTTTTCTACCGTGTTTTGTCAACATTTGGAAAGTTTACCAACAAAAGTTCTGTTTCCATCAGGCCTGTCATGACATGTTTTATCTGACATGTACTTTACTGGCATAAAAAGGTTAGATGGAAACCTGGTTAGTGTCCCAGTGAAATCTCTTATGATGGACCACCTCTGCTCCAGTATAGGAAGGAAACTGTCTATTGTGACTGGTCTCTCCCTCTCTCTATTCAATTCAAAGGGCTTTATTTTCATGGGAAACATATGTTTACATTGCCAAAGCAAGTGAAATACATAATAAACAATACAAAATTAACAGTAAACATTACACTCACAAACGTTCCAAACGAATAGAGACATTTCAAATGTCCTATTATAGTTTTATACAGTGTTGTAACGATGTGCCAATAGTTAAAGTACAAAGGGGAAAATAAATAATCATAAATATGGGTTGTATTTACAATGGTGTTTGTTCTTCACTGGTTGCCCTTTTCTTGTGGCAACAGGTCACAAATCTTGCTGCTGTGATGCACACTGCTATTTCACCAAATAGATATGGGAGTTTATCTAAACCGAAGAAAAAAAATGGAATTCTTTGTGGGTCAGTGTAATCTGAGGGAAATATGTGTCTCTAATATGGTCATACGTTTGGCAGGAGGTTAGGAAGTGCTGCTCAGTTTCCACCTCATTTTGTGGCCAGTGTGCACATAGCCTCTTCTCTTGAGAGCCAGGTCTTCCGACAGTGGCATCTCTCAATGGCAAGGCTATGCTCACTGACTCTGTACATACAGTACCAGTCAAAAGTTTGGAAACACCTACTCATTATTTTTACTATTTTCTACATTATAGAATATTAGTGAAGACATCAAAACTATGAAATAACACATGTGCAATTATGTAGTAACCAAAATAGTGTTAAGCAAATCAAAATATATTTTTGATTTGAGATTCTTCAAAGTAGCCACTATTTTCGTTGATGACAGCTTTGCACACTCTTGACAACATTCTTGAAGGAGATCCCACATATGCTGAGCACTTGTAGGCTGCTTTTCCTTCATTCTGCAGTCCAACTCATCCCAAACCATCTCAGTTGGATTGAGGTCGGATGATTGTGGAGGCCAGATAATCTGATGCAGCACTCCATCACTCTCCTTCTTGGTCAAATAGTCCTTACACAGCCTGGAGGTGTATTTGGTCATTGTCCTGTTGAAAAACAAATGACACTCCCACTAAGCCCAAACCAGATGGGATGGCGTACTGCTGCAGAATGCTGTGGTAGCCATGCTGGTTAAGTGTGCCTTAAATTCTAAATAAATCAGTGTCACCAGCAAAGCACCCACACACCATCACACCTCCTCCTCCATGCTTCACGGTGGGAATCACTCATGCGGAGGTCATCACAAAGACACGGCGGTTGGAACCAAAAATCTAAAATTTGGACTCCAGACCAAAGGACACATTTTTATTATTTGTGTCCTTTAGTAGTGGTTTCTTTGCAGCAATTTGACCACGGAGACCTTATTAACGCAGTCTCCTCTGAACAGTTGATGTTGATGTCTGTTACTTGAACTCTGTGAAGCATTTATTTGGGCTGAAATCTGAGGTGCAGTTAATTCTCATGAATTTATTAACTTATCCTCTGCAGCAGAGGTAACTCTGGGTCTTAATTTCCTGTGGTGGTCCTCATGAGAGCCAGTTTCATCATAGCGCTTAGTTTTTGTGACTGCATATTTCGGATTGACTGACCTTCATGTCTTAAAGTAATTATGGACTGTCGTTTCTCTTTGTTTATTTGAGTTGTTCTTGCCATAATATGGACTTGGTCTTTCACCAAATAGGGCTATCTTCTGTATACCACCCATACCTTGTCACAACACAACTGATTGGCTCAAATGCATTAAGAAGGAAAGAAATTCCACAAATTAACTTTTAACAAGGGACACCTGTTAATTGAAATGCATTCCAGGTGACTACCTCATGAAGCTGGTTAAGAGAATGCCACGATTGTGCAAAGCTTTCATCAAGGCAAAGGGTGGCTACTTTGAAGAATGTCAAATGTAAAATATATTTAGATTTTTTTTTAACACTTTTTTTGGTTACTACATTATTCCATATGTGATACTTCATAGTTTTGATGGCTTCTATTATTTTATAATGTAAAAAATAGTAAAAAATAAAGAAAAGCCCTTGAATGAGTAGGTGTGTCCAAACCTTTGACTGGTACTGTATTTAAATAAGGTATTTTTTTTTCTTTTTAATATATTTTCAAAAATGTCAACTTTTTTTGCTTTGTCATTTTGGGGTATTGTGTGTAGATTGAGGGAAAAAATCTAATTTAATTCGTTTTGGAATACGGCTGTAATGTAACAATGTGGAAACAGGGAAGGGGTCTGAATACTTTCCAAATGCACTGTATGTTTTTTTTATAGAGCCGAAAAGATTTTGAGAAGTGGTTTATCCTTTTTGGATAGGTAGCTCTTCGCGTTGTTGTTTGTTTAGTGTGTTCCAATTTTCCCAGAAGTGGTTAGATTCTATGGATTCTTCAATTACATTGAGCTGATATCTGATGTGCTGTTCCTTCTTTTTTCTTAGTGTATGTGTCTGTCTGTGTGTGTATGTATGTATATATTTGTTGTTGCCCAATAGTTTTTTGTTAGGTTTCTACACTACTTTCCTTACATCTAAAGCGTTTCTTAATAGGATGTGGTTTGTTCGGCTTTGATGCCTCATGATTGTGACTTGCTCTGTTCAATTAGGCTGTGATCTGATAGGGGTGTCAGTGGGCTGACTGAACGCTATGAGAAACTGGGTTGAGGTCAGTAATAAAGTAGTCTCCATTAAGGCCTACTACTGCCAAGGGATGAGCTATAGGTGTACCTAGAGTAGGAGTCCCCTCAAAGCCTACCATGGACTATGTACATACCCAACATGTGAGAGAGCTGCAGGAGTTGTGACCCGTTTTTGTTGGTTGTATTGTGTCTAGGGGGGGGCGTATTGGGAGGGAATGCTGTCACCTGCAGGTAGGTGTTCCCTGTGTGCTGAGAATGTTGGGTTCTTGTCCAGTTCTGGCGTTTAGGTCACCGCAGACTGGTACATGTCACTGGGCCTGGACATTTTTGCCCTCTCACTCTAGGATGGAGAAGCTGTCATCATTAACGTATGGGGATTCTAGTGGAGGGATATAAATAGCACACAGGAGGACATTTTTCTCTGTTGAGATAATTTCCTTATTCATTTCTAGCCATATGTACAATGTTCCTGTTTTCATTAATTTAATGGAGTGGGTTAAGTCTGATCTATACCAAATCAGCATACCATTTGAGTCTCCTCCCTGTCTAACACCTTGTAGTTTGGTAGATGGGAGACCAGCTCTCTGTAACTTAGAGGGCAACCTGTGGGTCCGTCTCCTCTTTACCATGTTTCTTGCAGGATGACATGTGTCTGGATTCCTGCTCTTTAGACCAAAAGTATATGACCTAAGACCTTGTATATTCTAGGATGAGATAGTAAAGCTTTGTGGTCCATAGTGTCCAGTGTTCTTATTTGTGTGGTTTAGGCTTGGACCAATATTTGTGAGCAGAGCATGCTGAGTATCTGATACATGCCTCTTAGGTCTCAGGATGGGGCTTGGGTGGGTGTAGGAGTGGGGGTTGTGCCTGTTGCTCTGCTCAAGGCCTGGGTCTATGTGTGATTGTCATGTGGGGGCAGGAGGGGCACAGGGCTGATCTGGGGGGACCTATTTGGTTTGTGGCCATGGTTAGTTTGGGAGGGTGTTAACTGGTTGGGGTGTGGGGGTGGATGTCCTTGGTGGTGCTGTGTTCTGGATGTGCCTGGTGGTGCTGTGGTCTAGATGTAGGTCCTCTCGGCGTGGGTCCTCTAGGTGCAGGTCTGGGGGGGAGGGGCTCGCAGGTCTGGGGGGGGGGGGGGTGACCATTGCGCCTGTGTGAGGTGCTGGGGCTGCGGTTGAAGGCAATGTCTTCAAATCAAATGTTATTTGTCACATACACATGGTTACCAGATGTTAATGCGAGTGTAGCGAAATGCTAACCAATGAGTAATCTAACCTAACAATCTCACAACAACTACCTTATACGCACAAGTGTAAAGGGATAAAGAATATGTACATAAAGATAAATGAATGAGTGATGGTACAGAACGGCATAGGCAAGATGCAGTAGATGGTATCGAGTACAGTATATACGTATGAGATGAGTAATGTAGGGTATTAAAACATATAAAAGTGTCATTGTTTAAAGTGGCTAGTGATACATTTTTTACATCAATTATTTGTTTGCCCCCGGTGATGGTAGTTTGCCCCCGGTGATGCGTTGTGTAGACCTCACTACCCTCTGGAGAGCCTTACGGTTGTGGGCGGAGCAGTTGCCGTACCAGGCGGTGATACAGCCCGACAGGATGATCTCGATTGTGCATCTGTAGAAGTTTGTGAGTGCTTTTGGTGACAAGCCAAATTTCTTCAGCCTCCTGATGTTGAAGAGGCGCTGCTGCGCCTTCTTCACCACGCTGTCTGTGTGGGTGGACTAATTCAGTTTGTCCGTGATGTGTACGCCAAGGAACTTAACTTACTACCCTCTCCACTACTGTCCTGTCGATGTGGATAGGGGGGTGCTCCCTCTGCTGTTTCCTGAAGTCTACGATCATCTCCTTTGTTTTGTTGACGTTGAGTGTGAGGTTATTTTCCTGACACCACATTCCGAGGGCCCTCACCTCCTCCCTGTAGGCCGTCTCGTCGTTGTTGGTAATCAAGCCTACCACTATAGTGTCGTCTGCAAACTTGATGATTGAGTTGGAGGCGTGCATGGCCACGCAGTCGTGGGTGAACAGAGAGTACAGGAGAGGGCTCAGAACGCACCCTTGTGGGGCCCCAGTGTTGAGGATCAGCGGGGTGGAGATGTTGTTACCTACCCTCACCACTTGGGGGCGGCCCGTCAGGAAGTCCAGTACCCAGTTGCACAGGGCGGGGTCGACACCCAGGGTTTCGACCCCGAAGGGACTGCTGCTTTGTAGAGGTGGACCTGGTCATAAAGGCTCTTCAAGTCCAGGGTGGAGTGGTGGAGCAGGCAGACGTTAGGTTTTGAGGCACAGTCACGGGAAATGCTTGCGTATACCTGCTGTATGGTAGCAGAATGAACGTATTTTCGTGGTAGCAGGGCGGGGAACGTAGAAGAACATGTTTCAATCACTCCTTGTGTGCTGTGGCAACCCCTTTCCTGCTGTGCTCTAACATAGTTTGTGCCTGTGTGAATGTGGCTGGGGGACCCTAGTTGGTCCTTAGATAGCAAGTTTAGGGCGTGCTGGGTGTTTGGGCACCAGAGTTTAGCCACTGGGTGTTTTCTTCTATCTATTTCCCATTGGAGCCCTTAAGGACAATCTGTGGCTTTTGTGTGCCCTCAGTGGGTGTGAAAGGATTTTCATGGGGGATGCTAGGAGGGGGTAGGGTCTGCTGGGTTGGTGGTTCTTCATTTGTCTGTTCTGCTGTTGTGTGGAGGGAGGGCTGTGGTCAGGATCTGGGGTGGGCTGTTCAGCTGTGGTATCGAGGCTGGCTGTCTTTCTCTCTCTTTCTCTAGTGTGTAATTCTCTGATGCCTAATTAGGTGGCTGGCTGTGATGAATGGCACTTTGCCGTGCAGTTAAAACCCAATATCCAGGCTGACCTTGTCATGCTTACTGATGGGGAGGCTCGGATGTACACACCCTCTTACCCCCCCACCCCCCCGTCCTCTGTACTGTACCTACCCCCTCCTGCGGAGACATCTGTTGCTTTAATGTGTGTGTCCCCTCACATTGTACCTTACTCAGTGTTTCCCCGACCTTTGGCTGACCTTCACCAGCACCACCACTCTACCATCACAAATAAAATATAGAAATATAAGATGTCCTTTTTAACTGTTTTTCGCCAGCCAGGGGTTGGTTCATTTTGGGGGTCATTGTGTCCAGTGTCCGTGTCTGTCCTCTCACCTTGTCTGGTGGTTTTGTTGAAACAGCTGTGTCCCCCTCCTGTGCACCTGTAGAGCACTAAGAACTGGCGCGCCGCAGTGGACCTGACCGGCAGACTGCTGACAGCTCATGGTCAGGGCTACGGCAAGGCTGGCCAGCCCTCCAGCCACACCACTGACTCACTACAGGTACCTGTGTGTTTGTCTGTTCTGTCTGTCTAGGTTTCTGTGTTGCAATAGAAGTGTGGTACTGGTGCATATGTCTGTGTGACAGTGTTTTTGTGTGTGGTCATGTTTCTGTTTTACATATGTACTTGCTTCAATTCAACCACAAGCGAATTAGTGATGTTGGGCACTGATGTTGGGTGATTAGGCCTGGCTTTCAGTCGGCGTTCCAATTCATCCCAAAGGTGTTTGATGGAGTTGAGGTCAGGGCTCTGTGCAGGCCAGTCAAGTGTTTCCACATTGATCTTGATAAACCATTTCTGTATGGACTTTGCTTTGTGCATGGGGGCATTGTCATGCTGAAACAGGAAAGGGCTTTCCCCAAACTGTTGCCATTGTGTGTTATAGCGTTAAGATTTCCATTCACTGGAACTAAGGGGCCTAGCCCGAAACATGAAAAACAGCCCCAGACCATTATTCCTCCTCCACCAAACTTTACAGTTGGCACTATGCATTCGGGCAGGTAGCGTTCTACTGGCATTTGCCAGACCCAGATTCGTCCGTCAGACTGCCAGATGGTGAAGTGTGATTTATCACTCCAGAGAACACGTTTCCACTGCTTCAGAGTCCAATGGCGGCGAGCTTTAAATCACTCTAGCCTACACTTGGCATTGCGCATGGTGATCTTAGGCTTGTGTGCGGCTACTATTAAATGTGCCTGGCTTTATAAATCATCCATATATATATCTACAGAAATAAGACAGCTCCTGCTTCTGTTGTTTGTTTAATAGCCTACTGATTCCGTGAACACCAAGCCTCACGCAATGACATGTCAAGTAAACAATTTCACAAATTCGTCTGTTTTTAATCTTTGCTTTGCTGTAATAAAGGGTTTCTACTTTTCTTTCTCGTTTCAGCCTCTGGTATTATTTATAATTGATTTAGTGTTGTTTACTCTGTTCTAAATTGTCAGAAAAAATTATATTTATAATAATAATAATTCTCCTTTTTCTTGATCTCATCTTATTGTTGTTTTTATTATTATGATCATCTTTATAATAATAGGTAATGTCATTATCATTAGTAGGCGTACTATAACAGCCTTGTATAACCACCATTGAGCTGTAGGCCTAAGAGCACCTCCTGTTAAGTCTTAATACTGTAACTTACTGAGGCCGTTTTTAGTATTTCCTGTAATAAAGGCTTGACAAAAAAACTTTACAACAGACTTTCTGGTACACTTCTACTTTATTTAGTGTTGTTTATAATGTTTCAAACGGTCAGAAAAATGATATTGTCATCTAACAGCACCTGTTTGGCACACATAATATGCACACAGCACTTGTTCCTTACTTCCTTACCTTATTTATCTCCAGGATTTTTCCACACGTCTAACTTCCCCTTTACCTCATGAGCATCCAGTAGCCTAAATATTCCCCCGTTTCGAGTTTGTCCCGTCCTCTGCATCTATTTTGCCGTTTAGGTGTTCAGAGTTTGTTATAACCAATTTATTGATGTAATTATATGCTATTCTATAGGTCAGGCCCTATTGGTCACGTGCATGCTATGCATACATGTGTCACGTAAAGAGAGCAGGGTTGAGGGAATAGGGAATGTTTTTCCTAAACAAATGAGCGATTTCGGTAACAGAACTTTTCAGTGAGAAATAGCTGTTTTTAAAAATGATTGGTCGAAAGAACAGAGGACTCTTGATTGTATTTTATCGGGGACAGGCCTAATGTAGCTACGTGTCAGTACAGTGTCAGCAATAGAGGCAAGTCTAACATACTCTCCTGTCTGGCTGTGTGTGTGGCAGGGGGTGTGTGTGTGGCACAGCACGTGTGTCTGTGTGTGTTAGAGGAGAGGATGGGGGTGGGGGTGGAAGCCAGGAGCTGCCTGCACAAATTAGACTCCGGATGACAAGAGTGGGCTTACACACACACACACCACACACACTCCGACAGGAGGGCTGAGGCAGGCTAAGACACACACACAGAGGACGACCGTATCGGGCACGCACACATATGTAAAGTTGGTTATGTGTGTGTTGTTGCAGCTGTGGTTTGTTCGCCTGGCTCTGCTCACCAAGCTGGAGTCTGTTCCAGAAGGCTGAGATGGAACTGGAGCCGTTTGGAAACCTGGACCAACCTGATCTATACTCTGAATACTGGCATACTGTATATCCTGGGAGGAGAGGTACACACACCGAGTGTACAAAACATTAAGAACATCTTCCTAATATTGAGTTACACCCCCCTTTTGCCCTCAGAACAGACTCAATTCGTCGGACATGGACCGTACAAGGTGTTGAAAGCGTTCCACAGTTGTGTCAAGTTGGCCGGATGTCCTTTGGGTGGTGGAACGTTATTGATACACATGGGAAATAAGCATTTTGCTACACCCGCAATAACATCTGCTAAATATGTGTATGTGACCAATACAATGTGATTTGACAAAAACCAGTGCGGCTGCCACCTACTACCATACCCCGTTCAAAGGCACTTACATCTTTTGTCTTGCCCATTAAATACCCTTCTTTAACCTGAATGACACCAATAAGGGATCATAGCTTTCACCTGGATTCACCAGGTCAGTCTATGTCATGGAAGAGGATAATGTTCATGATGTTGTGTACACTCGGTGTATACTTCAAATAGTAAACAAACCAGTGGCTCTGACACAGATTAAACCATTAAAATACCCCAACCCTGCTAACAACCAAAGACAACACTTCAGTGCCACTGGTGTTGTTGTTTTTCCCGTTTAACTCTGCTTGAACAGCTCTCTGATGTAGTGCCATTGCTTTAGTCTTTACAGCCCTTTACAGAGGTTACTGTAGTTGAGGCAATCGCTATAGAGTCATGGCCATGGACACACACACACACACAGAGAGAGAACTGAGGTGAACATGTGAAGCTACACCAAACAGCAGTCCAAGGGGAGAGCAGATTGAATTTCCATTCCTCAATATGAAATGCTTTGGGCTGCCGTAGGTGCCTCCAGATGCTGGCAACTGCTTCCTGCCTGGCGTCAAAGTTTCAGATCTGAAGGACTGCTGCCCCCATCCAATATCTATTATCCATGATCTCACTCTTAGAAGGAACCTTAGTGGGCACCAAGCATCTCCTCTCAAACAACCAGGATATACTGTGGGAAAACAGAATCGGCTGATAATCTGTTTACAAAGTGAGAGGAAAAACTTTTTTTTTTAAATGTAAGGCTATTATTTTCAAGATCCTCATCCACCAGTCATAGGTTGTGGATAAATGATTGCGTGTGTCTTTAACTTGTCAGGATGAATCCAGGTTAACTCCTGACTCTTTGTACTGGAGAACATGGCTGTTCTCTCTGATGTCACCGTGTGTCACTGCAGAGCTGTAGAGAGAGGAGTCATGGGGGTTTTCAGGGGTGCTGCTGATTACCAGAGAAGCTGTACACAGAGACAGACAGAGAGAGGATGCTCTGTAGCCACCTGAATGTGTGTCTGATATCAGAGTCCTAGATCAGACTCTGAGTTTGGGCACATGTCTGACTGCTCACCTCTGGGTAGGGCCTTCCTTCCTCAGGGGAGAGGTGAGAGGAAGAAAGATAGAGGAAGAGAGAGAGTGTTGGATAGCTAGATAGAGGGAGAGAGAAGGCTTCCTGATTTGCAGCAAGCATTTCGCAATGCCATCCTTACGTTTCATCTGTGGGTGTATGTGAATGACGCGTGAAACCGCTCCCTCCTCTCTCAGGCTCCATGGTTCCGTTCTCGATGCAGGCGCTGCATGCAGAGCTGCCTCAGTACCTGGGGAAACCACAGGAGTCTCTGGACAGACTACACAGCATCAGGACTGTCTGTCAGACTGTGAGCACACACATCTATGTCTTCCTATACTTGTGAGGACATTTTGGGGACCAACAATAGATTCCCATTCAAAATCCTAACCTCAAACTTCTAACCCTAAAATAGGCTTTTATAAGTGAGGACTGACAAAATGTCCTCACTTCTCTGAATTTTAGTTGGTTTACTATTCTTGTGAGGACTTCTGGCATTCACAATTATAGTAAAACGTGTACACATACACGCATACATACACACACCAACTTTCTCTTGTGTCCTCATCACTTTTTTCTTCGAATAAGGTAGTGATGTGTTAATGACTACCTTGCTATGTGTGTGTCCCCTGTTTAAAACTTTCCAACTCCCTGTCTCAACTGATAGATTGTGGATGACCTAGAGCAGGGCTTGTCTGGGGACAGCAGTATGATCTACCTCCCCAGCAGAACAGACAAGGTACAGTACAGGCATATCGGACCTTCATTATCAGACACAGTGTTATTCACATCAGTCATTCCTTTCCTCTAGCTTTTAACAAGGTCACAAAACAACCATTAAGGTTTAAAAACCTATGCAACGACTTTTGGTGGTAAAGCCACAAATTTTCTGTCAAGCCCGTTTGGCAAAATAATGTCTTTTTTAGGAACTTATTCATAAACAAGGTTAGAAGATTGAGAAAATAAATCAATATATAAAACCTTGGTTACGTTGATCAACACTTCAATAATTGGATAAACAGATGACTGAGCTCAGGCTCTGTGTGTGCAGTATGTTTACTAGTCTCTCCTCTTGATCTGATAGTTGCAGCTGTCTGTCTGTGTCTATCTGTCTCCCTCTCCCACTGTCTCTCTCTCACTCTATCCCTCTCCCACTCTCTCCCTCTCCCACTGTCTGTCTGTCTCCCTCTCCCACTGTCTCTCTCTCCCTCTCCCACTGTCTGTCTGTCTCTCTCTCCCACTGTCTCCCTCTACCACTGTCTGTCTGTGTCTGTCTGTCTCTCTCTCCCTCTCCCACTGTCTCTCTCTCGCTCTCTCTCCCACTGTCTCTCTCTCGCTCTCTCCCGCTCCCACTGTCTGTCTGTCTTTCTCTCCCACTGTCTCCCTCTCCCACTGTCTGTCTGTCTCTCTCTCCCTCTCCCACATAGTCTGTCTGTCTGTCTCTCTCTCCCTCTCCCACTGTCTCTCTCTCGCTCTCTCCCTCTCCCACTGTCTCTCTCCCTCTCCCACTGTCTCTCGCTCTCTCCCTCTTCCACTGTCTGTCTGTGTCTCTGTCTCTCTCTCCCACTGTCTCGCTCTCCCTCTCCCACTGTCTCTCCCTCTCCCTCCCTCTTCCACTGTCTGTCTGTCTCTCTCTCTCCCACTGTCTCTCTCTCCCTCTCCCACTGTCTCTCCCACTGTCTCTCTCCCTCTCCCACTGTCTCTCTCTCGCGCTCTCCCTCTTCCACTGTCTCTCTGTCTCTCTGTGTCTCTCTCTCTCTCTCTCCCACTGTCTCTCTCTCTCCCACTGTCTCTCTCTCCCTCTCCAACTGTCTCCCTCTCCCTCTTCCACTGTCTCTCTCTCCCTCTTCCACTACCTGTCTGTGTCTGTCTGTCTCTCTCTCCCTCTCACACTGTCTCTCTCCCTCTCTCACTGTCTGTCTCTTTCTCTCTCACTGTCTGTCTCTTTCTCTCCCACTGTCTGTCTCTCTCCCTCTCCCACTGTCTGTCTCTCTCCCTCTCTCACTGTCTGTCTCTCTCCCTCTCCCACTGTCTTTCTCTCTCCCTCTCCCACTGTCTCTCTCTCTCCCACTGTCTCTCTCTCTCCCACTGTCTCTCTCTCTCTCCCACTGTCTCTCTCTCTCTCTCCCACTGTCTCTCGCTCTCTCCCTCTTCCACCGTCTGTCTGTGTCTCTGTCTCTCTCTCCCACTGTCTCTCTCTCCCTCTCCCACTGTCTCTCCCTCCCTCTTCGTCTGTCTGTCTGTCTCTCTCTCTCCCACTGTCTGTCTCTCTCCCTCTCTCACTGTCTGTCTCTTTCTCTCCCACTGTCTGTCTCTCTCCCTCTCTCACTCTGTCTCTTTCTCTCCCACTGTCTGTCTCTCTCCCACTGTCTGTCTCTCTCCTACTGTCTGTCTCTCTCCCACTGTCTGTCTCTCTCCCACTGTCTCTCTCTCTCCCTCTGTCTCTCTCTCTCCCACTGTCTCTCTCTCTCTCCCACTGTCTCTCTCTCTCCCACTGTCTGTCCCTCTCCCACTGTCTGTCTCTCTCCCACTGTCTGTCTCTCTCCCACTGTCTCTCTCTCTCCCACTGTCTGTCTCTCTCCCTCTCTCACTGTCTGTCTCATTCTCTCCCACTGTCTCTCTCTCTCCCACTGTCTCTCTCTCTCCCACTGTCTCTCTCTCTCTCCCACTGTCTCTCGCTCTCTCCCTCTTCCACCGTCTGTCTGTGTCTCTGTCTCTCTCTCCCACTGTCTCTCTCTCCCTCTCCCACTGTCTCTCCCTCCCTCTTCCACTGTCTGTCTGTCTGTCTCTCTCTCTCCCACTGTCTCTCTCTCCCTCTCCCACTGTCTGTCTCTCTCCCTCTCTCACTGCCTGTCTCTTTCTCTCCCACTGTCTGTCTCTCTCCCTCTCCCACTGTCTCTCTCTCTCTCCCACTGTCTCTCTCTCTCTCCCACTGTCTCTCGCTCTCTCCCTCTTCCACCGTCTGTCTGTGTCTCTGTCTCTCTCTCCCACTGTCTCTCTCTCCCTCTTCCACTGTCTGTCTGTCTGTCTCTCCCACTGTCTCTCTGTCTCTCTCCCTCTTGTCTGTCTGTCTCTCTCTCCCTCTCCCACTGTCTCTCCCACTGTCTCTCTCTCTCTCCCACTGTCTCTCTCTCTCTCCCACTGTCTGTCTGTCTGTCTCTCTCTCCCACTGTATGTCTCTCTCTCTCCCACTGTCTGTCTGTCTGTCTCTCTCTCCCACTGTATGTCTCTCTCTTTCTCTCCCACTGTATGTCTCTCTCTCTCCCAATGTATGTCTCTCTCTCCCACTGGCTGTGTGTCTCTCTCTCCCATTGTCTGTCTCTCTCTCTTTCTCCCACTGTCTCTCTCCCACTGTGTGTCTCTCTCTCCCTCTCTCTATCTCTCCCTCTCTCACTGTCTCAACAAAGACTTGGAACATCTCAATAGACCCCCACTGAGTGATTGTCTCAGTAAACTGAACCCACACAGGTTCACTATACACATACTGTACACACCAAGCACAATCAGGCCCATTCACACATGAATACACACCCACTGCAGATGAGTGCAAATAAGCCCAGTGACAGCCTATACAATTAGCCTGAGGAGAGAGACAGTGAGAGAGGGTGTCACAGTGCCTTCTCTCCCTCTATAATTCCTTCTCTCGGGTAATGAATTGATGGCTTGGAAGGTGATAGGAATACTAGTGTGATGAGGGGAGGGGTAGCTGGAGAGAAAAGGGAGGGGGTGCTATATTTGCACTCCCATGCATTTGGGGTGTGTTATGGTCAACTGTATTTTTGTACAGCGGAATATCGAATTAATGAATTAATTGTCCCGAAAGCTACCTGGGTAAATTAGTCAGAAATGACTGAAATTTAAACCAATTTGTCCTCTTGTGTGTTGCAGAATCTCTTCAGCTGTGGAGGTCTCGTCTGAGTCGGGTCATGTACTCCATGGCTAACTGTCTGCTCATGATGAAGGTGTGTGTGGTGTGTGTGTGTGTGTGAAGGGGAGGGACTAACACTCTGTGTAAGGAGAGCTGCACAGAACTACCATAGTCCCCTGTGTGTATGTACATGCTTTAACACACACATTCATCGACATAGTTAGACACATTCCTACATGCCCACAGTCACAGATTTACACACATGCCCGCCCAGGGCTGTCAGGAAGCTAGCGGAGCAATTAGAAGAATGGATGACGACCAGCGAGAGACACGGACACACACAATGGCTAATAAGGGTTATTAGGTTTTAGCAGCATTGTTTTGGTGCAGTGAGTGGGTGTGTTTGGAGATGTCTTGTCAGGTACGTGTGTCTGGATCAGTTCTCTTCATTCTACCTTTCCCCCAGTCCTGCTCTCTGTCTAGACACATTCGGACAGTGGAATAGCCAGGCGGATGCTAGCTAGAGCATGTCCTGCTCCAAGCCACTGTGTATCTGTCCTGCCAGTTGAAAACACCTTCAGTAGTATCATCACCCTCAGAGTCCAATGAAGAAACTGAATACTTCTGCTTGATGATCTGACTACCATGGACTGGAGTTTTACAGTAATTGATAGAGGCAGAACACTACCCGTCGAGGACCACACCGTGTCCGCCAGGCACAGGAGACATGATCATTTTGACAGGTTCTGTATCATCCTTTGATGAAGACTGCATTCATCATGTTTAATTGACTTCTATACTTTATACAGCACTAGAGAATCCTGTCTAATGATGTTGCTTGTTAGTGATTGTTGTGTGTAAGTGTTGTTTGTGTTGGTCTGTAGATGTACGATGGCAGACCACAGGCTTCCCAGAAGTATCCCGTAGGATCACCCTGGCTGGATTCTTTGTTAGTGAGAGAAATGGAGTAAGCAAGGGAAAGAGGGAGAGTGTGTTCTGTCTGGGGGACAATTGAAAGAGCTACGGTGCCATCAGCTGGTGATATTTATGTACACACAGACACACACTGCACCAACTCACCGCCCGACCTCTCTCCTATCCCCAGCTACATAGCAACCGTGCTCAGCAGTTCAGTCAGCATGTGAGCGATTTGATGTGTGGTAAAGAACAGCCATGGCTGGGGCACACTGTGACCAGGGACACCTTGCCCTGCTAATGGTCAATACACCTGATTTTATTCTCTCTCGCTCTCTCTCCCCCCCTCTCTCTTGTCTTTCTCTCTCCCTCCACCTCTCTTGTCTTTCTCTTCTCCCCCCTCTCTCATCTTCCCCCCCCCCCTCTCGTCTTTCCCTCTCCCTCCACCTCTCTCGTCTTTCTTTCTCTCTCCCCCCTCTCACTCTCTCCTCCCTCTCTCTTGTCTTTCTCACCCTCTCTACCCCTCTCACTCGTCTCTCTCCCCCCTCTTGTCTTTCTCTCTCCAGGACTATGTTCTAGCTGTAGAGACATATCACTCCATCATCCAGTACGAGCCCCAGCAGAGTGCAGCTGCTGAGTGGGATAGGACGCATATTCCTGCAGGTGAACACGCCTCTATTTGAACTACAACTACTTTTCCTCAACATAATGCCAATGTGTTTTTGGTTCCTCAACATAATGTGTTTTTGGTTCCTCAACATAATGCCAATATGTTTTTGGTTCCTCAACATAATGTGTTTTTGGTTCCTCAACATAATGCCAATGTGTTTTTGGTTCCTCAACATAATGCCAATGTGTTTTTGGTTCCTCAACATAATGCCAATGTGTTTTTGGTTCCTCAACATAATGTGTTTTTGGTTCCTCAACATAATGCCAATGTGTTTTTGGTTCCTCAACATAATGCCAATGTGTTTTTGGTTCCTCAACATAATACCAATGTGTTTTTGGTTCCTCAACATAATACCAATGTGTTTTTGGTTCCTCAACATAATGCCAATGTGTTTTTGGTTCCTCAACATTATGCCAATGTGTTTTTGGTTCCTCAACATAATGCCAATGTGTTTTTGGTTCCTCAACATAATGCCAATGTGTTTTTGGTTCCTCAACATAATGCCAATGTGTTTTTGGTTCCTCAACATAATGTGTTTTTGGTTCCTCAACATAATGCCAATGTGTTTTTGGTTCCTCAACATAATGCCAATGTGTTTTTGGTTCCTCAACATAATGCCAATGTGTTTTTGGTTCCTCAACATAATGCCAATGTGTTTTTGGTTCCTCAACATAATGCCAATGTGTTTTTGTTTGAATTATTATTTTGGACCAGATTGGAGACATTAAAACAGCAGTATTTCCCAGATGTGGAGAAAGCCTCTCTGGAGAAGGGAACTGGACCTACTGACACACGTGTTTTGATGAACAGGTACGAATGAGTGGAAATAATTACGTCTGAGATGAATGTATCTGTAATTCTGTCAGACTTCTCTCACAATTCTAGTATGTGAGTTGGAACAGGGGGTCACACTTGTGTATTTGCCACTTTGTGATGCTTTGCTAGGAGACACAACAGTGCCATTCACACTGTTGATTGACATTTCTGTTAATTCCTGTCACATGGCCGATTGTCACATCTTCACACAGAATCACTGAAGTAACCCAGCTGACTTGTGTATGGGTTTCAGGTCCTTCGTCTATCTCAGTCAGAACAACTACTCAGAGGCACTCTCCTCCTTTACAGAGGTCCTGAAGGTCAACCCCAAAAACCCTGTGGTAGGCGATCACGCAATCTCCAACAGTTTATGACACCTATACTTGATTAACTTACTCATACATTTTCTAGGATACATCAGAAGTCGTACATTCTTAGAGACTGTACATGAATGCACTCTAGTTTGAGACCGATCTCTCCCCTTGGCTGTATGGCATATCCCCTCTCTCCTCAGGCAAGAAAACAGCATCCCTCTCTTCTCCTAAGGCAATAACCGTGTCTTCTCCCCTCTCTCCCTTGACAAATAACATCTTTCTTATCTCTCCTCTCTGCAGAGCCCTTCTCCCTCAGGCAAATGACTCTTCACTCTCCCCTCTCTAAGTGCAATTAACTAATTTCTGCATTCTCCCCTCTCAGATTTACAATGCCTTTCTCCCTCTTTCAGTAGAGTAATACCACTTCTGCCCCTTTCTCTCCCTGCAGGTTGATAACTTCCCTCTCTCCTCTCTCCTATAGGTGAATAACAACGTGGCGGTGTGCCTGTTGTACCTGGGCCGTCTGAAGGAGTCCCTGAGCCAGCTGGAGGGCCTGGTGCAGCAGGACTCTGTCCTGTACCTCCAGGAGAGCATCCTCTTCAACCTCACCACCATGTACAAGCTGGAGTTGTCCCGAGCTGGAGCGTCCTCTTCAACCTCACCACCATGTACGAGCTGGAGTCGTCCCGCTCCACCCAGAAGAAACAGGCCCTGCTGGAGTCAGTGGCCTCCCGAGAGGGAGACTGCTTCAACACACAGTGCCTCAAACTGGTGTAGAGGGAACCAGGGAGGTATGGGACCCTTGTAGGTCACTATTAAGATTGGAACCAAACAATTGCCAGCACAGTGGGCCATCAGGAGGATAGTGTCCTAGTCTTGAGTTTCATAAGACTCCACTAAACAACATGGCCATTACCCTGCCTGAACTCCAGAGCAGGAACGCAAACTGTCCCTTCAGTGCAAATCCACTTCCCACGTTATAGTAGTAGTGATGCAAATGAAATGATTGTGTGACTCTGATAGCATATGTATGTGAATATATACAGAAGTGGGGGCTGCTGAGGGGAGGACGGCTCATAATGATGTCTGGAATGGAGTCAATGGAAAGGTATCATCCACATGGAAACCACGTCGTTGATGTGTTTGATACCATTCCATTGAATTCATTCCAGACATTATTATGAGCCGTCCTCCCCTCAGCAGCCTCCACTGACATTCAGTACAATGTTTTTAGACGAGGGAGACGTGTCACATTCCTGTGTGATTAAGACCGGAGTACATCATCAACCTGAAATCATGTTACTTCCCCCCCCAGATCTGTGACTTCGTCCTGTAAAATCAACCACAGGTCTTCTGTAACTTTTCAATTTTTTGACAAACGTTTGATTTGGCTCAGGATACACCCCTCTCCACAAAACAAAAGGAATGTAAAATAGATATGTAATAATTTAAAACTACATATTATAAGTAGGGAAATGTATAACTTGTAAAAATTATTATTGTATAAAATGATTTAATTGAATTATTCTAATGATCTCTGTATCACTGTTTGTTTACATGTTTAAATGAATATTGTTTATCCAAATAAACTGACCATCGTGCAAAAATAAAATAAGTGCATCATGTGGAGAAATGGCAAACAACAAATTGCAGGAATCTGGAAATACAATTGAAATGTGGTATGTGGATACTGTTGGTGAAAAGTGACAGACTAGCTAATGAGATGTTCATTAATAGACAATCAACTGAATGATTGAAAATAGAATTGCATATCAAGAAGATAATTAAACAGCATGATCATTACACAGGTGCACTTTGTGTTGGGGACAATAAAAGGCCACTCTAAAATGTGCAGTTTTGTCACACAACACAATGCCACAGATGTCTCAAGTTTTAAGGGAGTGTGCAATTGGCATGCTGACTGCAGGAATGTCCACCAGAGCGGTTGACAGAGAATTGAATGTTAATTTCTCTACCAGAAGCTGCCGCCAACGCTGTTTTAGAGAATTTGGCAGTACGTCTAACCGGCCTCACAACCGCAAACACGTGTAACCACGCCAGCTCAGGACATCCATATCTGGCTTCTTCACCTGCGGGATCGTCTGAGACCAGCCACCCGGACAGCTGATGAAATTTAGTATTTCTGTCTGTTATTATGCCCTTTTTTGGGAGAAAACTCATTCTGATTAGCTTGGCCTGGCTCCCCAGTAGGTGGGCCTAAGGTTGCGCCCCCGTCCAGTCATGTAAAATCCATAGATTAGGGCCTAATGGATTTATTTAAATTGACTGATTTCCTTATATGAACTGTAACAATTTTTTCTAGGACAGCAAATAAGATGATAGATTCATGCAGTGCTTTCAATATAATGGAGATCTTTTCACCTCTACCCTTGTCCACGGTGGAATGTGAATCCACAACCTTCTGGCTACTTTGCCATGTAGGCTAATGCTTATAAAATGAAGAACAGATTATGAAACTGCGTATCTGAAGGCTCTGGTCTGTCTAGGAGTGAGGGGAAGTGGTAGGCATGTAATATGCTATCCACTTTGGTTCATTATATTGGGTATAGGGGAGGGTCACTTGTTGTTTTTTCAAGCATTCGGGGAGGGTCAGGTAAAACTATATTTTACTGAAGGGAGGGCCATCTATTTTCAGTTCAGAGGTCCGATTTCCTCCAGGTATCCCTCATTATAAATAATGTAACAAAACATTAATTGTCATGTGAGGAGACTGAAATTCGTTTTTTTCACTCTATGCTATACCTTGTCCTCATAGTTGGGTAGTTTATCCTCGTGGATAATGATAATGTCGGAGTATCTCGTACAGCATTACTTTACAGCTCTTTTCCAGCGCTGGGTCTGTCTCATAAATATCAGCATCTAACTGAAGACAAGGACAGTACTGAATCAACCAGTCACCCTAGTCTCGCGAGGTCAGATCATCCTTCCAAACGTGAGCTGAGTCTGGGCGACTCAGACAATACTGTTTCATGCAATCTAATGTAGGTAGCTTCAGTCACATTTATTTGTATATGATAGTAAATAACAAAATAGCTAGCTAGCTAAACGTTGACACATTTTTCTTGATAGCTGAAGCTTGTTTAGCAAACAGCTAAAGTTATTATCAAGTTGCTCTTCGTATAGCTTCGTATAGCTTATATTATAAACTGGGTGGTTCGAGCCCTGAATTCTGATTGGCTGAAAGCCATGGTATATCAGACTGTATACCAC
The DNA here is from genome assembly GCF_029448725.1 of Salvelinus fontinalis. Classification (NCBI taxonomy): domain Eukaryota; kingdom Metazoa; phylum Chordata; class Actinopteri; order Salmoniformes; family Salmonidae; genus Salvelinus; species Salvelinus fontinalis. The sequence goes on along the minus strand of NC_074679.1, from coordinate 16,824,598 downwards.
GGGTATGACAAAACATTTCGTTTTACTGCTCTAATTATGTTGGTAACCAGTTTATAATAGCAATAATGCACCTCGGGGGTTTGTGATATGTGGCCAATATATCACGTCTAAGGGCTGTATCCAGGCACTCTGCGTTGGGTCGTAATAAAAAACAGCCCTTAGCCGTGGTATATTGGCCATATACCACACCTCCTCGGGCCTTATTGCTTAAGTATGTACTCTAGATCATTTGATTGATTGGCTTTTATCAGGTTGTTCCTTACTCGCTAGCTTGCTATTAGCTACAGCTAACTACCTTCCAGTAGAAAACGCCTGTAGTATCTGGGATCTACATCTGTTTATATTAGTTACTATGCTGTTACTAAGCGGTGATGTATTACGACAGTGTTACGTTATTACACCTAATAGGAAATGCACATGCGCACTATTGTGCCCGGGGCTGTAGAGCACGAGAGGTTTTGACTAAACGAAAACTAACTGTACTCCTGTTTCCTGCCTGGTCATTTCTCCACAACACAAATATTACAACGCCAAGCTTTTCTAACTCCTCCAAAGGCACAGGTCTGTTTGGGTTTAGTTTACGCGGCATCCTCTGATCTTTGTCAGAATCGTTCATGAACTAAGCCTCAATCAACACCATAGCACGGAATAAATGTTCAATAAAAGAGAGATGTCTCGCTAGTAACATAAGAAATCGCATGTGATAAAAACACAAATTATGACGTCACTTTGATATGGTAATGAGGAAACATTTTAACACATTGCACTGTCAATTAAGCATTAAAAAGTTGTTTTCAGTAGGCTAGAGCAGTAATTGAGGAGGGATTGTTTGCTAAGATCCCTACTTTCAACTCACTTCATCAAGACATGGAAACGAAGGTGGGACTGGGAACACTCGTATTGTCCATCCCACTGAATATCCTAATTGAAATAAATCAGTAGGCTACCATAATAGGTTGAATTCACTTAACTGTGTTTGACGAACCCAATTCATGGGTTTGATTATGTTTTGTTGTGGATTTTAGTTGTAATAACTAATTTGTTGGCAATCGGTGTCTTAGAAAAAACATGACTTACTGTAATGGGTAACTGGTAAAATATACACTGCACTGTAGCCTAGTGGAGCGTGCCAGCCAGCTATGGGTGCATGCCTGTTTGTAGCTTCATTGTACTATCCACAACTCACCACAAGGTGGCAGTCAAGTAGGTGGTGAGACAGACACCATTGCTGTGTTAATAGTTTGTCATTGAGATGCTAAAACTTGAGTCAGGATCATGTGATCCAGTGTTTTCTCATATCAGTGACAGCTGACTGGGTATTTAGCTGTAGCATAAATCACATTAATTGAAAAATACGCTTCGTATAGATGCTTCTTGAAGATCCAACACAGGAAAAATGGACTACTGGAATATGACAAACCCAACTAACAGAATCGTTGTCTACCTGTGTCACCAAATTGTTGTTCTGGAGCAGACATAGACCCTCGCTGCCAGGTTCATTGCGTGCGCATAAGGGTCTTGACTCTTTCAGCAGGCTCAACCCCGCGGTCCACATCCCAGAGGAACCAGAGAGAGGGCTGAGGTGATGTCTGGGCACAGAAACAGGAAGTGACTTGGTGTTGCTAAGGGTGACAGGCAGCAGTGTTTTGGTCATGGTATTGTTGGATGGGCCCTTATAAATGTCTTCTGTTGCTATGCTAAAAGTTGGAGCTTCCTAGGAGAGAGAGATAGAGTGGAGTTGACGTACAGTACATGTGTTTCATTCAATAATAAAATAATATATGCCATTTAGCAGATGCTTTTATCCAAAGCGACTTACAGTCATGCGTGCATACATTCTATATATGGGTGGTCCCAGGAATCAAACCCACAACCCTGACAGTACAGGTACCATGCTCTACCAACTGGGCTACAAAGGACCAGTAAGCTTCATTCAGTCAGTTAAAGGTGACTTAAACCACAAACAGTGCAAATGCTGTAGTATCTGTGTGCTTGTCCTGAAGGACACCAACTAGAAGAATGAAAAGCTTTTTGGTCAAAAAGAAAACCATAATTGCATCATTATGTAAACTCTATTGGTGGGATATTTTGGTCTGTTGTCTTGTATTCTCTCAGTGGGATTTTTATTCACACTGATTATCTGAGACATGTTAGTGTGAGAAATGAGGGCTACTTCACACATAACTGTGAATCATATTAACCACAGTGCGGATTCTGTGAAATAAGACCAAATGTTTTGTAATTTAGCAGACGCTCTTATCTAAAGCGACTTAAAGGAGCAATTAGGGTTAAGTTCCTTGCTCAATGGCACATCGGCATGTTTTTTACCTAGTCGGCTGGGGGATTCAAACCAGCAACTTTTGAGTTACTGGCCCAATGCTCTTAACCGCCAGGCGTACTGCCACCTGACCACCATCCCAGGTTATACATACAGACTTAAAGAATAACAAACTTTCCTTCTACTGGACATGACCACATGACCTCATCTGGGTGTGGAAATTATGACATTCAATCAAAAATATACTTGTGATGACCTCAGCTTGGATAGATCTTCATCCATGATATCACATGTTCTTATGGGATGACATGATGTACAGAAAGGAAAGAGGCTGCCAAACAACTGCTTTGTGTTTCACAATGATGATCCCATTTGGAGTGGCACAGGACAACATAGAGGCATTGTGCATAGACTACAGAGTGTATTACCCCTTGGATTATTTGTCTTTTCCGGTATCAAGAGTTGCAGTGAAGATAATGTCAAAAATAGCAATGGCCAAGACCAGGTAAGAGCACCATGTTGCCAACTGAGAGTATCTCAACAAGATAATCACCATTCTGTTTGTTTCTGTGTGTGGTGTGTTTGTTCTTTCATTGTGCAAAACATTACGTCAGCACACCACACCCACACAAGTGACATACATGTACATGTGAACAGAAGTGTTTGAGGCGACTCAGTGACCTAACACGACACAGGAAAAAGCAGAGGAGTGGATGGCTATTCCTGTGAAATAAGAGTTTCTGTTCTGTTTTTGTTTGTTTTGGTTGCTTCTGTTTTTGTTTGTACTTAGTGATTTGATGACATAGAGAAATGGATATTCCTCATTGTTGTGTCCTTATTTGGCTCTATGTCTTTCACCCGTTTTAGGTTGTGCTCCAGATTCCAGAAGTCCCTTTCACATGTCCCAACAGCAGTAGAACACCCACAATGACCTCACAGCAACTCCAACCATACTCATCGACACTGTAAACAATATACTGTACTACACATTTAGCTCAGCAAGCTAATTTAGTTTGTTTTTATGTGAGTGGGCCGGGTGGTAAGCTGTCTAACTGCCAAAGTCCTGAAGAGCCTGGCAGCCCCAGCCCTAGCTAGCTCAGAAAATGTTAGTGACTTGGACTGCCAATGGGTTGGGTTGAGTTGGGGGGGCTGGCTGGCTGTGCTGGACGTTCCCAGCATGGGAGAGAGAGAAGTGGCATAGCTCAGCTGTCAGGAGTGGAGAGGGGAGCGAGGGACCCAGCCAGGCAGCCAGCCTCCAAACCAAACTGCTTCAGCTGCTAACAGCTCCTAGTGACTGCAGCATAGTAGTTAAATATAGACCTATGCGTTTGCCTCCGTCTCCACACTGAAAGACTGGGGACAAAGGAGGAGTAAATGAAAAGACCTGGACGTGTGACAAAGGACATCACACTGCTGCACCTCTCTCTCCCCGCTGAGCAACGGCTCCTTTCAAACACAGACAGAGTGGGAGTGGGAACAGAACTGTGCCTCCATGCCTGTCTCCCTCCTCCGCCAAGGCTTTCTCTCCTTTATTTTGTCTTTCTCACCCTCACTCCCTTGCATTCTCTTTCTGTCACAAACACTCTCCCACTGACTCCTCAAAAAGTGTATATCTTTGGCTGACTTACAGAGAAAGAAAAAGGGAGTGTGGTGAGAGAGAGAGACAAAGAGAGAGAGAGTGTAAAGAGAGTGTGTGCATGAGAGAGGGGTGAGAGGGAAGTAGGGAGAGTGGATAAGCGAGTAGAGAGAGAGCGAGAGAGAGGACTAGACCCAGCTCTTGTTGCTGTAGCATTTCCTTCTTGACCTGGAATCCTAGAGGAGGAGAAGTGCGAGAGCAGAGCTTGTCCATGGTGATGGCATTCATTCTGTAGCAGGGCAGCTGAACAGGAGTAGCATTAAGAAGAGGTCTTCAGAGGACATTCACATACAGAAGGGCAGACTGAGTCACTCCTGTAGGATTACCTTAAGCACCACTCCAAACCTAACCCTGGGGACCAGAAAGAACAGGTAAGAAAGTACAGCTTACTCTCTTCTACACAGTGTGCTCCAGTGAAAGCATGCTTCTCTCATCTCTACTCAGTGTGGGATGTTAAACCATGTGCCCATGCCGTGGCAGGAGATAAACTTATCAGCTGAAATGCTCTAGTATTATGAGTTTGAAATGCTGAGAGCTATTACTGTTGCTGGACTTTGTCAGTGCTGTTCTGCACAGATATACTGTAGGTTACAGAATACCGTGTGAAGGAACACTATTTTAATGGACTCTGTCTGCCTGCTTTGTGCAGTATGAATGGGTTCAAATCCATGCTGTCTACATACATTAAAACACATTGAGTTGATGACATGTTTTAAGAGAGGAAAGGTCTTTTGACTGTTCTCGGGAGGTAGAATGGTCATTAGGAGTTAGACACTGGCACTGAGACAGCACACACAGGAAAGAGAAAGTCATGAATCTAATGTACCATATAAATCACTACTTATTCCTCTGTCATTGTTATATAAAAGCAGTGTGAGAACCCCTTCTAGTGTTATACTAGCAAGAAAAGCCTTGTGAGGACTTAGAGCTGACAGCATAATCCAGACAAATAACGTTCTCCTGAGATATTTAGGCTGGGAGATAAGGAATAACTCATCCAGCTTCCTCCGTTAACATTAGGAATGGATCGTCTCCTCGAACCTTGTCCGGGGGGGTTCAACTTGTTGTGAAACAACATATTTTCTACGTGGTTATTCATTCATTTTAATTATGTCAAATTATTTCATTTATCACCAGGCCATCAATCATAGAACATGCATGTATATTTGGTTCTCATAAGAACTAATCAATTTGTGAAGACATACATCACACTGTCTAGCTGAGCCAAATGAAATGTGCAACATATCTCTCTTTTATAGGGAATGCAAGAAAAGGGTTCCAAAAGGGTTCTTCGACTGTCCGTATAGAATAACCCTTTTTGGTTCCAGGCAGAATCCTTTTGAGTTCCATGTAGCACCTTCTGTTGAAAGGATAATCACATGGAACCCCCTAAAAGTTCTACTTGGAACCAAACGGGTTCTACCTGGAACCAAACGGGTTCATCTACGTATGTGTTCTCCTAAGGTGACAGTCGAAGAACCCTTTTAGGTTCTAGATAGCACCTTTTTTTCTTAGAGTGTTCAGGCATACTTTAAGTTAACTGTCATCCATCTCCTTAGCACCTATCTGTCTCTGTATTGCTCCTAATGCAGACCAGCTCTGGAAGAGAGAGGAGAGCTAACTGTTCACACTCCAGCTGATGTGGTCCCCTAACACTTAATAATATCATGGTAGATACAGGGAGGAGGGGGAGAGAGAGAGATCTGTCATTAATATTTCTGCCACTTTGTCCAGGTCAGGGATAAGGAGATCCTTTCCTAATGTTAGTTTGAGTGGTTTACTTGAGTCTTGTGTGTTTTGTATCCAGGGGTTACTAAAGTTCATTCTTTTTACAATGTTTGAAGAGTAATCAAGTCAGACATATCTATTCAGACAGACCAAGCTGTCATAGGCTTATCTATTCAGACAGACCAAGCTATGTCATTGGCTCATACAAGTGGCACAGGTGCAGAGAGAGTATTCGCTTACTCAAACTGCGTCCCTCTCCACTGAGATGCCCGTCGCCTCAAATCACCTTATGTCACTACATTATTATGATCTTGTATCACTTACTTCTGATCAGTGAGATGATAAGGACATGGCTAAGTTATGAGGTAATGTAGCTCTTTCAGCAGTGGTAGATTGGGAAAAAGATACCACTCCACTGTGGTGTTTATCGACCAGGCTTTTCCATTGACAGCACACTGTAGCAATGGACAGCCAGTTCTTAATTGTATTTTGTGTAGCCTGCATAGCGATTCTGGTAGGATGTAGGCTACGTCATGCACTTGGCTTGGAAATGTCTACAACATTGGATAGAAAGTATCCAATGCTGTAGTTATAGAGAGGGAGCGAGCGTATATGTTAAGGGTGATTGTATCTGCCTGGCATGTGTCCACTGTCCAGTGCACTGCCATCAGCACTCTCTGGAATGATCTGGTAACAGAGGTCTGCTTCACGTGGTCAACTCGTCGCTTTTGGGAGTGGGCCAGACTGTAGCCTGTAGTGTGTTGTGTGAGTGGGGGAGGTTGGAGGAGTGACCCTGGCTCTGTCCCTTGTTGAGGCCAGACAGAGGGAGCTGGGCTGGGGCTGGTCACTATACTCCCAGTGGTCACAGTGGTGCAGCCTTCAGACCTGCTGGTGAGATTCGGCAACAGCTGTCCCCGGCACGTGTCATCCCCATTACTATGACACTAAGCCATGAATGTAGAGAATGTGTTCCAGACCTTCTGGGTTTTACATAGAATAATGCTTCTTACGTTTCCATGTTTTGAAGTGTAAAGGAAAACCACAGTGCTTCAGCAGCATACATGGAATGACCATGCAGCTGGTGGGCTTTGCTCTCTTATAAAGTTCATAGTAAACCATCTTGACATTCTCCAAATATTGTGACGAGTGAAGTCCTCTCCTTCAATGTGATATCTTAAAGGAATCTTTTAAATCCTAAGCCTTTTGTATGTCACAGATGTATCTATATTAATCGTCAGTAGCTTGGGATAGTGATGCTATTCATTGCAAATGGTTCTGGCCCTATTCTAACTGACCTTCGCCCTCTCTTCTCGCTAGAAAAAGCAGTCATTCCAAGAAACTTCTTGCTGAACTTTTGAAAGGTTCAGGTAGGGAGACTGAATTCCCTGAAGTGAGTCTTATTGTAGTAATAACTGATCTCAAGTCAACCAGGCTGCGTCTCGCTTCCTGTCTTCCTCCCAGTCAGTGGGGGAGTGACATCATGATAGACTGCTGGAGACTTCCATTTCTTCTGTGATGTCATTTATTTGGATGGTTTTGCACATATTTGCTGACCAATCCATGATTCAGAAATAGAGCTGCCTTATCGCCCTGGGTTCTCAGTGTCTGCAGTGGCTGACTGTTGGAGTTTTTTTAATAAATTTTTTATTTAACCTTTATTTAACTAGGCAACTCTTGAGTTGGACAGACGACTCAAGTTAGGCTAAATGTGTATAACTTTTTTTCAGCAGTGTGAAAGGGTCATGTAATGTCATGTAATGTCATGTGCATCACACATGGACAGATCAGAGCAGACCATGAAATTGTATGGAATTATGGCCTAGTAAGGGGCGCAACTTTGGTTTTAGAAGTGGGGGGGACATAATATATATATACACTCCAAATAGCCTACCCGACCACTCGGAGGCGTCCGCATGGTCCTACAGCACACTGTTGCCTCGTTTTGTATCACATTCCAATGATAAAACTGGAGGGGACAAAAATCCAATTTCAGAATGTGGGTGTGTTCACATGTATGTGAGTGTGCTTCACCCATGTGTAATTTGCAGCCTCTATATGGTCTTTTTGCAACATTCAGAACATGCCTTGTTCCCCGCCCCCTTAGAATCTCCTTTTAAACATGATATCCAATCATGTCATGTTACTCAAGGAATTTGGTGCTTGATTGGTTGGTGTCCATTTACAGATTCTGTAAACCTACTCCATGCTGTTCCCTCAATAGATCAAGTGAATTGGGTTGCTACCCAGCACAGTAGAGTAGTGAATATCATATCTGTTGGCTCTTGGAGACAAACAAGCTTCATTCAGAGCAAAAGGAGATAAATGTACACATGTACGATCTTAATTTTATCACCCTGTTTCAGGAGAACTTGCAATGCAGGAAATTTAAAATGTGTAGTGTGAGGTTTAAAAGGGCTTCTGTAATTTCCACTTGTCAGAGTCTGAAATGTCAGACTTGATTTTCACTTACGAAAAATGTATCAACCCCTACAAAAATGTCCATCAATTATTATCCACATAATAACGCACATTTCCTATTGCTGCAGGATTATTTTACTGCTGTAGCAAACTGGCTCAAATTAAGATCCTACATCTGTATGTGAATTGCATTGCCTTTGATAGGCCTACAGTGTACATACAGTATTAGGGCCTACTAGATGCACCATCTTCATCTACTGAAGGTCCCTGTAGAACTTCTGTCCCTCATGTACAGATAAAGTCAGAAGTTTACATACACCTTAGCCAAATACATTTAAACTCAGTTTTTCACAATTCCTGACATTTAATCCTAGTAACAATTCCCTGTCTTAGCTCAGTTAGGGTCACCACTTTATTTGAAGAATGTGAAATGTCAGAATAATAGTAGAGAGAATGATTTCTTTCAGCTTTTATTTATTTCATCACATTCCCAGTGGGTCAGAAGTTTACATACACTCAATTAGTATTTGGTAGCATTGCCTTTAAATTGTTTAACTTGGGTCAAACGTTTCAGGTAGCCTTCCACAAGCTTCCCACAATAAGTTGGGTGAATTTTGGCCCATTCCTCCTGACAGAGCTGGTGTAACTGAGTCAGGTTCGTAGGCCTCCTTGCTCGCACACGCTTTTTCAGTTCTGCCAACAAATTTCTATGGGATTGAGGTCAGGGCTTTGTGATGGCAACTCCAATGCCTTGACTTTGTTGTCCTTAAGCCATTTGCCACAACTTTGGAATTATGCTTGGGGTCATTGTCCATTTGGAAGACCCATTTGCTGTAACGGCGGTCCTCCTCCTCTTCGACCGAAAAGGAGGAGTATTGAGGAAACCAAGGCGCAGCGAAGTTTGAACACATATTTATTTAAACGAAAACACGAACTTGATTAAACTAACAAAACAACAAACGGTGTAGACAGACCTAAACGACGAACTTACATAAAACAAGTAGAACGCATGAATAGGACAATTAGACTACACAAACCGTAACAGTCCCGTATGGTGCAAACAATTACACAGACACGGAAAACAATCACCCACAACGAACACTGTGACAACGCCTACCTAAATATGACTCTTAATTAGAGGAACGCCAAACACCTGCCTCTAATTAAGAGCCATACCAGGCAACCCAAAACCAACACAGAAACAGAAAACATAGAATGCCCACCCAACCTCACGTCCTGACCAACTAACACACATAACAAACTAACATAAATAGGTCAGGAACGTGACATAACCCCCCCCATAAGGTGCGAACTCCGGGCGCACCAGCACAAAGTCTAGGGGAGGGTCTGGGTGGGCATCTGACCACGGTGGTGGCTCAGGCTCCGGGCGAGGTCCCCACCCCACCATAGTCAATCCCAACCTCCATCTACCCCTAAAAATGCCCACCCATATCCCACAAAATCCTCTTTGTAACATCCATGACAGGGACAGCACCGGGACAGAGGGATAAATCAAGACAGAGGGATAGATAAGAATAAAGAGGTAGATCAAGATAGAGAGGGAGATCATAATAGAGGGGCAACTCCGGACTGAAAGGCAGCTCCGGACAGAGAGACAGCTCTGGACTGAGGGGCAGTTCTGGGTATATAGCCCTTTCTGGCTGAAGGGCAGCTCATGGCTGACTGACGAATCTGGACGCTCATGGCAGGCTGACGGCTCTCGACGCTCATGGCAGGCTGACGGCTCTCGACGCTCATGGCTGGCTGACGGCTCTCGACGCTCATGGCTGGCTGACGGCTCTCGACGCTCATGGCTGGCTGACGGCTCTCGACGCTCATGGCTGGCTGACGGCTCTCGACGCTCATGGCAGGCTGACGGCTCTCGACGCTCATGGCAGGCTGACGGCTCTCGACGCTCATGGCTGGCTGACGGCTCTCGACGCTCATGGCTGGCTGACGGCTCTCGACGCTCATGGCTGGCTGACGGCTCTCGACGCTCATGGCTCTCTGACGGCTCTGGCTGCTCATGGCTCGCTGGCGGCTCTGGCAGATCCTGTCTGGTTGGCGGCTCTGGCAGATCCTGTCTGGTTGGCGGCTCTGGCAGATCCTGTCTGGTTGGCGGCTCTGGCAGATCCTGTCTGGTTGGCGGCTCTGGCAGATCCTGTCTGGCGGGCGGCTCTAGCGGCAACTGTCTGGCGGGCGGCTCTAGCGGCTCCTGTCTGGCGGACGGCTCTGTAGGCTCATGGCAGACGGGCGGCTTTGCAGGCTCATGGCAGACGGATGGCTCAGACGGCGCTGGGGAGACGGATGGCTCAGACGGCGCTGGGGAGACGGATGGCTCAGATGGCGCTGGTGAGACGGATGGCTCAGATGGCGCTGGTGAGACGGATGGCTCTGGCCGGATAAGGCGCACTGTAGACCTAGTGCGTGGTGCCGGAACTGGAGGCACCGGGCTAAGGACACGCACCTTCATACTAGTGCGGGGAGCAGGGACAGGGCACACTGTACTCTCAAAGCCCACTCTATACCTGGTGCGTGGTACCGGCACTGGTGACACCGGGCTGAGGACAAGCACATCAGGATTAGTAGGGGGAGAAGATACAGTGTGTACAGGGCTCTGGAGACGCACAGGAGGCTTAGTGCGTGGTGCCGGAACTGGAGGCACCGAACTGGATACACGCACTACAGGGAGAGTGCGTGGAGGAGGAACAGGGCTCAGGAGACGCACTGGTAGCCTAGTGCGTAATGTAGGCACTGTAGGTACTAGGCTGGGGCGGGGAGGTGGCGCCGGAAATACCGGACCGTGGAGGCGTACTGGCACTCTTGAGCATTGAGCCTGCCCAACCTTACCTGGTTGAATACTCCCGGTCGCCCGACCAGTGCGGGGAGGTGGAATAACCCGCACCGGCCTATGTAGGCGAACCGGGGAAACCATGCGTAAGGCAGGTGCCATGTATGCCGTCCCGAGGAGACGCACTGGAGACCAGACGCTTTGAGCCGGCCTCATGACACCTGGCTCAATACCCAATCTAGCCCTACCAGTGCGGGGAGGTGGAATAACCCGCACTGGGCCATGCACTCGTACAGGAGACACCGTGCGCTCTACTGCGTAACACGGCGCCTGCCCGTACTCCCGCTCTCCACGGTAAGCCTGGGAAGTGGGCGCAGGTCTCCTACCTGCCCTTGGCCCACTACCTCTTAGCCCCCCCCCCCCCCCCCAAGAAATTTTTGGGTGTTACTCACGGGCTTTTTGGGCTTCCGTGCCAGACGCTTTCCCTCATAACTCCGGTTCCTCTCTCCGGTAGCCTCTGCTCTCCTCAGTGCCTCCAGCTGTTCCCATGGGAGGCGATCCCTACCAGCCAGGATCTCCTCCCATGTGTAGCAACCTTTCCCGTCCAATATATCGTCCCAAGTCCATTCCTCCTTCTTTTCCTGTCCCTTACTCCGTTTACTCCGCTGCTTGGCTCTGGATTGGTGGGTGATTCTGTAACGGCGGTCCTCCTCCTCTTCGACCGAAAAGGAGGAGTATTGAGGAAACCAAGGCGCAGCAATGTTTGAACACATATTTATTTAAACGAAAACACGAACTTGATTAAACTAACAAAACAACAAACGGTGTAGACAGACCTAAACGACGAACTTACATAAAACAAGTAGAACGCATGAATAGGACAATTAGACTACACAAACCGTAACAGTCCCGTATGGTGCAAACAATTACACAGACACGGAAAACAATCACCCACAACGAACACTGTGACAACGCCTACCTAAATATGACTCTTAATTAGAGGAACGCCAAACACCTGCCTCTAATTAAGAGCCATACCAGGCAACCCAAAACCAACACAGAAACAGAAAACATAGAATGCCCACCCAACCTCACGTCCTGACCAACTAACACACATAACAAACTAACATAAATAGGTCAGGAACGTGACATTTGCGACCAAGCTTTACGTTCCTGACTGATGCCTTGAGATGTTGCTTCAATATATCCACATAATTGTCCTCCCTCATGATGCCATCTATTTTGTGAAGTGCACCAGTCCCTCCTGCAGCCAAGCACCCCCACAAAATGATGCTGCCACCCCCGTGCTTCGCGGCTTAGATGGTGTTCTTCAGCTTGCAAGCCTCCACCTTTTTACTCCAAACATAACGATGGTCATTATGACCAAACAGTTCTATTTTTGTTTCATCAGACCAGAGGACATTTCTCCAAAAAGTACAATCTTTGTCCCCATGTGCAGTTGCAAACCATAGTCTGACTTTTTATGGCGGTTTTGGAGCAGTGGCTTCTTCCTTGCTGAGCGGCCTTTCAGGTTATGTCGATATAGGACTCGTTTTACTGTGGATATCAATACTTTTGTACCTGTTTCCACCAGAATCTTCACAAGGTCATTTGTTGTTGTTCTGGGATTGATTTGCACTTTTTACACCAAAGTACGTTCATCTCTAGGAGACAGAACGCGTCTCCTTCCTGAGCGGTATGACAGCTGCGTGGTCCCATGGTGTTTATACTTGCGTACTATTGTTTGTGCAGATCAATGTGGTACCTTCAGGCATTTGGAAATTGCTCCCAAGGATGAACCAGACTTGTGGAGGTCTACAATTTTTTTTCTGAGGTTTTGTCTGATTTCTTTTGATTTTCCCATGATGTTAAGCAAAGAGGCACTGAGTTTGAAGGTAGGCCTTGAAATACATCCACAGGTACATCTCCAATTGACTCAAATTATGTCAATTAGCCTATCAGAAGCTTCTAAAGCCATGACATCATTTTCTGGAATTTTCCAAGCTGTTTAAAGTCACAGTCCACTTAGTGTATGTACACTTCTGACCCACTGGGATTGTGATACAGTGAGTTGTAAGTGAAATAATCTGTCTGTAAACATTTTTTGGAAAAATTATTTGTGTCATGCATAAATTAGATGTCCTAACCGACTTGCCAAAACTATAGTTTGTTAACAATAAATGTGTGTAGCGGTTGAAAAACTAGTTTTAATGACTCCAACCTAAGTGTATGTAAACTTCCGACTTCAACTGTATGTGTCTTCCTTCTGTCATACATGACACTGCTGGGACTCCGTCCTCCTGGTGTTAAAAATACTTGTTTTTGCTAATGGTAGAAACTCATTGAACCTCATCTGCAATCAGAAGACTGTGTATGTAATGTGGTGATGAAGAGGATACAACGAGTAGAAACCTTGTAGGGAAAGTAATATTCTGCCCCAGCAGGATGACATGTCAGGTGTAAGAAATATTGATGCAGAGTATAAATAGAAGTAGGCCAGATCACTAGACAAACTGCACCATGGCCAATATACATATACAGTAACCAACAGAACTGGGACCATGTCATCTAGTATTTATAAATTCTAAGTGAAACAAAGTATTATGAAATTCCAAGTGAAATAAGAATATATTGTAAACACAAATTCCATGTGTAATTTAGTGATATAATACCAATCAACAAGAAATATGTATACTGTAAGTGTGTTCAGCTGTCTCAACCGACAAAAGACGTCATCACTCTTCAGTTTAACTAAATTTGCCTCTGAAACACGTCTGTTATGTAATATTTGACCCTGAAAGGTCACTGTTTGTCTGCAGAGGAATGTGTCTGCAGAAAGCTGAGACATACCAGTCTGTAGCAGTACATGGAAAAGAGGGACTTGTAAAAACAGTAATACTAACATTTGAATCACGACAATCTCTGTAACAGTTTTGAGTCAAGGTTGATTAAAACATCTGTTTATTGAAATTCTGATATTTTCTGGTAGAGTCATGTTTTCCTTGTTAAGATGGAATTGCCTTTGGACCCCACAGTATTTGATCAGGTCTGCAGGCGTGGTGCGTTGCTAAACTCCTTCATGCTGAGGCACAGTTCCCAGCCCATATTTAGTCACGTTGGGTTCATAGCGTGGCTACCCACTGGGCATGGACGACAGTTCAACGTCTATTTTTGATTTACATTTGGTTGAGTTGTCAACTAAGGTCAATTCAATGTGAAATCAACCAAAAATATTACTATGACATTGGATTTAGGTGAAAAGTTGGTTGAAAAAAATACGAAATTGCCTTACGCTGATGACTTTTTGCAAATCCAATGAGTTGTCCACATTGATTCAACGTCATCACATTGAAATGACGTGGAAACAACACGTTGATTCAACTAGTTTTTGCCCAGTGAGTATATCAAACTCCCCCAATCAAACTATACGTTTTTCCAAAGAGTTCGGAGGGCCCCTGAAATCCCGACAACTGCTGTCACTCGTGTCTCAGGGAGCAGGAGCTATCTATCAACTAAGGCTGACATCACAGGCCAAATCAGGACCATGTAGCCATGCAGTCTGGGAGGGACCTCTGGAGGAGCACTGGGAGAAGAGGTAGAGGTCTCACACAAACAACAACAACTCTAGACAGGTCTGGGAAAGACTTCACATCCACTGGCTAAATCAGGCCCTCCAACAAAGTTTGTTTATTTTCACGGTATGTCCACACACCTTGTGGTTGAATTTGGATTGTATGTAGGTGGTGTAGCTGTAGCCAAACATTGTTGCTTTTCAATGATCATTTGAGCAGTATGTTGTGCCCCAACCTAAAGCAGTTGGACTCCCTTTCAGTGAAAGGCATCTGTTAACTTGCTGATCACAGCTAAAGTGATAGGGCTCCTTTTCTCCAGCATGGACCAGGAGAACGTGTGTTGGGGTCGGAGACCCTATAAATACCCTGAGTGACAGCTGGCCATGACCGCCAGGGTCTAGCCTGGCTATGTGGGGGTAGACATGGGACCCAACCTTACTTTAGTCCCATGCCTTCACAGGCCCCACAGATCATTAGGCCCTGGCCTTCTCATCAGAGGGAACTTGGGCGTTTGATGCAGGCAGTCAGACAGTAACATACTACAGATGACTTGGATTCCATGGATTTGTGGGCATGCTGGTCAGGGGTACCCAGTGAGGGCTCATTGTCCATTAGCCAGCTCCCTCCACATTAGGGAAGAAGGGAATGCAACATGCAGGAATGGTATGTGAGGCTCAGAGGCAACGTGGCTTTGGAATCCCCATTTGCCCTCTTAGAATTCACTTCACTCACAACAGTTGCAAACCATTTAGCTGAAACGGAGAGTCATGCTGTAGGAATCTGATTGAAATGTAAATATAAAACACAACAATTGGAAGGAGTTAAGGGTATTGAGAAGGTTTTGTTATCATTGCGCCTTGGTGAAATTGGAGTAATAGATCATTATCCTGAAATGGTCTATTTGAACAGTGTCCAGTCGGCTATCTATCTAACCTCAGTTCCATGTGAATGTTGAGCTTTCCCTGCTTAACTCCCAATCAGCTCATTACCCTTGAATCAAAGTAATGCATGTTCCAGCTGATAGCATTACACTATACATACAGAACTGTGGGAATAAGAACCGGTTTAATTAAACTGTGCTAGAGGAAAAATAAATGTGTTCTTGGAGTTTGGAATCATAGGTGGAAGCCAAAGGAGCCAGAAGTTGGAGCTAAAGTATTTATCCAAAGTTAAATGGAGGATGAAGCCCAAATTGACTAGGGAGAAGTGATACTGACTCTACAGAGCTGTTGCATAGTTACATATTGGAAGTGTGCATGTACTTGAATAATAAATGCAAGTTTTACTTTGAATGTACTTAGGTTCATGTCCTGACCATGAGTTCAAAACAATATCCAGAGTTTTGAAGTACGTAGGTGCTTTCAAAATATGGTCTCCATCGATTGTGTCTGATTCCTCTCTGACCTCTTACAACCTCTCTTAACTCACCTTTTAAACCAGACGAAGACCACATAAATGTGTGATCAGTTGAGAGCCAGTGGATTGGTCACTGTGTTATTCTTATCTCAGTGGTTACAGTAATACTCAGTAAAGCCTATCGATCCAAACACTGTGGTGAACAGTGGTGTAAAGTGCTTAAGTAAAAATACTATAAAGTACTACTTAAGTCGTTTTTCTGGGGTATCTGTACTTTATTTTACTATTTACCTAACACCAGTCTCAACGTCAACAGTGAAGAGGCGACTCCGGGATGCTGGCCTTCTAGTCAGAGTTCCTCTCTCCAGTGTCTGTGTTCTTTAGCTCATCTTAATCTTTTATTTTTATTGGCCAGTCTGAGATATGGCCTTTTCTTTGAAACTCTGCTTAGAAGGCCAGCATCCCGGAGTCGCCTCTTCACTGTTGGCGTTGGGACTGGTCTTTTGCGTGTACTATTTAATGAAGCTGCCAGTTGAGGACTTGTTAGGTGTCTGTTTCTCAAACTAGACACTCTAATGTACTTGTCCTCTTGCTCAGTTGTGCACCGGGGCCTCCCACTCCTCTTTCTATTCTGGTTAGAGCCAGTTTGCGCTGTTCTGTGAAGGGAGTAGTACACACCTTTGTACGAGATCTTAGGTTTCTTGGAAATTTCTTGCATGGAATAGCCTTCATTTCTCGGAACAAGAATAGACTGACGAGTTTCAGAAGAAAGTCTTTATTTCTAGCCATTTTGAGCCTGTAATCGAACCCAAAAATGCGGATGCTCCAGATACTCAACGAGTCTAAAGAAGGACAGTTTTATTGCTTCTTTAATCAGCACAACCGTTTTCAGCTGTGCTAACATAATTGCAAAAGGGTTTTTTAATGATCAATTAGCCTTTTAAAATGATAAACTTGGATTAGCTAACACAACGTGCCATTGGAATCTAATCTTTTGCTGGAGTCAAGTACAGTACAGTACTGTAGATGTTACATCATGTAACGGCAGTCTAGCTCTTCCTCCTCCTCGGACGAGGAGAGGCGAGAAGGATCAGAGGACCAATGTGCAGCGTGGTAATTAGACATAATGAATTTAATAAAACAAAACAAGACACTATACAAACTGACAAAACACACTAACCGTCACAGTCCCGTGTAGCACCAACACTGACACAGGAACAATCACCCACAAACAAACAGTGAGAACAGCCTACCTTAATATGGTTCTCAATCAGAGGAAACGTCAAACACTTGCCTCTAATTGAGAACCATATCAGGCAACACATTTAACCCAACATAGAAACAGACAAACTAGACACACAACATAGAATTCCCACCCAGCTCACGTCCTGACCAACACTAAACAAGCAAAACACATACGAACTCTGGTCAGGATGTTACACATCATCAAGGCATAGAGTGTAACCTTGGTACCCTTTATCCTTGGCTGCACCTGTCCTGGCAGGGCTGAGGAGCGGCATAGCAGTGGGTACTGGGTAGTCTACTGTGCTAGAGAAAATCACTCCAGTTTAACTCAATGTGATGTAATTATACTGTAATGTACTACGGGGCATGGAAAGCAGTCTGAGTAGCCCAATTCAGCACTTGAGATGGCTTTTCTTCTCTCTTATTTTGGAAGATCTTTTCTTTCAACCCTTTCTTGCACCTGGACCTTTTTCCAGGAAACATTTGAGATTAGGGTAGATTCGTTTCAGACGCCATTAAGTCATTCTGATCAGTAAGAGCTCTGCAGAGTCAGACCGCTACTAAAGAGGAAGATAAACAAATCCCTGAGGAGTGAGCTGAAACCTCCAGTGAACCGCTGTCAGAACCCTGTATCACACATACATACAGTACAGTCAGGCCTGCTTTGCTCCCAGTCTCATAGCTCTCCTAGTGAACATCTTGTTTTCATCGAGGTTAGAATGAGTTACGGTTCTTTATTGATGTTCACAGTCCCAGTGTTGTGCTGTTCTGGCTACGGATTGCGTTGTTTCAACGGTCCCAAGGAGGTGGGTCACACACCTAATTGAGCCTCGAACTGATCTCAGAGCAGAGAGAGCGGTGGAGTCGTGTAGGGGAGAGAGAATGTGTGACATAGTTCTGTGAGCTCACTCAGCTCAAGACGGCTCTGAGGATGAGTCAGGGGTCGTGTGACATCACCTGCAAGGGAATTGTTCCTTATCTGTCAGTAATGATAAAAGTACTGATGTCATACTGTACCAGAACAGGATCACAGAGAGAACACTTGCTCACAGTAAGGGGACTGTAGTTGTTCCATTAATCACAACTCCTTCAAGGGACTGTAGTTGTTCCATCAATCACAACTCCTTCAAGGGACTGTAGTTGTTCCATCAATCACAACTCCTTCAGGGACCTGTAGTTGTTCCATTAATCACAACTCCTTCAGGGGCCTGTAGTTGTTCCATTAATCACAACTCCTTCAGGGGACTGTAGTTGTTCCATTAATCACAACTCCTTCAGGGGACTGTAGTTGTTTCATTAATCACAACTCCTTCAGGGGACTGTAGTTGTTCCATTAATCACAACTCCTTCAAGGGACTGTAGTTGTTTCATTAATCACAACTCCTTCAGGGGACTGTAGTTGTTCCATTAATCACAACTCCTTCAGGGGACTGTAGTTGTTTCATTAATCACAACTCCTTCAGGGGCCTGTAGTTGTTTCATTAATCACAACTCCTTCAGGGACCTGTAGTTGTTTCATTAATCACAACTCCTTCAGGGGACTAGTTGTTCCATTAATCACAACTCCTTCAAGGGACTGTAGTTGTTCCATTAATCACAACTCTTTCAGGGAGTAGGTGTAACGGCTGTCTTTCGGTGAGTTAGTAGACCAAGGCGCAGCGGGTTGTGAATACATAATGACTTTATTGCAAGACGAATAACAGACACGAAATACACTTGACTAATTTACAAAATAACAAAACGAACTAGACAGACCTAAACTACGAACTTACATGAAACGAAGAACACATGAACAGGAACGACCGAACGAACGAGACGAGACAGTACCGTGTGGTGCAAAAACACAGACACAGCGACAATCACCCACAAACAAACAGTGAGAACAACCTACCTTAATATGACTCTCAATTAGAGGAAAACGCAAAACACCTGCCTCTAATTAAGAGCCATACCAGGCAACCCAAAACCAACATAGAAACGGAAAACATAGACTGCCCACCCAAAACTCACGCCCTGACCATCACACACATACAACACAACGGAAAACAGGTCAGGAACGTGACAGAACCCCCCCCTCAAGGTGCGAACTCCGGGCGCACCCCTAAAACTCAAGGGGAGGGTCTGGGTGGGCATCTGTCCGCGGTGGCGGCTCCGGCGGGGGACGAGGACACCACTCCACCACTGTCTTTGTCCCCCTCCTTAGCGTCCTTTGAGTGGCGACCCTCGCCCCCAACCATGGTCCAGGAACCTTTACTAAGGCCCCTCCTACATAGAGGAGACAGCTCAGGACAGAGAGGTAGCTCAGGACAGAGAGGTAGCTCCGGACAGAGGGACAGCTTAGGACAGAGGGACAGCTTAGGACAGAGGGACAACTCTGTACTAATGGCAACTCCGGACTGGGTGGCAGCTCCGGACTGAGTGGCAGCTCATGACTGAGTGGCAGCTCATGACTGAGTGGCAGCTCATGACTGAGTGGCAGCTCATGACTGAGTGGCAGCTCATGACTGTAGGGCAGCTCATGACTGTAGGGCAGCTCATGACTGTAGGGCAGCTCATGACTGTAGGGCAGCTCATGACTGTAGGGCAGCTCATGACTTTAGGGCAGCTCATGACTGTAGGGCAGCTCATGACTGTAGGGCAGCTCATGACTGTAGGGCAGCTCATGACTGTAGGGCAGCTCATGACTGTTGGGCAGCTCATGACAGAAGGGCAGCTCATGACTGTAGGGTAGCTCATGACTGGAGGGCAGCTCATGACTGGAGGGCAGCTCATGACTGGAGGGCAGCTCATGACTGGCTGGCGGCTCTGGCAGCTCCTGACTGTCTGGCGGCTCTGGCAGCTCCTGACTGACGGACGGCTCTAGCGGCTCCTGACTGACGGACGGCTCTAATGGCTCGGGACAGACGGGCGGCTCTAATGGCTCGTGGCAGACGGATGGCTCAGAAGGCGCTGGGCAGACGGATGGCTCAGAAGGCGCTGGGCAGACGGATGGCTCAGAAGGCGCTGGGCAGACGGATGGCTCAGAAGGCGCTGGGCAGACGGATGGCTCAGACGGCGCTGGGCAGACAGATGGCTCAGACGGCGCTGGGCAGACAGATGGCTCAGACGGCGCTGGGCAGACAGATGGCTCAGACGGCGCTGGGCAGACAGATGGCTCAGACGGAGCTGGGCAGACAGGCAGTGCAGAAGGCGTTGGGCAGACGGCCGACTCTGCCCTGCTGAGGCGCACAGTAGGCCTGGTGCGTGGTGCCGGAACTGGAGGTACCGGGATGACGGCACGCACTTCAAGGCTAGTGCGGGGAGCAGGGACAGGGCACACTGACCTCTCGAAGCGCACTATAGGCCTGGTGCGTGGTACCGGAACTGGAGGTACCGGGCTGAGGGCACGCACCTCAGGGCGAGTGCGGGGAGAAGGAACAGTGCGTACAGGGCTCTGGAGACGCACAGATGGCTTAGTGCGTGGTGCCGGAACTGGAGGCACTGGGCTGGAGACACGCACCATAGGGAGAGTGCGTGGAGGAGGAACAGGGCTCTTAAAATGCACTGGAAGCCTGGTGCGTGGTGTAGGCACTGGTGGTACTGGGCTGGGGCGAGGAGGTAGCGCCGGAAATACCGGACCGTGTAGGCGTACTGGATCCCTTGAGCACTGAGCCTGCCCAACCTTACCTGGTTGCATGCTCCCCGTAGCCCGTCCAGTGCGGGGAGGTGGAATAACCCGCACTGGGCTGTGTTGGCGAACCGGGGACACCATGCGTAAGGCTGGTGCCATGTAAGCCGGCCCAAGGAGACGTACTGGTGGCCAGATATGTAGGGCCGGCTTCATGACATTTGGCTCAATGCCCAATCTAGCCCTACCAGTGCGGGGAGGTGGAATAACCCGCACTGGGCTATGCACCCGTACAGGAGACACCGTGCGCTCTACTGCGTAACATGGTGTCTGCCCGTACTCCCGCTCTCCACGGTTAGCCTGGGAAGTTGGCGCAGGTCTCCTACCTGCCCTCGGCCCACTACCTCACTACCCCCACGCCCCCAAGAAATTTTTGGGTAGTACTTGCGGGCTTCCAGCCTTGCTTCCGTGCTGCCTCCTCATAACGTCGCCTCTCCGCTTTAGATGCCTCCAGCTCCGCCTTGGAACGGCGACACTCCTCTGGCTCTGCCCAGGGTCCTTTACCGTCCAGGATCTCTTCCCATGTCCAATCCTCCTTTTCCCACTGCTGCTGTCGTTGCTGTCCGTTAACCCGCTGCTTGATCTGGGTTTGGTGGGTGATTCTGTAACGGCTGTCTTTCGGTGAATTAGTAGACCAAGGCGCAGCGGGTTGTGAATACATAATGACTTTATTGCAAGACGAATAACAGACACGAAATACACTTGACTAATTTACAAAATAACAAAACGAACTAGACAGACCTAAACTACGAACTTACATGAAACGAAGAACACATGAACAGGAACGACCGAACGAACGAGACGAGACAGTACCGTGTGGTGCAAAAACACAGACACAGCGACAATCACCCACAAACAAACAGTGAGAACAACCTACCTTAATATGACTCTCAATTAGAGGAAAATGCAAAACACCTGCCTCTAATTAAGAGCCATACCAGGCAACCCAAAACCAACATAGAAACGGAAAACATAGACTGCCCACCCAAAACTCACGCCCTGACCATCACACACATACAACACAACAGAAAACAGGTCCGGAACGTGACAGTAGAAGAAAGGCTCTAAGCTCAAAGCTCTATGAAGTTTAACACATATAGTGCATGCACACACACAAATGCATTGATGACCTACATTAGCCATACTCAGCAGGTGGACCGAGGTTCGGACCTGGACCCAGAGTGGGGTCAATACGGACCGTGGGTCCCGACCAAAATAAATAAATGTATATACACTGACTACACCAAACAGAGTTAAAAATCCTTCTTTAACCTGTCTCCTCCCCTTCATCTACACTGATTGAAGTGACATCAATAAGGGATCATAGCTTTCACCTGGTCAGTGTATGTCATGGAAAGAGCAGGTGTTTTTAATGTTTTGTATACTCAGTGTATATATATTTTATATATAATAAAAAGAAGAAGAATTTTAAGAACTTAGATTTCAATGCAATTTGGTTGAGAGTTGTAATAGTATAATACACAAAGTACAATTTTGAAATGTAGTAGTGCATGGGCAGTAGTGCAGAAGCATAAATATCATACCCCCCAAAAATGCTAACCTCCCCTGTTATTGTAATGGTGAGGTTAGCATGTCTTGAGGGTATGATATAAAATGCTAACCTCCCCTGTTATTGTAATGGTGAGGTTAGCATGTCTTGGGGGTATGATATAAAATGCTAACCTCCTCTGTTATTGTAATGGTGAGGTTAGCATGTCTTGGGGGTATGACATTTGCGCATCTGCAACTTTTTCAGATGCACACAATAAGACATGACAAAATGTGTTGAATTGTAGGAAATTAGCTTAAAAACTGGAAAATATTATTTTCGCCAACAGGATGGGTGTGAACAGTTTGGGTTGGCATGGGTCCCGAGGTAGGGGTTTGTTACTATCCATCCATACTATCCACTAAAGACAATATCCATCCGGACCTTTGACCGCAGGGAATTTGTGTGACCGGACCTCATATAGTAGTTGAGTACCCCTGACCTACACTGTGTGCAGTGCACTTGACCCCAACGGACACAGATGACTCAACAGAACATGAATGCAATGTAACTCTAAAGATTCCTCTAACCTGGTCTTACTGTATAATATGGTGCATACAGACCATCATAGTTTAAGCCCTGTATTTCTTTTTGAGTTGGATCCCAGATTGTTTACAGATTAGCATGACAAACAAGCCAAACACCCAGGGGTGCTGCAAATGTTCCAGCGTCCTCCCATTCAACGTGTCACCACCCAGCATGAGATACTCTGTAAAAGAACAGGACATGTCATAAATACTTGTCAGGAACACACACACACACCACACACACTCCACCACCACATGCACACAATGTCGAGTGGTTTTGTATGTTGAGTATTTGTCTAAGCTCGGATGGAATAGAGAAAGGACAGATGCAGGACATGCTGCCTTGGAGCGCTCTTATAGTTGACCTCACACCTTATAATATTAGACACTTCCTCAAGTAGTTCTAATTTAACCTGTGTGTCTCCTGTCATTGAATATAAGACGGTCAGAAAAGGCACAGGATGTGGATGAGGGAGGATGGGTATGAAGTTGGGTTTCCAAGGCCAAGGCCATAAAACCGACTGTAAGTGATGTGTCTACAGTCTGAGTAGTGTCCAGGATGTTTATTTGTATTCTCTCTCTTTATATATCTCTCTCTGTCTCTCTCTCTCTCACTCTCTCTCACTCTCTCACTTTTCACATGCTTTCAATTGATGTTTGTACAGATTCTGTTGACATTAAGTATATTGATTTAGTTGACAATTTCCCTCACTTCATATTAAAATATGATTCCCTCTGTTATTTTTCTCTGGCCAGGTAGAGGATGAGGTCCAAGAGCAGTGGGGTGGAGAGCCCAGCCAATGGGGTACTCGGGGTTCCCCAGGCAACACAAGACATCAACCAGGAAGAGGATGTAAATCTACATACACCCATAAAGAGTCTGAAGGTCAAAGTTCAACCAAACATTGACGAGTTGGTGGAGGAGGTGGTGGTGGTCTCTGACATAGAGAAGTCAACCGAGAACAGCTTAGGTTCTAGTGAAAAAAGACTGGGAATCATGAACCTTACTGAAAAGGACCTTCTGATGCTGCTAGGGGTCATGGAAGGTGAGGTTCAGGTGAGTCTGATTCATATTGATAAACTACCGTATGATGATATTGTACATAGCTTAAAAGTTAACTGTGGAGTGAACCATTAATCTTGTCTGCTGGGATGTTGTTTACTGTCATTATCCACAAGGTGGAACCGATTGCCATGCTTTTTTGTAAACCCTCACAATATTTTTGTCCAAAATTAGATATATTTTTGTCTATACCTCTCTCTAGTGGCAGATATTGGTACTTACACACATTACAAAACATCACAGAAAACTCACTCTTACCTTTCCTTGTAAGAGTAGTCCCTTGGTGCCCTAAAGGAGATTCTTATAAACAATAACTTGCAAGGTTTTTTCCAAAGCACTAAGAGAGTGTGTTTTTTGTGTGTGTAACCCCCAGGCGAGGGAGGATGTTATCTGTGTGCTGAAGACTGAGAGGACACGTCCGGAGGCTCTGAAGTCCCACTATGGTTCTGCAGCTCCTACCACAGCCCTCCAGGCCCTACAGAGAGACAGCCTTCTCACCAACACACAAACACACATTGACAATGTCTACCAGAGGCCAATGGCTGAGGTTAGTCACCAACAGTACTGACAGATACTTATTACCTTACAAACCAATAATATTAATTGATTGTAGTATTCTTTTTTTTCTCTTTTTTTAAAATAAAATGTTATTCGTCATGTACACAGTTTACAACAGGTATAAAAGGTTAATTGAAACGGTTATGCGCTACAGTAGCACCTTCAACAATTGCAGTACCATGTAATTCATACAGACAAATCTCGATGTCAAATGTTGAAGATCTTTAGCTGTACACATTTTTGTCATGAAATCTACCAGTTTTGTTATACAATAAGGATGCATAGATCAACAAGACAGAAGTACACTAGTTGACTGAATAGTCAGTTATAGTCTAATGATTCTTCTGTGTTGTGTGTTCCTCAGCTGGACCGTCTGCAGGATAAACACAAGGACACGTATCGGCGCATGCTGGAACAGCTTCTATTGACTGAGAAGTGTCACCGCCACACCGTGCACGAGCTGGACAGCGAGAAGCGCAAACATGCTGACTACATGAACAAGAGTGACGAATTCACTAACCTATTGGAGCTTGAGAGAGAGAGGTAAGATGATGAGGGGGAGGAAGAGAGAGCGGTCAGAGGATGAGGGGGAGGAAGAGGCTCTAGTTAATTTCGTTCTGACCCAAAGCTGAGAGAATGAAAGTAAGAAAAGGTTTACTCAGCATTGGAGTATAATGAAGTTGGTGATGAGGCAATATTTCCCAGTTCTCTTTCTCCCATGACATCATCTGGTGGAGGTTCAGATCAGGTCATCATGACCATTGGGACCTAGGCTTCAGTAGTCCTAGCATGACTGTGTGTGTGAGAGGAGTGTGTAAGGACACAGAGAACCTCTCAAAGGGATCAGACATGAGAAAGAGAGAGAGAAATCAGCTTTGTCTCAGACTAGACGTAAGATAGTAAACATACATCTGGAACACTCAAATTAGTATGATATGTTACGTTTGGTATGTTTACATAAGACAGAAGGTTACTTAAAACCTTTTCTCAATAGGGGGTGCTGTTTGCACTTTGTAATAATTTCGTTCCCAAATTAAACTGCCTCGTACTCAATTCTTGCTCGTACAATATGCATATTATTATTACTATTGGATAGAAAACACTCTCTAGTTTCTAAAACCGTTTGAATTATATCTGTGAGTAAAACAGAACTCGAGTTGGAGCAATTTTCCTATGAGGAAGTGAGAAATCTGAAATCTGCAGGCTGTTCTGAGGTCGGTTTATTAATTTGCATGTCTTCTAATGGTTGAGATGCACTGCATACGCCTTCCCCTGGATGTCAGCAAATAGTGAGAATTGAAATGGAGTTGCTAGGCAGATCTGAGGCCTTATAAATGGGCTGGCAACGTGGGATCCTCTCTTTCTTTCCTTCGCCATGACGCAAGACAGACCTCAGGATGGCGTTCTAGAAAGCTCCCGTTATAGCCCTTAGATATATCCGGCTCTGATTTTATTCGATATAGGTGTTAAAGACATCATAATGTTGTTATTTTAAACCGAGTTATATCAGTTTATATCAGTATATTGCGATTTTCGGGTATTTATTTGTGCTGCGTTCTAGTGAGTTGGGCACGTCTGGCCCACATGGCTAATGTTTACTGCTAATTCCAAAGTTGAAGGCGACAATCTACAACCGAGCAACGATTCTTTTGGAAAAAGGACAACTTGCCCAAGATTCTGATGGGAGCTCATCAAAAAGTAAGAACTATTTATGATGTTAATTCGTTGTTCTGTTGAAAAATGTAAAACTCATATTCCGCCATTAATTTCAGTGCGGTCTCGCTTTAACGCACGCTGTATGTCGTAGTAACGTTAATTTTAAAAATCTAACACAGCGATTGCATTAAGAACTAATGTATCTTTCATGTCCAACCTGTATTTTTTAGTCAAGTTTAAATTTAGTTACTGATTAGATTAGGTGCCTCTCCCAAGATTTCTCCCGACATATTGTTGGCAGCTTGGCTACTATTCTCATTGTATAACCACGATTTGTGCCGCTAATATGCACATTTTTGAACAAACTCTATATGTATTGTGTAATATGATGTTATAGGACTGTCATCTGAAGAAGTTTGAGAAGGTTAGTGAAAAAATTAATATCTTTTGCTGGTTTATTCGTTATCGCTATTGTTGGCTTGAATCAATGCTGTTGTGTGGTTGGCTATTGTAGTAAGCTAATATAATGCTATATTGTGTTTTCGCTGTAAAACACTTAAAAATCTGAAATATTGGCTGGATTCACAAGATCTTTGTCTTTCATTTGCTATACGCTGTGTATTTTTCATAAATGTTTTATGATGAGTATTTAGGTAATTCACGTTGGTCTCTGTAGTTATTCTAGTTGCGTTGGTGAGAGTTGTGATGGTGGCTGCAATGGTAAACTATGATTTATACCTGAAATATGCACATTTTTCTAACAAAACATATGCTATACAATAAATATGTTATCAGACTGTCATCTGATGAAGTTGTTTCTTGGTTAGTGGCTATTTATATCTTTATTTGGTCGAAATTGTGATAGCTACCTATGCAGGAAAAAAATGGTGGGGAAAAAAAGTTGTGTCTTTTGCTATCGTGGGTAGCTAATAGATTTACATATTGTGTCTTCCCTGTAAAACATTTTAAAAATCAGAAATGATGGCTGGATTCACAAGATGTGTATCTTTCATCTGGTGTCTTGGACTTGTGATTTAATGATATTTAGATGCTAGTATATACTTGTAACGCTATGCTAGGCTATGCTAGTCAGCTTTTTTACTGATGAAGGTGCTCCCGGATCCGGGATTGTGATGAAGTAGAAGTTAAGGCAAAAATGAAAGTAGGGTGTTTGGTTGGGGTGGATGAGTAGACGTAAAATGCGAACTTCTACCAACCCAAATGTTGCATGTTCGAATCTCATCACGGACAACGTAATAATTTGAGTACCAACTATTTTCTACTTTGCAACTACTTAGCATGTTAGCTAAGCCTAACCTTTAACTCTTTAACCTAATTCTTAACCTCAACCCCTAGCCTAGCTAACGTTAGCCATCTAGCTAATGTTAGCGTTAGCCACCTAGCTAACATTAGCTACAACAAATTCAAATTCATAACATATCATACAGTATGTTTTGCAAATTCGTAACATATTATTATCATATAAATTGTAATTCGTGACATTGTATGAAATGGATGATGGACATCCACAAATGTATACATACCATACGAAAGGTAACATATCATTCTAACCTCTATACCAAGCGATGTCAGAGGAAGGCTCTAAAAATTGTCAAAGACTCCATCCACCCAAGTCGTAGACTGTTCTCTCTGCTACCGCACGGCAATTTACATTGAACCGCTTTCTTATTTATTTCTTTATCTTAATTGATTTACACTGACTCCCTGGCGCTGGCTCTATGCAGACCCACTAGACTCTACCCACGCACTCACTACACTGACACTCCAACACACACATGCATATTGACGCTACACACACACACTGTCATACAAAATGTTGTCAATAAAACAGTGAATTGGCAATTTCAAGAGTGTGCAGGCCTTCCTGTTCTATACAAGCTGTTGCTGCTACTTTGTTTATTATATATCCTGGTTGCCTAGTCACTTTTACCCCTACCCACATGTACATACAGTATTACCTAATTTACCTCAACTACCTCGTACCCCTGCACATTAACTCAGTACTGGTACTCCTTGTATATAGCCTCATTACAGATTTTATTGTGTTACTATTTCCTTTTTTGGTATTTAGCAAATATTTGTCTTACTTTTTAACTGTGCATTGTTGGGAATGGGATCGTAAGTAAACATTTCACTGTAAAGTTTACACCTGTTGTATTCGGCGCATGTGACCAATACACTTCGATTTGATAATTGGAATTTCTCAGATTTACTTTTACTATATTACATCTACCCCTGAGTCCAGGTTGGATTAAACTACTCACACAGAGGGATGAATGAGGTCATCTGACCAGTGTGTGCTGGTGTGACCTCACCCTGCCCTCGAAGCCAAGCGGAACCATGGCCCAACCCTCTGACTCTGACACTAATCACCACGGTTTATATGATACCTATCATATGGCCAGGACTTGTAAAGTCAGAGGGCCAGATAACTTTAGCAGACTCCACTGGCTAGATCCATTGGATGAGGCTTTTGCAGCAAGCACTATTGTTGCTTCCCAGTGCAGAGACATATGTGTTTGCTCTTCTCCCTGTGGGCAATGGGGGCATGGAGAACCTGTATGCCCATAAAGTCCATGCATTTCCCTTGGATCCAGCAGCAGCATAAAGGGCCATTGCACAATTTTAAATGTTCAGTTGTGCTGAGGGTTAATGCGTGCAGTACCAGCCGCCTCTGAACACGGACCATTTACTCTGGCTGATAGATGATGTGTTAGAACTAAGGTGTGTGTGTGCGTGTTGTGTGTGTGTGTGTCATGTGTGTGTGTGGTGTGTGTGTGTGTGTGTGAGCGAGCGTTTCTGTGTAATGTTTGTACAGTCAACCTGCATGCGTGCACGAGTGTGTGCGTGTATGTTCCCGACACCCAGTCATCTGCAGGCCAGAGGCCAGAGTGGAGCCCCAGCTGTGTTTCATAAGCTATAAAACTTCAAACAGCATCTCCCAGACAGGCTCAATGTACTCTCAAATCTCCACAGCCCCTTCTCCTGGACAACTCAGGAGACAGACCATGAAGGCTACATCACTGTCAGAAGAGCCGCCGTCAGAGACAGTGGGAGAGGCCTGGGAGAAAGAGGACAGAGGGAGATGAAGTACTGTACATTGGTTCCAAACAGTAGAACAAACTTGAACCTTTGCCCAGGATGTGTTTGATTGACACCTGACTGAGGTAGACCCTGAACATGCCTAACCCCAGGAAGCAGGTTTCATGCTTTGTTGGAGAGAGATAGCAACTGCAGAATCTCCCTTTAATGAACCTTCAGACTGTCTGATGAAAGCCATCCACATTAACCAACCCCAGAGAAACTGATACAGTCCGTGGGACTGAGTTAGACTAGGCTTCACCAGGTGCTAGCTATGTACAGTACGAGACAGCAATGACTTTCATTCGACAAACATGGAAGAAGGTGGTTATGAACTATAAATTGTTGGAGTTTACAGGTTTCAGTAGGTAGATCTACTTTAAGTCCAGTTGATCTTAATGTAGGTGTTAGCGGTGCCAGTGACGACCTCTGCCAGGTTGTTTCATTGTCCTGGTTGGCCAGTGTTCAGTCGACTGCCCTCCACAACCTCCTCTTAGTGCCTACAGCCCTGTGTTTAACCTGTCTAGGATCAGCGTGGCGCTAGCGGCAATAAATCGCGGCAATAAATAAAAAAGACAATAAATCGTTATATTAGCGTAGCACATAGCACATAGCAGCCCAGCATTGAGTCTAGCCAAAGTGAGCGATAAAAGTCAACATCGCCAAAAGATATTAATTTTTTCACTAACCTTCTCAGAATTCTTCCGATGACACTCCTGTAACATCATATTACACATTCCATATAGAGTTTGATCGCAAATGTTTATATTTAGCCACCAAAATCATGGTTAGACAATGTGAAATGTAGACAAGCTGGTCAGAAAAAGTCCTTGCGCCACTTAGACAGTGATCTACTCTTATACATAAATACTCATAAACGTGACTAAAAAATATAGGGTGGACAGGGATTGATAGACAATTTAATTCTTAATACAATTGCGGAATAACATTTTTTAATTTATCCTTACTTTTCAATACAGTTTGCGCCTAGCGAAGCTACGTCATAAAACATGGCGTCCTAAGCCACTAAAATGTTTCGACAGAAACACGATTTATCATAATAAAAATGTCCTACCTTGAGCTGTTCTTCCATCAGTATCTTGGGCAAAGGATCCTTTCTTGAGAGCAATCGTCTTTTGGTGGAAAGCTGTCCTCTTGCCATGTGGAAATGCCTACTGCGTTCGGGATGAACTGAAAAGCGTGCCCAACTATTCACATCGTTGCAAAAATAAATGTCCCAAAATCGCACTAAACGGATATAAATTGCTATAAAACGCTTTAAATTAACTACCTTATGATGTTTTTAACTCCCATAACGAGTAGAAACATGACCCGAGTAATATTACCCCCTTCACTAATGCTTGGAACAGGAGCGGGCCGGTGTCCTCTAGGCGCATGACGCAGCTCCAAAAGAATGACTAGCTTCAGGGTTTTTTCATTTGTGGGGCCTGTGAACGCGCAATCGACCCCATTGGAATCGTCATCACGTAAAGGCATCCAGGGGAAGACGTAAGAAGTGTCCGTATAGTCATAGCAATATCAGTGCCGTTTTAACTGACTTCAGAACAGTGGCCAACATTTCTGAAATCTGAATCCATGTCAGGGAAATTGCTGTAGAATGGGCTCTGTTCCACTTAGAGACAAAATTTCAACTCCTATAGAAACTATAGACTGTTTTCTATCCAATAATAATAATAATATGCATATTGTACGATCAAGGATTTTGTGGGAAGCCGTTTCAAAAATTACCCAATTAGCATAAATAGTCTAAACAGCGCCCCCATCCCCAACAGGTTTTAAGATCTCCTGCTCCATCAGCACTGGCTGTGCCCACATTCCCCTGGCCTGGAGTCAGGGAAGGGCCACGCACGCGCACACACACACACACACACACACACACACACACACACACACACACACACACACACACACACACACACACACACACACACACACACACACCCGTGCCTGGTAGAAAGTTGCCACTGTTTTGATGATTCTCTCTGTCAGCGCAAGGTGGGAGCAATCTGTCTACATGTCCATCCATCTCACACCTATTCATTTAAATAGCTCACTGACGTATGTGAGTGTGCAAGAAGAAAAGCGAAAACACATACAGGTCTTACACCAAACTACTGAAGGAATTTGGAGTGAAGGGGTTGCTAACCCCTTCGTTTTCACATACAGTATGTTGTAAATTAGGGAATAGAAGCGTTGCTGCGGTTGACATAAGTTGTATTCATAAGAGAGGCGTTTAATGCCGCTAGCTGTCATTGTGATCAAACCTGTGATCCAGACTTTGGGTGCTTTAAAGTAGCTTAGCTTCTGGTGCACTTCTGTTAACACAACATCAATGAGATGTAGTTTATCGATTATGCTGTAGCTGAGCACTTAATGCTTTTTCCCCTCAAGAGCAGCGATTACAGTCCAGGGCTGTGTTTTGACAGGCATTGGCACGGTGTCTCAGCTTCAATCCACAACCATCTGACACATACAAGCTGCTGCGCCTCCAACTACATTCCTCAGGGAAACACAGGATGAGTGAAATGCTGTTTCATCATGAACATGTGTTTTCTCAGGGACCCACTGTTGATTGCACCTGGACATGCGCTCAAGCGAGTTCAGGATCTCATGTTTATAGACCACGTCATTATGAAACTTACAATCATTTGACCATCCTGAATCCATGATCAAACAGAGCCGATAAGGTTCCACCTATGTTACGTGAATCCTAACATGCCAGCAGTCTGTGTGGTTCATAACTCGTCATGCTGGTGGACTAACTTCATTACAGTATAGTCTGGTTGTTTAAAGGTCAATGCTGCTGCTTGTTGGAGACTTTGACTTGGCCTTAGATCACATGAGGGGCTCCTGAGGACTAGCGGTTCCGGGGGGGGGGGGGGGGGGGGGGGGGGGGGCAGTGCCCCCGTGACAACAATTTTGTGGACCCCCTTGTGGCCCCCCTAAATGTGGAGTATGAAATAATTTTTACAGAACTAATTTTTGCTATCTTTCTTTTTTTACATCCATTATTAGACAGTGGCAACAATGATGATTATGAACACGGTCTTTTGTCTGCTAATGCCTGCAATTCAGTGAAGAAAACGATATGACAACAATCACATCTAATGTAACTGGCCCCTCTAATAGTACAACTGGCCCCAGCTTGGCCCCACCCAGTTGAAATGGTCTAGAACCGCCACTGCTCCTGAGGACATTGCTACACCTCTGATGGGTTTGACAGGGTAGCCGTTGGATCACAGTTACTACCTCCTGAATGACTGTTTCTCCAGGGAGATAGGGAGCTCTACTTTAGGTCTGAAGGTCAGGTGTGAGTGACTTCTCCCCAGTGTGACCTTGCCGCTGTAGGCCCAATTGACAGTGACATCATGCCTGTGACCTTTGTGTGAGGTTAATTTTAGAGTGCCGATTGCTTAGGTGTCAATGACTTATGGACATGGGTAAGTATGTATGAAGATCAAGTGGCACACTGTAGAGCAGGAGTGTCAAACATACGGCCCACAGACCAGATCCGGATGGCAAGCCCATTCATTTCGGCTAGGGGGTGGTTTGAGTAATTTTAAAAAATATAATTTTTCTATTATTATTTATTTATTTTTCAGTGAAAAAAATATCTCATATCGACATTGAAATGACTAAAACCAAACTGTGTAGAAATGATAATGGCTCTAAAGTCTCTGTCCAGCTCGCTAACAGTCATCGAAACCAAAGCTAGACAGTCAGGGAGCAATCGATACAAAGCAATGGATAGAGGACTATTTTTAGAACATTTTTACGATGGGAAATATAACCAATTTTAAGTGTGTTCCTCCAGACCTCGGTGAAGACCCAATGCGGCCCGTGGGGCAAAATGAGTTTGCCACCCCTGCTGTAGAAGCTGGATGATACTCTGTACAGTAGGCTGACATGGTGATCTGACTTGGCAGTGGGATTTGAACGATACCGATGCTCATAACCCTTCAACATAAACAAAATATATGCTCTATTAGAATCTAGAATTCAACGCATCCTCTGTATAGAGGTCATTTCACTGTAAGATCTACACCTGTTTTATTTGGACCATGTGACAAATAACATTTGATTTGAAAGTAGTATGATGAGCTCTAAGGGATAGTTAATTACAGTTTCATTGCATTACCATTCATTCTTGTTGTTGAAGACAGAAGTGTCTTTGTTTGCCTGTAAGTTGTAGAGTGCTAGGCCTACGGTCTCTGTATTGATCCACGCGGTCACTATATCGCTCAGAGTCAGCACCTCATAAAACCATTGTCGGGGTTCCCGTCTGTCCGAGTGTTCTTAGAGTCTGTCTCCTCACCTCCAGGGAGCGGAACTGGCTCATCCCTATCTGTTTTCCCCATTATACGTCAGCTTTACACGGAGCAGAACGCAGATCCACTTCTCTCAAGGTGACACAACAGCAGACAGACTCACTGTCCTCTCTCCTACTGAGCTTAAAGCTTCCTGTCTGTAGGCAGGGCTATTAGGAGATTAATCACAGGGCTACTTTGCATTGTTTTCCATCAACAGAATTTGGCTTAGCCAAAACAGCGCTGTGTCTATGGAGACCGCTTTAAGTAATGTAAGAAGTGTCTGAATCACTTGTGTACACAGGCTTTTGTAGTAGCCTGTGTGTATGAGCCATTTCTTTTGAAACACATTGTCTGTTAGTGAACACAGAAAAGGGGGGAAACAAATTAAGGAGTGTAAAGAACGTCCTCATCTGACCAGGGTCCCTCCTACTTCCTCACAGTCTAAACCAGAGCCCCACAGATCTCTGCCTAACTGCCTATGGGTGAGTTGATGTCGCCAGCTAAAAGTCCGGTGCTACACACACAGCATGTATTCACCTTTCATTGTCCTGATGACATGCTTGGAATGTGATGGTAGAGTTCTTGTGGAGAAATGCCAACTCTGAACTTGGAGTGGATCCTGTACTATGGCAAACATGTAGACATGGACTCTCCTGTAGTTCTTCTAGAATAGTGGGTAAGTTTTGGTTGGTCTCTAAGTTGTTTAGAGTGCAAATGTTTCTGCTGGTATAAAATGTACTGCAGTCAGAAATATGTTTATTGGTTGATATCCTAGCTCAGTGTGAGATTTACTGTATATATCAAATGTGCACTTCAGGCAAAAGATGGAGAGGAAGTTCCCAAGACAACTTTGCATTCAGTGTGTTGAGATTCCTCACATGGACATGCACAGCATAAAAAGAAGCAGAGAGAAAAAGAGACCGCTCAGTGGGGGTTTAATCAAACTTTCACTCACATTTTGTTTTCTCTGTCTTGATTTCAGCAGCAAGGATGGAAAACAGCAAGGGAGTTTTTGGCAGTTTTTCCTCGTGTACTAGATTGTTCAGTGTGCTGCAGTTCTTTGCCAAATTAAGTGTGCGAGCCATGGCTATCTGAGCCAGAAAGAATTAGTGGAGGGTTCAGTGTCTGATCTGACCCATCATTGTTCCCTGTGACACAGTATCATGTGTTTTTTCATTAATCCTTCCTTAGCCTGATCATCCTTTATGCAGTAAAATAAACAGATACAGAGGAAATTAGACTAACATCTACCAGGTTTATTAATTGGGAATATGAGAGAATCACTTATATTCATCCATTTTGATAAATATGATTGAATACATCCCAAAGAGTATGCAGCAGCAGCAAATATCAGTAGTCATGTCTTGTAAATAAATAGAATCTTAGTGTTTACGTTTCATGGCAGCTTACTGTATATTGTGTTCAATCACTCCTGTCACGTGAGACCAATTCTCTATGGTTTGACATTTCTGTAGAAATTCAAAACATTCTTGTGCTACAAAGTATCAAGCTTGGCTGAAGTGAATGATGTTTAAATTATATTTTTCTTTGTGAAAGATTACATTACAGAATGATATGCCGTATAAAACACTTACTTCAAGGATGTACAGTCCAGCAGAACAGTTTACACATCCTTAATTATTATTATTTATTTTTTTAATCTCTTGCCAGATTGAAGAGGTTGCTGGAGAATGAGAAAGCCTACCAGGTGCGTAAAGAGAAGGAGAACACCAAGCGACTGGAGAAGGTGAGGGAGGAGCTGGTCAAACTGAAGTCCTTTGCCCTGATGCTGGTGGACGAGCGGCAACTCCACCTGGAGCAGATGGACCAGCAGAGCCAGAGGGTCCAGGAGCTGACCCAGCAGCTGTCCCAGAGGGAGCAGGACCTGAGGAACGCCAGTGCTCAGGCCCAGGAGGACAGACAGAGGGCCCTGAGCTTGGAGAGCGAGCTGAGTGAGTGCCAGGCCAAGTTTACCCAGGAGCAGGAGGAGTTTACAGCCAAGCTGGCCAGCCAGGAGTCCCAGAACCGCCAGTTGGATGTCAAGCTGTCTGGACTCACCCACACTCTGGAGGAGCTGGAGGAGAGCAACAGGGCTCTGAGGAGGTCAGAGGAGGAGTACAATGGGGCTCTGAGGAGGTCAGAGGACAAGCTGGAGGAGAGCAACGGGGCTCTGAGGAGGTCAAAGGAGGAGCTGGAGGAGTGCAACAGGGCTCTGAGGACGTCAAAGGAGGAGTTGGAGGAGCTGAGAGATAAGATCAGCAAAGGGGATTGTGGGAACTCTAACCTAATGACTGAACTGGAGAACCTCCGCAAACGGGTATTTGAGATGGAAGGGCAGGACGAGGAGATCACAAAGGCAGAGGCCCAGTGCAGGGAGCTGAGGAAGAGGTTGCAGGAGGAAGAGAGCCGAGGGAAAGAACTCAAACTGCAAGTGGAGAAGCTCCAGAGAAGAATGGTGGAACTGGAGAGACTAGAGGTGGCTTTCAATGCCAGCAAGGCGGAGTGCTTCCAGTTACACACCACTCTGGAGAGAGAGAAGGACATGTCAAAGGAGCTCGCCGACGAACTGGTGGCCGTTAAAATATGCATGAAAGAGATGGAATCCTCTGAGCGGAGACTGGAAAAGACTGAGCAGGGCCTTAGAGATGACCTGGCGAAGCTGAAATCATTCACTATGGTAATGGTTGATGAGAAAAATAATATGATGGAGAGAATGATGTTAGAGGAGAAGAAGAGGGATGATCTGAGTAAGATGTTCAAAGTGGAGCAGGTCAAGGTCATGGAGGTGACTGAGAGACTGATAGAGGAGAGTAAAAAGCTCCTGAAGTTGAAATTAGAGATGGAGGCCAGGGTTGGGACCCTCGTCAGAGAGAAAGGAGAGCTTAGCACTAAGCTCACATGTGAAATGGAAAAGAGCAAGGATCTGAGCTCCAAAGTCAGCCAAATGAACAAGAGGTTAGATGGATTGCAGGAGGCAGAAAATATATCCACAAATAACATAGCAAAGAGGGAACTGGGAAGCTTCTCGGATGGGAGTTCGAAAGAGGACAACAGGGTGAAGGAGCTAACGTTTGAAATAGAGCGGTTGAAAAACCGTCTCACGCAGCTGGAGGTTGTGGAGGGCGATTTGATAAAGACAGAGGATCAGTACGACCTGCTGGAGAAAAAGTTCATGACGGAGCAAGACAAGGCCAACATTCTCTCCCAGCAGGTGGAGGAGATGAGGAGTCAGATCGCCAGGATTAAAGCAATAGAGAAAGGAGAGGTGGAGAGCCAGGAGGCAGACCTACGACAGCGCTGCAGGACAGAGAACGCCAACACCAGAGACTTGCAGAATGACATGGTAGCCCTCAAGGAGAAGATCCATGAGCTGATGCACAAGGAAGATCAGCTCTCTCAACTTCAAGTGGACTACTCCTTCCTCCAGCAGAGGTTCCTAGAGGAAGAGGAGAAGAAGAACAACATGAGCATTGAGGTCCTCCACCTCACCAAAGAGCTGGAGGTGACCAAGCGCCACAGTCGCGCTCTACGACCCAGTCTGAACGGGAGGAGGATGGTGGACATTGCCATGGCGTCCACAGGAGTTCAGACTGATGCGCTGGCCAATGAGATGGCAGAAGAGGACACCCCAGCTGTGTTCATCAGGAAGTCCGTCCAGGAAGAGAATCACATCATGAGTAATCTTCGACATAAGGGTCTCAAGAAACCAACAGAGAAAGCTGGTGGTCATGAACGCTACTCACCCTCTGTTGCCGCTGACCTCAGCATGAAGAAGTCCTGGATTCCCTGGATGAGGAAGAGGGAAATCATCCCTCAGGGTGGTAATCTGGACAAGTCTGTCCATATCAACAGTGAATCCATGCATTCTGATCTGGCCATGTCCCAGAAGCAAGGGCAGCCTTTACGCATCAGAGTGACCCCAGACCACGAGAACAGCACAGCTACCTTGGAGATCAGCAGTCCTTCTGCTGAGGACCTCTATTCAAGCTCCAGCCTCAGCCTCAGTCCCACCCTGCAAGGCCACCAGAAGCCTCGGATCACCATCATTCCCACCCACACCACCGCAGCTTCAAGAGGGAAAGCCAGCACCGGGACAGGGGGACCAGAGAGGTCCAAGTCCCCGGTCACCGTCACCACCATCTCCAGGGCCAAGTCACCAGAGATCAGCAAGGCCTCCTCCTCTTCCTCCTCATCAGGCAGACCCATATCACCCATATCCATCATGACAGTTAGCGCTTCTATGGTGTCCAACATGTCCAGCTCCCCAGAGCCCCAGGAGATGACCATGGGCCGGGCCGTGTTCAAGGTGACCCCTGAGAAACAGATGGTCCCCACACCGATCAGGAAGTACAACTCCAATGCCAGTATCATCACCACCACAGATGACAACAAGATTCACATCCACCTGCATGGCTCCCAGTTCAATAAGGGCCCCTCGGAGGGCCACAACAACAACACAGGACCCAAGGTGGTGGTTAGGCCTGTCGGCATGGCAACAGAGTGTAGCAGAGAGATGATGTTATCCACAGGCACGGTGTTGCGCTCCCCTCGCCATAGTGCCACTGCTGTCAAAACCACACCCAGTAAAGTGATGAGCAGCATCACCATCACTGCAGTCACATCCACCCCTGCCAGACCAACACAAGCTGTGGTGAGTCTCCTCAGTACATCAATTCACCTGGCTGTTATGTTAATTTGTTATTAACTGTTTCAAACTTAGACTTTGAGTTGTGTTAACCCTATGCACCCCCAATTAAATTAGGAATCTAATAAAAGGAAATCTATGAAAATAATAATGTTTATGAACTAGAAAAATAATGATTTTGTAAGATTGTGGACATGTACGTTCCTTTCTGTTATGTAAAATATTGATGTGCGACAAGGTAGCATCTCACTGAACGGGTGGTATAATAAGGTCTTTGTGGGGCAAATGGTAGCGTGACAGAGAGAGCTTTATCAACAGCCCTCCAGACAACAGTGCTCTAATGATGTGGCAATCTGCCACCATGTGGATGATTGTACATCCTGTCACTTATAGCTGCTGCTCAGTGTGTTCATTCTCACACAGGACACAAACACCCTTACTGACAGAAGAAAGGCAGCACAGAGCCGGTAGGCTGCCATACACCGTAACATGACTCTCAGCATTACTCCCCCACTGAGTTGGTCTTGAAAGAAGGACAGTTCCTATAGTAAATGTTCTCTAAGGGAAATGTTTTCATTGATATTACCCCTCAGTAATTTATCCTTTTCTTCTACCCGTTTTTCTGTTGTGGCCTCCTCTTCTCTCACCCCCTCTCCATCCTATCCCTTTATCGCCCAGCCCGGGCATGATACCCACCCATCACGGGCAGGGCTCACCCGTATCCCCATGTCCAAGGGCCTGAAGACGGGCAAAGCCATGCTGGGAGCCCTGGGGATGTCTGGAGGAATGAGGCTGGAGCAGAGAGCAGAAAGCCAGTCCATGAGGATAGAGCTGAAGAAATCCACAATCAGCAGCACAACAGCCTTTCAAAATGGAGGGAAAAGCTGTTAGAGACACTAACAGGGAACAGAAGTCAAACAAGCTGCCAACCCATAGTAATGTTCTATGGGTCAGCGGTGCTCAGTACAGAGGCACCATTAAATGACCTGGAGACAGAGAGCGAGGGGGGATTTTCAGACAAGGGAAAGTCATTTCGCTCCTCTCTATTGAGCAGGAGCCTGAGTTGATCATTGTGTTCTTGTCTAACTGAAAACAGTACACATATCTAATATATTATATTTTTAGAAACTATTTATATTCTGTTCCCAGTGTTTGTAATGTGGATGAAATCAACTTATCTGCTTTCTTTGATAACCGCTGGCATGTGTGCATTTTGTTAAGGGAGAGGCCATGTGTATTGTCAGGTCATTCGGCTACCAACTGCTTCACCTAGTGAGCTTTTCATTACGCATTTAATACTGAGGCCATATCATTTGGTTTGCAGCAAATTAAATGTGTCCTTTTTATGCATTTTATGCACTTTTTATGTATTTCTTCTGGAAGATGACCTACAGCATATTCAACAAAGAATATTGTTATGAGAATACATGCAACATTGAGTGCACAATGTTAATGTTCTCTAACATTATTTTGGATTCATTTTTTGGGCAAGGCATCAGTTGATCCAGACTCACTGTAGTAATTAATTCATCT
Organism: Salvelinus fontinalis; assembly: GCF_029448725.1. NCBI lineage: Eukaryota > Metazoa > Chordata > Actinopteri > Salmoniformes > Salmonidae > Salvelinus > Salvelinus fontinalis. Next base: position 16,784,943 of record NC_074679.1, on the reverse strand, counting down.
CACATTAATTTACTGACTAGGCAGTGTTTGTATTGACTTGCCGAGTGTTATGAAATTGGAAAATATATTAACAGGAAAATATATCAAAACAAATGGCCATTTACATCAATGCTTCTGCTGTGATACACTGGAGAGCCAAATTTTCACGGTCATCTTTCAACTGTGGAGCGCTCACTTGCCATAGAGCAATTAAAATCAACTCGTTTAACAAGCTGCCTGTGTCTACAATCACCAACCATGTGCCCTCTGAATGAAAGAATAATATTGTTTCTAATTTGCTCAATCGACCAATGAGAGACAATCAAACCAGTGTCATTAGATGGGTTTGTTGTGAGTCAAAGGGTAACTAGCCTGAGACCCCCTACGAGAAATGTATGTATAGAAATATAGGAATTCAAAATGCGTCAAAATATATTTTGTAATGTCTATGCCATAAATAAAATATTTCTAAATGTTTTAAATGTGTATAAAATATACTTGCCTTTACAGTATATAACATAACTCAATGCACAAGCAATGAGTATTGCCAATTATAATAGAATACATTGAATTAATGTGAACATGACGAAACAAATGAAAGAAACGTAATTTTAATAAATTTTCTATGCTGGTCTTTTTTGTATGCTGATATGGATATAAGCAAATTCACTCTGAGCAAATAGCCTGTGGGACAAAAAGAAGAATGGTTAGTATATGGCTGAGGTAGCAGGGATGTTAAAGTAAAAGCTCAGTTGAGTAGATGAATAGATACATTTTGGAAGGATTCAGTCATACCTCAGTAGGGTAGATTGTCATGTGACACAACCATTGATGCCATGAGGTCAAAGCGTGAGGGAGGGAGCAGGCCAGAGAGCTGTCGAGGGAGTGGTCCAGGCCCCTGGCTTGGAGGCTTTGAGATGGTCACGTCAGTGTAGGGGATCTGCGTCCCCATAGACTTGCGGTTGATGTTATTTATTTATTTATTTTATTTAACCTTTATTTAACCAGGTAGGCAAATTGAGAACACGTTCTCATTTACAATTGCGACCTGGCCAAGATAAAGCAAAGCAGTTCGACACATACAACAACACATAGTTACACATGGAGTAAAAACAAACATATAGTCAATAATACAGTGAAAAAAATAAAAAAATAAGTCTACAGTATATACAATGTGAGCAAGTGAGGTGAGATAAGGGGGGTGAAGGCAAACAGATATATGTATAAATAAATAAAAATATAAAAAGGCCATGGAGGCGAAGTGAGTACAACACAGCAAGTAAAATAAAAACTAAAAAAAACACTGGAATGGTTGGTTTGCATTGGAAGAAAGTGCAAAGTAGAGACAGAAATAATGGAAATAATAATAATGTTAGCAGGAGATCACCAGAGAAAGCTATGATTGGCTGACAGTCTTGGAGCTAACCCTAGTGTAGTGTAAAGCAATATTCAAGTATAGAGCACCTACAGTCAGTCATTCCAGAAAAATCTACCACTTGCAATCTATTACATCACTGACACATACATCCATCCCAAACATAAATATTATTTGGGCCCTTTGTGTCACAAATTAAAGTCAGTGAACATGGAGTTAGAATAGAATATAATAAAACATTTGAGAGTATTTTCCCAGAGGGAACTTCAGTGAAGTCTGAATAGGGTATACTGTATATCATATGGACTACATTGAATTGAGATATAATGTATTGTAGCCTCATCCTATGAGGATGATATGTCCAGTGTCACATGAAAACATAATGAAACACTGAGTGCACATTTTAAAATCCACTGCAACACAAAGTGATCAATTCAAAATGTTAAAAAGGTGCAATATGCAGAAATTGCTCCGCCATTTCCTTGTTGCTAAAATTCGAATAGTTTGCCTAATTTCAGTTGATGCCCCCGCCCATGTAGTGCTTATTGGCGTCTGGCATCCAACGTTACAGTGCATTAAAAATCACCTACTGTAGAGGATCATTGTACCATCTAAACCACTTTTAAATATATTTTCAGCTGTTTGAAGACGGTGTACAAAACCAAATGTAAAAGACGTAAGAAACTAAATTTAAGAACTGGGAGCATAGAAATAGCGCACATAGAACATCTACCACTTCTTAGACTTTCTTTTAACTCGTGAGGAACTGCTGCCCACAATTCGGTGTGTTCCTGCATGTAGGTGGTTCCTTCATGAACACCCACAAGCATCCCAGCGGTTCTTACATGCATTCCCTTCCTTGAGCGTTCCTGCATGACAGTTTTGAATGTGGGTCAAAAGGGAAATAAATGTATTATCTGAATTGTTTTGACCCTGCTAACTAGCGGGATGGATACCAGTAGAGTGTCCTTCGCTCCGCCCGCCAAACACCTGCCCTCATCGCCGTTACAGATAAGGTAAGGCTACCCGGAAAAAGCACTAAATAAACTTCAGTTAGTGCTAAATACGGCTGCTAGAATCCTGACTAGAACCCAAAAATTTGATCATATTACTCCAGTGCTAGCCTCCCTACACTGGCTTCCTGTTAAGGCAAGGGCTGATTTCAAGATGTTACTGCTAACCTACAAAGCATTACATGGGCTTGCTCTTACCTATCTTTCTGATTTGGTCCTGCCGTACATACTTACACGTACGCTACGGTCACAAGACGCAGGCCTCCTTACTGTCCCTAGAATTTCTAAGCAAACAGCTGGAGGCAGGGCTTTCTCCTATAGAGCTCCATTTTTATGGAATGGTCTGCCTACCCATGTGAGAGACGCAGACTCGGTCTAAACCTTTAAGTCTTTATTGAAGACTCATCTCTTCAGTAGGTCCTATGATTGAGTGTAGTCTGGCCCAGGAATGTGAAGGTGAACGGAAAGGCACTGGAGCAACGAACCGCCCTTGTCGTCTCTGCCTGGCCGGTTCCCCTCTCTCCACTGGGATTCTCTGCCTCTAACCCTATTACAGGGCCTGAGTCACTGGCTTACTGGTGCTCTTCCATGCCGTCCCAAGGAGGGGTGCATCACTTGAGTGGGTTGAGTCACTGACGTGGTCTTCCTGTCTGGGTTGGCGCCCCCCTTTGGGTTGTGCCGTGGCGGAGATCTTTGTGAGCTATACTCTGCCTTGTCTCAGGATGGTAAGTTGGTGGTTGAAAATATCCCTCTAGTGGTGTGGGGGCTGTGCTTTGGCAAAGTGGGTGGGGTTATATCCAGCCTGTTTGGCCCTGTCCGGGGGTATCATCGGAAGGGGCCACAGTGTCTCCTGACCCCTCCTGTCTCAGCCTCCGGTATTTATGCGTCGGGGGGCTAGGGTCAGTCTGTTATTTCTGGAGTATTTCTCCTGTCTTTTCTGGTGTGAATGAGTATATTCTCTCTCTCTCTCCCTCTCTCTCTCTCTCTCACGACTTCTCTCTCTCTCGTGACCTCTCTCTCTCTCTCGACCTGAGCCCTAGGACTACCTGGCCTGATGACTCCTTGCTGTCCCCAGTCCACATGGCCGTGCTGCTGCTCCAGTTTCAACTGTTCTGCCTACGGCTATGGAACCCTGACCTATTCAACGGACGTGCTACCTGTCCCAGCCCTGCTGTTTTCAACTCCAGAGACAGCAGGAGCGGTAGAGATACTCTCAATGATCGGCTATGAAAAGCCAACTGACATTTACTCCTGAGGTGCTGACCTGTTGCACCCTCGAGAACTACTGTGATTATTATTATTTGACCATGCTGGTCATTTATGAACATTTGAACATCTTGGTCATGTTCTGTTATAATCTCCACCTGGCACAGCCAGAAGAGGACTGGCCACCCCTCATAGCCTGGTTCCTCTCTGGGTTTCTTCCTAGGTTTTGGCCTTTCTAGGGAGTTTTTCCTAGCCACCGTGCTTCTACACCTGCATTGCTTGCTGTTTGGGGTTTTAGGCTGGGTTTCTGTACAGCACTTTGAGATATCAGCTGATATAAGAAGGGCTATATAAATACATTTGATTTGATCTGTGGGAAAACAGTGCCAGACATCCGGGGGCGAAGGACACTGTCTAACAGTCGCCCCGTCTCCCGGTAGCACAAGACTACGGCGGGTGATGAGTGCCAGCATACCCCATAGTGCCCGACCGGTAGTGTCCTTCTCCCTGCCTGTGTACAGCTAGCTAGTTATCGTTGTGGCAACCGCCCCTTCTTCGGTGGAGCTTATCAGCGTCTGGCATCCAATTTTATTGTGCATTAACGCCACCTAGTGTACTGGAGCCAGTGGCCAGTGGCTACATTGATGGGGCAAACTGAAACTATTTTTTTATGCATGCTATCAAAGACACTACACAACACAACATTAAACAATACATTCATTGCACTATAACGATGACAAATGGTGCCCACAAACTGTTAGGGCCTACATACAGCTGTCCCGACCGAGCTTTGTTTTAGTGTAACAGTGTAACTTTAGTATATCCCCTCGCCCCAACCTCGGGCGCGAACCAGGGACCCTCTGCACACATCAACAACAGTCACCCACGAAGCGTCGTTACCCATCGCTCCACAAAAGCCGCGGCCCTTGCAGAGCAAGGGGCAACACTACTTCTAGGTTTCAGAGCAAGTGACGTAACTGATTGAAACGCTATTAGCGTGTACCCGCTAACTAGCTAGCCATTTCACATCCGTTACATTAGCACCATGGAGTGAATCATTACCACTGCTACACCTGGCTATCAGTGAAGCCTCATCTGACAGCGAAACAGTTCATTCAGCCTCATTTACTGCCTTTTAAAAACCATACCTGATGTGCTTAAATAAATACGGTTTCTACTATCCTTGTGGATTTGTGTAACTCGGTAAGAACCGCATACTTCTACAAAATTAACAAATGCAGACATGATTGAGTTTTAAACCATACAGAAACATTATTACATTTATTTTCAGTAAATTCATAATGTTTGATCTTCATCATTAACACTTAGCTCTAAGTATAAGAAACTGCACGCAAACGACCTGCGACGAGGTAGGCCAAGTCGTTCGGCACTTTCAAAATGGACACAGACTGAAATTAAGATAAAATCAGCAAGATGTTGAGGCCTTAACTTTACTCTTCTTTAAGTCATCACACAGAGAGAGAGAGACAGGCAAGAGAGACGCGGTATGCCTACCACTTTAAGTATTTTATAAGGCCTACAGTATGTGGTCTAAAAAGGAAGGAAAATACAATCACGAGGTTCCACTTTTAAAGACAATATACAGACACACAGACAGCGCACCGCGCAAACATAACAACTCTCGCAATATCAACTGGAATTACATGGGTCTATTACTGATCTTTTTGTAGAACTATTTGGGGGGAAATTAGGAAGAGAGTCACTGGCAAACACGGTTACATGCCCAACAACATTATATAGTATCCCCTCCTCGTGGAGAAAAGCACATGAGCTAATTATAATACACAAAGTAAGCAAAACAATGAAATGCATCATTCCAATATTGCCTAAAATTATTAATACGATACTAATGATATAGACCTGTATAAGCAATATAACAATTGAGATGTACAAACTATGGCTTAAGGGAACGATGAGCGGATAAGAGGTAAGCGGTAAGACAAATGAGCGAGCTAAGATGGATGTAGTCAATGTGCCTATTTGTTCAGCACTTTTAAAACAGGCAGCACAGAAATCAGAAGATAGGCCATTCTTACAGTATTCTCCCTGTACAACAAGTCAGAACCATAGAATAAATAAAGGGGGCATATAAACAGACAATGAAAGCATTTACAATATTCGATGATGACATTTCTCTAAAACAGGCTATAGGTTACATGTGCACCACCAAGTTAGAATAGTAGGGTAAGTTCTGAGGGGGAGAGGAACAAAATTCTTACATACTGACAACACCGCCCACGTCGCGTGCGCAAGTGTTGCAAAATAAATGCACACATACATGTTATTCAATCATTGCACCCACACTGCTCGCTCGCGTCTGCGTAGCCAGGCGCTAAAGTAGAACGTGGTTCCATTTGTAACACTTGACGCACTGCAAGTCCGGCTCTCCCATCTCCTCATTGGTTTTTAGAAACATATACCCATGTGGGGGATTGAAAGATGAACTGAGGTCCACACTCCAGTCCAGTTGGTGGTGGTAATGCACCTTAAAGTTGGTTGCCAACCGCCATATAAAGTCTAAAGAAGAAGCGATTACTAGAAAGAACTTGGTGTACCCTTTTATCTGTGGATTAATTGTCAGTGTAGAGGACCTTGTGCATTTCAGGTAAAATAACAACCCAATGTTTATATCCCAGGACAAATTAGCTAGCAACAGCAAGCTAGCTAGTTCAATTGACATAAATGTGTAATGATTTTTGACCTGTCCCCAAATTAATATAGTTGGTTCACAGCTCGTTTGGATATTTCAACCTGGGTGTCCTGAACGCGTCAGGTGTGAGTGGACAAAATCAATAAGCTAGAGCCCAACCTGCCCTGAATGACAGGTCACCAATGACTGGAGCACCCCTGCCTCCGGCCTGTCCTTTCAAAATGTAACAATAGAAGTATAAAGAAGTACAAGAACGCCCGGACTTGCATCCTTCTTGCTTTCAATGAGAATGACAGATCTATAACACACATTTTTTTTTAAATTGGTCTTCGCCCAAAAAGTTACATATTGCAGCTTTAATAATGATGAATACATCCTATACAACAATTAAATTATAATTGAAAATTGTCTGTTCGGATGGGAGTTTCAAACCTCTGCCTCACACCGAAAAAAATGATATGGTCTCACAAGGGTATTTTTTTTAGAGAATCAAAGGGGCGTGCTCCTTACCTGATCACATGCAACGGACTGCAACACCATTGGATTAATAGAAGTTTCCTGACTTCTTCTCATAGCTGCCTACTTTCGCTCTCACGGTAACTCGAAATTCCCTCCAAAGTAAATCCACAATGTTTGTATTTTTTTTAATGATTACATTTAACGCTACGTAACATTATCGAGAAGATAACGGGTTGATTCACTGAGAAACAAAAGTTCTCTCGCGACAGCCAGCTGTCACTGTTGTTGACATTGTGGATTATTTTGTTCGACGAGAACTGCAGCCATGATAGCGTCTAACTACAACGCTAAGGAAGAGGACGGACACCAGCCTGGTGCTACGGGCCATGTAGGCGCAGGAACTATGACAAATAAAAAGCCGGACAACACTGCGTTCAAACAGCAAAGACTGCCCGCTTGGCAACCTATTTTGACAGCGGGCACTGTTCTTCCTGCTTTCTTTGTAATTGGTCTCATCTTCATCCCCATCGGCGTTGGGCTTTTCGTGACGTCAAACAACATCAAAGAGTTCGAGGTAACGTTAGCTAACAATCCATAAAGTATAGGTACCATAGATTAGTTTTGATTGTGTATGGATTAACGCTGGTGGCTAGCTAGCCATCTTTCAGTTTTTGTCTGCTTTGAGTGTAATTGCTAGCTAAATTGACGCCAAGTGTTATTGATCCTCTCCCTAATTTACAGATTGATTACACTGGTGTTGACATGTCAAATCCGTGCTACAACTGTTCTCAAAGCTACAGCTGGAACAACACAAAGTCATGTACCTGTTCTGTACCCTTCTCTCTGGATCAACCATTTGAGGTAAACTGAACATAACCTACAACCTTATTTACCCTTTTGGGTCCTCAAAGTACTGTATAATCACAATTAAATGTGTAGGCAAGTCAATCAGTAATAACTGGACTGGAGGCATACTTAGTGTCCATTAGCTACTCTATTTAGAAACACTTAACGGTCGGCCTCTGTTCAGAATCGATCATTAGTATTTTACACCATTTCCCTGAATGTTATTTATTATGCACTCAAATAGATTTTACAGGATGATGTTATTATGTGAAGGAAATCCTTATTTAGACTCAGCCTCCTGTCCTTTCATCTTGGGAGTTGCAGCATTGTTGCAATGTCTTATGAAGGCCTATTCTCTCATCCAATGACTAAACTAATTTATTACTCATTGATCTGAAATTCTTACCCTACAGAGCAATGTCTTCATGTACTATGGATTGTCCAACTTTTATCAGAATCACAGACGCTATGTGAAGTCCAGAGATGACAGCCAGTTAAACGGAGATAAGACTTCTCTACAGGTATGGTACAGGTACACTTAGTTACACTTAAGCTACATCTATCAAGTATCACATTATACATTGAATAGATGTAGGCCTAATTTTTAGCTTTAAACATCCATTATTTTTACGCTGCACTGAAACTTCTTGGCACTCATTGCAGAGCCCCAGCAAGGAATGTGAGCCGTACCGCAGCAATGACAAGCCAATTGCTCCATGTGGTGCTATCGCCAATAGCCTCTTCAATGGTAAGACTTGAGGGCGAAATTCACTTAACAAATAGTTGCCATTTTCGTTTCCGCAGTCTCTTAGTAACATTACGGCACACACCAATGCACAACTACAAACTTATATAAAGCTATTTGCAGTGCATTCGGAAAGTATTCAGACTAGAGGTCGACCGATTAATCGGAACGGCCGATTAATTATGGCCGATTTCAGATTTTCATAACAATCGGAAATCGGTATTTTTGGATGCCGATTTTACCGATTAAAAAAAAATATATATATATTTTTTTTACACCTTTATTTAACTAGGCAAGTCTTATTTTCAATGATGGCCTAGGAACGTTGGGTTAACTGCCTTGTTCAGGGGCAGAACGACAGATTTTTACCTTGTCAGCTCAGGGATTCAATCTTGCAACCTTACGGTTAACTAGTCCAACACTCTAACCACCTGCCTCACGAGGAGCCTGCCTGTTACGCGAATGCAGTAAGAAGCCAAGGTAAGTTGCTAGCTAGCATTAAACTTATCTTATAAAAAACAATCAATCAATCATAATCACTAGTTATAACTACACATGGTTGATGATATTACTAGTTTATCTAGCGTGTGCTACGTTGCATATAATCGATGTGGTGCGCATTCGCGAAAAAGGACTGTCGTTGCTCAACGTGTACCTAACCATAAACATCAATGCCTTTCTTAAAATCAATACACAGATGTATACATTTTTAAACCTGCATATTTAGCTAAAAGAAATCCAGGTTAGCAGGCAATATTAACCAGGTGAAATTGTCACATCTCTTGCGTTCATTGCACGCAGAGTCAGGGTATATGCAACAGTTTGGGCCGCCTGGCTCATTGCGAACTAATTTGCCAGAATTTTACGTAATTATGACATAACATTGAAGGTTGTGCAATGTAACAGGAATATTTAGACTTATGAATGCCACCCGTTAGATAAAATATGGAACGGTTCCGTATTTCACTGAAAGAATAAACGTTTTGTTTTCGAGATGATAGTTTCCGGATTCAACCATATTTATGACCTAAGGCTCGTATTTCTGTTTGTTATTATGTTATAATTAAGTCTATGATTTGATAGAGCAGTTTGACTGAGCGATGGTAGGCACCAGCAGGCTCATAAGCATTCATTCAAACAGCACTTTTGTGCGTTTTTCCAGCAGCTCTTTGCGATGCTTCAAGCATTGCGCTGTTTGACTTAAAGCCTATCAACTCCCGAGATTATGCTGGTGTAACCGATGTAAAATGGCTAGCTAGTTAGCGGGGTGCGCGCTAATAGCGTTTCAAACATCACTCGCTCTGAGACTTGGAGTAGTTGTTCCCCTTGCTCTGCATGGGTAACGCTGCTTCGAGGGTGGCTGTTGTCGTTGTGTTCCTGGTTCGAGCCCAGGTAGCGGCGAGGAGAGGGATGGAAGCTATACTGTTACACTGGCAATACTAAAGTGCCTATAAGAACATCCAATAGTCAAAGGTATATGAAATACAAATCGTATAGAGAGAAATAGTCCTATAATTCCTATAATAACTACAACCTAAAACTTCTTACCTGGGAATATTGAAGACTCATGTTAAAAGGAACCACCAGCTTTCATATGTTCTGAGCAAGGAACTTAAACGTTAGCTTTCTTACATGGCACTTTTACTTTCTTCTCCAACACTTTGTTTTTGCATTATTTAAACCAAATTGAACATGTTTCATTATTTATTTGAGGCTAAATTGATTTTATTGATGTATTATAATAAGTTAAAATATGTGTTCATTCAGTATTGTTGTAATTGTCAGTATTACAAATAAAATTTTTTAAAACAATTGGGTACTCCCAATAATCGGTATCGGCGTTGAAAAATCATAATCGGTCGACCTCTAATTCAGACCTCAGTTTGGCTGGGCAGCCAGCTTTAGGAAGAGTCTTGGTGGTTCCAAACTTCTTCTATTTAAGAATGGTGGAGGCCACTGTGTTCTTGGGGACCTTCAATGCTGCAGACATTTTTTGGTACCCTTTCCTAGACCTGTGCCTCGACACAATCCTGTCTCGACGCTCTATGGACAATTCCTTCGACCTTATGGCTTGGTTTTTGCTTTGACATGCACTGTCAACTGTGGGACCTTATATAGACCAGTATGTTCCTTTCCAAATCATGTCCAATCAATTGAATTTACCACAGGTGAACTCCAATCAAATTGTAGAAACATCTCAAGGATGATCAATGGAAACAGGATGCACCTGAGCTCAGTTTCGAGTCTCATAGCAAAGGGTCTGAATACTTATGTAAATAAGGTATTTCTGTTATAATTTGAACGCATTAGCCAAAATTTCAAAAAATCTTTTCTTGCTTTGTCATTGTGGAGTATCGTGTGTAGATTGGGGGGGGGGGGGGGGTTAATGAATTTAAGAATAAGGCTGTAATGTAACAAAATGTGGAAAAGGGGAGGGGGTCTGAATATTTTACAAATGTACTGTAGATAAACATCTATTTGGACCAACCCTTGAATAGAGTTTTTGGAGTGGCTTTACTCTAGTTTGCCATGAAGCGTCACTGTTGGTCCATTATTTCAGAAACCGGGCTTGCTATTGACTGCCATGTATTTCTCATCAGACACTCTGGATCTCTATTACATTGACCCCAATGGCTCCAGAACCGCAATTCCTCTGGTAAAGAAGGGTATTGCATGGTGGACGGACAAGCATGTCAAATTCAGGAACCCCAGTGGAAACAACAACCTCACTGTAGTTTTCCAAGGTGATTTGCCTAGCATGCAAAATGACACAACTACCTTGTAATAGTCAAATTATCATGACTGACTAGGCCTTTTTCCTCCTTCAGGCACAAGCAAACCTGTGAACTGGAGAAAGCCTGTCTTTGAGCTGGACCCATCAGACTCTGACAACAATGGCTTCATCAATGAGGATTTCATTGTGTGGATGAGGACCGCTGCCCTGCCCACCTTCCGCAAGCTGTACCGCATCATCCAGAAGAAGCCCAACAACATGACCCCCACGCTGCCCCGAGGAGAATACATCCTGGAGGTCACCTACAGTATCCTTTTGAGAAAGACCGCAATACATTACAACATAGAGATTCATGGCAGGCATATGTTTGTATTGAGAGAACATTGCACATAGGAGACAGAGCCATATGAGTTTGTGTTCAGTTATAAACCTATGTCGAGTACAATACTTACTGTGATGAATCTTTATTCTCTTTATACCATTCACAAAGTCTACATAGGACACATCATTTTATCTTTAGAATCCTCGTGTCCAGATGCGCTGCTGTCATTTTCTTTAACCATGTGACCTCAGATTACCCCGTGCGGAGCTTCGATGGGAGGAAGCGCATGATCCTGAGCACCATCTCCTGGATGGGTGGCAAAAACCCCTTCCTGGGTATTGCTTACATCACTGTGGGCTCTGTCTGCTTCTGCCTGGGCTTAGTCCTCCTCGGCATCCACTACAGATATGGCAAACGTAACAACAGTGCAGATATTTCCAGCTGAAGGCCTTGCTCATATGGAGACTACCTCCTCCTCCCTCTGCATGCCTGGGTCTAGCCACCACTAGTTTGGCCCTGCTCTGGACTGCTTGCTGATTTAGCTTGGATGCACTGCTCTTTTTTTGTTAAAATGTTTGTTTTGTATTGTAATGTTAGCTCACTCATTCCCACCTCCAGGGGAAGGCTGCAGTCAGGTGTTTTTTCAGAAGGGTGATTATGCTCTAGATATCTGTTGTATAGAACTTACACCATTGCGGATTCTCGTGACAAAGAAGAATGTCTGTTCTACACAATATATGTCTGTAATATTGTGCCCTCCTGAAAAAGGCCTGTGTGTGTTGCAGAGTGTGTTTCACCCAGTAAGCTAATGGGATGAGACACAAAAAGGCTCTGGGAGCTTAGGATACTGTGTCTTTGTACAAGATGACTGCTGAAAATGTTCTCTGTGGTCCTGAAGTACATAGTGTTTGTATTATCTTTTTATCCATATCTTATCTCAAAAGATGACATGTATATTATTTGAGCAATGTTTGTTGTATGGCTTGATGGCACTATATTTTAATGTAAGTTCCACGCACACATTATTCTGTAATATTTCCTGTTTGTGAATGTACTAATGTTTTTAATTTACATACCTCTGAGGCAATTTCAAACAGTTTTGAATTGGGAACAAAAGTTCATAGACATGTTGAAGCAGTCATTGATTTGATCAAATAAATGTTCACGTATCGATTTTATTGCCGCTCAACAAAAGCGATCTTATCGAGATTGACAACCCAATGTTTAATCACATTTTTATTTTGATCGATTACTGTATTGGTCAAACTGTGGTTTTCTCTAGTATGGTATGTGTGAAATCCTATTTTGTCCTCTTAGGATACAGTAATAGCCAACTTGATCTGAAGGTTTTATGGATTGTTGATGTTGTCTCTACAATTGAACTTGTTGACTTGACTATCAAAATGCATTTTAAAACATTTAACAAGCTTAATTTCAATGTTGACCAAATGCTATGCACTTTAAAAGTGTTACATTTGTAATGCAGTACTTGAATTTTTATTTAGGTCGTTTTCTTTGTTTTTTAAAGCTAATTCTGCCATTTATTCTTTAATATATTGCATTGGATAATCTGCTGATATTTCAAATGTGAAAAATGGTATTTGCAAGTTGATTGTTTTTCATTTCCCCCATCAATGTTGTTAATGGAAATTAAATGTGAGGTGCACTCCTGGGTGTTTCCCAATGATGTATACAAACCCTAGAATTTGCCTGCTATGTTTTGGCCAATGAGGGGCTTTGCAGCCAATGATCAGCCATATAAGTCCTACATACATGTAGGAATGAATGGAATTATAGAGTATTTAATTTCAAGGACAAAAGTACATATTTTTTTGTATTGGGGACAGAAATGAGAACTTTTTATTTTATTTATTTTACCGTTATTTTACCAGGTAAGTTGACTGAGAACACGTTCTCATTTGCAGCAACGACCTGGGGAATAGTTACAGGGGTGAGGAGGGGGATGAATGAGCCAATTGTAAACTGGGGGTTATTAGGTGACCATGATGGTTTGAGGGCCAGATTGGGAATTTAGCCAGGACACCGGGGTTAACACCCCTACTCTTACGATAAGTGCCATGGGATCTTTAATGACCTCAGAGAGTCAGGACACCCGTTTAACGTCCCATCCGAAAGACGGCACCCCACACAGGGCAGTGTCCCCAATCACTGCCCTGGGGCATTGGGATATTTGTTTAGACCAGAGGAAAGAGTGCCTCCTACTGGCCCTCCAACACCACTTCCAGCAGCATCTGGTCTCCCATCCAGGGACTGACCAGGACCAACCCTGCTTAGCTTCAGAAGCAAGCCAGCAGTGGTATGCAGGGTCGTATGCTGCTGGCTTTAAAAATAAAAAATAAATGTTTATTTTTAGCTTACAGAACATGATTAAAGTATGCATTAAGCTGTCTGTAATAGAATAAATGTGGCAAAAACAAATGTAGACATTAGTAAATGTATTTCTATAGCGTCCAAATTATTTTACAATGTGGGGGAGTGCCAAGATGGAGGTGTGGGGGCTTTAAAACAGCACCCCCTGTCAGTCATCTAGTGTGTATATATAAATCTGGCATTGCCCCATACCAAGTTATTTCACACACACACACACACACACACACAGGTATTCTATCACAATATACACGTTTCAGAAGTTACTGACTCTCGATAGCCTACTGAATGTCAGGCCAGGCTTCTCTAAATTTGAGCAGAGAACACACCAATTGCCGATGTCACTTTCTGCCATACGGGGAAACTGACTTTCCAGATTGGCAGCAACCACCTTCATAGACTATGGTGACCGTTTCATCCCATGTAGGAGCTGCACCTACTTTTCACAATTCCGGGATAATATTGTCCGACCAATTTTCCAATGTGGAAACTGTCAGCTTATTGAGGAATATACAGTACCAGTCAAAATTTGGACACACCTACTCTTTCAAGGTGTTTTCTTTATTTTGACTATTTTCTACATTGTAGAAAAATTGTGAAGACATCAAAACTATGAAATAACACATATGGAGCATGTAGTAACCAAAAAAGTGTTAAAAAAAATCTAAATCAATTTTTTATTCTTCAAAGTAGCCAACCTTTGCCTTGATGACAGCTTTGCACATTCTTGGCATTCAACCAGCTTCACCTGGAATACTTTTCCAACCTTTTTGAAGGAGTTACCACATATGCTGAGCATTTGTTGGCTGCTTTTCCTTCACTCTGCGGTCCAACTCATCCCAAACTAACTCAATTTGGTTGAGGTTGGGTGATTGTGGAGGCCAGGTCATCTGATGCAGCACTCCATCGCTGTCCTTCTTGGTCAAATAGCCTTTACACAGCCTGGAGGAATGTTGGGTCATTGTCCTTTTGAAAAACAAATTATAATCCCACTAAGCACAGACCAGAAGGGATGGTGTATCGTTGCAGAATGCTGTGGTAGCCATGCTGGTTAAGTGTGCCTTGAATTCTAAATAAATCAAAGATGGTGTCATTAGTAGAGCACCCCTACACCATCACACCTCCTCCATGCTTCACGGTGGGAACTACACACGCGGAGATCATCCATCTCACAAAGACATGGTGGTTGGAACCAAAAACCTCAAATTTAGACTCATCAGACCAAAAGACAGACTTCCACCAATCTAATGTCCATTGCTCGTGTTTCTTGACCCAAGCAAGTCTCTTCTTCTTATTGGTGTACTTTAGTAGTGGTTGCTTTGCAGCAAATCGACCATGAAGGCCTGATTCACGCAGTCTCCTCTGAACAGTTGATGTTGAGATGTGTCTGTTACTTGAACACTGTGAAGCATTTTTTGGGGCTGCAATTTCTGAGGCTGGTAACTAATGAACTTGTCCTCTGCAGCAGAGGTAACTCTGGGTCTTCCTTTCCTGTGGCGGTCCTCATGAGAGCCAGTTTCATCACTGCACTTGAAACTTTCAAAGTTCTTGAAATTTTCACGATTGACTGACCTTCATGTCTTAAAGTAATGATGGACTGTCATTTCGCTTTGTTTATTTAAGCTGTTCTTGCCATAATATGTGTAACATAGGTAAATTGTTTAATTTATTTAAAAGAACTAGGTTTGACATACATGCCCATGAAAGAGATCTTTTTTTAATTTGGCTTTTAATCAAAAATGTTTTTGTTAAACTCAGAAGTCCTTTCTATGACCAATCACGCTAAAAGCGAGTTATATCATAGTTTATTCAGAACTATTTAGTGGACAGAGATATTAACAGGCAGGTAGTTTGTTTCACTTTAGCTTCTCAAATGTACAAAGTGTAGGTGTATATATATATGTCAGGGGTTTCTGGAAGTTTAAATGTTTTGTTTGATTTATATTCAGTAGACCTTCATTATACTGTGCTCTATTGTGTTGTTTATCATGCTAAGAGTAAGGCCTAGACAGACAATTATTAAACTTTGACCTCCTCAATTTCATGAACCAAAAAGCAGCCTTAATGAAGTCATACACAAAGAGGGGAAGAATGGTGCAAAACTGATAGTTATGGATGTTTCTGTTTTTTATCCAATTGGAATATTGCTTTGTGAGAATTGATTTTTTTCCTTATTTTTGGTGAGTCCTGATTTTAAAAACATTTTGACCTACCACATAGGATGACCGTCAGTCTGTGATTTGCACAGTCATCCTAATGGCAATATTAAGTTACATTTTGTGACGTTATGTACACACTCTTTCAACATTGAGGTGACTAAACTTCTTGGAGTAACCCTGGATTGTAAACTGTCATGGTCAAAACATATTGATACAACAGTAGCTAAGATTAGGAGAAGTCTGTCCATAATAAAGTGCTGCTCTTCCTTCTTAACAACCCTATCAACAAGGCAGATCCTACAGGCCCTAGTTTTGCTGCACCTAGACTACTGTTCAGTAGTGTAGTCAGGTGCCACAAAGAGGGACTTAGGAAAATTGCAGTTGGCTCAGAACAGGGCAGCACAGCTGACCCTTAAAAGTAAACGGAGAGCTAACATTAATGATATGCATGTCAATCTCTCATGGCTCAAAGTGGAAGAGATTGACGTCATCACTACTTGTTTTTGTAAGAAGTGTTGACAAGCTGAATGTACTGAGCTGTCTGTTTAAACTACGAACACCTCAAGGTCAGAACAGACTATGGGAGGCGCACAGTACTACATAGAGCCATGACTACATGGAACTCTATTCCACATCAGGTAACTGATGCAAGCAATATAATCAGATGTTCTTTTAAAAGGTAAGAAAGAGTACACCGTATGGAACAGCGGGGACTGTGAAGACACACACAAAGGTACATACACACTCATACGTATACATTGTAATATTGTTGTATGGTGGTACTATACATTTTGTATTGTAGATATGTAGTGGTGTAATACTGTTATATGATGTACTGTTTTATCTTTTGCTTTATATTTAATGTTAGTACTTTAATGTGTTTGGGACTCCAGGAAGAGTAGCTGCTGACTTGGCAGCAACTAATGGGGATCCCTAATAAATACAAATGTAAAATGATACAAAATATTTGATCGTTACACTAGCACCAGTCTACAAGAGTCCAGACATCACACAAAGCAACCAATGAGCAGCGTGTGAACATATTGCAGCAATTTCCGGTCGTTTCTAATTACTACAGCCACAAAGTCATAGTCATGGCTAAACCTCACCTCTTTCTACAATTTATCTTCTTAAAATCTGATTTGAAACCTTACACTAACCACACTACTAACCGTATTCCTTACCCTAACATTGAATTAAGACCAACATTTTTATTTTGTTTTCATAAATTTGTACGATTTGGGCTTTGTGGCTGTGGCAGCCTCAGCGTGAGTCTGGAGGGTATGGCAACGCTAGACTATGGCTGTGTTAACAAATGACAAAGATTATGGATTTTCTGACAAGATATGTCTCTCCGCCATAACAATGGGAGTCGTTGTCCGCTAAGCGGCACGGCTGGATGTCTAGCTCCCGCCTATCCTTTCTTTGAATTGGTGGATACAATTTAAGGGTTTTATTGGCATGGGTAACATAAGTCTACCTTGCCAAAGCAAGTGAAATAGATAATAAACAAGAGTGAAATAAACAATAAAATATGTACAGTAAACATTACACTCACAAACGTTCCAAAGGAATAGAGACATTTCAAATGTCGTATTATAGCTTTATACAGTGTTGTAACGATGTGCAAATAGTTAAAGTACAAAGGGGACAATAAATAAATAGAAATATAGGTTGTATTTACAATGGTGTTTGTTCTTCACTGGTTGCCCTTTTCTTATGGCAACAGGTCACAAATCTTGCTGCTGTGATTGCACACTGTGGTATTTCACCCAAGAGATATGGGAGTTTATCAAAATTGGATTTGTTTTCGAATTCTTTTTGGGTCAAATCAAATCAAATCAAATGCTATTGGTCACATACACGTGTTTAAAAGATGTTATTGCGGGTGTAGCAAAATACTTGTGCTTCTAGCTCCAACAGTAAAGTAATATCCGACAATTACACAACATATACCCAATACACACACATCTAAGTAAAGGAATGGAATTAAGCCTATTTAAATATATAGACGAGCAATGTCAGAGAGTCATAGAATAAAATACAGTAGAATAGTATAGGATACAGTATATACATATGAGATGGGTAATGCAAGATATGTAGACATTATTAGTGACTAGTGTTCCATTTATTATAGTGGACAGGGTATGTGTAATCTGAGGGAAATATGTGTCTTTAAATTGTCATACATTTGGCAGGTTAGGAAGTGCAGCTCAGTTTCCACCTCATTTTGTGGGCGGTGTGCACACATTATTGTAATCGTTTTATTAATTTCGATGAGGGTTGGTGACGTCAACCGCCTGTATTCAATGGAGAGAGATGCTATGCTACTAGCCTTTGTGGAATAATTCAGACATAACTGTAAGGAATAAGTCATTGTTCTAACCCAGCTGGCATGAGAGGAATATTGACTTTGTTCTTGATGTTTTTGACAACAAGGTTAAAATTCTCACATATGAACAATTTATAACATTGAAAGAGTTTCCAATACCTTTCAGAGAGTTTATTTCTGTGATCAAAGCCGTTCCCAGTGGTCTAACTACACTAATGAAAACTCATCTTAGCTTTGGTAATGATCACAAAGTTTATCCAGAACTCAGATTGGAAGGCGTGGGCTTACTTGAGAAATCTTTTTGTAATAAATATATGAGACAAATTCTTCATTCACAAAACCAACTTACACCGAGAGGAAAGTTTTTCTGGAACATGCTTATTCCTGACATTGTCTGGAGAAATGCATGGTTAAGGCCTTACAAATATTGTATACCAAACAAAGTTAAGGAAGTGCACTTTAAATTTTTACATAAGATATATCCATGTAATTCTATGATATCCAAATTTGTGGCAATTGATGATATATGCGTTTTCTGGTAGAAAGAACGTGAGAATATGTCTCACTTATTCTTTGAATGTAAATTTGTGTCAGAATTTGGGGAAAACCTTGCAAAATACTTATTTACCATTATGAACATTACCCATGTTTTTGACTTGAAATATATAATATGTTACTATTGCAATGATAACAAGACAACTGAAATTATTGTGATTTTTAAAAAAAATTGTTGCCAAATACTACTTGAATTTAACTATTTTATTAAAACATTAACCCTTGTGAACATAACAAGAATAAAAAAAATCTAAATCATTACAATAATTTTTTTATCAGAGTGATTACAATTGCACTAGAATAGTTTAAATAGTTTTGTATGATATAAGAATTTAAATTGTTGACCTGTATTAATTTTTTTACAGATGCTATGCTACTAGCCTCAATTCATGAATATGCATAGCCATCTCGAGACAACTCCCATATAAGGTGTTTTTTCTCAGAGTTGTCGGGATGTCACGTGTTCTTATTATATCAGTACACTCGTAACATGTTAAGCATTACGGAACTTCCATTATATCAAATGAACCTCACTTAGCAAATAAGCCATTATTTTGGCGGGACCAAATTCAACTCTCATTGATTTCCATACAAAAACTCATTGCTTGGTGGGCGAAACAACGGAAAAAACGACACCTGCTGGAGGGAGACAGATTTTCTGCCGAGTTGGGCCACTCGCACCGTCTTCCTCTCTAGTGACTGACAACTGCAATTTATTCGCCATAAAGAATCTTGGGATATCACCGGAAGCACAGTAGCTAGGTTTTCAAAGTGTCCTTGTGCACTCACCTAGAAGTTTACCAAAATGTACAGACAACTTATGGTAAGCGTTCAATTATATATTCGACCAATTGTTATGTATTTGTGTACGCTATTCGATGTTATATTTTTGGCCACTGCCGTTATCTGACATGCCTCCTCAAGTGAACTCTAAGCTACCGAGCTATGTTGCTAAGCTAGCGTGTAACGTTAAACGTTGACTAACTAGCCTTTTTTTATCAGGGTAGTTGGCTTACTAGCAAGCTATCACCTGATATTTTACACTTGCTTGACAATCAAGTTAGCCTTCTGATCTAAACACATAGCTGTTTTTATACAGTATATTGTTAACCTAGCTAGAATAACACATGCTAGCTACTTGGTAAGCTAACTAAATGAGTAGTAAGTTATCTAGCTAACTACATAGTAGTTATTCAATCAGCTAAACCTAGCTTGCCACGTATTCTCTTCCACAGTCTTGAATTGTCATCCACAAGTGTAAAGGTCGCATAGGTTAGCTAGGAAAATTCTGACTAACTCTATCTAACTATCCAAGTGTTGTAAAAGGTGGCGTTTGCACGTACACTTGTCATGTGAATGGCAATTTTTTGGAACAGGGTTTACGTCATCTGACACTTAGATGCGCTACGCAGAAATCGCTCCACTATTTCCTGGTTGCTAAAATTCTAATATTTCGCCTAATTTCAGTTTGTGACAAAACAAGCAGTCATTGTGTGAATAATAATTGTACAATCTAAACCGATATGAAATATATTTTCCATTACTAAAAATATTGTATATTCATCTGTTTGAAGCTGGTGTAGAAAACCGAAAATAAAAGACGTAGAACCTTTACCACGGGAAGCATAGACATAGTACACACAGAACAGATCTACCGCTTATTAGACTTGCTTTCAACTTGAATGAATGATCTATAACTAAATGTGAATTTGGTCAGGTAGCCCAAAAAGTTACATTGTAGCTTTAATGTATGTGTGTGGAGGATAATGGTTATTTCAAGACAACTGGGAACTTTTAATGCAAATCATGACGTCAATGATCTTCACTTCGGAAAGTCGGAGCTCTAGAAAGATGCCAGAGTTTCCGACTTGGAATTACGAGTTGACGTTCAAAAATATGTTTCCCAGTCGGAGCTTGTTTTTCCCCCGACTTCCCAGTTGTCTTGAAAGTTTGGAAGTCTGAGATTTCCGAGTTACCAGTGGTTTTGAACACGGCATAATTTATGCTCAACTGTCTAGAATCACAGCTAGCTACATGGCTTTCTAATGGACCAATTCTGTTGGCTAGATATACAGTATCTAGCAGAAGAAGTACATTATACAGTGTATAATATATACACTGTAATGAGTAGGTGTGTCCAAACCTTTGTCTGGTACTGTATGTGGACACCCCTTCAAATTAGTGGATTTGGCTATTTCAGCCACACCTGTTGCTGACAGGTTTATAAAACCGAGCACACAGCCAGGCAGTCTCCATAGACAAACATGGACAGTAGAATGGCCTTACTAAAGAGCTCAGTGACTTTCAATGTTGCGCTGTCATAGGATGCCATCTTTCCAACAAGTCAGTTTGTCAAATTTCTGCCCTGCTAGAGCTGCCCCAGTCAACTGTAAGTGCTGTTAATGTGAAGTGGAAACGTCTAGGAGCAACAGCAACTGAGCTGTGAAGTGGTAGGCCACATAAGCTCACAAAACAGGACTGCCTAGTGCTGAAGTGCGTAGTTCCTAAAAATCGTCTGCCCTGTTACAACGCTCACTACAGACGTCGGAACAATAACTGTTTGTCGGGAGCATCATGAAATGGGTTTCCATGGCCGAGCAGCAGCACACAATGCCAAGCGTCGGCTGGAGTGGTGTATAGCTCGCCACCATTGGACTCTGGAGCAGTGGCAACGCGTTCTCTGGAGTGATGAATCACGTCCCAACATCTGGCAGTCCGACGGACAAATCTGTGTTTACTACCTGCCCGAATGCATAGTGCCAACTGTAAAGTTTGGTGGAAGAGGAATAATGGTTTGGCTAGGCCTCTTAGTTCCAGTGAAGGGAAATCTTAACGCTACAGATGCTATTGACATTCTAAACGATTCTGTGCTTCCTGCTTTGTGGCAACAGTTTGGGGAAGGCCCTTTCCCGTTTCAGTATGACAATTACCCCTGTGCACAAAGCGAGGTCCATACAGAAATGGTTTGTCGAGATCAGTGTCGAAGAATTTGACTGGCTTGCACAGAGCCCTGACCTCAACCCCATCGAACACCTTTTGGGATTAATTGGAACGCTGACTGCTAGCCAGGCCTAATCACCCAACATCAGTGCCCGACCTCACTAATGCTCTTAGCAAGTCCCCGCAGCAATGTTCCAACATCTTGTGAAAAGCCTTCCCAGAAGAGTGGAGGCTGTCATAGCAGCAAAGGGGGGACCAACTCTATATTAATGCCCATGATTTTGGAATTAAATGTTCGACGAGCAGGTGTCCACATACTTTTGGTCATGTATTGTAGCTAAAGCAAGGTTATTAGTTAGTGCACATGTAAGTACTTCAGTAATCATTTCCAGTTCATTTATTTTTATGCATTTCTTCCTGATCACCTGTATGTTTAGAGTCTTCGGCAGCTGTCCAGCCGGACTATCTCCAGTAGTGCCCGCAGACAAGTTGACAACATGGTCAAGGAGAAGCAGAAGCTGTTCCAGGTAAGCTCTGGGACCAGGACCGGCAGATGGCGATGGAGTGGAAATGTGGAATGGAACACCTCTCTACCGAAGCTCAAAGACTGTTTTTAAAAGTAGAAGTTGACAATTCTGTTCTGGTTTTGTTTACCTAATTTTGACAGTCAACGTTTGTGTTCAATCTTGTTTGACTAGTAATGGTGCAGTAATGCTAAGGTTAAAGTTTGCACTTTATTCTCAGGTTCTGGAAACATAATCTTATTTTCCCACCATTGTAGCCTGAAAGATAAGTATTTATGATGTTTGCTCGTAGGTTCACTCTTAGTTTGGGCTGGGCTGACTAATTTTGCATGCAGCGTGATATGCAAACAGCTGATACGACTTTTGATATCAGTGCTTTGCTGAATCTTGCATAACACGCAGAGGATGTCCATAGCTGACCTGCCCTGCTTTAAAATCCTGTTGCTAAAGCAATGATTGCTTTTCTGCATTTTTTTCTTTTTTACTCCTTTTTTCTCCCCAATTTCGTGGTATCCAATTGGTCTTGTCTCATCGCTGCAACTCCCGTACGGACTCGGAAGAGGCAAAGGTCGAGAGCCATGCGTCCTCTGAAACACAACCCAACCTAGCCACACTGCTTCTTGACACAACTCACATCCAACCCGGAAGCCAGCCGCACCAATGTGTTGGAGGAAACACCTGGCGCCACAGGAGTCGCTAGTGCGCGATGAGATAAGGATATCCCTGCCGGCCGAACCCTCCCTGACCGGGACGATGCTGGGCCAATTGTGCATCGCCCCATGGACCTCCCGGTCGTGGCCGGCTGCGACAGAGCCTGTGCTTGGAACACCCAGAATCTCTGGTGGCACAGCTAGCACTGCGATGCAGTGCCTTAGACCACTGCACCACCATGGAGGCTGTTTTTCTGCAATTTGTTGTTGATTTTCATCTTAGCCTAAGAAATTCCTGATCCTTTTAAGGTCATAATGTTCATGGTAAGTGTTTCCGTTTGTATTAGGTTAGGCTGTAATATGTCGCAAGCAGAACTTTGCTTTCCAATAAGTATAAATCTTATTTTTTCCCCCACTTTTACTTGTTTTAATTGCAGTTATAAACATCTCACAAAGTAGTTGGGGCTATTGTAGTGCAGTGTGTGTTGATTAAGGAAATATTCAACATATTCAGGTGGTGCAAAAGTGCTTAGACCATTTAAAATACAGCCACCACCCAGACCGAGCCATTTAGTTTGTGATTCATATATGTTGCTATGAAGGGCTTCTTTGCGTAGCTCTGAATATCATTTATAGGCTAATTTACTCTTCTTCCTGTTTACACAGGCAGATAACGGCATACCAGTCCATCTGAAGGGAGGAGCCAAGGATGCTATTCTGTACAGGGCAACGATGGCCCTTACAGTCTTTGGTAAGTATGCATTACACTGAAATTGGCTATATAATGTTGTACAGCCCTGATATGACCCTCCTTGAATGTAAGTGCTAATGGAATTTTTACAGCATATGATCAAATAATATAGATCAAGTCTAACTACAAACAATGGAGTCAAATACCAGTTTCTCACATTTCCTGCAATTTTTTTTGTTTTACCTTTATTTAGGTAGCATTTAGATATTTACCTTGTCAGCTCGGGGATTCGATCTTGTAACCTTTCGGTTCTAGTCCAACGCTCTAACCACTAGGTTACCTGCCGCCCCTATGCCTGTTATATAAAACATCTTTCTCCTCCACAGGAAGTGGATTTGTCGTCTACGAACTCCTCAATGCAGCAATGCCGAAGAAGGCATGAGTGCCCTTGTCCATTTCCATCCCTAAATCAATCTTCTCTGTTGTACAGATGTATGATCTGGGAGATTTTTTGGGGGTCCTGTCAATCATGCCAATTTGTTTCATGTATGGGATCAATATTTATTGATTGTTCAATGAATGTACCATAGAGAATAAAACAACCACAATACAAAGTATTATCCATGTGAATGTTGTCATTTCAAAATCTCAATACATCTGATATAAACAGTTATTCTGTACCTAAAAAAATATATATACACTGCTCAAAAAAATAAAGGGAACACTTAAACAATACAATGTAACTCCAAGTCAATCACACTTCTGTGAAATCAAACTGTCCACTTAGGAAGCAACACTGATTGACAATACATTTCACATGCTGTTGTGCAAATGGAATAGACAACAGGTGGAAATTATAGGCAATTAGCAAGACACCCCCAATAAAGGAGTGGTTCTGCAGGTGGTGACCACAGACCACTTCTCAGTTCCTATGCTTTCCTGGCTGATGTTTTGGTCACTTTTGAATGCTGGTGGTGCTTTCACTCTAGTGGTAGCATGAGACGGAGTCTACAACCCACACAAGTGGCTCAGGTAAGGCAACTCATCCAGGATGGCACATCAATGCGAGCTGTGGCAAGAAGGTTTGCTGTGTCTGTCAGCGTAGTGTCCAGAGCATGGAGGCGCTACCAGGAGACAGGCCAGTACATCAGGAGACGTGGAGGAGGCCGTAGGAGGGCAACAACCCAGCAGCAGGACCGCTACCTCCGCCTTTGTGCAAGGAGGTGCACTGCCAGAGCCCTGCAAATTGACCTCCAGCAGGCCACAAATGTGCATGTGTCTGCTCAAACGGTCAGAAACAGACTCCATGAGGGTGGTATGAGGGCCCGATGTCCACAGGTGGGGGTTGTGCTTACAGCCCAACACCATGCAGGACGTTTGGCATTTTCCAGAGAACACCAAGATTGGCAAATTCACCACTGGCGCCCTGTGCTCTTCACAGATGAAAGCAGGTTCACACTGAGCACATGTGACAGACGTGACAGAGTCTGGAGACGCCGTGGAGAACGTTCTGCTGCCTGCAACATCCTCCAGCATGACCGGTTTGGCGGTGGGTCAGTCATGGTGTGGGGTGGCATTTCTTTGGGGGGCCGCACAGTCCTCCATGTGCTCGCCAGAGGTAGCCTGACTGCCATTAGGTACCGAGATGAGATCCTCAGACCCCTTGTGAGACCATATGCTGGTGCGGTTGGCCCTGGCTTCCTCATAATGCAAGACAATGCTAGACCTCATGTGGCTGGAGTGTGTCAGCAGTTCCTGCAAGAGGAAGGCATTGATGCTATGGACTGGCCCGCCCGTTCCCCAGACCTGAATCCAATTGAGCACATCTGGGACATCATGTCTCGCTCCATCCACCAACGCCACGTTGCACCACAGACTGTCCAGGAGTTGGTGGATGCTTTAGTCCAGGTCTGGGAGGAGATCCCTCAGGAGACCATCCGCCACCTCATCAGGAGCATGCCCAGGCATTGTAGGGAGGTCATACAGGTACGTGGAGGCCACACACACTACTGAGCCTCATTTTGACTTGTTTTAAGGACATTACATCAAAGTTGGATCAGCCTGTAGTGTGAAATTTTCCACTTTAATTTTGAGTGTGACTCCAAATCCAGACCTCCATTGGTTGATAAATTTGATTTCCATTGAAAGTTTTTGTGTGATTTTGTTGTCAGCACATTATACTATGTAAAGAAAAAAGTATTTAATAAGAATATTTCATTCATTCAGATCTAGGATGTGTTATTTTAGTGTTCCCTTAATTTTTTTGAGCAGTGTATATACTTTGTCTATAGCAATTCTGTTTTTAGCTGTGATTGTGAACATGAACCAATAGATAAACCATTATATGGGACAAAAGCCCCTGGGCCTATAGGATAATGGTTACTTCTGCTTATGTAGTTGACTTTCAATGCTCTGCCCAAAATGTGTGTCCTGCTTTTAAACACTAGAGGCCCTCACTGATCATGAAATGAGGGACATTTTATCTAGGTAGATTTGATTTGAGGAAACTGGAATGACAATTTCTGATCCATGAAGATCCATTCACCATGTTTACAATCATCCTAAGAGGTGACACTGCCTCAATGATACCCAAGCTGTTCAAGGCTGTTGACATGGGCTAATTAACCAGAAGACAGACCTATCAGTAGCATCGCAATATTTGTCCTGTTCCTTGTTTTAAACCTGGACGTTTTACTTCATATTATGAAGCTTGTCTTACCTTGCTTCAAAGTAGCCTATAGCCAAAACCCCACCGTAGAAACGTGGAGCCAATTATTTTTATAGACTTACTCGTATGCGTTCCCCTGTTCTATTGGTTTATGTCAACGTTTTTTCATTGTATAGCAGATAAAGGCATTATCCTAATCATATTATCAAACATGATAGTTGTTGCATCTTTAAGTCCCCCCTCTTTCTAACAGATATTTCCATATCTGTCCACTTGCATGTGTGGTGCGCATTTTAGAATGGTGTTTTCCCGCTAATTGCATTTTGGAATATCCATGCATAGGCCAACTGCAGTGTGTACATTGCTGCCCCTAAAATATGAATAAATAATAGTTTATCAATATTTTAAGCAAGACATTCCTATCCTTTCCATCAGTCCTATTAATTTATACCACAAACATGTCCACTATTCCACTTTGATATGTAAGAGTGGGGATAAAGAAGTGAATAAGAAGAAGAAAATAAGTGGGTATACCCTCCGATACACCACTGGGACTACCTGTCCTGTACAATTACTTAATCAAGTGAAATTGTACTAAATAAGTTATATATTTTATTGTTTGCAGTTGTCATTAAATGTAGGACCGTGTCATTGTGTTTTAAAATCGGTGGAATTGTATATGTGTACAAGTTACCCGCAGGTAGTCTAGGTTGCCCGGACGACTGCATATATTCTCCGAGAGATCCACAAGAAAATCCACGAACGGGTCGTTTGGATAGTAAATTCAAGTGGTTTTTATTGATTGAACAAATACTTTCACTGAGATAGATAGTAAGTAGACCGTTTAAAAAAAATCTAATATAGCCTACATTTGAATTTCCTCAGGGTTGACTGGCTATATAGACTGTGACTCACATTATCCCTGTTAACCCGTTATAGGCACTTAGAACAGAAGATCATGATGTGCCAAAGGAATGCAGAAAAGAATGCACTTTCCAGAAGTGTGTTCCCACTGGTGGATGTTTCATATATCAAACCATGGCAAGGTTTACCGGTGGACTTTCGTAAGAGTTTGCGGCGGTAAAATGAGAGTTGGGAACAGCCCCCTATTAAGTAGCAGATTGTGGAAAGATTCTACCCACTTGGACAGAGACTTCTTTCTTGGACATCTGCTGTTGGAGCTTCCAGTAGCCAGCTAGAGGAGAGAAGGGTACACCCAGAGCTCCTAAAAGTTATCTATTAGTTTCTAGAGGGGAGTCTTCAACGAGACTGCATTTACATTTTTTGATTTTATTCTGTCAAAATTGACCAGGTGAGCTACAAATATTTTATTTTATCCTGCTGTTGATTAGAAATAATTCAAAATTCATACAAAATAAATGCCTTTCAATGAATAAGACATTGTGCTAATCTGTATGTGCTATTTATGCGTTTTTTCAAAGACCTGGATGGATACAGGAATGCAAAGATTAATTTATTTCTGGGAATAACTGCAAGATTAGTGATTTTTTTCGCGGTAGTTAATTCTTCAGGTTATAGTTTGTCAATAAAGAAACACATCTATGTTGGATTATTTCTGGACCCAGTGTGGAATCAAGAATTATACTGTATGAGAGTATGCGCATCGAAGGAGAATAGTTTAGCCAAAGTAATCAATAAATTAGTTGATAATTGGTAAAACTTAACTTTAAGGCAATTATACATTTGCTATTGGGCACATTGTTTTGGCAAAAGTTTTTTATTCTACATAATATATATACTTTTATAATATATGGGCCTAATCTATACAACAGGTTGAACTATGATTACATTATTTATTAACAGTGAGTAAACAAAATCATTTTTTAGACTACTTGTGCTTGATGACAATATAGTTCAGAAAAAAAGTGATTATATTTTTTGAGATAACCATGCATAAGGTGACAGAAGTTAGGTTGTTAAATAGTCCTACTTTTTTCTCTCTTTTCATTGAACCAAATTTTGCCAGACAGTGGTTTAGGTAAATTCCTCCACTGGCAGATGCCCTTTCAGTCAGGGAAATGTAATCTATTCCCTTTCAAGGGCTCGTGACTTTCTGTCCACTCTCTTCCCAACGCTACACTAAATAGGTTTGAAAATGTTTATGCAACTCTCTTCTCAGATTGATTCATGTGCTGCTGACCCATAACGTCTAAAAATGAAGATAAGGCTGTCGCTGGCGGTGGCTGCCTTTGTTGCTGTGTTATTCTCCACAGTTGAAGCTCAAGGTAAATGTCCCTTCCCCCTATCCCTCTTGCCAAACCTTTTCATATACCCCTCAACTCTCTCTCTCTCTCTCTCTCTCTCTCTCTCTCTCTCTCTCTCTCTCTCTCTCTCTCTCTCTCTCTCTCTCTCTCTCTCTCTCTCTCTCTCTCTCTCTCTCTCTCTCTCTCTCTCTCTCTCTCTCTCTCTCTCTCTCTCTCTCTCTCTCTCTCTCTCTCTCTCTCTCTCTCCTCTCTCTCTCTCTCTCTCTCTCTCTCTCTCTCTCTCTCTCTCTCTCTCTCTCTCTCTCTCTCTCTCTCTCTCTCCAGTTGTTTGATTACAGTGTTTAGGATGTAGGGGTTTTATTGTGTGTGGACATACTATCACATGGAAACAACCCTGATGCATTGTACAGTATGATTAATAAAATGATACCCAGTTATGTGTGTATTGTGCTTGTTTTGACTTGTCCTGAACATCTTCTCTTGTTCTGTAATGTATTATGAGTTATTTCAGAATACTTACAATTGCATTAACTCAATCTTGGTACATGTATATAATATATTCTAAATTAGTTTTTATAATTATGATAGAACATATACAAACTCTGTCATGAAACCATAATCAGGAAATGTCTCCAACTATGCCAATGAGAAATCAGGGACTCTGATATTATGTCGTCAACAGTCATCTGTAATACCCAGTATGTGACATTACTGTCTCAACAGCTGGATCTGACTTTTATGTTGATGTCAGAGTCCTCACAGGGCTCTGAAACCATCATGTGTAACCATAGTCGTATTGATGTTATGGTTCGGTAAAAGAATCCAGGACACAATTGTCATTCCTTCATTGACAATTGGATAGGATTTTTTTTTCTTCTTTCAATTATGTGTTCTAAAACAAAAGTACACTAAAAAGAAGTAAAACGAAAATAATTTCATGGTTTAGTTATTCCCCTCTGTAATTATGTCAACTAAAATTAAGTTACATTAGCTTTTCTAGATTTGAGTATTTCTCACATTTCGATCGCCAAACAAAATAAGTGGTCATGACATGATCATTTGTAGAAATGTGAGATCATAGTTTCAATATCCCTGATGTTCAAAACGTTAGAATTCAATTCTTATAATGTTTTTTTTAAGTGTAAAAACATTTTCCGACCAAAGACAAAAACCCAAAATGGAAAGTTCTGATTATTTCCCCTGAAAGCTTTTTTGGGGAGTCCAATGTCTACTCCCATATATCTTCACTAACGGAATGGAAATATGTAATATGAGAATCGCAAATTAATCCTCAGACAGGGCAAAGACAAAGAGAATGGGGCATTCTCGAAATCGTTGAGTTGCAATCCATGTGGAAAGTTAATATGTAGTCATTTTTGTCAGTACATGTTGCGAAATTGCTTTGGCATCCCTTCTGCCTCTTTTGGAGAGTCATAGCTCTTTCCTCTGAATGACTGACTGGCTGTAGACTAAGGTTACTGACAGTAGCCAGAGTCTGGCTCATGGGGAAGGCAGAGGTGTCCTCTGGTCAGGCAGGTTGCTGTGATTTGCATCCACACCTGTTGAGGGAACTTGACTGAAAGATATCCACCAATGTTTATTGTGATTGTTTTATATCTTCAATGATTTTTTTCAATATCTTGTTTTAGTAAAGTACGTTAAAATGCAAAATGAGAAGATTGAACAGAAAATGTGCGCAGTAACAACTCTGTAACAACTGTGTTTCCAACTATTTGCGACTTTTTCTACAAAGATGCTCAAACAACTTGAGTAAAGTGACACAGCTCTTTGCTCTTGTGAGTGAAAACAACCTCCCTACCCACTTTCCTTACCCAACTTCCCCCTCCATCTCCCTTTTACTCAACTCCCCTCCCTACCCCCAAGTGGGTTTATTTATTCTTGTTCAGAGACTTTCTTGGAGACATGAGGGGAGCTTTCCCGGGCCCCCTGAATTGATGTCAGGTTGGTGATCCTCCTTTACTGTGTACCAATAGCAGCTTAGCTCAGGTCCTAGTTGTTGTCCGCCTGTGCATTCAGTGTGTCCTGAGCTGTTGCTTTCTCAGTGGGTATTTTACAATGATATTCTTGCATCCCATCCCACTGCCCTTCCTCAACAACTTGCATGCCACCCACCTGCTGACATGGTCTGCAAGACCAGCCTTAGCATGTATGTCTTCATCACATACTCACCATCATCATGGACTATAGTATGTAGCATATAAGAAGTGCCTATACAGACATAGGCTAGAGGAGGAAGAGGCACTCCTACAGCACCTCACTTCGTAGATGTTAATACTCTTACATTCTCACAGTTCTAGTTATCTTGTTATTCTGTTTACCATCAATTACATGTTTATATGTCCAAACACTTTTGTTTCCCATTTAACTGTACTCACATAAAGGTGAAAGGTCACTCAACACTCAGCTGATCTAAATAGGTTGCATGTGAACCCCAACTGAGGAAGAATATCATGTTAAAATATGTTTATTATCTCTGTGTGGTCCGTCATGTACATGGAAACTTTCATCCAATTTGTCAAGTTGTTCTAAACAACTTTCTCATGTACATGTGCATGGTGCCGTGGCAGCCAGCTCAATGTGGACACGCGTGTTGTTGTCAGATTGCATCTGTTGTTGTTTTATTCTTTTTATTTTCAATATATTTGTAAATTATTTTCCTCTGTATCTCAACTCTCTCTTCATTTTGCCTGTGTAAGGCAAGCAGTATCCCAGCACCTCATGCCACCTTGTTCACTCTGCCAATGAAAAGAACGTACACAACAGTCTCCCGTGACACATTGTGTATTCTTTTTGCAAGGTTTGCAATGGATGTATGCCAATGACTTGTGCTAGAGTCTCTAAATATACAAATACTTTGTCAAAATATGTATATATACTCTGTATATATAACATGTGTTAAAATCAGCAAATGCCATCAACATTACCTGGCAATCTTGACTCCATTGTATAATCAGTAACGTTGGAATGAAAATGTTGTTGTACTTGTGTGTTGTTCCAATCAACTCCATGACTTGAGAGCAACCTGTTGGTGCTGGTTGGTTGGGCATGCGTGGTAATGACTGCACTCAGCATGTATTGGATGGTTCACTCAATGTTTGTCCTTAGGGGAGTTTTGTGTGGAGTTGTTCTGTATTAATGTTGTTTACTCCAGACTTCCGGTGCTTGAGTTGCTGACTAGGGTCACCTGGTTGTGCAACTCAAACAAATGCCATTTTGTTTTCCAAAATGGCTTCTCACACTTTTTAAATGTTGCTGTGAGTTTATTTTTTGTCACATTTACCATGGATGTGGGTTTTTGTCTCCCTCAACAATGAACGTCTCAACTTCAGTCATGAAGTGTTTATCGTTGGGCTAAATGTGAATGCTTGATATAAAATGTCTTGCTGAAAATACTTGATCAACACTTATATACTCATACCCATGTTTTGCTTACATGTAAGTTAACATCAGTTCCTCTTTTGTTTGCAGTGGAGCCCCCCTCAGACTTGAAATTTAAAATTCTAAATGAGAACACAGTGCAAATGTCATGGAGAAAACCATCGCACAGGATACAAGGCTACAGAATACAAGTTGTATCGGATACAGGTTCGTATTTATTGATCTCATCCGTTAATTGACGTTTGCCTTACTAGTTATAGCTTTTCATGCCAAGCTGAATGATAATTTGCACCAATGCTAATGGCAACCCATTCTCTATATACCAGATGAACCAGACAAAGAGTTGAACCTCCCTGCCACTGCTACAAAGACATCTATCACAGACCTGACTCCTGATCTGGACTACTCAGTGTCCATCATCTCCTATGATGGCACAGAGGAGAGTATACCCATCTTTGGCCAGCTCACTAGTAAGTGCTCAATATTCAAATCAAATCAAATGTCATGTGTCACCTGCGCCAAATACAACAGATCTAGACCTTAATTAAAGTGAAATGCTTAAATTACTTAAAAGTAAGTTGAAATGTAGCAAATAATTAAGGAGCAACAATAAAATAACAGTAGCGAGGCTATTTACAGGGGGTTCCTGTACAGAGGGTTCCGGTACAGGGTCAATGTGAGAGGGCACCAGTTAGCCGAGGTAATTGAGGTAATATGTACATGTAGGTAGAGGTAAAGTGACTATGCATAGATAATAATCAGGGAGTAGAAGCAGTGTAAAAATGTGGGGTGGGGACAATGCAATTAGTCCTGGTAGCCATTTTATTAACTGTTCAAGAGTCTTATGGCTTGGGGGTAGAAGTTGTTAAGAGGCCTTTTTGACCTAGACTTGGCGCTCCGGTACAGCTTGCCGTGTGGTAGCAGAGAGAACAGTCTATGACTAGGGTGGCTGGAGTCCTTGGCAATTTTTTGGGCTTTCCTCTGACACTGCCTGGTATAGAGGTCCTGGATGGCAGGAAGCTTGGGCCCCATGATGTATTCTGATGCTGTTGCAAGGTTAAAAATAACTTGTGTGAAAAGTCAGATGGCTTTCCTAAAAGCCTGATGTGGACTGATATCAAAAGGGTTTAACCTCAGATCAGATCACTCAGCCATAGGAACAATGGGCCAATTACATAGTTTCAAGCCTCCAGCTGTCTATGGTGTAGCTGCCAAGTGAGATGAAAAACATAAGATTTTTAATGGAACAACTTAGAGTTTATAGCGTTAGCTTCTAGACACATCAGAAGAAGGAAATCACATGTGTTTATTGAAACTTTAATAATTTATAGCTAATGAACAAGGAAAAATATGTTTATATGTGTGGTTGATATCCCATTGAAGAGGCTTGATTATGTGTTGATTGTCTTGGATTTATACATGGCATATGGCACACAGGATGTCATGATAACAGTTCAAGTTCTCTTGTGTTTCAGTTCAATCCAGTAACACAAGTGGAACAGCAAGGAGACCTCAGACTTCAGATGCAATCAGTAAGTATGTTATGTCTCAATGTCAACCAATCCCCTCTATGCCCATTGCCTGTCCACATAGCTGTACCATTTTTTCCAGTACCTTTTTTGAGTTTTTCCATGAACTTCCATCATAATCATAATAGTTTTCCCTGGAATATTTTCCTCAGCCTCAAATACCCCTTCTGTACTGCTGAGTTGTCACAGTGTGAGCAGACAGGTGGACCGACAGTGGCTGAGAATGTACACTGTAATTCGTAATTGAAAACAGTCTTCACATTGAGGCAAACGGGTTCCTTGTGTGCTCCCATAATCCAATGAGAGGGATGACGTCACTGTCATGCCAACTCTGTGCATGTCCATCCTTTAAATTAAATGTTGAAAGAAGTGGAAAGGATTACTGCTCTGACCAGAAGTCCTTTTACTGGAGTTCTTTGCCTCTCCATGAGTCCAGTCTGTGGATTGACAGGGAGACACGCTCACTTTTCCCCACTTTGTACGATATTGGGGGAAATTGAAACAGAAGTCCCGGAAAAAAATCTGGTAGAACGCTCTTAGCGCTCTCACAATTGACCTAATTGTCCTGCTAAATCCGTAGAATATTTTATGTTTTATCAAGAAATCTTCAAAAGGTGAGAATAACAAGATGTGAGAAGCACATACGCATAAAGAGTCAAATAGACCTAGGGGATCTAAGATTCAAGACATTCATAGAAGTCCTGCCAATTATTGCATCTTGGATGTTCCAGAGAATCTGATGGATCTGTGATTTAAAAACCCACTAGGGTTTGAAAACATAAAACCGAACAATACCGTTGAACGTTTCAGTGTTTATTTGGTCCATAAAAACACATTTTTGTCTTCATGACTGTTGGAATGTCATCTGTCAGATATTTTCATTATATGCACCAATTTCATGCACCAATCTGTCAGATTGTGTTCAGACAATTAATTGTGTTTCCTCTCTCCCCATCCCCATCTCCACCCTTCCAGAGTGTTCAGTCAATGCCATAGCAGACCTAGTCTTCCTGGTGGATGGCTCCTGGAGTGTTGGCAGGGAAAACTTTAAGCACATCCGCAGCTTCATCAGTGCCTTGGCTGGTGCCTTCGACATTGGAGAGGACAAGACCAGGGTGGCCGTGGTCCAGTACAGCACAGACACCCGCACTGAGTTCCCCCTCAACCGCCACTCCAAACGAGGAGAGCTTCTCAAAGCCATCAACACCCTGCCCTACAAGGGAGGAAACACCATGACAGGTATACGTGATAGGTGTGACAAAACAGCCTACCTGGACATGTTTGATCCCTTACAGTGAGTGCATGGATATCCTGTAGATCATTTGTAAATTCTTGTTGGACCGAATCCTAACTTGAGATCTGTGTGTGTAACTAGAACATTGGTGCAAATCTTCCATTTTATGTTCTGTTTCCGTGCTTGTTCTCAAGGTAGGCTTCCGCCCACAGACAATAAATGTTATCTTACGCTGAAAGATTTTAGGTAACACTATTTTCTTAAAGGTAAATTATGTTACACTCTGTCTCTAGGGGATGCCATGGACTACCTGCTGAAAAACATCTTTACGGAGGCGGCTGGCGCCAGGAAAGGCTTTCCGAAGATAGCCATGATCATCACAGACGGAAAATCCCAGGACCCAGTGGAGGAGTATGCTAAACGACTCAGGAACATTGGAGTGGAAATATTTGCCTTAGGTACTGCTCTTTCTTGAGAACATCCTTATAATGCTTTTAGTTTGTGTGTGCCTGGAGATTCTGTAATGGCTGATGTCCAGAGTACTCCATTTCTCAGGCTAATTTCTAAGATGTCTTTCACAATGTAGGCATCAAAGGAGCAGATGAGGATGAACTGAAAGAAATGGCCTCAACTCCCCACAACACACATGTCTACAATGTTCCTAACTTTGATGTGATCAAGGCAGTGCAGAAAAAGCTCATCACTCAGGTGTGCTCCAGTGTGGAAGACCAGCTCAACTCTCTAGTGAGCGGAGATGATGGTAAGACATTATAGATGATGGTAAGACATTATAGATGATGGTAAGACATTATAGATGACTGTAAGACATAGATGATGTATTACATCAGATTTCCATTGTTTGATTTAAATCTTCACATGTTTCAACTTTTTTTGTCAGAAATAGGTATGGTCAATGTAACAAATCAACAACTTTGTAACTGTAAATGTATTGTTAAAGTGTTGCCTAACCAAACTACATTTGTTCTGTCTCTAGTGGTGGAACCGGCCTCTAACCTCCAAGTACTTGAGATCTCCTCTAAGTCCATGAGGGTGACGTGGGATCCCTCTCTGGGGGAGATCACGGGCTACAAGCTGACCCTGATGCCCATGATGACTGGGATGAAGCGCCAGGTGGTATACGTGGGGCCCACCCAGACCTCCGTCAACGTCCGGGACCTGTCCCCAGAGACTGAGTACGAGATCAGCCTGTTCGCCCTGAAGGGTCTGACACCCAGTGATGCTGTCCTGGCCATGGAGAAGACTCAGCCTGTCAAGGTGTCATTGGGTGAGATAACGCTCTGCAACAGCATATCAGTGATCCACTCACTCACTCTCTCACATACTAACTCACTTGAAAGTTTACTTAGTTGCTATGTAAAATAACAATCTATTTCATAATGGAGACCATATAGAGATGACATCTAATGTATTTTCCACCCCAGAATGTTCTCTTGGAGTGGACGTACAAGCTGACGTGGTCCTGCTGGTCGATGGTTCCTACAGTATCGGATTACAAAACTTTGCCAAAGTCAGAGCTTTCCTGGAGGTCCTGGTCAACTCCTTCAACGTCGGGCTTGACAAGATCCGGCTCAGCTTAGTCCAGTACAGCAGGGACCCCCACACCGAGTTCGCCCTGAACACCTATAATGACATTGCTTCAGTGGTCAAGGCTGTCCGGACATTCCCTTACCGCGGAGGCTCCACCAACACGGGCAAGGCCATGAACTACGTCAGGGAGAAGATCTTTATCTCCACCCGAGGTGCTCGAACCAGCGTCCCACGTGTCATGGTCCTCATCACAGACGGCAAGTCCTCGGACTCCTTCAAGGACGCGGCCACCAACCTAAGGAATATAGATGTGGAAATCTTTGCCGTAGGGGTGAAGGATGCTGTGAGGTCAGAGCTGGAAGCCATTGCTAACGCCCCAGCAGCGACCCACGTATACACTGTGGAGGACTTTGATGCTTTCCAGAGGATCTCCAAGGAGCTCACCCAGTCCATCTGCCTGAGGATCGAACAAGAGCTCCTCAACATCAAGAAGAGGAGTGAGTAGCCATTTAACATACAGGCAATTCCATGGTAATAGAACAGTGCTGAGACTCAGAATTTTCACTTGAAAATGTATGTTAAACAAAAACCAATGATTGTAAAGTTAAACAAACCATACAACTCTATGCACAATGACTACTTTTAACAATTTCCACTGAAAATTGTACAAAAACACATTTACTTGAAGATCACTGCCGATGCAAAGTTTGGTAGCAGAATGACAGCACAAACAGCACAAACTGGAATTATGTTACCAAACTTAGCATCTGCAGTGTTCTTAATGTAAACGTGTTTTTGTAACATTTTCAGTGGACATTGTTGATAGTAGTACTTGTGCATAGAGTTGTATGGTTTGTTTAAGAATCATTGGTTTTTGTTTGACATACATTTTAAAGTGGAATTTCTGAGTCTCAGTATTAAATGCCCGTACCCTTTTAACAAAGGGCTGGGGGTTTTCCAGCTCTGGTCATGTGGTCAACAAAAACTCCTAGCCCTACTCATTACACATACCCCTGTTTGAAGTTTAGCATGCTTACTCTGGGCTGTACTGTACCTGTAACTATAGCTACATAACCATACATGCGGGTTACCTTAGTGGCAGCCGCTAAGTGGCCTCGAACTCTGTATAGTCCATTGTAATCAGTTATTTGTGCTGTGGTAAAGCAGGTCAGAACTGTGCTACTGCAATAGTGATATCATAATGTAACTACATCTCCACTACACAAAAGGCTGAGGAATAATCTGAATCTATTATTACCCTTGCCTTGGTCTGTTTCTTTCTCCCCAGCTGGCTTCTGGTCAGGCAGACACAAGCCAGGTATTCATTGTCAGGGTTCTCCCCAGGATTTTTTAACAAGGTGGTGCTGCTGAGAACACCTGGAACTGCCATTTCCTGCAATCTAGAGCAAATAAATACTCTAATAGGGTGTGGTGCCTGGCCTTAAATGATAACAAATAAAGAAAATAAATAATTAAAGAAATATATAGTACTTTTATTTATTTTTTTACATTGTGGTGCAGCCAGTCAGCGCAGTGCCCTTCTTGCATTATTTGCGGAGAACCCTGATTGTTTTATCTCTCCCTGACTAAGCATGCTGCCTTCAAAATATCACAAAACCATATGCCTGCATCTCAGGGGAGCTCGTTGAACCATTTGTTATTGTTTACTGTTTTTAAACACTATAGCAACTGACTGGGGACCCTCTGTTATTCTGACCTAAATGTCCTTCCAATTCAAAGGCCACCTGTCTCTGAAAGTCAACAGGACTTTAGATAGTTTTCAACACCACAGTAGCAGGACATCACTTTATCTGCTGGACTTATTATCAGTAATGATCCCCCTTTTCCAAGAACACAAAACAATTAGCCATTGGCAATGTCCTGGGGTTATTAATATGAATGTGTTGCAATCTTGTCGGCTTAATGCATAATGCTCGCATTCAGTACGAGGAGGGTTTCCTATGACCAAGACACTCATGGAAGATAAATGGTCAAATATGGATCTGTGAATGATGTTGAATGAGTTCAACTCATTGGTTCCGTTCCAGCTTTTCTGAATGAATAAGATAGACACCTCTGCTTGGCATTATCAAAAGCCATAACGATGACATTTCCTGTGAGTACAAAACACAAACCAGTCACTTAATTGTGTTTTATCCCTCTCGTCAGGTCTGATTGCACCCAGGGACCTGGAGTTCTCTGAGGTGACGTCCAGAAGCTTCCGTGTCACCTGGACAACCGATTCCACCAATGTCATGTCCTACTTGGTGCGTTTCCGTAAGGCAGAGGATATCACTGGGGACTACATCTCCCTGGCTGTGCCAGCCGACACCACCAGCGCCATCCTGCCACACCTCACCCCCTTCACCACCTACGAGGTCAACGTGTTCGCCCAGTATGACAAAGGAGACAGTTTCCCTCTGTCAGGGGAGGAGACCACTTTGGAAGGTAAGGGGTTAAAAGCATACACATTCAGGGGTTTCACAGCATAATCAAGTGAAGAGATACAGTACACTCTTAGAAAAAAAGGTACTATCTAGGACCTAAAATAGTTCTTCTGCTGCATCCATAAGAGAAACTTTTGAAGAACTCTTGTTGGTTCAAGTTTAGAACCCTTTTGGTTTAGAGTAAAACCTTTTTGGGTTCCATGTAGAACCCTTAGAGGATTCTACATGGAATCCAAAAGTGTTCTACCTGGAACCAAAAAGGTTTTTTACCTGGAACCAAAAAGGGTTATCCTATGGGTACAGCCAAAGAACCCTTTTGGAACCCTTTTTTTCTAAGAGTGTATATGTTATAGTGCTTTTGCTTTTTCTCACAAGTTTATGTTTCTCACAAGTTCAATAGTTTATACAGAAGGCTGGGTGTGGAGTCTTTGTCCTTACAAATTACATTGACAAGCCACTGCTAAACAAAACCTAAACATGCTTCTTTCCAGAACGAGGGACGGTGCAGGACCTGAGTGTGTCTGAGGAGACCACGGACAGTTTCCGGGTGTCGTGGCTGGCGGCGCCAGGGCCCGTGGTGAGGTACCGGCTGTCCTACATCCCCGTGACAGGGGGAGGAGAGGTGCTGGAGGCCCAGACCAACGGACCTGACACCACTATCGTGCTCCAGGAGCTGTTCCCCATCACCACCTACCGTGTGTTTGTGTCTGCAGAGTACACCTCTGGCCTGGGAGACAAGATGCAGGTCGACGGAACCACCAAGGAAGGTCAGTCAGTTAACCAGCGTGGCTGCTAACATTTCAATTCCTTACCTATAGCTAAAGCAGTTTATACTGTACATACATGTGTGTCCTTTCCCTCTCAGTCCGTGGTTCTCCCCGTGATCTCCGTGTCTTCAACGAGACCGTGTCCAGCATGAAGGTGTCATGGAGGGCCGCTCCCGGGAATGTCCTCCAGTACCGCGTGGCCTTCAAACCAGCCGACGGCACCGGGGAGAGGAAGGAGATAGCCGTGAAAGGAGACACCACCATGGCTCTGCTGAAGAACCTCCAGCCTGCTACTGAATATGAGCTGTTTGTCAGTGCCCGCTACACCTCTGGGCTGGGAGACCCACTCCTGGGTACAGGCACCACCCTAGAAGGTACAACTCTTATGTTTGTTATAACTGTCTGCTCTTTGGCTGCTTTGAAGGGGTTGTATTTTAGAGAGAGAGAGAGAGGGAGACAGATAGATAGAGGGAGAGGGAGACAGATAGAGCGAGAGAGAGAGACTGTGAAATATGACTTAAGGCGATCTTCATTGTCTTTGTTTTTGGAGTCGAACATCAGCATTTTTTTCAATGTGGCATGGTGTAAGATGCCAGTCTAGAAAAACATACTGCCCTAGAAATCCTTCCTAGATATCTCAGGATACCTCTTCTCTGAGTGTTAAGGGAAACTCTGTAAATGCTGGAATATTGAACTTTATGTAATTCCTGTGACACAGACAGACTGTAGGTTAGCTCTACTTTATTGCCCATGAAGCAGGGAGAGCTGGAAATGGGTGGGGGTACTCTCGTAAACCTAAAACACTCCTGAGTACAGCCAACACATGCCATGCTAGACTAGCTCATGCAGTTTTACACACTCCGGGGACATATGGGTTATTTTAGATTATTTTATGTGACACATTTAATATCACTTTAAAGGAAAATACCACTCAAAATCTTTTGTTATTCGTTTCATTAGTCCGATACAGTCCCAAAATGTTTTTCATGTTGGCAATCAAGTTTTTGTTTTGCCAAAATATATATTTTTGTGGCATTTTTATTCAATGATTTTGTAAACCATTTGGAATAGCAATGCTGCTGATCAGAGACGGCTTACTCTGCTAACTGGTCTCCTCAACCTTAGACCTTGATGCATACTTAAGCCTATGTCTTCAAGAATGTTAGCCAAAATGTACCAAATCCATTGTAGACTACACCCCTCTTTCTAACACTGAGGGATACTATTAGAAGGTTGTTCAGGACGGACATGCAGTGAGTTAGTGTGAGGGACATCTGTTAGTGATATAGGTGTTTCAGTAGGCTGCCATTCAGGCCAGGGCAGCAGGAGGTTATGGTCTGGGTCACGCTGGTCTGGCTGCTAGGGAGCCCAACAATAACAAAGACCACTCTATCCCACACGCCAGAACAGACACGCCTCCACAATCCGTTCTGCTCGTGGCAGCCCAATCATAGGTCTCTGAACAGCTTTATGACATTACTAGAGTTCTGTCCCGGAACATCTTTGATCAGGGTGGTCTAGAAGAGAAAGCTCTGAGGATGGGAGGCCCAACTAGAAGGATGAGAGGGGAGGGCCAACTAAGAGGACTGGGGTCTGGGAAGGGGAGAACCAACTAGGGGGACTGGGGTCTGGGAAGGGGAGACAACTAGGGGGACTGGGGTCTGGGAAGGGGAGAACCAACTAGGGGGACTGGGGTCTGGGGAGTGGAGACACAACTAGGAGGACTGGGGTCTGGGGAGTGGAGACACAACTAGGAGGACTGGGGTCTGGGAAGGGGAGAACCAACTAGGGGGACTGGGGTCTGGGAAGGGGAGAACCAATTAGGGGGACTGGGGTCTGGGAAGGGGAGAACAAACTAGGAGGACTGGGGTCTGGGAAGGGGAGAACCAACTAGGGGGACTGGGGTCTGGGAAGGGGAAGGGGAGAACCAACTAGGGGGACTGGGGTCTGGGAAGGGGAGAACCAACTAGGAGGACAGGGGTCTGGGGAGTGGAGACACAACTAGGAGGACTGGGGTCTGGGAAGGGGAGAACCAACTAGGAGGACTGGGGTCTGGGAAGGGGAGAACCAACTAGGGGGACTGGGGTCTGGGGAATGGAGACACAACTAGGAGGACTGGGGTCTGGGAAGGGGAGAACCAACTAGGAGGACAGGGGTCTGGGGAGTGGAGACACAACTAGGAGGACTGGGGTCTGGGAAGGGGAGACACAACTAGGAGGACTGGGGTCTGGGAAGGGGAGAACCAACTAGGAGGACTGGGGTCTGGGAAGGGGAGACACAACTAGGAGGACTGGGGTCTGGGGAGGGGAGAACCAACTAGGGGGACTGGGGTCTGGGGAGTGGAGACACAACTAGGAGGACTGGGGTCTGGGAAGGGGAGAACCAACTAGGAGGACGGGGGTCTGGGGAGTGGAGTCACAACTAGGAGGACAGGGGTCTGGGGAGGGGAGAACCAACTAGGGGGACTGGGGTCTGGGGAGTGGAGACACAACTAGGAGGACTGGGGTCTGGGAAGGGGAGACAACTAGGGGGACTGGGGTCTGGGAAGGGGAGAACCAACTAGGAGGACTGGGGTCTGGGAAGGGGAGAACCAACTAGGGGGACTGGGGTCTGGGAAGGGGAGAACCAACTAGGAAGACTGGGGTTTGGGAAGGGGAGACAATTAGGGGGACTGGGGTCTGGGAAGGGGAGAACCAACTAGGAGGACTGGGGTCTGGGAAGGGGAGAACCAACTAGGGGGACTGGGGTCTGGGAAGGGGAGAACCAACTAGGGGGACTGGGGTCTGGGAAAGGGAGAACCAACTAGGAGGACAGGGGTCTGGGGAGTGGAGACACAACTAGGA
The DNA here is from genome assembly GCF_029448725.1 of Salvelinus fontinalis. Classification (NCBI taxonomy): domain Eukaryota; kingdom Metazoa; phylum Chordata; class Actinopteri; order Salmoniformes; family Salmonidae; genus Salvelinus; species Salvelinus fontinalis. Next base: position 16,742,694 of record NC_074679.1, on the reverse strand, counting down.
GGACTGGGGTCTGGGAAGGGGAGACACAACTAGGAGGACTGGGGTCTGGGAAGGGGAGAACCAACTAGGAGGACTGGGGTCTGGGAAGGGGAGAACCAACTAGGGGGACTGGGGTCTGGGGAATGGAGAAACAACTAGGAGGACTGGGGTCTGGGAAGGGGAGACACAACTAGGAGGACTGGGGTCTGGGAAGGGGAGACACAACTAGGAGGACTGGGGTCTGGGAAGGGGAGACAACTAGGGGGACTGGGGTCTGGGAAGGGGAGAACCAACTAGGAGGACTGGGGTCTGGGAAGGGGAGAACCAACTAGGGGGACTGGGGTCTGGGAAGGGGAGAACCAACTAGGAAGACTGGGGTTTGGGAAGGGGAGACAATTAGGGGGACTGGGGTCTGGGAAGGGGAGAACCAACTAGGAGGACTGGGGTCTGGGAAGGGGAGAACCAACTAGGGGGACTGGGGTCTGGGAAGGGGAGAACCAACTAGGGGGACTGGGGTCTGGGAAGGGGAGAACCAACTAGGAGGACAGGGGTCTGGGGAGTGGAGACACAACTAGGAGGACTGGGGTCTGGGAAGGGGAGACACAACTAGGAGGACTGGGGTCTGGGAAGGGGAGAACCAACTAGGAGGACTGGGGTCTGGGAAGGGGAGAACCAACTAGGGGGACTGGGGTCTGGGGAATGGAGAAACAACTAGGAGGACTGGGGTCTGGGAAGGGGAGACACAACTAGGAGGACTGGGGTCTGGGAAGGGGAGACACAACTAGGAGGACTGGGGTCTGGGAAGGGGAGAACCAACTAGGGGGACTGGGGTCTGGGAAGGGGAGACACAACTAGGAGGACTGGGGTCTGGGAAGGGGAGAACCAACTAGGGGGACTGGGGTCTGGGAAGGGGAAGGGGAGAACCAACTAGGAGGACAGGGGTCTGGGGAGTGGAGACACAACTAGGAGGACTGGGGTCTGGGAAGGGGAGAACCAACTAGGAGGACTGGGGTCTGGGAAGGGGAGAACCAACTAGGGGGACTGGGGTCTGGGGAATGGAGACACAACTAGGAGGACTGGGGTCTGGGAAGGGGAGAACCAACTAGGAGGACAGGGGTCTGGGGAGTGGAGACACAACTAGGAGGACTGGGGTCTGGGAAGGGGAGACACAACTAGGAGGACTGGGGTCTGGGAAGGGGAGAACCAACTAGGAGGACTGGGGTCTGGGAAGGGGAGACACAACTAGGAGGACTGGGGTCTGGGGAGGGGAGAACCAACTAGGGGGACTGGGGTCTGGGGAGTGGAGACACAACTAGGAGGACTGGGGTCTGGGAAGGGGAGAACCAACTAGGAGGACGGGGGTCTGGGGAGTGGAGACACAACTAGGAGGACAGGGGTCTGGGGAGGGGAGAACCAACTAGGGGGACTGGGGTCTGGGGAGTGGAGACACAACTAGGAGGACTGGGGTCTGGGAAGGGGAGACAACTAGGGGGACTGGGGTCTGGGAAGGGGAGAACCAACTAGGAGGACTGGGGTCTGGGAAGGGGAGAACCAACTAGGGGGACTGGGGTCTGGGAAGGGGAGAACCAACTAGGAAGACTGGGGTTTGGGAAGGGGAGACAATTAGGGGGACTGGGGTCTGGGAAGGGGAGAACCAACTAGGAGGACTGGGGTCTGGGAAGGGGAGAACCAACTAGGGGGACTGGGGTCTGGGAAGGGGAGAACCAACTAGGGGGACTGGGGTCTGGGAAGGGGAGAACCAACTAGGAGGACAGGGGTCTGGGGAGTGGAGACACAACTAGGAGGACTGGGGTCTGGGAAGGGGAGACACAACTAGGAGGACTGGGGTCTGGGAAGGGGAGAACCAACTAGGAGGACTGGGGTCTGGGAAGGGGAGAACCAACTAGGGGGACTGGGGTCTGGGGAATGGAGAAACAACTAGGAGGACTGGGGTCTGGGAAGGGGAGACACAACTAGGAGGACTGGGGTCTGGGAAGGGGAGACACAACTAGGAGGACTGGGGTCTGGGAAGGGGAGAACCAACTAGGGGGACTGGGGTCTGGGAAGGGGAGACACAACTAGGAGGACTGGGGTCTGGGAAGGGGAGAACCAACTAGGGGGACTGGGGTCTGGGGAGTGGAGACACAACTAGGAGGACTGGGGTCTGGGAAGGGGAGAACCAACTAGGAGGACGGGGGTCTGGGGAGTGGAGACACAACTAGGAGGACGGGGGTCTGGGGAGGGGAGAACCAACTAGGGGGACTGGGGTCTGGGGAGTGGAGACACAACTAGGAGGACTGGGGTCTGGGAAGGGGAGACAACTAGGGGGACTGGGGTCTGGGAAGGGGAGAACCAACTAGGAGGACTGGGGTCTGGGAAGGGGAGAACCAACTAGGGGGACTGGGGTCTGGGAAGGGGAGAACCAACTAGGAAGACTGGGGTTTGGGAAGGGGAGACAATTAGGGGGACTGGGGTCTGGGAAGGGGAGAACCAACTAGGAGGACTGGGGTCTGGGAAGGGGAGAACCAACTAGGGGGACTGGGGTCTGGGAAGGGGAGAACCAACTAGGGGGACTGGGGTCTGGGAAGGGGAGAACCAACTAGGAGGACAGGGGTCTGGGGAGTGGAGACACAACTAGGAGGACTGGGGTCTGGGAAGGGGAGACACAACTAGGAGGACTGGGGTCTGGGAAGGGGAGAACCAACTAGGAGGACTGGGGTCTGGGAAGGGGAGAACCAACTAGGGGGACTGGGGTCTGGGGAATGGAGAAACAACTAGGAGGACTGGGGTCTGGGAAGGGGAGACACAACTAGGAGGACTGGGGTCTGGGAAGGGGAGACACAACTAGGAGGACTGGGGTCTGGGAAGGGGAGAACCAACTAGGGGGACTGGGGTCTGGGGAGTGGAGACACAACTAGGAGGACTGGGGTCTGGGAAGGGGAGAACCAACTAGGAGGACGGGGGTCTGGGGAGTGGAGACACAACTAGGAGGACGGGGGTCTGGGGAGGGGAGAACCAACTAGGGGGACTGGGGTCTGGGGAGTGGAGACACAACTAGGAGGACTGGGGTCTGGGGAGTGGAGACACAACTAGGAGGACTGAGGTCTGGGGAGGGGGGCCCACCTAAGAGGACTGGGGTCTGGGGAGGGGGGCTCAACTAGGAAGATTGGTCTGGGGAGTGGAGACACAACTAGGAGGACTGGGGTCTGGGGAGTGGAGACACAACTAGAAGGACTGGGGTGTGGGGAGGCCCACCTAAGAGGACTGGGGTCTGGGGAGGGGGGCCCAACTAGGAAGATGGGTCTGGGGAGGAGAGGCCCAACTAGGAGGACTGGGGTCTGGGGAGGGGAGGACCAACTAGGAGGACTGGGGTCTGGGAAGGGGAGAACCAACTAGGAAGACTGGGGTTTGGGAAGGGGAGACAATTAGGGGGACTGGGGTCTGGGAAGGGGAGAACCAACTAGGAGGACTGGGGTCTGGGAAGGGGAGAACCAACTAGGGGGACTGGGGTCTGGGAAGGGGAGAACCAACTAGGGGGACTGGGGTCTGGGAAGGGGAGAACCAACTAGGAGGACAGGGGTCTGGGGAGTGGAGACACAACTAGGAGGACTGGGGTCTGGGAAGGGGAGACACAACTAGGAGGACTGGGGTCTGGGAAGGGGAGAACCAACTAGGAGGACTGGGGTCTGGGAAGGGGAGAACCAACTAGGGGGACTGGGGTCTGGGGAATGGAGACACAACTAGGAGGACTGGGGTCTGGGAAGGGGAGACACAACTAGGAGGACTGGGGTCTGGGAAGGGGAGACACAACTAGGAGGACTGGGGTCTGGGAAGGGGAGAACCAACTAGGGGGACTGGGGTCTGGGAAGGGGAGACACAACTAGGAGGACTGGGGTCTGGGAAGGGGAGAACCAACTAGGGGGACTGGGGTCTGGGGAGTGGAGACACAACTAGGAGGACTGGGGTCTGGGAAGGGGAGAACCAACTAGGAGGACGGGGGTCTGGGGAGTGGAGACACAACTAGGTGGACGGGGGTCTGGGGAGGGGAGAACCAACTAGGGGGACTGGGGTCTGGGGAGTGGAGACACAACTAGGAGGACTGGGGTCTGGGGAGTGGAGACACAACTAGGAGGACTGAGGTCTGGGGAGGGGGGCCCACCTAAGAGGACTGGGGTCTGGGGAGGGGGGCTCAACTAGGAAGATTGGTCTGGGGAGTGGAGACACAACTAGGAGGACTGGGGGTCTGGGGAGTGGAGACACAACTAGAAGGACTGGGGTCTGGGGAGGCCCACCTAAGAGGACTGGGGTCTGGGGAGGGGGGCCCAACTAGGAAGATGGGTCTGGGGAGGAGAGGCCCAACTAGGAGGACTGGGGTCTGGGGAGGGGAGGACCAACTAGGAGGACTGGGGTCTGGGAAGGGGAGACATAACTAGGAGGACTGGGGTCTGGGAAGGGGAGACACAACTAGGAGGACTGGGGTCTGGGAAGGGGAGAACCAACTAGGAGGACTGGGGTCTGGGAAGGGGAGACACAACTAGGAGGACTGGGGTCTGGGAAGGGGAGAACCAACTAGGGGGACTGGGGTCTGGGGAGTGGAGACACAACTAGGAGGACTGGGGTCTGGGAAGGGGAGAACCAACTAGGAGGACGGGGGTCTGGGGAGTGGAGACACAACTAGGAGGACTGGGGTCTGGGGAGTGGAGACACAACTAGGGGGACTGGGGTCTGGGAAGGGGAGAACCAACTAGGAGGACGGGGGTCTGGGGAGTGGAGACACAACTAGGAGGACTGGGGTCTGGGGAGTGGAGACACAACTAGGAGGACTGAGGTCTGGGGAGGGGGGCCCACCTAAGAGGACTGGGGTCTGGGGAGGGGGGCTCAACTAGGAAGATTGGTCTGGGGAGTGGAGACACAACTAGGAGGACTGGGGTCTGGGGAGTGGAGACACAACTAGAAGGACTGGGGTCTGGGGAGGCCCACCTAAGAGGACTGGGGTCTGGGGAGGGGGGCCCAACTAGGAAGATGGGTCTGGGGAGGAGAGGCCCAACTAGGAGGACTGGGGTCTGGGGAGGGGAGGACCAACTAGGACTGAGGTCAGGCAGACAGGAGGCTGTATGTGCTTTGCTTTAGTTAGGTTTGAGGGTCAGCAGTATGCATGTAGAGAGGAATATTGTTCCAGCCCTTTCCCTTGAAAGGGGCAATCTGCAGTTGCTACATACATTTTTTGACATACTGTGGGGAGAACAAGTATTTGATACACTGCCGATTTTGCAGGTTTTCCAACTTACAAAGCATGTAGAGGTCTGTAATTTTTATCATAGGTACACTTCAACTGTGAGAGACTGAATCTAAAACAAAAATCCAGAAAATCACATTGTATGATTTTTAAGTAATTAATTTGCATCTTATTACCGGTGATATGCTGGTAGAAATGAGGTAAAACAAACCTGCATATCACCTGTAAAAGCTTTACTCCACACGCAAAGACGCATTCAAAGCTCTCCCCCGCCCGCCATTTGGCAAATCAGACAATAACGCTATCCTCCTGATTCCGGCTTACAAGCAAAAACTCAACAGGAAGTACCAGTGACGCGCTCAATATGGTAGTGGTCCAATGAAGCAGAAGCTAAGCTACAGGACTGTTTCACTAGCACAGACTGGAATTTGTTCCGGGATTCCTCCGATGGCATTGAGGAGTTTCCTACATCAGTCACCGGCTTCATAAGTCAATCGACGACGTTGTCCACACAGCGACCATACATACATATCCCAAACAGAAGCCATGGATTACAGGCAACATCCGCACTGAGCTAAAGGCTAGAGTTGCCGCTTTCAGGGAGCAAGACACTAATCTGGACGCATATAAGAAATCCCGCTACGTGCTCGGACGAACCATCAAACAGGCAAAGTGTCAATACAGGACGAAGATCGAATCCTACTACGACGGCTCTGACTCTCGTCAGATGTGGCAGGGATTGCAAATTATCACGAATTACAAAGGGATACCCTGCCGAGAGCTGCCCAGTGATGGGAGCCTACCAGACAAGCTAAATGCCTTCTTTGCTTGCTTCGAGGCAAGCAATGCTGAACCATCCGTGAGAGCACCAGCTGTTCCGGACAACTTTATGATCATGCTCTCCGTAGCTGATGTGAGTAAGACCTTTAACCAGGTTGACATTAACAAGGCTTGCGGGCTAGACGAATTACCAGGATGCGTACTCAGAGCATGCGATGACCAGCTGGTAAGTGTCTTCACTGACATCTTCAACCTCTTGCTGACCCAGTCTGTAATACATACATTTTTCAAGCAAACCACCATAGTACCTGTGCCTAAGAACGCCAAGGTAACCTGTCTAAATGACTACTGCCCCCGTAGCACTCACATCTGTAGCTATGAAATGCTTTGAAAGGCTGGTCATGGCTCACATCAACATCATCATATAACATATCCACAGATGATGCAATCTCTATTGCACTCCATACTGTCCTTTCCCACCTGGACAAAAGGAGCACCTAAGTAATAATGCTGTTCATTGACTACAGCTCATTGTTCAAAACCTTAGTGCCCTCCAAGCTCATCACTAAGCTAAGTATCCTGGGACTGAACACCTCCCTCTGCAACTGGATCTTGGACTTCCTGACCCTCAACACTGGAGCCCATCACGGGTGCGTGCTCATTCTCCTCCTGTACTCCCTGTTCACCCACGACTGCGTGGCCGCACACAACTCCAACACCATCATTAAGTTTGCCGACGGTGGTAGTCCTAATCACAGACTAGGATGAGACAGCCTATAGGGAAGAGGTCAGAGACATGGCAGTGTGGTGCAAGGACAAAAACCTCTCCCTCAATGTGGGCAAGACAAAGGAGCTAATTGTGGACATCAGGAGATGGAGGGCCGAACACCCCCCATTCACATCGATGGGCTGTAGTGGAGTGGGTCGAGAGCTTCAAGTTCCTCAGTGTCCACATCACTAAGGACCTATCATGGTCCAAACACACCAACACAGTCATGAAGAGGGCACGACAACTCCTCTTCCCCTCAGGAGGCTGAAAAGATTTGGCACGGGCCCTCAGATCCTCAAAAAGTTCAACAGCTGCACCATTGAGAGCGTCTTGACTGACTGCATCATCGCTTGGTATGGCAACTGCTCGGCATCAAAGCGCAAGGCTCTACAGAGGGTAGTGCGTATGGCCCAGTACATCACTGGGGCAAAACTCCCTGCCATCCAGGACCTCTATACCAGGCATTGTCAGAGAAAGGTCCCTAAAAATTGTCAAAGACTCCAGCCACCCAAGTCATAGATCGTTCTTTCTGCTACCGCACAGCAAGCAGTACCGGAGCGCCACGTCTGAGAACAAAAGGCACCTGAACAGCTAATACCCCCAAGCCATAAGACTGTTGAACAGTTCATTAAATGGCTAGCCGGACTTTTTACATTGACCCCCTTTATTATTTGTTTATTACATTGACTCCCTGGCACTGGCTCAATGCACACTCGCTAGATTCTACCCACGCACTCATACACACTACACTGATACTCCAACACACACACACACACACACACACACACACACACACACACACACACACACACACACACACACACACACACACACACACACACGCACACACACTACATACCCTCACACACACAAAACACACACACATGCATATTGACGTCTCTCTCTCTCTCACACACACGCACGCACGCACACACGCACGTACGCGCACACACACACACACAGACACACACAGACACACACACACACACACACACACACACACACACACACACACACACACACACACACACACACACACACACACACACACACACACACACACACACACACACACACACACACACACACACATACATACATTTTTTTCACACTTCACATAAGCTGCTGCTACTCAGGTTTATTATATATCCTGATTGCCTAGTCACTTTTACCCCTAACCACATGTGCACACAGTATTACCTCAATTACCTAGTACCCCTGCACATTGACTCAGTACTTGTACTCCTTATATATAGCCTCATTATTGTGTTACTATTTCCTTTTTTTATTTAGCAAATTTGTGTCTTACTTTTTAACTCTGCACTGTTGGGAAATGGGCTTGTAAATAATTATTTCACTGTATCCTACTTGTTGTATTCGGCGCATATTTTGATTTGACTCTTTTGCCTGGGGCTCCCTTCTCTTTGACAATAAAGCTGACCTCCTTTGTCCATATCTGGACCTCCAGCCAGGGCATGGTCAGAAGTCAGATGCTCAGTTTCCATGACATGGTCAGTTTTGCTGACTCATCAGACCTGGCGTCCCACCGGAGTAGAACCTTTGTCTGGTTGCAGCAGCACAGCTAGACGTCAGGACAACAGGCCAACACTGATCTCATTGTTTACGGTGCCACTGGCTTCCAGGTACCCACTGTGTGAGGTAACCTCACTGGCTATTGGAGACAATAGTGCGCCCTGTGGCAGCCAGTGGCCAATCTATCTTGTATGTTCAGCCAACCACATCCTGATTCCTGACCACTAAAGATTGGCTTCATTAACTGAATCAGAGAAAGGGGGGTTGAGTTAAATGTCTGGGATTCATATTTTAAATGTGAGCCTTATATGTATTAAAGCAGGAAGTCTTTCCCAACATGTGTTAGGTGTTACTTAGCAGCTACTTCAAAGCTGTGAGCAGTTGAGTGCTGGCTGGTTCCTCCAGCAGAGAACTGGCTGTCTGTCCCGTTCCTCCCAGTCCAGGAAGAGGCCAAATAGCATGGAGAGAGAAAGACCAGAGATAACCCACGCCACTGACACCAAGCCATACTTCTACTTCTATTTTGGATCATGGGACAAAAATATGTTTTCGATAAAACTCTAAAAGTGCAGTTTGGTGTACATATCATTACACTATACAAACCACAAACTGCTGTCATACATATATATCTTGCTAGCTCGTGTGCAAGTGGCTGTAGACATTCATATGCAATGTTTGCAAGGTTAATGTTGAGTGAATGTTTTTTCGTGGGCATAAGAGCTGAGCTTTTCAGTAGTAAGCATTTCATGGCCAGAGTGTGGCGTGAAACCAGGTGAATTCACAACGGTTTGCTTTGATTTCTTTTCATGACGATCCCTTTGGAAACTGGGCTCCTGGCTGGGTAGTGCTTTGCCAGGCTCAGTGACTTAGCAGGAGACACTGTTTTTCCTCCAGACTGAAGGTCCTTTGAGGCGAAAGGGCAGAGCAGGGCAGAGCCCCTTGCACGCAGGTGAACCATGTGTCTTCATCATGGTCTGGCCCTACACAGAGCCTAGGTGGACCAGGCTCCAGGGCAGTTAAATGAGGGAAGTGTAAATAGAAGTGCAGTGAGTTTGATGGATTCTCTTTGCCATCTGGAGAGTGCCCTTGCTATCGAGCATCCTTGGGACGTCCCTACCCCATTGGAAGTTGACATTTAAAATGGTTAAGGTAAGGGTTAAGGTTAGGTAAGGGTCATGGTTAAAGTTAGGCTAAGGGTAGGGTTTAGGGTAGGGATGTCACAAGGATTCCGGATAACACTTACCATCTGCAAAGAGCGGTTCTCAAAGGAGACTTGGCTAAACTGTTTATCTGTAAATTGAAGTCTCTATTGCCAGTGGTGTTTCTTCTTTAACTGTGGACTCAAGAATAAGCACTGCCTGTAGGCTGTTTGTTATACAATAACTCATGTACTGTATGAATGCAGTAAATGCATGCTGTTAAGTTACATTGATAAGAGCGATATTTGTGTCCATATGTGAGCTGATAGGGTGAGCTTTTTATGAAGGCTCAGCCTCATAGCAGGCAGCACACACAGTGTACTTTTCCTAGCACCTGACTCATCCTCTTGACACATATTGATATATATCCACATATCCAATTCGAGCCCAAACCAACACGGCTTTTGGCCGACGATTTGAAGGTTAGCTACATCAACAAACATGCCTTGGTTACAGGAAGCCCCTGGCTGATCTACTCCTATACATCACTTAGTGAAGTATACAGATTAGACTCTGTGTCTCAGTGATCTAGACCCATTGTGGTTGTCAGATCTGTTTCCTTATTTTTCTTTTTGAGATTTAGGGGATTATGATGACAACCGTATTTGCCAGTGTGATGATTAAAATGTGTAATAGCTTATCCTTTGTTAATGGCTCCTTCCTCAATGCTTCTTCAATGCTTTTCGTCATTGCACAGAAGCTGGGAGAGATTGTCCATTTACAAATCTAAGTTTTGCTTACATTGTTGGTTTCAAATGCATGTTTTGCTAATTCCAACTGAGCTTACTTCAAAATGGAGGCAGCTAGCTGTGTCCGTCTGTATTCCACGTGTTGCATGTATGTGCTTCAGCGCTTGGCCCCTGTGAGTGTGCTGTGCTCAGAGTACTGATGAAAAGTGGGTCATTGTCTGCAGAAGTCATTATCATGTGATCCGGTCCCTCTTGTGCAGCAGCACAGCCGGGAAAGTCAATGGTCTCTCTCCTCAGCGCTTGGCAGCAGCTCCCTGCTCCCTGGATGGAGGGGACTTGGCATCTAGAGGGGCCACAGAATATTATCCTTGACAGGCCCTCCAAAATCTGGAATTCTCCATTCATTTCCTTGTTGAATTCATTACTCCTCATATTTGGATCAGCTCTCTCTCTGCATCTGCAATTGTAACAAACACACTTTAACGGATGGAAAATGAAAGTGCTGTGAGCGAGACACTCTGAGCTGAGCGCTGGAATCCGGTGATTGGTTTTGCAGAGCTTTTTCCGATCCCTCTGATTATGAACAAAGTAAATCACTTGTTTCAAAAAGAGCTTGAGGGGTTAAACGGAGACAGGTAAATCGTTGGTGGTTCATCACTATACCAGCGAATTCCTCCTGCTCACTAGAATACACTCGTCCAAACTATCTGCATCCAGAGTGAGACAAACTGCCATATCAACTAGCAGACCTAACACAAACTGTTTTGGTCCATTTGATAAAGACTCTCTGTACGAACACTGGTATGTGAGATGTTTCCCAGCTTCCTCTGTTCTTTTTCCCCTCACAGTCCTTGGCTCCCCTAAAGACCTGGTTACCAAAGATGTCACGGAAACCAGCTTCGCTGTCTCCTGGACGGCAGCGCTTGGTAATGTGCGCTCCTACTGGTTGAAGTGGAAGTCGTTGTACACAGAGGAGACAGGGGAGAAGTCAGTCCCCGGAGATATAACGGCCACAGTGCTGGACGGGCTCACTCCAGAGACGCGCTACCAGGTCTCTGTCTACGCAACCTACGACAGGGGTGAGGGGGAGCCGCTCGTGGGTGCTGAGACCACAGATGGTAAGTCACTTCACCTCCCTAATGTTTCCACCACACACAGACTTACTGTGGGACCCTCTCTCTCTGTCTGTTTCTCTCCTTCTCTCTCGCTCTCTTTCTCTTTCACACATCCTCTCTGTCTGCCTGAGAAGATGGGTTTCTGGGTTTTTCGTCCACAGTTTACCTCAGAGCTGAAAAAAATATATACAGTGGGGAGAACAAGTATTTGATACACTGCCGATTTTGCAGGTTTTCCTACGTACAAAGCATGTAGAGGTCTGTAATTTTTTATCAGAGGTACACTTCAACTGTGAGAGATGGAATCTAAAACAAAAATCCAGAAAATCACATTGTATACATCAGAAAAGCAGAACTTAATATTTGGTACAGAAACCTTTGTTTGCAATTACAGAGATCATACGTTTCCTGTAGTTCTTGACCAGGTTTGCACACACTGCAGCAGGGATTTTGGCCCACTCCTCCATACAGACCTTCTCCAGATCCTTCAGGTTTCGGGGCTGTCGCTGGGCAATACGGACTTTCAGCTCCCTCCAAAGATTTTCTATTGGGTTCAGGTCTGGAGACTGGCTAGGCCACTCCAGGACCTTGACATGCTTCTTACTACTCCTTAGTTGCCCTGGCTGTGTGTTTCGGGTCATTGTCATGCTGGAAGACCCAGCCACAACCCATCTTCAATGCTCTTACTGAGGGAAGGAGGTTGTTGGCCAAGATCTCGCGATACATGGCCCCATCCATCCTCCCCTCAATACGGTGTAGTCGTCCTGTCCCCTTTGCAGAAAAGCAACCCCAAAGAATGATGTTTCCACCTCCATCCTTCACGGTTGGGATAGTGTTCTTGGGGTTGTACTCATCCTTCTTCTTCCTCCAAACACGGCGAGTGGAGTTTAGACCAAAAAGCTCTATTTTTGTCTCATCAGACCACATGACCTTCTCCCATTCCTCCTCTGGATCATCCAGATGGTCATTGGCAAACTTCAGACGGGCCTGGACATGCGCTGGCTTGAGCAGGGGGACCTTGCATGCGCTGCAGGATTTTAATCCATGACGGCGTAGTGTGTTACTAATGGTTTCCTTTGAGACTGTGGTCCCAGCTCTCTTCAGGTCATTGACCAGGTCCTGCCGTGTAGTTCTGGGCTGATCCCTCACCTTCCTCATGATCATTGATGCCCCACGAGGTGAGATCTTGCATGGAGCCCCAGACCGAGGGTGATTGACCGTCATCTTGAACTTCTTCCATTTTCTAATAATTACGCCAACAGTTGTTACCTTCTCACCAAGCTGCTTGCCTATTGTCCTGTAGCCCATCCCAGCCTTGTGCATGTCTACAATTTTATCCCTGGTGTCCTTACACAGCTCTCTGGTCTTGGCCATTGTGGAGAGGTTGGAGTCTGTTTGATTGAGTGTGTGGACAGGTGTCTTTTATACAGGTAACGAGTTCAAACAGGTGCAGTTAATACAGGTAATGAGTGGAGAACAGGAGAGCTTCTTAAAGAAAAACGAACAGGTCTGTGAGAGCCGGAATTCTTACTGGTTGGTAGGTTTTCAAATACTTATGTCATGCAATAAAATGCAAATTAATTACTTAAAAATCATACAATGTGATTTTTTGGATTTTTGTTTTAGATTCCGTCTCTCACAGTTGAAATGTACCTATGATAAAAAATTACAGACCTCTACATGCTTTGTAAGAAGGACAACCTGCAAAATCGTCAGTGTATCAAATACTTGTTCTCCCCACTGTAGATGTAGGATATAAAAATACCCCATGACCTCGGAAAATCTATCTATAGATTTAAGCACCGGGAACAAATAGGAGATCCAGAGTGGGTCATATTTGTCTGATGACATTAAAGAGTGTGTCAAGATGGTTTGAGCCCTTGAAGAGATTGGATTTGGGAACAGACCTTATTTTCGTAAATACACCATGAGCGTAAAGCTTTCATAGTCTTTATAATCCAGGAGTAGATAAAAAAGGTAAAAAATATTATGAAACAACTTCAGGTCTATCACCCTGACTGTTGAAAGCAGTGACCCAGGCTTTAGAGTTATGCAGGAAACTTCAGCCCCGTTCTTGGGCGCATGATGTGGAAAAAGTGAGATATGGTGACATTTCCGGCTCATTCTTTGAGCTTGGAGATAACGTCAATGCTGCTGGCATTCACCTGATCCATCTGAACAGCCAACGAGATGCTTTTGTAATCAGGGTGACGCGCGTGACTGCGTGCGTTGATGCATGCTTGTGCAAGCATGTGCACGTGTATGTTATGTCCGTATATGGCCATGACGCAATGCGCCACACCTGCTCCCAGTTATCAGGGGAGATTGTGGATTCCGATAGACACAGGAGTAGACAGTGCTTCCCCTCTCCTCGCAATACAGCGACCCACTGAAATGAGAAAAGCACATTGACGGAAACTCTCCCCGATTGGGGAATTCATCCGCTGGTTAGCGAGACAAAATGTGCTAATGAAAAATGAGTCTCTCCATCGTTTTGTTTATTGATTCTGGAAAGCGGGGCAGGTGCAATTTACACCGAAAACAACCTTGAGGCACCTCCAGAGGCTTGTATGGTTTATATCTATGGTCACTAGCCCTGCGGGTTCCTCCACCAGAACCACCAGCCCTCTCTCTGTCTCTGTCTCTCTCCCTCTCTCTGTCTCCGCTAACAGGACTGGTCCATTTGGATCAAACCACGCAGTGAAAACTTGGACAGGCTGCATTTTTCCGTCCATAAAACTCCTCTCTCTGAAGTCTAGCTGTCTGAAAATGTTCCTGAGCTCGTTTAGGGGTTTTGGCAATTCACACTTGTCCTTCCTGCACCAAAAACACACTGGGGTCATAGTATGGAAGATAAAACATACAGTGGGTACAACCCACCACCTCAACACAATCTAGTAAAGCAGAGTCTGGTCAGTGTATGGTCTGACTGGGAAATAAAACTATGTTTGGATGGATTTGTGTTCACAAGCATATGGAAACTGAACAGATACCGCCGTGAAAACCTTGGAGGTATCCAACCGTGTCAATGTTTAGATTGCCCAGAAGAAGCCATGGCTTTGTACCATTTTGAAATGTAGGCAGCAATTTGGCATGCATTCCAATTCTACTTTCTGCTCAAACTCGCAGCATGATACCAAAATCAATCCATCAAGCATTCATTTTCTTTCATTTGTGTTCCCAGTGTCTGCAGCCGGAAAAGTTGTCGTCGTTTCCGAGGAGACGGAGAAGAGCATGAAGGTGACATGGCAGCCTGCACCCGGGAATGTTGTCAACTACCGGGTGACGTACAAGCCGGCGTCGGGAGGGCGACAGCTGGCCACCAAGGTGCCCGCTGGGACCACCAACACCATCTTAAGACGCTTAACACCCATGACTACCTACGACATCACAGTGCTGCCTGTGTACAAGCAGGGAGAAGGAAAAGCAAGGCAAGGAGTAGGAACCACACGTACGTTGGTTTATCATTAACCACAACTGAACTGTGCTCTGTGCTGCTTACGTTAGCTTAGGGGAGTCTTGTACAGTAGTTAGTCACTGGAGGGTTATGCAGACTCATATCAAGTACTTATCATCATCAACTACTAAATCTTGCATGAAACAGATGCTTGCAGTAGGATAGCCCAGGAGAGAATGGGTCTCCAAATAGGCAGCTAAGAACTAGGATTTTACTAGTAATTGTAATAGTTTAGCCACATTTTACTTCCACTTTATATTCTTCTGCTTATATCAAATCTTAATTTTCTCTGTTCCAGTGTCACCGTACAAAGCCCCTAGAAACTTGCAGACCTCCGAGCCTGCTAGGACCAGTTTCAGAGTGACCTGGGACCCCGCTCCAGGGGAGGTCAAGGGCTACAAGGTCACCTTCCACCCCATTGGGAATGATATAGACCTGGGAGAGCTGCTGGTCGGACCCTATGACAACACTGTGGTTCTGGAGGAGCTCAGGTAGGCTTATCCTTGGACTGGAATGTAAAGTATATCAGATGGACTGTCACATGTAATGTATTCATTTGCACAGGTACTGTAGTTTGAGCTATGCCGCATTTTCATTAGTTCAGCAATTTGTTGTGTCAGTCTATCAGTCATATCTCTCAGACAAACTGACAAACCTGTTGAGATGAATGAAGTGTAACTGATTTAAGTTTGTCTCACAGGGCTGGTACCAAGTACACAGTGAGTGTGTTTGGGATGTTTGAGGGAGGAGAGAGCCAGCCGTTGGATGGAGAGGAAAAGACTACTCTCTCTGATGCCCCTGAACCACCACCATATGATGGAGGTAATGACTACTCTCAAACCCCTACATGAATAATCATAGCCAGCAACAGCAACACAGCACTACACAGGAGACTACACTGGAAAGAATTGATCTTATGCACAGCCAATCAACAGGAGTGGGCACGGCAGCCATGTTAAAAAGTAAAGGGTCATGCGTAAGGTAAATATTTGTATGCAGGAATCGTATATGAAAAAAAGCTGGGATCCATTTTAGAGGCAAAAGCGAAATAACACATTTTCCTCAAAGAACCCAACAACCCTAATGACCTATAAGATTTTTTAAATTGTTTTATTAATCTCCCTCATTATACTTAAGACCTTATATATATATATATGTTGTGTCTCCTGCGTCCATAGTCAAAGTGGGGGTATACATTTTGAATCCCTCTCCCATAAAAACAGATGAGTTGCCCTAAATGCCTTTCCTCAAAGATAATTGTCTTACCAAATAACAGATTTAACGACTGTTCCATCTGTTGGCTGCTTGCTTTTTTCATCACTTTGGGTTCCTTTTTCTGGATCCTGCGGCAGCTAAGAGCAGTAGAATTGAAAAAAGGATAAGCTGTTTGCAATTACAAGGGTTTTACAACCTACCGGGTGTGAGCGCGTGGCGTGGTGCAGGGCAGTGAGTGAGAGGAGAGGAGAGGAAAGAGAGAGAAGGAGGAAAATGTTATGTGTTTGATGGAAGGCTCCAGAGAGGCCAGTCTGACCCTCAGCTGACTGGAAGGCCTCCTCTAATAGGGAGCAGATACAGTGACAAGACCCACAATCATATCATTTAATAAAGGGGGCAGAACACCCCTTCTACACCCATTTCCACCTTTCTCCTTACCCTGTACTCCTCAATTCAGTCCCCCCATCCCCAATCCTGGAGGAGTGAGAGTAAGAAGGGAGTGAGGAGAGAGAGATTAGGTCTGAAGTAATCCGTTCATCAGCCTCCCTCAACTCTGAAGATATTTTACACCAGACAGTAATGGAAATTCTTGTCTCCTTTTCCACATTCAAAGTGTTTTTTCCTGTAAATAATAGATAACCATTCTTTGAGTCACAGATACATTTGTGCTGTAACGCACAAGTAAACCAAACATTGAATTTACAGTGCCATAAACAGAGACTGGATGTGAATTTATTTATTTGGTGAAATGCATATTGCAGTCAAAGGACAAACATCTGCCGTGGCCGATAAAACTTCCCCATGTAGTCTCGCCCGATAGCCTTAGATAATTGTCTTTATTACGACTGTGTAGCTAACTAAAACAGCCTGTAATCCGAACGACACACGGTTCAGCCACTCTAGGACCCTCACACTCCGCTGGACATCTGTTTATCTGTGGGGGGAAGGAAAGACTAGTCTGTAAATCAAACATCATGTAACCTGTTTTCAATTGCAGACAGTGGCAGATTGGACAATATCTGTGTGCGGCTGCTGCAGCGCTTCTGCAGTCTTAACGGACTGGGGACGAGGCCTTCTTCTCATCCCACAGGTGTCTGGAAAACAGTGAGAGCTGTGCCAGTGAGGAATGCACAGTAACTCTCACCAAGGAGACCCTCGTATATCATGTCAGGAGAGCTTCTTTTTGTTGTTCCCCGGGAGAGGCTGAGCAGTGGCCAGTGAAGAACACTCCTCGGACACACAGAGAGAGAGACAGAACAGTCTCAATTTGTTGGAAGGAAAGAAGACAATAATTATATCGGCACCTGGAAATGAAATGTGTATGATGAAAATAACTTGTAACCCTAAAAATGGAATAGAAAGTGTTTTTACTGCTTGCTTGTAAAGAGAAAGATGTGTTTTTTTTAATTTTGGGAAGTGTGTGTGATGTTCTGTGAATCCATGTCAACAATGTCATGTCAATGACCTCTTTTCTTTCCTACTCCTTCACCTCTCTTCACACCCATGCATTATTAAACATCTCTGAGCCATCTCCATGACATGTCTGCCCTCATAACTTCACCTGTAATATAACGGAAACTGCATTATAATAACTAGAGCTCATCACTGTTCTCTTCTGTGTCTCTGACCTGTAACCTCTGACCTCTCAGATGTGGTGTGTAAGACCAAAGCCCGGGCTGATATAGTCCTGCTGATCGATGGCTCCTGGAGTATCGGCCGTCTGAACTTCAAGACCATTCGCTCCTTCATCTCTCGCATGGTGGGAGTCTTTGACATCAGCCCTGACAGGGTCCAGATCGGTAGGTTGAACCTCAGTGTGCCTAAGGTCTCACAGGATATGAGCATTCCTGCTCCCTGCTGTAGATAACACTATTGTAGCTCCACTCTCCAGTAATTCTGTAGGTGTTATAATGTTGTGTAGATTTACATGGCATCTGATCTGACAGAGGCTCTCTATGTGTTTCTCCCAGGTCTGGCCCAGTACAGTGGTGACCCTAAGACTGAGTGGCACCTGAACGCCCACAGGACCAGGGCTTCCCTGTTGGAGGCTGTAGCCAACCTGCCCTACAAAGGAGGCAACACCCTCACTGGTACTGTACTTAATCTACATCTATAACCTCAATGCAGACATTACTGTTTTATACTGTTAACGCTATCATGTTCGTGCTTGTATTTGCTACTGAAAAAGGTTCCAGTTCGTAAACTTCACAATGAAAACTGTCCCACTGCTTTGGTTCTTGGCAGCTGAGCTGTTTGTATTATAGCCAGAGGGTGAAGGGAACTGAACTCAATTGTATGCTCCATTATGCAAATAAAACTTTATTGTTCCTAATAGGCTCACAATATATTTTATAATAATCTGCATTCTGTTTAGCTGCCTTGTTGGAAAGCCCTCAGAGAAATTATTAAACCGTATAATCAGTGTGATAAATAAATGTTTCTGTCTTCGTTGCAGGTTTGGCTCTGAACTACATCCTCCAGAACAATTTCAAGGAGAATGTTGGGATGAGACCCAACGCTCGTAAGATCGGAGTGCTGGTCACTGATGGCAAGTCTCAGGATGACATCATTGCCAACTCCCAGAACCTGCGTGACCAGGGCATTGAGTTGTATGCCATCGGTGAGTCTCTGCCATCTTCACTGGGAAGTTTTCCTGTTGTTCTATTTTGACTTGATAGGACATCTGACACTCCTTGTATCCATCTCAACTTGAATAATGACAGTTATCTTTGTCGTCTTGAAGTAGCGTGTGAATGCTCGAGTTGCCCTAGAATTATTCCTTACACACTTTTGCCTCACCTTGCTCTAAGACGGGATAGCTGACTTGACTGTTGTCCCTTGTTGACTCCTCCTAGGTGTGAAGAACGCTGATGAGAATGAGCTGAGGTCCATCGCCTCTGACCCGGAGGAGATCCACATGTACAACGTTGCCGACTTCTCCTTTCTGCTGGACATAGTGGACGACCTGACTGACAACCTCTGTAACAGCGTCAAGGGACCAGGTACCTTCAGCCTTCCATTAAACTCCTTGTCGTGACTGTTAATAAAGTGTCAGTCTTATTGGCTATGCAGGTTACACCCCTTAGTCTTAATACTAATGCTTAGTTCTAAGGCTTATGTTCACAAAATGTTCCAGAGCGGAAGTGTTGATCTAGGATCAGTTTTGCCTTTGATTTCATAATGAATAAGAGGGGAGACCTGATCCTAGATCTTTGAGACTCTTTGTGAATACGGGCAATGATCTGGATCTGTGTGAGGCTGTAGTTATGTAAACAGGATTTAGGTCATGACTAAGAGAGACCCTCAATAGAGTTGCAAGTCTGGAGCACCAGGGGAGACAACACAAGTAGCTGAATGCCAGCCTACCACTGGAAATAATATAGAATCTAGTCCTCTTTCCCCTGATGCTCTATTTTATCCTCTCTGAAATTAGAAATAGTCTGCTCCTTAATCAAATGAATGAGCTGGAACTGGATACTATGTGGGAGAAGTTCCTTTTCTTTTTTCTTTTTTTGAAAAGGCTTTAGACGTGGCGTGCAGCCGTCTGGAGTAAAGAGTCTTTGTCTGTCTGTCAACTGGTTTTTCTACTAGGGAGCTGTGTCCAAATCTGTGAAAGACAAATCAAATTCTTGTAAACAACAGGTGTAGACTAACAGTGAAATGCTTACATACGGGTCCTTCCCAAAAATGCTGAAAGAGAGAAAATAGAGAAATAACAGAAAAGTAAAACACGTAATAATAAAAGCTTAGTAAATACACAATGAGTAATGATAACTTGGCTACATACACCAGGTACCAGTACCGAGTCGATGTGCAGGAGTACGAAGTAGTTGAGTTAGATATGTACAGGTACATATACAGTTGAAGTCAGAAGTTTACATACACTTAGGTTGGAGTCATTAAAACTTGTTTTTCAACCATTTCCACAAATTTCTTGTTAACAAACTTTAGTTTTGTCAAGTCGGTTAGGACATCTACTTTGTGCATGACACAAGTACTTTTTCCAACAATTGTTTACATACAGATTATTTCACTTATAATTCATTGTATCACAATTCCAGTGGGTCAGAAGTTTACATACACTAAGTTGACTGTGCCTTTAAACAGTTTGGAAAATTCCAGAAAATTATGTCATGGCTTTAGAAGCCTCTGATAGGCTAATTGACATCATTTGAGTCAATTGGAGGTGTACCTGTTGATGTACCTGTTCAAGGCCTACCTTCAAACTCAGTGCCTCTTCGCTTGCCATCATGGGAAAATCAAAAGAAATCAGCCAAGACTTCAGAAAAAAATTGTAGACCTCCACAAGTCTGGTTCATCCTTGTGAGTCATTTCCAAACACCTGAAGGTACCACATTCATCTGTACAAACAATAGTGTGCAAGTATAAACACCATGGGACCACGGAGCCGTCATACCGCTCAGGAAGGAGACGTGTTCTGTGTCCTAGAGATGAATATACTTTGATACGAAAAGTGCAAATCAATCCCAGAACAACAGCAAATGACCTTCTGAAGATGCTGGAGGAAACAGGTACAAAGGTATCTATATTCACAGTAAAACGAGTCCTATATCGACATAACCTGAAAGAACGCTCAGCAAGGAAGAATCCACTGCTTCAAAACCGCCATAAAAAAGCCAGACTACGGTTTGCAACTGCACATGGGAACAAAGATCGTACTTTTTGGAGAAATGTCCTCTGGTCTGATGAAACAAAAATAGAACTGTTTGGCCATAATGACCATCGTTATGTTTGGTTGAAAAAGGGGGATACTTGCAAGCCGAAGAACACCATCCCATCCGTGAAGCACGGAGGTTGTGGGGGTGTTGTGGGGGTGCTTGGCTGCAGGAGGGACTGGTGCACTTCACAAAATAGATGGCATCATGAGGAAGGACAATTATGTGGATATATTGAAGCAACATCTCAAGACATCAGTCAGGAAGTTAAAGCTTGGTCACAAATGGGTCTTCCAAATGGACAATGACCCCAAGCATACTTCCAAAGTTGTGGCAAAATGGCTTAAGGACAACAAAGTCATGGTATTGGAGTGGCCATCTCAAAGCCCTGACCTCAATCCCATAACATTTGTTGGCAGAACTGAAAAAACGTGTGCGAGCACGGTGGCCTGCAAACCTGACTCAGTTACACCAGCTCTGTCAGGAGGAATGGGCCAAAATTCACTCAACTTATTGTGGGAAGCTTGTGGAAGGCTACCCGAAACGTTTGACACAAGTTAATCAATTTAATGCAATGCTACCAAATACTAATTGAGTGTATGTAAACTTCTGACCCACTGGAAATGTGATGAAAGAAATAAATAGAAATATTTAAATAATATAAATAATGAATATTATTTTAATATATTATTATTATTATTTATTTTAGTTTCTTAAAATTAAGTGGTGATCCTAACTGAGCTAAGACAGGGAATTTTTACGAAGATTACATGTCAGGAATTGTGAAAAACTGAGTTTAAATGTATTTGTCTAATGTGTATGTAAACTTCCGACTTCAACTCTAACTAGGAATAAAGTGACATATAATAAACAATGAGATCCTATGCTTTGGGTTGATTTGACCCCCCCTCTCCCCTTTTCCCTTATAGGAGGTGGTCCCGGGGCACCCACGGACCTTGTGACCTCAGAGGTGACTCATTATTCGTTTCGTGCCAGCTGGACAGGCCCTGAAGGTCCAGTGGAAAAGTACCGTGTGGAGTACATGACCTTGTCTGGACGCCCTCAGCAGGTACATACCTTTAACCTCCACCCTAACACAACCCTATCAAAGACCAACCCCTCTGTCACTCCCCCTCTATCAACCCCCAAACCCCTCTGTCACTCCCCCTCTATCAACCCCCAAACCCCTCTGTCACTCCCCCTCTATCACAAACCCCTCTGTCACTCCCCCTCTATCAACCCCCAAACCCCTCTGTCACTCCCCCTCTATCACAAACCCCTCTGTCACTCCCCCTCTATCAACCCCCAAACCCCTCTGTCAACACCCAAACCCCTCTGTCACTCCCCCTCTATCACAAATCCCTCTGTCACTCCCACCATGGGCCTGAGGATGGATGTAAAGGTTTTGTTCTCATTGACTTACTTGGCTAAATAAAGATAGAAGAGATGACATACTGTAAGTATTCACCCTGACCCCACACCTACCCTACATGTAGCTTTGAGGACATTATGGGCAGTTTTTTGGGAAGACTTTTTCATTGTCCTGGGTTTAGTTCTAGCCTCTGATCTGCCAGAGACTAGAGGGAAACCCCAGAAACTCTCCCACCTCACTTCCTCAAGCTTGTGTTGGCTGCTCAGTGTGAGGGTGTTTGGTAAAATGGGTTTGACAGAGGGTAAGACCACAAAATACAAGGCTTTCAATTTAGAGTACTAGTGGCAAAAAAGGTTTGTTTTGTTTATTTCATCCCTTTATCTGACAGCTGCTGGGTCTTGGCTCCAGTATACTAGAATGGGGTAGCTAACTTCCAACTTCTTGGAGTCCAATTTCATTTTTCTAAGTATTTATTTTATTCCAACTCTCATGGTTTTGTGTTGCAGTGGTCTAGTGTGTGATCAAGGTTTTGTTTGTTTTTTACTCTTCTAAATAGAAACAGAGTGGGTTGGAAAGTGTAGAGTTTGTTCAGAGTTCCTACGACCAATTTCTGACCCACCACCTGGATTCGGTCCTATGTAGCAAAATTTGAAATTGTGTTTTTTTACATTGGATAAAAGTACATGGTATATCATACACTACAGTTGAGGAACAATGAGAAAGGAATTCTGCTTTGAAAGTTAATGAACTTGTAACCCCACTTTTGAGAAAATGGACCATGAATATTTTGGTACAGCTACTGGAGAGTTCTTCTTGTCTACACCCATTCACCATCGTTCACACCCTCTTAAGCCGTAGCCCCACCCATCTCTCTAAGGATTCACAGTGTAGTTAAACAACCAAAGATTTCAAGACTAAAAGTAGTGAAAGTAGAAGCAAAAAGTAGTAGTAAAAATAAACTTAATCTAGTCCTTGGCCTATATCCTAATCTGACTTTGGTGCAGGTCATACTGTTCTTCACATTACCGTATCTGGTAAACAAACACTATATAAAATAAAATCGAAATGTATTTGTCACATGCGCAGGATACAGAAGGTGTAAACGGTACAGTGAAATGGTTACTTGCATAGTGGAGTCTTTTGTTTAGACATATAGCTAGCTAATCAATGAACCATAATCCCAACTCTAATGCCGCGTTCAAAACAACGAGGAACTCCAAAAAAAACTCAGACTGGGAAAAATCGATTCGAATGGTCATCCAACTCGGAATTCCAACTCTGGAACTCGGGCCTCTTTCTAGAGCTCCTACACAGATCACACACGTAACGTTACCTAAAGTTAGCTAGCTAGTTATGAGTATACTTTAACTTGCAATGAAAATGACTTTCCACAAAATTGGAAACATATAATATCTAAAAATGTCGCTAGACTCTTACCTGTATACATGGATGAACGCTTCTCCCTTTGTCATGCATGCCACGATTGCCCTTAGTTTGAAGATGTTATCCGGAGACAAGTGTTTTATATAACAGACTCTCTCCGCATTTGGCAATCATCTCTCTGCTTCCACTTGGCATTCCACTGATTTCAAAACTCAGGCCAACTTCTTCCATGACAACGACACCGTTTCTTCCCCACCATTGTCATCAGAAGACTCTACAATGTCTGGTTCAATGAAAAGGTTTTGACCTAAATCAGTGATTTCCTCATTGTCAGATTCATTTTCAGAGTCAGAGAGAGTCAGCATTGCACGATTGTCCTCTCGAAAGTACTCCCACACAATGTTTTCCCACTGAGCTTTGGCAATAGCGCTATTAACTTCAGGGCAGCAATGTTGAGAACAATTGCAAAAAAAATTCTGTTCTTCATGATATCTTTCAAAAAAAGCTGCAGTAGACAGGATTATCCACACATACAGTACTTAGCAGCTCATGTTAGAAACAGAAGCATGGCTAATGGGAAGGTTCCTGTATTTTCCGTGGCTAAACCAACTAGGCTCGTTATTTAACAATTGCATTCGTATTTACAAAAGGCATACAACATTTGTTATTAAGGCACATGAAAGTTCACATGTTCCAGCAAGCATTTCTGAAAAACAAAAAAACTTTCAAATGCCTCTCCTGTAAAGTAGTGACGTGCAACATACGCCTAGCTTCCAGAAACGGGTCATATTTCTGGTTCAATGAAAACCAGTAGCATCAACACAGGAAACACTGATAGCTGTACTTTGTTGTATTGTTTGGCTTATTTGTCCTCCAACAGAAACCAACCTTTCCATGCTTGTCAATGGGGTTACTTAAAATAGACATCCCAAGTCATTCTACAACCTCATACTGTATTCGCCTGGTTCATGTTTACTCTTGTTGTCTGGTTGTAGATGTTTGTTGATGGCTCTGTGACCACAGCCATCCTACCTAACCTGAACCCACTGACTGAGTATCTGGTCAACGTCTACTCTGTCATCGGAGAGGAGAGCAGCGACCCACTGAAGGGCTCTGATACCACCTGTGAGTCCTAATCTGTTTTTCTGTGTTCTTCTTTTATCCACTATACTGTACCTGTCCATTACTGTTCTTTAACATACCTGTATGTCCCACACGTAATCTCTATAGGATCAACAATGGATGTCTTTGAGACTGTAAAACAAGTCTTCTTCCATTACATTCAGCACACCACTGTGACTGTATGGATGTTCCTGTGGTACTTGTGCGGTCCCTGTTTTCAACGTTAAAGAAAGAACAACACTGTCTTATTTATGATACCATATAAGGCTGATATTATTGTAATCAAAGGGGGAAACACCGTTTCAAACTCAAAACCGTGCTGTTATTCTGCGCCCACTATGTGCATCAAGAATGAGTTTTTTTTTATGTTGTTCTTCGCTATTCTTTTATTTGTCCTCTAGAATAGCGTGATTTTATGAAGCAATTTTCTTTATGAGTTATTTCTCCATAAAAGCTCCTATAAAATACCTCATTGTTTAGTTCTCACTACTTGAATAGGCACATGACATCTGCATGGCTACATTTCACTGCAAACATTTTGTTTTTGGATGGGATTGTGTGTGTTTAGAATCTAAGTGTTTCCCTCTCCCTCTACCCATGTCCAGTGCCCCTCAGCGCAGTGAGGAAGATGATCATCTATGAGGAGCGTCCCACCACCATGAGGGTGAAGTGGGAGGAAGCAGTGGGTGCCACGAACTACATGCTACTCTACAGAGCCATCAACGCCACAGAGCCCTCCGTGGAGAAAGAGGTGAGACGGCAACTGAGAGAGAAAGAGCTAGACGCCAGACCAACTGTTGCACTGACACACATACACGGATGCTGCCAATGACCGGATATACCGGTCCCCTGCCAATGTCTCCTGACAGCATGCAGATGTCAAGGAGCAGTGATGAATAACTTTCCTTTTATGGATGCAGAGACAACAAAACACAGAATTATTTATTACATTTTTTATCTTACTCTGGCATGATATTAGTTCCTGAGGTGTCAAATCAAGAGGATTAGATCATCTGTAGTATTGGCAAACACTTAGATAAGTTATATGACACTTGACACTGCCTAAGACCCTTAATCTGTGGAAACATGTTCATCCAAACTGCCTGTCTGAACGACAGTGAGCCTTGTAAACTAATGTTTGTTCCGTCATGGTACTCCACTGCAGATGAGAGTTGGAGGGGACACGACTGATGTCCAGCTGGTGCAGCTGATCCCCAACACGGCCTACGCTCTGTCTGTCTTAGCCCTGCATGGACAGTCAGCCAGCGACCCCCTGACCAAGCAAGGAGTCACATGTACGTACAGAACAGTACTCTTCTACCTTCAAATGTTGTTATTAATGTTTTGCGCTCAGTGCCCTAAGGGAGGGTAAGGCACGACAGATCCTAACTCGTATAGAGTAAATCAAGTCTCCTCACTCCCTAGTTTATGGAATGAAAGGGATTAAAGTAATAATGTAATTTGGTGAGCCTCATGATCTGTATCTCTGTCCCCTCTGTAGTGCCCATGCCCCCTGCGGGAGAGCTGAGGGTCAGAGACGTTACCCACAGCACCCTGAAGATGAACTGGGATGCTGCTCCAGGTGCTGTCCTCAAATACATCATCACCTACACGCCTGATGAGGGAGAGGCCAAAGAGGTGAGATACGACAATCACAATACATCTGTTGGATACAGACGGCAGTGAAAGGAATACTCTGTACTCTACATACTCCCTCTGGGGGCAGAAACATATGCCTAGCTTCCTCTCCTACTGGTCACAGCAGACACCAGCTCCTGTGCTGAGCACATTCTCTGTTTATGTCAGCTAGCAGATTGATATTGATATTTTTTACACATCATTTGAGATATGACATTAGACAGCGTAATGGGAAGGGCAGCTGGTGAGAAGGGTATGCAGTGGACCTCTGGGGCTGTGCTATTTGACCGGGAGCCTGGTGGAAGGATCACACCACTGGACCGGGAGCCTGGTGCAAGGATCACACCATTGGAGCGGGAGCCTGGTGGAAAGATCACACCATTGGACCAAGAGCCTGGTGGAAGGATCACCCCACTGGACCGGGAGTCTGGTGGAAGTATCTGTCACGTTCCTGACCTATTTATGTTAGTTTTTGTGTGTTAGTTGGTCAGGACGTGAGGTTGGGTGGGCATTCTATGTTATCTGTTTCTATGTTGGTTTTGGTTTGCCTGGTATGGCTCTTGATTAGAGGCAGGTGGTTTGCGTTTGCCTCTGATTAAGAGTCATATTTAGGTAGGGCATTCTCACGGTTTGTTTGTGGGTGGTTGTCTCCTGTGTCTGTGTCAATGTTTGCACCATACGGGACTGTTTACGGTTTGTTCATTTCATGTAGTCTGTTCCTGTTCATTTCGTTCTTCACGTTGTATGTAAGTTCGTCGTTCAGGTCTGTCTACTTTCGTTTTGTTATTTTGTATCATTTTCAAGTATAGTCCGTTTTGTCTTGTTAAATAAATTCATCATGTCATTTCAACGCGCTGCACCTTGGTTCAATCCCTGCTCCTCCTCTTCTGATGAAGAGGAGGAGGATTATCGTAACAGAACCACCCACCAACCCAGAGCCAAGCAGCGGAGTCAAAGGAGAAAGGGACAGGAAAAGAAGGAGCAATGGACATGGGACGATGTTTTGGACGGAAAGGGTGTCTACACATGGGAGGAGATCCTAGCTGGTAGAGATCGCCTCCCATGGGAACAGCTGGAGGCACTGAGGAGAGCGGAGGCTACCGGAGAGAGGAACCGGAGCTATGAGGGAACGCGTCTGGCACGGAAGCCGAAAAAGCCCGTGAGTAACTCCCAAAAATTTCTTGGGGGGGGGCTAAAGGGTAGTGGGCCAAGGGCAGGTAGGAGACCTGCGCCCACTTCCCAGGCTCACCGTGGAGAGGGGAGTACGGGCAGGCGCCGTGTTACGCAGTAGAGCGCACGGTGTCTCCTGTACGAGTGCATAGCCCGGTGCGGGTTATTCCACCTCCCCGCACTGGGAGGGCTAGATTGGGTATTGAGCCAGGTGTCATGAGGCCGGCTCAACGCATCTGGTCACCAGTGCGTCTCCTCGGGCCGGCATACATGGCACCGGCCTTACGCATGGTTTCTCCGGTTCGCCTACATAGGCCGGTGCGGGTTATTCCACCTCCCCGCACTGGTCGGGCGACCGGGAGCATTCAACCAGGTAAGGTTGGGCAGGCTAAATGCTCAAGAGAGCCAGTACGCCTCCACGGTCCGGTATTTCCGGCACCACCTCCCCGCCCCAGCCTAGTACCTACAGTGTATACACTACGCACTAGGCTACCAGTGCGTATCCTGAGCCCTGTTCCTCCTCCACGCACTCTCCCTGTAGTGCGTGTATCTAGCCCGGTGCCTCCAGTTCCGGTCCCACGCACTAAGCTACCAGTGCGTCTCCAGAGCCCTGAACCCACTGTATCTTCTCCCCCTACTAATCCTGATGTGCTTGTCCTCAGCCCGGTGTCACCAGTGCCGGTACCACGCATCAGGGATAGAGTAGGCTTTGAGAATACAGTGTGCCCTGTCCCTGCTCCCCGCACTAGTAGGAAGGTGCTTATCATTAGCACGGTGCCTCCAGTTCCGGCACCACGCACCAGGTCTACAGTGCGCCATATCCGGCCAGAGCCATCCGTCTCCCCAGCGCCATCTGAGCCATCCGTCTCCCCAGCGCCATCTGAGCCATCCGTCTCCCCAGCGCCATCTGAGCCATCTGTCTCCTCAGCGCCATCTGAGCCATCCGTCTCCCCAGCGCCATCTGAGCCATCCGTCTGCCAGGAGCCTGCAAAGCCGCCCGTCTGCCATGAGCCTGCAAAGCCGCCCGTCTGCCATGAGCCTACAGAGCCGTCAGCCAGACAGGAGCCGCTAGAGCCATCAGCCAGACAGGAGCCGCTAGAGCCGTCAGCCAGACAGGATCTGCCAGAGCCGCCAACCAGACAGGATCTGCCAGAGCCGCCAACCAGACAGGATCTGCCAGAGCCGCTAACCAGACAGGATCTGCCAGAGCCGCCAACCAGACAGGATCTGCCAGAGCCGCCAACCAGACAGGATCTGCCAGAGCCGCCAGCGAGCCATGAGCAGCCAGAGCCGTCAGAGCGCCATGAGCAGCCAGAGCCGTCAAAGAGCCATGAGCAGCCAGAGCCGTCAGTGAGCCATGAGCAGCCAGAGCCGTCAGAGAGCCATGAGCAGCCAGAGCCGTCAGAGCGCCATGAGCGTCGTGAGCCGTCAGCCTGCCATGAGCGTCGAGAGCCGTCAGCCTGCCATGAGCGTCGAGAGCCGTCAGCCTGCCATGAGCGTCGAGAGCCGTCAGCCTGCCATGAGCGTCGAGAGCCGTCAGCCTGCCATGAGCGTCGAGAGCCGTCAGCCTGCCATGAGCGTCGAGAGCCGTCAGCCTGCCATGAGCGTCGAGAGCCGTCAGCCAGCCATGAGCATCGAGAGTCGTCAGTCAGCCATGAGCTGCCCTTCAGCCTGAAAAGGCTGGATACCCAGAACTGCCCATCAGTCCAGAGCTGTCTCTCTGTCCGGAGCTGCCTTTCAGTCCGGAGTTGCCCCTCTATCCTAATCTCCCTCTCTATCTTCATCTATCTCTATAGTCTTATCTATCCCTCTATCTTGATTTATCTCTCTGTCCTGGTGTTATCCTTATTTAATATATTATTAAGAGAATTGTGTGGGGGAAGAAAGAGGGTGGACATTCTTTGTGGGAGGAAGTTAGGATGGATTATGGTGGGGTGGGAACCGCGCCCGGAGCCTGAGCCACCACCGTGGTTAGATGCCCACCCAGACCCTCCCCTAGACTTTGTGCTGGTGCGTCCGGAGTTCGCACCTTGTGGGGGGGGTACTGTCACGTTCCTGACCTATTTATGTTAGTTTTTGTGTGTTAGTTGGTCAGGACGTGAGGTTGGGTGGGCATTCTATGTTATCTGTTTCTATGTTGGTTTTGGTTTGCCTGGTATGGCTCTTGATTAGAGGCAGGTGGTTTGCGTTTGCCTCTGATTAAGAGTCATATTTAGGTAGGGCATTCTCACGGTTTGTTTGTGGGTGGTTGTCTCCTGTGTCTGTGTCAATGTTTGCACCATACGGGACTGTTTACGGTTTGTTCATTTCATGTAGTCTGTTCCTGTTCATTTCGTTCTTCACGTTGTATGTAAGTTCGTCGTTCAGGTCTGTCTACTTTCGTTTTGTTATTTTGTATCATTTTCAAGTATAGTCCGTTTTGTCTTGTTAAATAAATTCATCATGTCATTTCAACGCGCTGCACCTTGGTTCAATCCCTGCTCCTCCTCTTCTGATGAAGAGGAGGAGGATTATCGTAACAGTATCACACCACTGACAGAGAAGGAATGACCTCCTGTACCAAATGCCATGATCGTGCGATTCCTGAGTACTGAAAAGAAACAGAGAAGTTTATTGTGCATTTAGAAATATGTTTGGGGTACATTTCCAGTGCAGTATGTTTGTGCTTGACTGTCATATATATATATATATATATATATATATATATATATATATATATATATATATATATATATATATATATATATATATATATATATATATATATATATATATATTTATATATATATTTTTTTACTTGATTGTTTGTCTCCACCTCTGCGTGTGCTAAGGATTTACACATGAAGTGGAGATAACATGCTGTCTCGTCAGATGTATACAAAGACGCCCACAGTTTCTCTAACAGATTCTTTGGAACTCATCAATGAGAACGGAAAATTATTTTGGAAGGCATTCAACATGACCATGATGAGGAAAACAGAATTACTCATGACAAACCCTAACCCTCCATTTACAAAATAATGCAATAGTTATTCAGTTGTTAATACAAGTAAATGATTTAACATGGTTTACACTGGAATAATGTGACAGACTGTAGGGCTTGATGTAAACACAGATGTTGTTTTGGTCTGCAGCTTGAAGTGGGGGGAGGTGTGACCTCCAAGGCCCTGGACAACCTGATCTCTCAGACTGAGTATGTCCTGGCTGTAACCCCCATCTACAATGATGGAGCTGGAAACCCCATGCTCAACACAGCCATCACAGGTACAGTCACACAGCCTATGTGAGTGTTAACACACTGGGGTTACACTCCATGGAAGTCCTACTCAGTACTATAGGCCCCAAAAACTTTTGGGCCCTAGTTATAGGGTATAGTGATGTTTTTGTTATAGGGTATAGTGATGTTTTTGTTATAGGGTATAGTGGTGTCTTTTTTATAGGGTATAGTAATGTCGTAGTTATAGGGTATAGTGATGTCCTAGTTATAGGGTATAGTGATGTCATAGTTATAGGGTATAGTGATGTTATAGGGTATAGTGATGTCCTAGTTATAGGGTATAGTGATGTCCTAGTTATAGGGTATAGTGATGTTATAGGGTATAGTGATGCATAGTTATAGGGGTCATCCCCCTCTTCAAAGGGGGAGACACTCTAGACCCAAACTGTTATATACCTATATCCATCCTGCCCTGCCTTTCTAAAATATTCTAAATCCAAGTTAATAAACAGATCATCGACCATTTCGAATCCCACCGTACCTTCTCCATTATGCAATCTGGTTTCCAAGCTTGCCATGGGTGTACCTCAGCCACGCTCAAGGTCCTAAACGATATCATAACCGCCATCGATGAAGACAGTACTGTGCAGCCGTCTTCAACGACCTGGCCAAGGCTTTCGACTCTGTCAATCACCACATTCTTATCGGCAGACTCAATAGCCTTGGCTTCTCAAATGACTGCCTCGCCTGGTTCACCAACTACTTCTCAGATAGAGTTCAGTGTGTCAAATCGGAGGGCCTGTTGTACGACCTCTGGCAGTCTCTATGGGGGTGCCACAGGGCTTAATTCTCGGGCCGACTCTTTTCTCTGTATATATCAATGATGTCGCTCTTGCTGCTGGTGATTCTCTGATCCACATCTATGCAGACGACACCATTCTGTATACATCTGGCCCTTCTTTGGACACTGTGCTAACAAACCTCCAAATGAGCTTCAACGCCATACAACTCTCCTTCCGTGGCCTTCAACTGCTTTTAAATGCTAGTAAAACTAAGTGCATGCTCTTCAACCGATTGCTGCCCGCACCCTCCCGCCCGACCAGCATCACTACTCTGGACGGTTCTGACCTAGAATATGTGGACAACTACAAATACCTAGGTGTCTGGCTAGACTGTAAACTCTCCTTCCAGACTCATATTAAACATCTCTAATCCAAAATGAAATCTAGAATCGGCTTCCTATTTCGCAACAAAGCATCCTTCACTCATGCCGCCAAACATATCCTCGTAAAACGGACTATCCTGCCGATCCTTGACTTCGGCGATGTAATTTACAAAATAGCCCCCAACACTCTACTTATCAAACTGGATGTAGTCTATCACAGTGCCATCCATCCAAAACCCCATATACTACCTACCACTGCGACTTCTATGCTCTCGTTGGCTGGCCCTCACTTCATATCCATCGCCAAACCTGCTGGCTCCAGGTCATCTATAAGTCTTTGCTACGTAAAGCCCCGCCTTATCTCACCATAGCAACACCCACCCGTAGCACGCGCTCCAGCAGGTATATTGCACTGGTCATCCCCAAAGCCAACACTTCCTTTGGCCGCCTTTCCTTCCAGTTCTCTGCTGCCAATGACTGGAACGAAGAGCAAAAATCTGGAGTTTTATATCTCCCTCTCTAACTTTAAGCATCAGCTGTCAGAGCAGCTTACCGATCACTGTACCTGTACACAGCCAATCTGTAAATAGCACACCCGACTACCACATCCCCATATTATTACTTACCCTCTTGCTCTTTTGCTCCCCAGTATATCTCTACTTGCACATCATCATCTGCACATATATCTCTCCGGTATTAATGCTAAATTGTAAATATTTTCGCCTCTATGGCCTATTTATTGCCTACCTCCCTACTCTTCTACATTTGCACACACTGTACTACCTCATCCCCATATCTATTTTTCTTTTGTGTTATTGACTGTATGTTTGTTTATGTGTAACTCTGTGTTGTTGTTTTTGTCGCACAAGATGCTTTATCTTGGCCAGATCTCAGTTGTAAATGAGAACTTGTTCTCAACTGGCCTACCTGGTTAAATAAAGGTGAAATAAAAATAAAATAAATAAATAGTTATAGGGTATAGTAATGTCATAGTTATAGGGATGTCATAGTATTTAAATTATATATATTTTTTAATTACCCCTTTTTCTCCCCAATTTCGTAATATCTGATTGGTAGTTAGTCTTGTCCCATTGCTGCAACTCCCCTATGGACTCTGGAGAGGCAAAGGTAAAGAGCCATGCGTCCTCCGAAACACAACCCTGTTAAGCCGCACTGCTTCTTGACACACTATTGTGTGTCGGAGGAAACACCGTCCAGCTGGCGGCTGAAATCAGCTTGCAGGCGCTCGGCCCACCACAAGGAGTCTCTAGAGCGCGATGGTACAAGGAAATCCCGGTCGGCCAAACCCTCCCCTAACCCGGACAACACTGGGCCAATTGTACGCCGCTTCATGGGTCTCCTGGTCACGGCCAGCTGTGAAACAGCCTGGGATCGAACCCGGGTCTGTAGTGACGCCTCAAGCACTGCTGCGCCACTCAGGAGTACAGAGAGGCCATAGTTATAGGGTGTAGTGATGCCCTAGTTATAGGGTATGGTAATGGCATGGCAATCTCTCCCATTGAATTTTTCCTTTCTTCTGTGTAGATGTTGTTCCTGCTCCTAAGAACCTGCGTTTCTCTGAGGTGACCCAGACCAGCTTCAGAGCCAACTGGGACCATGGGGCCCATGACGTGGCCCTCTATCGTATTGGCTGGACTAAGAAAGGAGAAACCAACTTTCAATATGTAAGACAACCATCCAGGTGGTTTGCACTTATACAAAATCGTGACATTAGATTTTGATTAACTATGTACAGAATACTGGTATAGTGTACAGAATTTGATTATTCTTGGTATTCTCAATAAAGTTGTGATTAGGAAGCATTGCCGACATATATTCTATATGCCCTGTTGTGTTGTGTCTCCCAGTCTATAAGCCCTGTTGTTTCGTGTCTACCAGTCTATAAGCCCTGTTGTGCTGGGTCTGTCAGTATATAAGCCCTGTTGTGTCGTGTCTCCCAGTCTATAAGCCCTGTTGTGTCTCCCAGTCTATAAGCCCTGTTGTGTTGTGTCTCCCAGTCTATATGCCCTGTTGTGTTGTGTCTCCCAGTCTATAAGCCCTGTTGTGTTGTGTCTCCCAGTCTATAAGCCCTGTTGTGTTGTGTCTCCCAGTCTATAAGCTCTGTTGTGTCTCCCAGTCTATAAGCTCTGTTGTGTTGTGTCTCCCAGTCTATAAGCCCTGTTGTGTTGTGTCTCCTAGTCTATAAGCCCTGTTGTGTCTCCCAGTCTATAAGCCGTGTTGTGTTGTGTCTCCTAGTCTATAAGCCCTGTTGTGTCTCCCAGTCTATAAGCTCTGTTGTGTTGTGTCTCCCAGTCTATACGCTCTGTTGTGTTGTGTCTCCCAGTCTATAAGCCCTGTTGTGTTGTGTCTCCTAGTCTATAAGCCCTGTTGTGTCTCCCAGTCTATAAGCCCTGTTGTGTTGTGTCTCCTAGTCTGTAAGCCCTGTTGTGTCTCCCAGTCTATAAACCCTGTTGTGTCTCCCAGTCTATATGCCCTGTTGTGTTGTGTCTTCCAGTCTATAAGCCCTGTTGTGTCTCCCAGTCTATAAGCTCTGTTGTGTTGTGTCTCCCAGTCTATAAGCCCTGTTGTGTCGTGTCTCCCAGTCTATAAGCCCTGTTGTGTTGTGTCTCCCAGTCTATAAGCCCTGTTGCGTCTCCCAGTCTATAAGCCCTGTTGTGTCTCCCAGTCTATAAGCCCTGTTGTGTCTCCCAGTCCATAAGCCCTGTTGTGTCTCCCAGTCCATAAGCCCTGTTGTGTCTCCCAGTCTATACTCCCTGTTGTGTATCCCAGTCTATAAGCCCTGTTGTGTTGTGTCTCCCAGTCTATAAGCCCTGTTGTGTCTCCCAGTCTATACTCCCTGTTGTGTCTCCCAGTCTATAAGCCCTGTTGTGTCTCCCAGTCTATAAGCCCTGTTGTGTTGTGTCTCCCAATCTATAAGCCCTGTTGTGTCTCCCAGTCTATAAGCCCTGTTGTGTTGTGTCTCCCAGTCTATAAGCCCTGTTGTGTTGTGTCTTCCAGTCTATAAGCCCTGTTGTGTTGTGTCTTCCAGTCTATAAGCCCTGTTGTGTCTCCCAGACTATAAGCCCTGTTGTGTCTCCCAGTCTATATGCCCTGTTGTGTTGTGTCTCCCAGTCTATAAGCCCTGTTGTGTTGTGTCTTCCAGTCTATAAGCCCTGTTGTGTCTCCCAGTCTATAAGCCCTGTTATGTTGTGTCTCCCAGTCTATAAGCCCTGTTGTGTTGTGTCTCCCAGTCTATACTCCCTGTTGTGTCTCCCAGTCTATAAGCCCTGTTGTGTTGTGTCTCCCAGTCTATAATCCCCGTTGTGTTGTGTCTCCCAATCTATAAGCCCTGTTGTGTCTCCCAGTCTATAAGCCCTGTTGTGTTGTGTCTCCCAGTCTATAAGCCCTGTTGTGTTGTGTCTCCCAGTCTATAAGCTCTGTTGTGTTGTGTCTCCCAGTCTATAAGCCCTGTTGTGTCTCCCAGTCTATATGCCCTGTTGTGTCTTCCAGTCTATAAGCCCTGTTGTGTCTCCCAGTCTATAAGCCCTGTTGTGTTGTGTCTCCCAATCTATAAGCCCTGTTGTGTCTCCCAGTCTATAAGCCCTGTTGTGTTGTGTCTCCCAGTCTATAAGCCCTGTTGTGTTGTGTCTCCCAGTCTATAAGCTCTGTTGTGTTGTGTCTCCCAGTCTATAAGCCCTGTTGTGTCTCCCAGTCTATATGCCCTGTTGTGTTGTGTCTTCCAGTCTATAAGCCCTGTTGTGTCTCCCAGTCTATAAGCCCTGTTGTGTTGTGTCTCCCAGTCTATAAGCCCTGTTGTGTTGTGTCTCCCAGTCTATAAGCCCTGTTGTGTCTCCCAGTCTATAAGCCCTGTTGTGTTGTGTCTCCCAGTCTATAAGCCCTGTTGTGTTGTGTCTCCCAGTCTATAAGCCCTGTTGTGTTGTGTCTCCCAGTCTATAAGCCCTGTTGTGTTGTGTCTCCCAGTCTATAAGCCCTGTTGTGTCTCCCAGTCTATAAGCCCTGTTGTGTTGTGTCTCCCAGTCTATAAGCCCTGTTGTGTCTCCCAGTCTATAAGCCCTGTTGTGTTGTGTCTCCCAGTCTATAAGCCCTGTTGTGTTGTGTCTCCCAGTCTATAAGCCCTGTTGTGTCTCCCAGTCTATAAGCCCTGTTGTGTCTCCCAGTCTATAAGCCCTGTTGTGTTGTGTCTCCGAGTCTATAAGCCCTGTTGTGTCTCCCAGTCTTTAAGCCCTGTTGTGTCTCCCAGTCTTTAAGCCCTGTTGTGTTGTGTCTCCCAGTCCATCCTGAACAGTGATGAGACCAGTAACGTGTTGGAAAAGCTGCAACCAGACACTATGTACGACGTGTCCATCACCGCCATATACCCTGACGAGTCTGAGAGTGAGGACCTGCTGGGCAGCCAGAGAACATGTAAGAGAAGTTCATTATCTAATCTAATGCATTACAATAAATACATATTAGGAGCTGCCCATGCAGATCAGATTTACTAGCAATAACTCTTTATATTTCTGTTTCCCTCTGCAGTGTCCAAGGTTATTTTCACCCCTGGTAAGTTTATTTGTTGTAATCAAACATAAATCCATACAGCACTCATAGAGAGAATTCATTTGAATCAAATACATTTATTTTTATCAAAGTGTCACCATCCAGAAGTTAGGTGATCTTTGTTGATTGGATGTGTGTTTACGTCAGAGTTTATGTTGTTGTTTATGATGTTGTGTTCGTGCCCAGCCCCCACAGGGCCTCCTCAGAACCTGCAGGTGTTCAATGCCACGACCATCACTCTGACCGTCAAGTGGGACCACGCCCCTGGTCGTGTCCAGAACTACAAGATCACATACGTCCCCACTGCCGGAGGCAAGACCCAGTCGGTAAAACCAGGACCAGCCAGTAGCCACACGAGTCAGCTTAGGGCATCACAATTCCAAGCTGTTCATAGTGCTAACATCAGCGTTTAATCCTAACCATCCTCTGGATGATGGAAGGATAAGGAAGGGAGACCTTGTAGCATGACACAGAGGCACTTTGTTTGTGTGATGGGAAGATAATAGCTCCCACCAGAATGTTCAGATGACACAATTTAAAGCTATAACACACAGCAATTTTTGCAATTTTTGCATAATATATCTACCGCTAATAGTGGAAGGATCATTTTTTACAGTATTACTTAACCGCTGTGTTGTGATTGGCTGTGATATTTCAGTTTATGTGCGTAAACAAGCACTGAATGAATAGTGTAGGGAATTATTGTACCATCTAAATTGCCGTGAAATATATTTTCAATAACAAAAAAACATTTTTACAGCTGTTTGAAGCTGGTGGACCAAAACCTCTGTTTGAAGCTTGTGGACCTTCGTTTTGGTCCACCATTTTCAAACAGCTGTAAAAACTATATTTTTTGTTATTGAAAAGATATTTCACAGTGATTTAGATGGTACAATGATTTCCTACACTATTCAGTGCTTGTTTTCTCACATAAATTGAAATTGAGTGAACAATGTAGAATTTCACCAACCAGGAAATGACAGCCTGATTTTCACTAGATAACACAGCCACAAAGTCGGAACAGCTTTCCCAGTTTGACAATAGATAGATGAATATCACAGCCAATCACAACACTGGCGGTTAAGGAATACTGTGAAACACTATCATTCCACTATTAGCACCAGATATAGTATGGACATTTTCTGAAATTACAATGCAAGAATGTAAAAAATATATACACTGCTCAAAAAAATAAAGGGAACACTTAAACAACACAATGTAACTCCAAGTCAATCACACTTCTGTGAAATCAAACTGTCCACTTAGGAAGCAACACTGATTGACAATAAATTTCACATGCTGTTGTGCAAATGGAATAGACAAAAGGTGGAAATTATAGGCAATTAGCAAGACACCCCCAATAAAGGAGTGATTCTGCAGGTGGTGACCACAGACCACTTCTCAGTTCCTATGCTTCCTGGCTGATGTTTTGGTCACTTTTGAATGCTGGCGGTGCTCTCACTCTAGTGGTAGCATGAGACGGAGTCTACAACCCACACAAGTGGCTCAGGTAGTGCAGTTCATCCAGGATGGCACATCAATGCGAGCTGTGGCAAAAAGGTTTGCTGTGTCTGTCAGCGTAGTGTCCAGAGCATGGAGGCGCTACCAGGAGACAGGCCATTACATCAGGAGACGTGGAGGAGGCAGTAGGAGGGCAACAACCCAGCAGCAGGACCGCTACCTCCGCCTTTGTGCAAGGAGGTGCACTGCCAGAGCCCTGCAAAATGACCTCCAGCAGGCCACAAATGTGCATGTGTCAGCATATGGTCTCACAAGGGGTCTGAGGATCTCATCTCGGTACCCGATGGCAGTCAGGCTACCTCTGGCGAGCACATGGAGGGCTGTGCGGCCCCACAAAGAAATGCCACCCCACACCATGACTGACCCATCGCCAAACCGGTCATGCTGGAGGATGTTGCAGGCAGCAGAACGTTCTCCACGGCGTCTCCAGACTCTGTCACGTCTGTCACATGTGCTCATGTGCTCAGTGTGAACCTGCTTTCATCTGTGAAGAGCACAGGGCGCCAGTGGCGAATTTGCCAATCTTGGTGTTCTCTGGCAAATGCCAAACGTCCTGCTCGGTGTTGGGCTGTAAGCACAACCCCCACCTGTGGACGTCGGGCCCTCATACCACCCTCATGGAGTCTGTTTCTGACCATTTGAGCAGACACATGCACATTTGTGGCCTGCTGGAGGTCATTTTGCAGGGCGCCGGCAGTGCACCTCCTTGCACAAAGGCGGAGGTAGCGGTCCTGCTGCTGGGTTGTTGCCATCCTACGGCCTCCTCCACGTCTCCTGATGTACTGGCCTGTGTCCTGGTAGCGCCTCCATGCTCTGGACACTACGCTGACAGACACAGCAAACCTTTTTGCCACAGCTCGCATTGATGTGCCATCCTGGATGAACTGCACTACCTGAGCCACTTGTGTGGGTTGTAGACTCCGTCTCATGCTACCACTAGAGTGAGAGCACCGCCAGCATTCAAAAGTGACCAAAACATCAGCCAGGAAGCATAGGAACTGAGAAGTGGTCTGTGGTCACCACCTGCAGAATCACTCCTTTTTTTGGGGGTGTCTTGCTAATTGCCTATAATTTCCACCTTTTGTCTATTCCATTTGCACAACAGCATGTGAAATTTATTGTCAGTCAGTGTTACTTCCTAAGTGGACAGTTTGATTTCACAGAAGTGTGATTGACTTGGAGTTACATTGTGTTGTTTAAGTGTTCCCTTTATTTTTTTGAGCAGTGTATAAGGCGAGCAATGTCGGAGACCGGAGTGTATATATATATGTGATGGGATGTATAGACATTATGGACAGTATGTGGATAGAATATGTAGTATATCTGAAGAATACGTAGGATAGAATAGTATATGTACAGCAATAGTTGAAAAGGATGACCTTGACTAGAATACAGTATAAACATATGAAATTAGTAAAACAGTATGTAAACATTATTCATGTGACTAGTGTTCCATGTTTATGTACATAGGACAGCAGCCTCTAAGGTGCAGGGTTGAGTAATCGGGTGGTAGCCGGTTAGTGACAGTGACTACTGTAAATTCAGGGCAAGATACTGAGTGGAGGCCAACTAGTGATGGCTATTTAACAGTCTGATGGACTTGATATAGAATATGTTTTTCAGTCTCTCGGTCCCAGCTTTGATGCATTTTAGAAACACGTGGTGGTCAGGAACCTTGACCAGAGCTCCAGGGGAATGGGGTTATCAGTGTGGAGAAATGGAGGAGAAGGGGGGCAGAGATGGAATGTCGGCCCAGCAGGGTTGAGGGTGTATGTGTATGTGCGTGTTAATGTAACAGGACAGGGAGTGTGGTACCAAGGGGATCGTTGACTGCAGACAGTGTTTACAGTGTCCTTCAAGTTGTCTGGCATCGCTGCTGCTCCACTCTATAGAGCTGGATAGTAGTTTAGACAGAAAGGCTTTTCTCCTCAGGCCAGATGTTTAGGCGCTTAGAGTTTGCATGATGTGGAGGCACACAGAGAGAGATCCAGTAAATGGAAGGAAGCAGTTAGAGAATTTCACTCTCTCATCAGTCTTGTCTGTGAAGTGATAGGCCTACCATATTGGAGTCAAGGGTAGCTAGCGCTATGTCAGTTATTTGACCATTCAGAGTTTCCATTCCCATGCAGATTGGATGAAATGTTTTCCCTTTTTTAATTAGAGGACAGAACCCAGTTCTGTTCAGTGGCCGTCCGTCCCTCGGTTGCTGTGATGATATCACACGCTAAACATTGAGGCATTGTTGGAAAGCTGGAAGCTAATGAGCCAAGCTTAGCCAAGTGTTTTTGGTTCATTGACAGATCTTCAACAAGTATGGAGAGCTCAAGAGGCTCCGCTTTGATTCATTTGTGACAAAAAGTCTGCGTAGGAAATGGGAGACACTGATGATAAGTTTTCACCAGGCATGCTGTCAGTGGTTAACTTACTCTGTGGAGGACAAGAAAAAAACTAGAAAACTCACACACGCACGCACGCACACGCACACACAGGGTTTACTCAGTCAGCCGTCTCTGTGAGGCGATGCAACTCAACATCGTTCCTTTTAATACAGCAGCTCCTTGATCAGAAACAATGCAGTAAATTCATCAATCCTACCTCTTTAAACAACCCATCCCACTGTTAGGGCCATTAGAGTACAGCTTTACCTTAGATCGTGCTCACTACAATAGCAAAGTGCAAAAATGCTCGATGCATCCTCTGACAATTTTTTTTAACAGTCTGGTATTTCTCAACCTGCATTCTTTCCATCAAGTCTCTGACACTGACATAAACTGTCAAGGGAGAGAAGCTGGAATCAGAGACATCCACATCCAATAAGATAATACAACTGTTTTTCCTATGTCATCTCTTCTGAGGCCACATTGAATGGACTATTTGACGCATTTGTAATCTGAAGGGAATATTACAAGAATTTAGAGTTGATCCAATAATTGCAAAATGAGTCGACCCTTAGGCCTTGAGTGTGATCATGGACCAGGTGAG
Source organism: Salvelinus fontinalis (assembly GCF_029448725.1). Classification (NCBI taxonomy): domain Eukaryota; kingdom Metazoa; phylum Chordata; class Actinopteri; order Salmoniformes; family Salmonidae; genus Salvelinus; species Salvelinus fontinalis. The sequence continues at coordinate 16,701,916 of NC_074679.1, read as the reverse complement.
CAAAGTGAGGGTCCTTCCATCTTCTCTCCCAGTCATTTCAATCTGTCTTCATTCCCCAACAGACGCAGATTGGAGGGAAGAAGAACACGGTGCTGCTTCCCAAGCTGACCCCCGACACTCCCTACTCCATCACCGTGTCAGCCATCTACAGCAACGGGGAGAGCAAGGACATCTCTGGCAAGGGAAAAACCAGTGAGTGACCTACTGTAACTGGGGCCTCGCTAAGGCCTTCATGATTACATCATGTTCCCTTTTGTCCTCTCAGCTTCACCAGGGAACCGGGGTTACATTTGTAACCTAGATGCTGATGTTAAAGATGCCCTAAATACTGTGTTTGTAAAACATTGATTTTACGCCTACCACTTGCCACTTCTGGACCTCTACTTATATTTTAACATCTGTAGCTCATTGTTGTCATTTAACATAGTATGAATCCTAAAACCTCCTTTCTTCTCTCTCTCCAGAGCCTCTGGGTGGAGTGCGGAGCCTCCAGGTCACTGACCCTACCACCAGCACCCTGAACGTCCAATGGGAGGCCGCCGAGGGCAATGTGCGCCAGTACAAGATCTACTATGTGCCAACCGCTGGAGGACCTGAGGAAGTGGTAGGCTGGGCCACCTCTAACCAATCACTACCGAATCTCACTATGGCATGCATACTCTTTCATTATCACATCCATTATCTAATGCTGAAAGAATACAAACACTAATACACTGATACTTCACAGATTCACTCAGACAGTCAAACATACTTGCAAAATACTACTCCTTTACCAGACCTTTTCTCTCTCTTTTTAATCGTGTTTTATGACGTTTTTCCAAATTTCATATAGACAGATCACTTCTGTGTAGCTTTGTGACTCAGTTCTGTTGTGTGGTTGTATCTACAGGCCCAGGTGTCTGGTAGCACCACCAACACTTTGCTGAAGAACCTGATGTCTGACACCCTCTACACCGTCACTGTGGTCCCTCTCTACCCCCCTGGAGAGGGCAAACGCATGTCTGAGAACGGCAAGACACGTGAGTCCACGTACAGGTTTACTGTTAGGATGGTTCACGTTATCTAGTATAGATGACCTGCCTCAACAACCCTTTTCTCATGACGTACCATGGTCAATTTAATGAAGGAGCCTGTGTACAATATAAAATAGTTATATTTCTACCAGTCTTGGTACAGCATTTCCTGAGGAGAAGATTGTGCAGTGTGCTAAGGCTACAATATATGATAATGAGTTGGGTTTTTGTTTGGTCATTCTTTGAGACCTGGCATTTCTGTAGAGCATGCACTCTCTGGTCTAGTGTATTGGCTTGCTTACTCCTTATGCCAGTAAACTCTTGTAATGAGCCCAAAATATGTCCCAGTTTTATTGTAGTGGAATTTTCCTACTAAATTAAGCGAACCCCTTTTATTTCTGGAGGCAATGCCAAAAAGATGTAACATGTTTTTGGTTGTCATCTGTTTACAGCTAAAATGTCCAATGCCATTCTAGATAGTATGATTCACTGTAGACACTATATTTAGTTTTATTAGCTGGTTACCATCCATTTTGAACAGACCATCCCTCTTCCAGTTTCTTCCACAATTATAAGGCTGAGCCTCCACTCAGTATGACTCAGTCTTTAGTGGGCTGATTGCACAGGAAGGAATTCCTCTATGTTGGCAACATTAGTGATGTCTCCAGCCTTAAGGTAATGGGGTCCGTTTATGGGGTGCAATGACTGGTAGTGGTTGTAGTAGCACGGCTGGGGGGATAGCATGACGTGAGTAATTTGCTCCTCCCATGGAAAAAACTAGAGGAGGGGAGAGAATGAATTGAGAGTATTTTTTCACTTTCCATTCATCAGCCTTCTCTAGACTGGCTATATTTATCAAAAGTCACTTTATGTCATTACTGTTACTGGTACCAAAGCCATAGCCTAATGGTCTTCTGTCTATCCTGTTGTTAGGTTCATCTGTCCTGTATTAAATCCATCAGAATGTACCCCCAGGGACATCGATCAATGATAGCTTTCAAGCTTTTGATCTCTGTCAGAATTATAGGACTCTACATCTTGCTTCTTCAATTTCAATGGAATCTATATTTCTTCAGGCAGTCTGACAAATGATGCTAATCAAATCTATCAATTTGTGATAAAAAAAATTAAAAATATGCATAATGATGTGGACTATCCATTGATGCTGTGCTTTCAGGGTGAAGGCCAGAACTTTTGTTACTTATTTCTGGCCAATACTTCTGGTCTCTAAGAAAATAAGCTCCCCATGTACTTCCCACTCTGTCTTTATGAGGGTGCAATGCTGAGTGGTACAAAGACTGGAAACGTTATACTAGTCAACTAGTATGTATTGTACATAGACCCAGTGAACGCTTGGATGGCTTCAAGGTGAACATTCCCTAGTGTCTGATTCAGCCACCAATAATTTAGTTGGACTCTCTAATACATTTTTTCAGCTGCTGTTCTCTTCCCACTCACCCCCACTCTCTTCTTTCCCCATCTCTCCCTTTCTTTCTCTCTCTCTCTCTCCTCCTCCCTCCATCCTCTCTCTCTTTCTCTCTCTCCACAGTGGAGCGTACCCCCGTGAGGAACATCCAGGTCTTCGGCCCCACCACCAACACCCTGAATGTGCGCTGGGATCCCGCCTCAGGCAAGGTCGTGCAGTACAGGGTTGTCTACGCACCCCTGAGCGGCACCAAGCCCTCAGAGTCGGTGAGTCACCACCAGGGAGACCCATAGGGTCTCTGATTAACCCCGCCCCAGGTCAGAGGTCAAATGTTAATGTCCAGTGACTTGGGGTGTGTGCAGGGGTGGCCGAATGGAACGCTTCGGTCCATTTACAGATTTCAATCACTACAGCTCTTTGTGAAGGAACAGAACAACATCAACCTGTTTGTGCTCCACATCGACTGTCTTTCTGGTGGGGGTTCTTATTTAACAGTCTTAACATTACTGGTTTAAAGCCACATTTTCATGTTCATTAATTAAAACAGGAAGCTGTCTGGGCTTTTTCCCCTCCTTATCTGGCTTGACGGTGCCCACATCTGGAGTTATAAAGGATGTCACAAACAACTAATAAACTGCTACTTGACATTGCACAAACAGCCACATCTGTGAGAAGCATTGAGACACTGAGACCCTGTTTTGACTTAACAGGTCTTTAAAGAGTGATGCTGTTCCATTTTATTGATAGCTAGAAGTACTCTCTTTGTTCTTATAAAGCCACAACATTGTGTTTCTGGGGGAATATTATGATGGACTTGGGCTGGGCTTTTCCAGTGCCAGGGCCAGCTTTCCACGTCAGCAGCCATGTGGCCAGTGTCACGATGCACCATCACATTTAACACAGGGAGGTTAGGTGTATGCACTACTAGATTAGGAAAGCAGCCTTGTCATATTGGGTTTACTCCCCGAGAAGAACATTTTGCTATTAATCCCTCCAAAGCGATGACCGACGTAAGGGTTCGATGACATTTGTCAAAAACAGTCCCATCAGAGATAGAGATACACACATTGAACACAACACAATTGTGTTTGGGGTCAAAGGGAGAGAGGGAAACCAAATACTAGGTGGGTGGACTCCTGTATAATTTGTACTGTATGTGATACTAGGACAAGGCATGTAGATGAGAAGATCAGGGTAGAGGCTGATAACCTTTGATAATGTTATCAAGAGACAGAGAAGTGGGGTCTGGTATGGGAGAACACAGACACACATAGATGAGCACCAGCCATTGAGGACAGAGCAGAGTAGCCAGGCTGCTGTAAGCAACTGTCAACACATTACGTTAGTTACTCAGTATGTTATTGCCCTGACTGTCTGGAGGGGCCATACATCATTGACATAAAATTCATACTTGTGTTCCCCCATTCACTGAGCACTGAGAAGTATCAATACAAGTGGTTGTTGAGTGAGGTGAGGTGAGAACGAGCTGATAGAGGTGTCACACTGAAACAGCTGTCAGGTTGTCAGACTGGGGGGTCATAGTGAGTGTCAGAGCTGCCAGGACCGTGGGTCAAACAGCATTACAGCATGATTGCTGTTTTCCCCCCTACAGCTGAGACACTTTTCAGACAGGACTCTTCTCCCCCATCTGGATGTGTCAGTGTAGGCTAGCCTAATTGATGTAGAATAATGTTGATAGTTACAGCTATCCTTATTATTACTATTAATGCTTGTCTTCATCATAATTTCTCTAGTTTTGAGAATCAAACGTGTGGGTGCGAGAGTTGTAGTTTGATTGAATCCAACCCACTGTAATGCATGCTGGAGACTGTGATTGGTCCTTCAGGGCTGACCTCTGTGTCTCTATCCCCTCTGGTCAGATCCTGGTTCCTGGGACCTCCACCACCACCCTGCTGGAGCAGCTGGTCCCGGACACGCCTTACAACGTGGGAGTGGTTGCTATCTATGCCAACGGAGAAGGACCACCGGCTGAAGACAAGGGCACAACACGTAAGATCCAGTATATACTATCTATCATATATAAGATCCTATTGCCTTTACATGTTTATCCACATCCAAGTATATGCTTGATATTGTGCTAACGTCTTTATTATCCCCGTCCCAGTTCCCCGCAGTGGCCCTAGGAACATGCGTGTTTATGATGCCACTACCAGCTCTCTGACCGTGGCATGGGAACATGCTGAGGGACCTGTGCAGCAGTATAAGATCACCTACGCCCCCACCACTGGAGACCCCATCGAGGAGCACGTAAGCACCTATATTGCTGCTATTTCTGATGATACCCTCATCAAACACCATCTTGATGAGTCTACAGCATGAATTAGAGTGTGGCCCAAGGCGCAGTGTTGGGAGGTTGTCAGGATCCTTATTTCTCCTCTGTTTGAAGTACGTGTTGAATAGTATTAATGAACAGTAATACAATGTTTTGCCTGTGTGTCCTGTAGACCATGGTTCCTGGGAACAGAAATAGCGTCATCCTGCCCAACCTGGATGCAGACACTCCCTATAAGATCAACGTGCAGGCCATCTACCCTGACGGACCAGGGGGAGATCTGGATGGAGACGGGCATACAGGTACACTAGCACATTCTATGCTTGGTCCACTATTCAACATGATAGACAAACAGACGCACACGGTTCTCCACAAACACAGTTGCTCGCAGACACATACTGTAAGTTACAGTCACACACAGACACATTCACAGTACAGGAGTTGTATAAACTCAGCCAGTGATTATTATCCTGGATGTCAGAAACATGGCTTCAGTTCAGTCTGCCTGTGAATACCAGAAACCTTTGAACTGGCTGTCCTCCAATGTTAGATCTCACACTAGAGCTGCCCAATACCCAGTCTCATTTCCTCTAACAAATTACACCACATCAAAGCAAAGTCATAGCTTGGGACTGCATGGCTATGATATTAATGTTAAAAATGTTGTAATATGTTTTTAATATGTTTTGACGGTCTGTATTTTCTTCCTCACAGTTGGCATGCTAGGACCTCAGAATCTGAGAGTGTCAGATGAGTGGTACACTCGCTTCAGGGTGTCCTGGGACGCAGCACCCTCCAGAGTGGTGGGCTACAAACTGGTCTACTCACCTGAAGGTCAGATAGCTACTATTTTACTCTTCTAATATACTATTACATTCAGCTGTGAAAGAAGATTCACTTGGCTTGCTTAATATACATATCCAGCTATAGAAGAAAGTCACAGATGTGATTGTTATTGACCTGGAGTGTCCCTGTCTGTGCCTCCTGTTATTGACCTGGAGTGTCCCTGTCTGTGCCTGTTGTTATTGACCTGGAGTGTCCCTGTCTGTGCCTCCTGTTATTGATCTGTATTGTCCCTGTCTGTGTCTGCTGTTATTGACCTGGAGTATTCCTGTCTGTGCCTGCTGTTATTGACCTGGAGTGTCCCTGTCTGTGTCTGTTGTTATTGACCTGGATTATTCCTGTCTGTGCCTACTGTTATTGACCTGGAGTATTCCTGTCTGTGCCTGTTGTTATTGACCTGGAGTGTCCCTGTCTGTGTCTGTTGTTATTGACCTGGATTATTCCTGTCTGTGCCTACTGTTATTGACCTGGAGTATCCCTGTCTGTGCCTACTGTTATTGACCTGGATTATCCCTGTCTGTGCCTGCTGTTATTGACCTGGAGTGTCCCTGCTGTTATTGACCTGGATTATCCCTGTCTGTGCCTACTGTTATTGACCTGGATTATCCCTGTCTGTGCCTGTTGTTATTGACCTGGAGTATTCCTGTCTGTGCCTGTTGTTATTGACCTGGATTATCCCTGTCTGTGCCTGTTGTTATTGACCTGGATTATTCCTGTCTGTGCCTGTTGTTATTGACCTAGAGTATCCCTGTCTGTGTCTGTTGTTATTGACCTGGATTATCCCTGTCTGTGCCTGCTGTTATTGACCTGGAGTGTCCCTGTCTGTGTCTGCTGTTATTGACCTGGAGTGTCCCTGTCTGTGCCTGTTGTTATTGACCTGGAGTATCCCTGTCTGTGCCTACTGTTATTGACCTGTAGTATTTCTGTCTGTGCCTACTGTTATTGACCTGGAGTATCCCTGTCTGTGCCTACTGTTATTGACCTGGATTATCCCTGTCTGTGCCTACTGTTATTGACCTGGAGTATCCCTGTCTGTGCCTACTGTTATTGACCTGGAGTGTCCCTGTCTGTGCCTGTTGTTATTGACCTGGATTATCCCTGTCTGTGTCTGTTGTTATTGACCTGGATTATCCCTGTCTGTGCCTACTGTTATTGACCTGGAGTATCCCTGTCTGTGCCTACTGTTATTGACCTGGAGTGTCCCTGTCTGTGCCTACTGTTATTGACCTGGATTATCCCTGTCTGTGCCTACTGTTATTGACCTGGAGTATCCCTGTCTGTGCCTACTGTTATTGACCTGTAGTATCCCTGTCTGTGCCTGTTGTTATTGACCTGGAGTGTCCCTGTCTGTGTCTGCTGTTATTGACCTGGATTATTCCTGTCTGTGCCTGCTGTTATTGACCTGGAGTGTCCCTGTCTGTGTCTGCTGTTATTGACCTGGAGTGTCCCTGTCTGTGCCTGTTGTTATTGACCTGGATTATCCCTGTCTGTGCCTGTTGTTATTGACCTGGAGTGTCCCTGTCTGTGCCTACTGTTATTGACCTGGAGTATCCCTGTCTGTGCCTGTTGTTATTGACCTGGATTATCCCTGTCTGTGCCTGTTGTTATTGACCTGGATTATCCCTGTCTGTGTCTGTTGTTATTGACCTGGATTATCCCTGTCTGTGCCTGTTGTTATTGACCTGGATTATCCCTGTCTGTGCCTGTTGTTATTGACCTGGATTATCCCTGTCTGTGCCTGTTGTTATTGACCTGGATTATCCCTGTCTGTGCCTGTTGTTATTGACCTGGATTATCCCTGTCTGTGCCTGTTGTTATTGACCTGGAGTGTCCCTGTCTGTGTCTGTTGTTATTGACCTGGAGTATTCCTGTCTGTGTCTGCTGTTATTGACCTGGAGTGTCCCTGTCTGTGCCTGTTGTTATTGACCTGGATTATCCCTGTCTGTGCCTACTGTTATTGACCTGGAGTGTCCCTGTCTGTGCCTACTGTTATTGACCTGGAGTATTCCTGTCTGTGCCTAGTGTTATTGACCTGGAGTGTCCCTGTCTGTGCCTGTTGTTATTGACCTGGATTATTCCTGTCTGTGTCTGTTGTTATTGACCTGGAGTGTCCCTGTCTGTGCCTGTTGTTATTGACCTGGATTATCCCTGTCTGTGCCTACTGTTATTGACCTGGAGTGTCCCTGTCTGTGCCTACTGTTATTGACCTGGATTATCCCTGTCTGTGCCTACTGTTATTGACCTGGAGTATCCCTGTCTGTGCCTACTGTTATTGACCTGGAGTATCCCTGTCTGTGCCTGCTGTTATTGACCTGGAGTGTCCCTGTCTGTGTCTGCTGTTATTGACCTGGAGTGTCCCTGTCTGTGCCTGTTGTTATTGACCTGGATTATCCCTGTCTGTGCCTGTTGTTATTGACCTGGAGTGTCCCTGTCTGTGCCTACTGTTATTGACCTGGAGTATCCCTGTCTGTGCCTGTTGTTATTGACCTGGATTATCCCTGTCTGTGCCTGTTGTTATTGACCTGGATTATCCCTGTCTGTGTCTGTTGTTATTGACCTGGATTATCCCTGTCTGTGCCTGTTGTTATTGACCTGGATTATCCCTGTCTGTGCCTGTTGTTATTGACCTGGAGTGTCCCTGTCTGTGTCTGTTGTTATTGACCTGGAGTATCCGTGTCTGTGCCTACTGTTATTGACCTGTACTATCCCTGTCTGTGCCTGTTGTTATTGACCTGGAGTGTCCCTGTCTGTGTCTGCTGTTATTGACCTGGATTATTCCTGTCTGTGCCTGCTGTTATTGACCTGGAGTGTCCCTGTCTGTGTCTGCTGTTATTGACCTGGAGTGTCCCTGTCTGTGCCTGTTGTTATTGACCTGGATGATCCCTGTCTGTGCCTGTTGTTATTGACCTGGAGTGTCCCTGTCTGTGCCTACTGTTATTGACCTGGATTATCCCTGTCTGTGCCTACTGTTATTGACCTGGAGTATCCCTGTCTGTGCCTACTGTTATTGACCTGGAGTATCCCTGTCTGTGCCTGCTGTTATTGACCTGGAGTGTCCCTGTCTGTGTCTGCTGTTATTGACCTGGAGTGTCCCTGTCTGTGCCTGTTGTTATTGACCTGGATTATCCCTGTCTGTGCCTGTTGTTATTGACCTGGAGTGTCCCTGTCTGTGCCTACTGTTATTGACCTGGAGTATCCCTGTCTGTGCCTGTTGTTATTGACCTGGATTATCCCTGTCTGTGCCTGTTGTTATTGACCTGGATTATCCCTGTCTGTGTCTGTTGTTATTGACCTGGATTATCCCTGTCTGTGCCTGTTGTTATTGACCTGGATTATCCCTGTCTGTGCCTGTTGTTATTGACCTGGAGTGTCCCTGTCTGTGTCTGTTGTTATTGACCTGGAGTATTCCTGTCTGTGTCTGCTGTTATTGACCTGGAGTGTCCCTGTCTGTGCCTGTTGTTATTGACCTGGATTATCCCTGTCTGTGCCTACTGTTATTGACCTGGAGTGTCCCTGTCTGTGCCTACTGTTATTGACCTGGAGTATTCCTGTCTGTGCCTAGTGTTATTGACCTGGAGTGTCCCTGTCTGTGCCTGTTGTTATTGACCTGGATTATTCCTGTCTGTGTCTGTTGTTATTGACCTGGAGTGTCCCTGTCTGTGCCTGTTGTTATTGACCTGGATTATCCCTGTCTGTGCCTACTGTTATTGACCTGGAGTGTCCCTGTCTGTGCCTACTGTTATTGACCTGGAGTATTCCTGTCTGTGCCTGCTGTTATTGACCTGGAGTGTCCCTGTCTGTGTCTGCTGTTATTGACCTGGAGTGTCCCTGTCTGTGCCTGTTGTTATTGACCTGGATTATCCCTGTCTGTGCCTGTTGTTATTGACCTGGAGTGTCCCTGTCTGTGCCTACTGTTATTGACCTGGAGTATCCCTGTCTGTGCCTGTTGTTATTGACCTGGATTATCCCTGTCTGTGCCTGTTGTTATTGACCTGGATTATCCCTGTCTGTGTCTGTTGTTATTGACCTGGATTATCCCTGTCTGTGCCTGCTGTTATTGACCTGGAGTGTCCCTGTCTGTGTCTGCTGTTATTGACCTGGAGTGTCCCTGTCTGTGCCTGTTGTTATTGACCTGGAGTATCCCTGTCTGTGCCTACTGTTATTGACCTGTAGTATTTCTGTCTGTGCCTACTGTTATTGACCTGGAGTATCCCTGTCTGTGCCTACTGTTATTGACCTGGATTATCCCTGTCTGTGCCTACTGTTATTGACCTGGAGTATCCCTGTCTGTGCCTACTGTTATTGACCTGGAGTGTCCCTGTCTGTGCCTGTTGTTATTGACCTGGATTATCCCTGTCTGTGTCTGTTGTTATTGACCTGGATTATCCCTGTCTGTGCCTACTGTTATTGACCTGGAGTATCCCTGTCTGTGCCTACTGTTATTGACCTGGAGTGTCCCTGTCTGTGCCTACTGTTATTGACCTGGATTATCCCTGTCTGTGCCTACTGTTATTGACCTGGAGTATCCCTGTCTGTGCCTACTGTTATTGACCTGTAGTATCCCTGTCTGTGCCTGTTGTTATTGACCTGGAGTGTCCCTGTCTGTGTCTGCTGTTATTGACCTGGATTATTCCTGTCTGTGCCTGCTGTTATTGACCTGGAGTGTCCCTGTCTGTGTCTGCTGTTATTGACCTGGAGTGTCCCTGTCTGTGCCTGTTGTTATTGACCTGGATTATCCCTGTCTGTGCCTGTTGTTATTGACCTGGAGTGTCCCTGTCTGTGCCTACTGTTATTGACCTGGAGTATCCCTGTCTGTGCCTGTTGTTATTGACCTGGATTATCCCTGTCTGTGCCTGTTGTTATTGACCTGGATTATCCCTGTCTGTGTCTGTTGTTATTGACCTGGATTATCCCTGTCTGTGCCTGTTGTTATTGACCTGGATTATCCCTGTCTGTGCCTGTTGTTATTGACCTGGATTATCCCTGTCTGTGCCTGTTGTTATTGACCTGGATTATCCCTGTCTGTGCCTGTTGTTATTGACCTGGATTATCCCTGTCTGTGCCTGTTGTTATTGACCTGGAGTGTCCCTGTCTGTGTCTGTTGTTATTGACCTGGAGTATTCCTGTCTGTGTCTGCTGTTATTGACCTGGAGTGTCCCTGTCTGTGCCTGTTGTTATTGACCTGGATTATCCCTGTCTGTGCCTACTGTTATTGACCTGGAGTGTCCCTGTCTGTGCCTACTGTTATTGACCTGGAGTATTCCTGTCTGTGCCTAGTGTTATTGACCTGGAGTGTCCCTGTCTGTGCCTGTTGTTATTGACCTGGATTATTCCTGTCTGTGTCTGTTGTTATTGACCTGGAGTGTCCCTGTCTGTGCCTGTTGTTATTGACCTGGATTATCCCTGTCTGTGCCTACTGTTATTGACCTGGAGTGTCCCTGTCTGTGCCTACTGTTATTGACCTGGATTATCCCTGTCTGTGCCTACTGTTATTGACCTGGAGTATCCCTGTCTGTGCCTACTGTTATTGACCTGGAGTATCCCTGTCTGTGCCTGCTGTTATTGACCTGGAGTGTCCCTGTCTGTGTCTGCTGTTATTGACCTGGAGTGTCCCTGTCTGTGCCTGTTGTTATTGACCTGGATTATCCCTGTCTGTGCCTGTTGTTATTGACCTGGAGTGTCCCTGTCTGTGCCTACTGTTATTGACCTGGAGTATCCCTGTCTGTGCCTGTTGTTATTGACCTGGATTATCCCTGTCTGTGCCTGTTGTTATTGACCTGGATTATCCCTGTCTGTGTCTGTTGTTATTGACCTGGATTATCCCTGTCTGTGCCTGTTGTTATTGACCTGGATTATCCCTGTCTGTGCCTGTTGTTATTGACCTGGAGTGTCCCTGTCTGTGTCTGTTGTTATTGACCTGGAGTATCCGTGTCTGTGCCTACTGTTATTGACCTGTACTATCCCTGTCTGTGCCTGTTGTTATTGACCTGGAGTGTCCCTGTCTGTGTCTGCTGTTATTGACCTGGATTATTCCTGTCTGTGCCTGCTGTTATTGACCTGGAGTGTCCCTGTCTGTGTCTGCTGTTATTGACCTGGAGTGTCCCTGTCTGTGCCTGTTGTTATTGACCTGGATGATCCCTGTCTGTGCCTGTTGTTATTGACCTGGAGTGTCCCTGTCTGTGCCTACTGTTATTGACCTGGAGTATCCCTGTCTGTGCCTGTTGTTATTGACCTGGATTATCCCTGTCTGTGCCTGTTGTTATTGACCTGGATTATCCCTGTCTGTGTCTGTTGTTATTGACCTGGATTATCCCTGTCTGTGCCTGTTGTTATTGACCTGGATTATCCCTGTCTGTGCCTGTTGTTATTGACCTGGATTATCCCTGTCTGTGCCTGTTGTTATTGACCTGGATTATCCCTGTCTGTGCCTGTTGTTATTGACCTGGATTATCCCTGTCTGTGCCTGTTGTTATTGACCTGGAGTGTCCTTGTCTGTGTCTGTTGTTATTGACCTGGAGTATTCCTGTCTGTGTCTGCTGTTATTGACCTGGAGTGTCCCTGTCTGTGCCTGTTGTTATTGACCTGGATTATCCCTGTCTGTGCCTACTGTTATTGACCTGGAGTGTCCCTGTCTGTGCCTACTGTTATTGACCTGGAGTATTCCTGTCTGTGCCTAGTGTTATTGACCTGGAGTGTCCCTGTCTGTGCCTGTTGTTATTGACCTGGATTATTCCTGTCTGTGTCTGTTGTTATTGACCTGGAGTGTCCCTGTCTGTGCCTGTTGTTATTGACCTGGATTATCCCTGTCTGTGCCTACTGTTATTGACCTGGAGTGTCCCTGTCTGTGCCTACTGTTATTGACCTGGATTATCCCTGTCTGTGCCTACTGTTATTGACCTGGAGTATCCCTGTCTGTGCCTAGTGTTATTGACCTGGAGTGTCCCTGTCTGTGCCTGTTGTTATTGACCTGGATTATTCCTGTCTGTGTCTGTTGTTATTGACCTAGAGTATCCCTGTCTGTGTCTGTTGTTATTGACCTGGATTATCCCTGTCTGTGCCTGCTGTTATTGACCTGGAGTGTCCCTGTCTGTGTCTGCTGTTATTGACCTGGAGTGTCCCTGTCTGTGCCTGTTGTTATTGACCTGGAGTATCCCTGTCTGTGCCTACTGTTATTGACCTGTAGTATTTCTGTCTGTGCCTACTGTTATTGACCTGGAGTATCCCTGTCTGTGCCTACTGTTATTGACCTGGATTATCCCTGTCTGTGCCTACTGTTATTGACCTGGAGTATCCCTTTCTGTGCCTACTGTTATTGACCTGGAGTGTCCCTGTCTGTGCCTGTTGTTATTGACCTGGATTATCCCTGTCTGTGTCTGTTGTTATTGACCTGGATTATCCCTGTCTGTGCCTACTGTTATTGACCTGGAGTATCCCTGTCTGTGCCTACTGTTATTGACCTGGAGTGTCCCTGTCTGTGCCTACTGTTATTGACCTGGATTATCCCTGTCTGTGCCTACTGTTATTGACCTGGAGTATCCCTGTCTGTGCCTACTGTTATTGACCTGTAGTATCCCTGTCTGTGCCTGTTGTTATTGACCTGGAGTGTCCCTGTCTGTGTCTGCTGTTATTGACCTGGATTATTCCTGTCTGTGCCTGCTGTTATTGACCTGGAGTGTCCCTGTCTGTGTCTGCTGTTATTGACCTGGAGTGTCCCTGTCTGTGCCTGTTGTTATTGACCTGGATGATCCCTGTCTGTGCCTGTTGTTATTGACCTGGAGTGTCCCTGTCTGTGCCTACTGTTATTGACCTGGAGTATCCCTGTCTGTGCCTGTTGTTATTGACCTGGATTATCCCTGTCTGTGCCTGTTGTTATTGACCTGGATTATCCCTGTCTGTGTCTGTTGTTATTGACCTGGATTATCCCTGTCTGTGCCTGTTGTTATTGACCTGGATTATCCCTGTCTGTGCCTGTTGTTATTGACCTGGATTATCCCTGTCTGTGCCTGTTGTTATTGACCTGGATTATCCCTGTCTGTGTCTGTTGTTATTGACCTGGATTATCCCTGTCTGTGCCTGTTGTTATTGACCTGGATTATCCCTGTCTGTGCCTGTTGTTATTGACCTGGAGTGTCCCTGTCTGTGTCTGTTGTTATTGACCTGGAGTATCCGTGTCTGTGCCTACTGTTATTGACCTGTACTATCCCTGTCTGTGCCTGTTGTTATTGACCTGGAGTGTCCCTGTCTGTGTCTGCTGTTATTGACCTGGATTATTCCTGTCTGTGCCTGCTGTTATTGACCTGGAGTGTCCCTGTCTGTGTCTGCTGTTATTGACCTGGAGTGTCCCTGTCTGTGCCTGTTGTTATTGACCTGGATGATCCCTGTCTGTGCCTGTTGTTATTGACCTGGAGTGTCCCTGTCTGTGCCTACTGTTATTGACCTGGAGTATCCCTGTCTGTGCCTGTTGTTATTGACCTGGATTATCCCTGTCTGTGCCTACTGTTATTGACCTGGAGTGTCCCTGTCTGTGCCTACTGTTATTGACCTGGAGTATTCCTGTCTGTGCCTAGTGTTATTGACCTGGAGTGTCCCTGTCTGTGCCGGTTGTTATTGACCTGGAGTGTCCCTGTCTGTGCCTGTTGTTATTGACCTGGAGTGTCCCTGTCTGTGCCTACTGTTATTGACCTGGATTATCCCTGTCTGTGCCTACTGTCATTGACCTGGATTATCCCTGTCTGTGCCTAGTGTTATTGACCTGGAGTGTCCCTGTCTGTGCCTGTTGTTATTGACCTGGAGTGTCCCTGTCTGTGTCTGTTGTTATTGACCTGGAGTGTCCCTGTCTGTGCCTAGTGTTATTGACCTGGATTATCCCTGTCTGTGCCTACTGTTATTGACCTGGAGTATTCCTGTCTGTGCCTAGTGTTATTGACCTGGAGTATTCCTGTCTGTGCCTAGTGTTATTGTCCTTGATTATCCCTGTCTGTGCCTACTGTTATTGACCTGGAGTGTCCCTGTCTGTGCCTGCTGTTATTGACCTGGAGTGTCCCTGTCTGTGCCTGTTGTTATTGACCTGGAGTGTCCCTGTCTGTGCCTGTTGTTATTGACCTGGAGTATTCCTGTCTGTGCCTGTTGTTATTGACCTGGAGTATTCCTGTCTGTGCCTGCAGGTACTGATCAGACCATGGAGACGTTTGTTGGAGATGTGACCAGCTACCAGCTGCACAACCTACAGCCTGGAACAACCTACGACCTCAAGGTGTTGGCCCAGTACGACGCTGGCCTCAGCGGACCTCTCATTGGACAAGGAACCACATGTAAGTGATTTATTGGTTGTTTGATTGGTTGCTTGACTCATTAGTTGTTTGGTTGATCACATTATTGTTTGATTGATTGGTTGACGGTTCCTGTCTTTCACAGTGTACCTGAACATCACTGACCTGACCACCTACAACGTTGGTTATGACACCTTCTGCATGAGATGGACCCCCCACAGGGCTGCCACTTCCTACAGACTCAAACTCAATCCATTCAACCGTAAGTGCTGTATCTGGCTGGGAGCCCATTCCATATAACCTTGATACCTGTGGGGGAGAACTGTTTCTATATTGATTTGAGAATGTTTACTGTCGATCAGATATGTAGACAAAGTTGCCACCCTATCACAAAGGTGTCTTTGTTCGAATGTCTAAATATGTTATATAATTGTATTTTATTCATGCCCACTGATCCATCTGTCTCCTATTAATTCTCTGACGCTGGAGGACTGTAAGAGAAAAAAAACATGGGAAAAAATGTTGCAATATTTAAGTCTGTTTACAGTATGGTAGCCATTATAGATGGAAGCACTGCACTTTGCCACATTAAGTTAATTCATGTTTGTTTGAAAGGGCATGTTGAATAAAACAAAACACTGTATAAGCCCACTGCTACCTCAGTCCAAGCACTATCACTGGCTGGCTTTAACCCCTCTCCTTCCCCTCTCTTTGAAAATAATCATAATAATGATAATGAATTAGATTTATATAACACTTTTACCAGGTGTGATTTCCAGTTGCTCAAAGTGCTTGGGGATAAATGGGGTATATGTTTAAAGTGTATGGGGATAAATCACCTGATCCACTACCAATGTGTGTTACTCTTTCCTCCTACAGCCTCTAACAGGGGAGGTCAGGAGACCACCATCACTGGGTCTGAGAGCCACTACTGTTGGGACGGCCTGACCCCTGACGCCCTCTACAACGCCACGGTGTACACACAGACCCCCAACCTGGAGGGGCCTGGAGTCAGCGTCAAGGAGAGGACCCGTAAGAAACTCCACTAACCATCAGACCTGTAACATGTAACATTTCATTGTGTTTACACACATGTATACCTCCCACCACACTCCTAGTATAAGAAAACACCTCAGGATTTTTGCAGGGGACTAACAGGGCATGCTAGTGAAGTCCAAACGGTTTGACTGTTTATGTTCTGGTCTTTGTTACAGTGATTAAGCCCACAGAGACCCCAACTGAGCCTCCCACTCCACCTCCACCCCCCACCATCCCCCCTGCTATGGACGGTAAGGAAAGGCTTGAAGTCAGCATGCTGTGAAGAGAAGTGAAGCGAACACAGAGAAGAAACTCTTTATACATGTCCTACCTGACATTGACTTGCTCTATGTGCACCACAGTGTGCAGAGGGGCCAAGGCTGACCTGGTGTTCCTGATTGACGGCTCCTGGAGTATCGGAGACGAGAGCTTCAGCAAAGTGATCCAGTTTGTGTTCAGCATGATCGGAGCCTTCGACGTCATCCACCCTGGCGGCATGCAGGTACGTAGCCATTCAGGCTATCCTCTGAGCGTTAGCTCTTTGATGTTTACAGCATATTCTCTTCTCTTTTCCTCTTTCAGAGTGTATTCTTCATGTCAATGCTTTATTATTCTCTCGCTCTCGCTCTCGCTCTCGCTCTCGCTCTCGCTCTCGCTCTCGCTCTCACTCCCTCTTTTGTCTTCTGGAAACAGGTGTCTTTTGTGCAGTTCAGTGACAGTGCCAAGACAGAGTTCAAACTGAACACTTACCAAGACAAGGGAAGGACCTTGGCTGCGCTGCAGCTTGTCCGCTACATGGGAGGAAACACCAAAACAGGTACGCCCACAGACTGCTACTCTCAATCTTACTGGATGATATCGTTAACACCAATTGCATAATGTTGAGTTAATTAAAGATTCTACAAACATTCACTCACCACCAACGTCATTACAGGGTCTTCATCTTGCTGGTGGAGTCGAATGGGTCTATAGTTAAAGGTGTAAATTGATGTCTTACCCCTCTGTGTACAGGTGCTGCTCTGAAGCACGTTGGTGAGAAGGTGTTCACCTCAGACAACGGCATGAGGAAGTACGTGCCTAAGGTTCTGGTGGTCGTCACCGATGGTCGCTCCCAAGACGAGGTCCAGAAGAGTGCCTCCAACCTGATACACTCTGGTAAGTGTTCAACATTTGGATTTGTCCTTACAGAAGTCCGTAAAAGGATATTTTCAGTCCAGATTTAGTCAACATAAGTGTAGCTACAGAACTTTAGAAATGACTAGATATGTTTTGAGATAAAGCATTACTTACTCCTTTTGGGGTTTTCACTGTCCAATTGGAAGATCTGAACAGCCAACAGGGCTAGGGCGTATGGATCATAACGGTTATCTTTGTGCTCGTCTTGCTCCAGGTTACAGTGTATTTGTGGTCGGTGTGGCCGATGTGGACGTGGCAGAGTTGAGGAACATTGGCAGCAAGCCAAGTGAAAGACACGTCTTTGTTGTGGATGACTTTGACGCGTTCGCCAAGATCCAGGACAACCTCCTCACATTCATCTGTGAAACGGCCACATCCAGTAAGATTTACATCTACATTACACAGTACCTCAAGACACAAGTGAAAGCAGATTAATGTTAGCTGTATGTTGTCCTCCAGCCTTTTCCATCACATCATGTTTTGTTTTACTTCTCCCTCCTCAGCTTGTCCTTTGATCTACATCAACGGGTTCACCTCACCTGGTAAGTATATGCTACACCTATATTCTGAAATGACAGCTGCTGATAACACCTATGGCCAGGAGCTCTTTACTGACGTAGAAAAACTCTGAGCCCTAATTCATTCCTACCAACAATGTCAGTACTGTGTTCCTGTGCATTGACTTGTATCTTCTCATGATTGTGTATTGACCTGACGTGTGTTCACCAGGCTTCAGAATGCTTGAGGGCTTCAACATCACAGACAGGACCTTCGCTGCCATGAATGGCGTGTCCATGGAACCTGGCTCTTTCAACAGCTTTATAGGCTACAGGCTACACAAAGATGCATTCCTCTCTGCACCCACAAAGTAAGTGTGTGCCTGTTTGCGGGCTGTTGCACGTTGCCTGCTCTTCTCCTGTGTATTGTAATGCTAGCCAGCCTGCATAATCATTTTTTTGTATCTTCAAAGGCTCTGCTCGGAGAGCGCTGTAACAAGAGCCCTTTTCCAGCCCTGTTTGTTGTTGCAGCTTGTAGGATATGAGGTGTTAGGAAGAGAAAATGATTTGGTTCAGAGTGTAAAGATCCCAGGTTAGCCCCTCTCCCACATACACTACCGTTCAACAGTTTGGGGTCACTTAGTGGGAGGACAAGTACATTCGAGTGTCTAGTTTGAGAAACAGATGCCTCACAAGTCCTCAACTGGCAGCTTTATTAAATAGTACCCGCAAAACACCAGTCTCAACTTCAACAGTGAAGAGGCGACTCCTGGATGCTGGCCTTCTAGGCAGAGTTGCGCAGAAAAAGCCATATCTCAGACTGGCCAATAAAAAGAAAAGACTGAGATGGGCAAAATAACATCGACACTGGACAGAGGAACTCTGCCTAGAAGGCCAGCATCCAGGAGTCGCCTCTTCACTGTTGAAGTTGAGACTGGTGTATTGCAGGTACTATTTAATGAAGCTGCCAGTTGAGGACTTGTGAGGCGTCTGTTTTTCAAACTAAACACTCTAATGTACTTGTCCTCTTGCTTAGTTGTGCACCAGGGCAGCCCACTCTTTCTATTCTGGTTAGAGCCATTATGCTCTGTTCTGTGAAGGGAGTAGTACACAGCGTTGTACGAGATCTTCAGTTTCTTGGCAATTTCTCTCATGGAATAGCCTTAAATTCTCAGAACAAGAATAGACTGACGAGTTTCAGAAGAAAGGTCTTTGTTTCAAAAGAAAGGTCTTTGTTTCTGGCCATTTTGAGCCTGTAAACAAACCCACAAATGCTGACGCTGCAGATGTCTAAAGAAGGCCAGTTTTATTGGTTCTTTAATCAGCACAACAATTTTCAGCTGTGCTAACATAATTGCAAACTGGTTTTCTAGTGATCAATTAGCCTTTTAAAATGATAAACTTGGATTAGCTAACACAGCGTGCCATTGGACCACAGGAGTGATGTTTGTTGATAATGGGCCTCTGTACGCCTATGTAGATATTCCATAAAAAATCTGCCGTTTCCAGCTACGATAGTAATTTACAACATTAACAATGTATACACTGTATTTCTGATCAATTTGATGTTATTCGAATGGACAAAAAAATGGCTTTTCTTTTAAAAACAAGAACATTTCTAAGTGACCTCAAACTTTTGAACGGTAGTGTTTGTCATAGAGGGATCAACCAAAGCAGCCGAAGGTCAAGAGCCCAGCTCTTTACTGGTCCCATTAAAATGTATTCAGGCAAATGCTGAGTTGCTCAAGAGTTCTGCGCTAACATTTTAGGCATGAGCATGCTTAGTTCATTTGTCCATAATCATCTGTAGTTGTGCGTGGGTAAGTCATTGACTTCATGTGCACAAATGGAAACACTTCAAGCAGTAAAGTAGGGACGGAAAATACTTTCAATATGTCCGTAATTTTTTGAGTCGGGTAGAACTGGCAACCATTTTCAGATTCTGTGGTCTATGTGACAGGGTGGATATTGTGTGTCTTTTTGGTTTATGGTGTGGCTTTTAGATGCCAACCTTGTTTCTCTGCGTCTTTGATTTTCCAGAAGTTACAAAGGATCTAGTGTTTCGTCCTGGCCAAAGGCTCTATAGATTACGATTGGCTATCTTAATTCCAACAGGTTTTAGTGGACTCTCTTACTTTGATCATCTGATTAACTAATTTAAGTCAACATTTTGTATGTCAAATGAATACAGCTAGTAATCAGATTTTCTCAGTGTTGTAGTCTATGAAGTTGACCATCTTACAGAAGAGAATCCCTTAGCTTTATGAAAAAACTCTGCCATGACACCTGTATCCTGTATTTTTCTTCCTGCCAGGGAGATCCACCCAGAGGGTCTTTCTCCATCCTACACCATTATCCTGCTCTTCCGTCTCCTCCCCGACACCCCCAACCAGGCCTTTGATATCTGGCAGATTGCCGATGGTAACAACAACCCTGAGGTCGGGGTCACTGTCAACCGTAAGCCCCCATCATGCTTTGTTTCTCTTCTGGGTTATCTGAAGCTACCTAACAGCTATGGTCTGATTCCCCTCCTTACTGCATCAAATAACAGTCTTTAGAAACTTAGACCAGTGTAATGATTAGTGGGCTGCTACAGTCCACTGATCTCTTCTAGGGAAGAGTTTTGGTTTGGCACTGACTTTTCACACTTTTTCTACAAGTCCATAAGTGTTCACTTGTGAGGGCCATCTTCCCTGTATATCTCTCTCTCTATCTATCTCTATCTCTCTATCTCTATCTCTCTATCTCTCTCTCTATCTCTCTCTATCTCTCTATATATCTATATCTCTCTCTCTCTCTCTCTCTCTCTCTATCTCTCTATCTCTATCTCTCTCTATATATCTCTCTCTATCTCTTTCTCTCTCGCTATCTCTCTCTCTCTATCTCCCTCTCTCTCTCTCTCTCTCTCTGTGTGTGTGTGCGTTGCATGACTTCTCCCTGTAATGTATGTTTAGGGGGCCATCTGAAGCCATCATTCTCTCTTTTCAGCTTCCAGCAAAACAATCACGTTTTACAACAAGGACACCAGAGGGGAGATCCAAAGAGCAACGTTTAATGAGGATCAAGTGAAGAGAATTTTCCACGGGAGCTTCCACAAGGTAAACACCATTTCACTTGAATGAAAACAGTTTGTGGGCCATATGGTGACATTAAGGCTTGGCAGAGGAGTAACATATCTTGGCCTATTTTTGTGGTTGAATTTCTCAAGGACATACAGATCAGCAATAATCAGCAATAATTTGGGATAATAACATCCAAAACACCAGGTTCCAAAGATACATTTTCACATGAATAATGAATTTCTGTGGTAAAATGTTTAGATACATTTTCAAGGCAGAGTAGACGTCCTGTCTGGGATGTGTAGCCTTGATATGGTCACCACCTATGATAGATGTGTTCTGTCATTATGTTCGGTCATGTCTGTTCATAGTTGATGTTTCTGTTGATTAGTGTTATGCCTCATTGAATACACCTCCTGAGGGTATGATCTTGTGGATAATAAACGCCAAGACTAAGATCTAGCTAGGATATGGTTACTTTCCTCTCATGAAATTATATGTGATCCATCTTATAGTATTGCGATGTGGGTTCGGTGCCAAAGTTGAGTCTTCAGGCCTTTTTATGCTCTGCTGTTAGCTTTGTTTTCTGAGGCTGAAGGAAGTTACTTTGATGAATGGTTTGGAAGGACTATAAATATATTTTCACAGATTGGAGGAGACTTTGGTGACCCATGGTGATTTTGCACAATGTGCAACCTGAATATTTTATTTTATTTGGAACCAGTTATAGTTAGCCTAGCAATGGAGACTTACGACCTGCTGATTGGCCATTGTCCTGGCGGCGGTCAGGTGGGAATTCAAGAACATTCTGAGGAAGTGGGCTGTTATTGGATCAGCGTTTGTTTTGTTTTACCTCGTTTATGATAAATGAAACTCAATACATTGGGAAAAAAGCCACTTCGTACTTTTGGACCGCATAAAAGAAAGCTAGCTGCATGTGCCCAATGAGGTATTTTCAGGAGTATTTTCTGCTTGAATAAAATTATCTGTCAATAAAAAAAAAATTCTGCTTCAACAGACAGTTTCTAACAGTCTGAGAAAATCTGAATAAACTGATGAAATCGACCAAAAAAATTCAACAAGCTCAAAGAGACCTACAACAATATGTAAACATGAATGGAGATATTTTGACATGTATATTGCATCTTCTATACATCTTTACTGCCTCTGAATGTGGATTCCCATTGGGGCCCTAATAATATTCTATGTTGGGATTACAATATTAAGTCTCAGTGGGGGTCAGTGAGTGCATAGAGTCATTACTGTACATGACTGTAAACATCCATCAGTCACTCAAGGCTTTCTAACCCAGTTGAAATAACTCTGTAGGTTGTCATTATTGTATAAAAAGCCATTGCTCCTCTAGAATGATTTTCTCAGTGTTTTACAACCATGATATACAGTGTTTTTGTCACATTCTGCGTAACTCAGTCTCAGCAGGAGTAGAGGAGCCCATGTTGGACATCAAACGCCAGCCCCAACTCAAAGCAGAGCAGAATATTAAACATCCTCTGTTGTGCTCAGATATCAGACTGTAGGGTGACAAGGACTTCAACAATGAACATCAGTAAGATGCAACTAAAATGAATAATGACTGTATCCAATGGACGTGAAAAATGTTTCAAGTGTATCCAATGTTTCTGAAGGGGAACAATATGCCTCCTATTATGTAAAAACTTCAGCTATTCCTTTTTCTAAAAACACATAATGAGGACACTCCCTCTAGTGTGCTCTACTCTGATCCAACATCAAATGTACTTCCTAGGGTCAATGAATCCATTGTAAACACTTCGAAGTCATGAGGGAGAATGTTTGGCCCATAGAACATCAAGTTGAAGTAGTTTCAGTCAGACTGCTAAGCAGCAAGGCTAATTACAGACTAATGTTATGAATGAAAACCTGGAAAATGTCGGGTCAGGGCTTTAGCCGATGACATGACTAACATCAGTACAACGACATCATCAGAGCACCAGTTGGATGTGTGTGCTTCTTATCTCTTCTTATGGTTGTGGTGGTGCCTGCAGTCTGAGTGTGCGCTGGGTGGTTAGTTTGTGGTACTGTGCAGTTACTGCTCCAAGCGAACAGGTGTCTTCGGTGGTCTACCTACCTGCTTTTTCTCTGATCAGGGAAACTATTTGCCACTCAAAGAAAACAAAAAACTATTAACATGTATAGTGTGTGCCCTACCTCAGAGCAGTTCATATCTTTTGATATGAACTCAGAGTAGATTGTTATGAGACACAATAGATCATTCCCCTCCCCTCGACTATTTCTCTCACAAAATGAATTGTTTTTACTTACTAAGATCAGACATGTCCATAGGGAAGTATGAAACAACTAACCCAAACCAACCATTATCTCTATTCCTAGTCTGACCCATGCTCTCATTTGAACTATAGTCCTGATATTTACTAAGTGTAGTAAAATGTGTAGGGTGTAGCTGCTTCATATAGTTTAATAGCAATGTTTATGTTACAGAGTGCAGACTGATCTACCGCTCCTTTCTCCTTGGGCCAGTAGCTAAATAGAGAATTATCCAGGTTAGAGAGGTCTGGCTCTCCTCTGATCCACCATGTGGGAAATCTCCTAATGATAGCTTTAGCAGACGCCCTCTCTAACCAACTGGGGATTCCCTCCTCACACTGCAGGGATGGTGGCCTTAGAGGGGCTTTTGACCAGGGAAAACTTTATTCTCAGGCAAAGAGTGTTCCACTAAATAAGAAACACAAGCATTTTGCTACACCCGCAATAACATCTGCTAAATCCGTGTATGTGACCAATACATTTTGATTTGATTTGAAAGGGGGAATATTTTTCACCAACTCATATATGTATCATTGGTGCCAGTAGCTTTTTTGCGTTTGGTTGCAATCAAGTGGAAATATATATATTTTTTAAATTGTGCTTTTGGTAATAGCTAGATGTATTCAGTCCATCCACTCTACAGGTTCCCCATACTTAGAGCTTCACAAATGCAGCTATTATTCTCTGAGAGGATCCAAACTCTCTAAAACTTTCCATTCAGGGATTGGGTGGAATGAGCGGTTGGGTTTTGTCAGTATTTGCAAGCACTAATTGAGAATGAGTGGGAGAAGAGAATGCTCCAAAGAACCAAAGCAGTTTAAAACGTTGGTCTTCGGTCAATCTGACTGATACATTTCCATAGCCCTGACTGCCCTCTTTGTACTCTCATTATAAGAGTTTCCTCTGAAGCCTTCTTTTAAAAGCCCTCCATTCCGCGAGGTAGCCAAGCAGACTTAATGACGCATGCAACCATTCCTGCAACAGAAGAAGCCACTCAGAAATGAAATGGTGACTTTACAACCAAAGCTAAGCAAGCTCCTTTTCTGAAACCAGGATGGGAATATTGTATCGTCCTCCAAGACTGGACATGGGAGCGTAGATGTCTGGAATGATATGGCGGCAGTGGTATACATGAAGAAGGATTTTGTCTCTTCTTGGAAAGAGTTGGTGAAATCTGCAATTTGTCAGTGCATCAAAAATATCACGAAAGATCCACTTTTACTTTTAATCAAACTAATGTAGGATTCCCATATCAGGCTGCATGTGAATTGTGATTTCACGCGCCATCGTGAAATGGAGTGAAAACATGGAGGAGTTGTGAAGACACAGCCAACAACAATAAAATGGAGTCTGATAGAAATCATGAAAGTATGTCAGACACACTGGAACCCAAATATAGCCATATACAGTATACTGTTGCTATGTCTGTGGACTGGACAACTTGTTCTATATATAGCATATATAGTATATAGCATATGACGTCTATAGTGTACCCGAGGGAGAATCCATACTAAGCGTGAATGGAGTGCTGAAAAAGAGATGTGTCCAGGATGTGTCATTGTCTACAGGAGTTATAGTCAGAGGGAGGGAGGAGTAATTAAGTGTAATTGTGACTTGGTCAGTAATAGTGGAAGTCAAGGTCTAGTCTTTCTTGACTCCTGTGGTTTTTGATCCATTCAGAAGATTTTCATAATCTGTGTCAGTGTGATAGATTTCTCAGGCCTTTATTAGAGAATGAGCTATTGTGTGACTCATTGATTGTGTTCCAATAGAATATGTTTCGTGTTCACCAACATCAGCCAACTGCAGTTGATAGAATTTCATGTTGCTTTCAAGTGATGAGTCTCGGTGAAGGACACTGACATTTTTGTGAATCCTCATTTTGCAGTAATATTCTTGTTGGTTAGTGAAATAATGTATATGTACGCATTATTTGCGCTTGCAGTATGTAATTTAGCGTTATTTTGGTAAGCCCTCAAGTGCATCATGGTATATACTGTATGCCCATGCCAGGATCTTGGGGTATCAGACCCTCCCCTCTCCTGTGGTTGGCCAGATAATAATGTTGTGAGTGGTTGTCAAGTCCGGTTGGTTTCGCTCTGTAGGACAGTAACACAGTAACGTTAGCCTGCTGTCTCTGTCAGGGTGGAAGCTTGTCAGAATGTTCGGCAGAAAAATGCAGCTGTGCAGGAAAGTATGGAGAGTGTAGCACTTTTGATGGTGTACCATAAACAACATCATTTCGAGATGTGATGGGAGTTTTGGAGAGGTAATGTTGAGAAATGGCCCATACCCTGGCAGTTTTGTGTTATTCCATGTATAGCCTATAGTTTGTTGTTTCATGTTGATCATTCAATGTTCTGTTAATCAGTGAAAGTGACATTAACTTTTTTCCAAGGGACCTACAACCAGAATGTTCTTACTTCTTACGTGATACAATGATCTTTAATTAACTTCTTGATAGAAAATCATATTAATAATAGTGATTTAGTAAAATACAGTATCAGCGTCTTTATAAACATCAGTTAGAAGACTAGGGGTTTCATTTGCACATTGACTCAACTGGGTTCTTAGTTTATGGTATGAGACTCCTGAAGAATTGTGCTTTTATTATTTTTTTTACCTTTATTTAACTAGGCAAGTCAGTTAAGAACAAATTCTTATTTACAATGACGGCTTACCCCTAACCCGGACGATGCTGAACCAACTGTGCGCCGCTCTATGGGACTCCCAATCACGGCCTGGAATCGAACCAGGTGCCTTAGACCGCTTACCTTGTCAGCTCGGGGATTCGATCTTGCAACCTTTCGGTTACTGGTCCAACGCTCTAACCACTAGGCTACCCTAGTACCTGCCACCACTAGGCTATTGCAGAAGTACCATGTGAAAAACACTGAACGCTTTCAGTACTCTTTACCAAGCAATTATGTCCAAATATTGTTGCTGTAGTTGTTCATATTGAGAAGACTAGAGTGGTCTTAACTAATAATCCTCTTCTCCTCCTCTTCCTCCTCCTCCTAAAGCTTCACATCAGTGTCTCTCCCGAGAGGGTCAAACTGAACGTGGACTGCCAGGAGGTTGCAGAGAAACCCATCAAGGAGGCCAACAACATCTCCACAGATGGCTATGAAGTGCTGGGCAAGATGGCGAAGTCAGGAGGATCAAAGAGAGAGTCGGCTACAGTGAGTGAAAAATTGATAACACTTATTTGAAATGGAAAACTCCTGATAAAATGTATCCCTCACTCACACACAATCTGTGAAGTGCAAAGTGCCCAGATGTGCTCCTCATGTGTTGATGCTCAATTAAGAGCTGACAACTCACGGTCATTGTTGGAGGGATGTAAAACGCTGCTCTCTCTGTCTTGTTCTCTCATGCTATCTGTGTTCCAGCTCTCTATGGGATCTGGCCTGCGTCTCGAGCCATGTTGTTTCTAAGTCTTGGACGCTGGAGCTCAATGGAAGCCATGTGTAACACCCATCTATATTTGTCTCTCTTCTCTCATCTTTCTGTTCTGTTGTGCAGTTCCAGCTCCAGATGTTTGATATTGTGTGCAGCTTGAGCTGGACCAGCAGAGACAAATGCTGTGATCTCCCGGCCACGGTAAGAGCAGCTTCACTGTAGACAGCCCTCTAGTAAGGCCTCACCTGTACAGTACTGTACAATCAAGCCTTGATACATTGACTCTGCTCATCTTTCACTATACACCATTGAGCACTTACTATAGGTTAAGAGAGCCATTGTAGTTTTGCATGTTCATTTTGGAGTTTATATGTCATTACTAATGTTTTAAAGTGCACATGCTGTAAAGCCATTACGAAGTGATGCCTAGCTGGCAAAAAGTTATTTGAAATGAAATGATTGCACTGTCAGGCCTGAATAGACCATTGTATTCCTGGCTAATTGGACTAATCTCAGTACAGTACAATCCCAACCCCACCAAAACAACTGGTCCCTTTGATCATGGGGTGGACAGATAAATCATTGTACCATCTATGGTATCTTTATTACTGGATACATGTTATATACTTGACTATAGCCAATGACCCATCTCTCTCTCTCAGTGTAATTTGCATGAGATATTAATGTATCATGTCAATGAAGGCTGTGTTGTATAAGATTTCACATATTCCCTTCCACAAAAAAACAGATGGATTTTTTGTTGTCAAAGAGTATTTGTGTGTAGGCCATGCTATGGTAGCAGTTATATTTTAGTATGCACCCCAGTTTTATCATGGCTTTAGCAGCCTTTCTAATGTGTTTCCTAGCAGAAAACTTCAAGGCGCCATTTTATGGTTTGGGTTGCCAGAGCAGTGGCACTCATTTTCATCACAGATACTCCTATTTGCACTTGTTGTATTTCGTGAGTTACCAGAAAGGCCCACAGATGTCAAGAGATTGACAAACTATTACTGTTGTATTTCAGTAAAAAATGAAATATCATTCTTATTGTCTTTCTTTCTTTCGCCATCTCCTTCCTTTCTCTCCTGCAGAGAGATGAGCTTAAGTGCCCGGCTCTTCCCCACGCCTGCACATGTGCACAGGACAGCGTTGGCCCACCGGGACCACCCGGCCCCTCGGTAAAGACAATAACCATCCCACCATCTGTCCTCGTCTTGGGGCAGGGCTCTCTCTGCTTCTGTCTGTCCTCGTCTTAGTGTAGGGCTCTCTCTGCTTCTGTCTGTCCTCGTCTTGGGGCAGGGCTCTCTCAGCTTCTGTCTGTCCTCGCCTTAGGGTAGGGATCTCTCTGCTTCTGTCTGTCCTCCTCTTAGTGTAGGGCTCTCTCAGCTTCTGTCTGTCCTCGTCTTAGGGTAGGGATCTCTCTGCTTCTGTCTGTCCTCGTCTTAGGGTAGGTACCTCTCTGCTTCTGTCTGTCCTCGTCTTGGGGCAGGGCTCTCTCTGCTTCTGTCTGTCCTCGTCTTAGGGTAGGTATCTCTCTGCTTCTGTCTGTCCTCGTCTTGGGGCAGGGCTCTCTCAGCTTCTGTCTGTCCTCGTCTTAGGGTAGGGATCTCTCTGCTTCTGTCTGTCCTCGTCTTGGGGCAGGGCTCTCTCAGCTTCTGTCTGTCCTCGTCTTAGTGTAGGGATCTCTCTGCTTCTGTCTGTCCTCGTCTTGGGGCAGGGCTCTCTCAGCTTCTGTCTGTCCTCGTCTTAGGGTAGGGATCTCTCTGCTTCTGTCTGTCCTCGTCTTAGTGTAGGGATCGCTCAGCTTCTGTCTGTCCTCGTCTTGAGGCAGGGTTGTCTCTGCTTCTGTCTGTCCTCGTCTTAGGGTAGGGCTCTCTCTCTACTCACTAATGCGATGATGATGATGATGATGCCACTCTCAATCTCCACTATGATGATGTGAACATATAGGAATAGTGTTACAGGGATATTTTTCTCCTCATAACTGTTGCCCTGCTCTATAGATTAAGCATGTGGATATTAGAGTGGGGTCAACATGTGAGTATCTGTGTTTTTTCCCATGGAAAACGAAAGACAGGGGGATGAGATGAATGGTGTGCAATGAGGTGTGGACTATCAGACTTAGGGATGTGTCAAAAGGTAAATGCCCATCGGGAAAACAGTACATCTGGAATATGTTTGCTTCACTCGGCAAACTCATCTAAGCCCCTGGGGGATTCCTCCTGGCTTGGGATTTAGGTCTGGAAACAGCTCCTGTTGTGGGGATGGCTCTGACTCTCAGTCTCTGACTCTGTCTCTCATCCTTGCTTGACTTTCCCAGGGTGGACCAGGTACTAAAGGACCCAGAGGAGAGAGAGGAGACTCAGGACCAACTGTAAGTAATGATTTTGTATTAGTATCAAGCCATTTAACACACACTTGGATCCAGAGCGATTCATTGAATATTATGGATGTGTGGTCCAAGCCTGAATCCGACTTTAAATCAAGCCATATCCTACTGAGCTGGGATACAGTCCAAGGCCTAACGCATTTACAGTAAATCAGACTTCAGCCTAATGCAGTAGTTATCTCAAAGCACATACCATTAGCATGCCCCATCAGCCAAAACAGATTTCTCACATCTGAACCCACTTATTGAATGTACTGTATAATTTTCAGCTTGTTATGTCCTGTTTATTTTCCCCCAGCTTGATTTAAGGAGGTCTATGTTGAGAGGTCTGATGAGAAGTAGAACATATTTCTCACCAACGGTCACTGATTGTTCTGGTTCCTTCTCATTCTCTCAGCGCTGCTGGGAAAAAGCGTGAGGTCTACCGGGAGATATGGTGTAAATAGTTTAATATTAGTGTGACTGTTTGGTTTTTGTCATTCTGCTTCTGCTATAGGGTTCAATGGGCCCCCGTGGAGAACAAGGACTTCCAGGACCATCCGGACCTCCAGGTCCACAAGGCCCTAATGGCTTGTCTCTGCCCGGAGAACCTGTAAGTCATCTGCAGTGTTCTTAGGGATTTACAGTGTGGGGGACTGTAGGATGTCCTCCCTGACGTATGATTTACACACACAGTCACTCTGTGTTAAGAAGACCTTATTTATTGTTAGACATCCTCCTGAAGCTGGGATATAAATTCACTCTCAGTGACAGACTACGTGGTCAAGAGAAAGAGCATATCTGTAGTTGTTCAGGGTTGGAGTTCCCTTTGTACTCCAGCTCTAAACCTCTCCTTCCCGTTGTCTTCTCAGGGCCGTCCCGGACCAAAGGGAGATCCCGGAGACTCAGGCCTGACTGGGCTGCAAGTGAGTACAGCTTTCTTTTTCATTAGCTGTGGTTTTCAACAAGAAACCAGAGACGATCCACAGAGAGAAACAGCGCTACTGGAGTCTGGAATCTGTCCACATGGCAAAGCTGAAACCACATTCAAAGTGGGAGGTAGACCATGCAGTCCCCAGAGTGGGGTATACACTCCAAGCAACCTGCTGATTTACAGTGGAAGGCCAGTGGTGCAGTTAAGCTATCATGGAGCACAGAAGAGTCTTGCTAATGGGAATAGAGGATTAATATGAACTGTACATATTCTATACTGTCAACCCTATACTGTAAAACCTATACTGTAAACACTATAGTGTAAACCCTATAGTCATGGGGCGGCAGGGTAGCCTAGTGGTTAGAGCGTTGGACTAGTAACCGAAAGGTTGCAAGTTCAAATCCCCGAGCTGACAAGGTACACATCTGTCGTTCTGCCCCTGAACAGGCAGTTAACCCACTGTTCCTAGGCCGTCATTGAAAATAAGAATTTGTTCTTAACTGACTTGCCTAGTTAAATAAAGGTAAAATAAAAAATGGCCAAAAAGAGTGAATTGTAGACTACACTCCTAGAAAAAATGTGCTATGTAGAACCTCAAATGGTTATTCGGCTGTCCCATAGGAGAACCATTTGAAGAACCCTTTTTGGTTTCAGGTACAACACTATTGGGTTCCATGTAGAACCCTTTCCCCAGAGGGTTCTACATGAAACCCAAAAGAGGTCTACTTGGAACCAAAAAGGGTTCACCTATGGGGACAGCCAAAGTACCCTTTTGGAACCCTTTTTGTCTAAGAGTGTATTCTTCATTTTACTTAGGTGCCACTAATTGGATTTAAATAGCTGAGAAAATAAGGGATGTGAAGATAAGCAACCTCAGGATTATAAGACTACATCCCTCAAGGTTGCCAATGACCGTCAAAGTGTCTGGGAATATTTGGATCCTAAATTGCATCAAAAGTCCAAAGAACGATGGCTGGAGACAATGGGACTGCATATCAGAAGTCAAACGTACCCTGGCCTGGTAATTTCTTGGAGGATATCCTTCTTACGTTAGATGGATTCCTTGCCCCTCTTGTAAAGAGGAAATAACCTGAAGGGGGTTACAATGAATTGTTTAGGGTTTTGGAACTGGTCAACCACGCAACCTCCACCATGACCAAACTGTATCACTGATAACCTACAGCTTGACCAAACTGTATCACTGATAACCTACAGCTTGACCAGACTGTATCACTGATAACCTACAGCTTGTCCAGACTGTATCACTGACAACCTACAGCTTGACCAGACTGTATCACTGATAACCTACAGCTTGACCAGACTGTATCACTGATAACCTACAGCTTGACCAGACTGTATCACTGACAACCTACAGCTTGACCAGACTGTATCACTGATAACCTACAGCTTGACCAGACTGTATCACTGATAACCTACAGCTTGACCAGACTGTATCACTGATAACCTACAGCTTGACCAGACTGTATCACTGATAACCTCCACCATGACCAGACTGTATCACTGATAACCTACAGCTCGACCAGACTGTATCACTGATAACCTACAGCTTGACCAAACTGTATCACTGACAACCTACAGCTTGACCAGACTGTATCACTGATAACCTACAGCTTGACCAGACTGTATCACTGATAACCTCCACCATGACCAGACTGTATCACTGACAACCTACAGCTTGACCAGACTGTATCACTGATAACCTACAGCTTGACCAGACTGTATCACTGATTTACATTACATTTAAGTCATTTAGCAGACGCTCTTATCCAGAGCGACTTACAAATTGGTGCATTCACCTTATGACATCAGCTGATAACCTACAGCTTGACCAGACTGTATCACTGACAACCTACAGCTTGTCCAGACTGTATCACTGTCAACTCCAGTGCTGAATGATCGGCCCCTGGATTTCAAAGATTGGAGGCATTATCCCGTGACGCCAATAATGAGCATAATTTAGTTGAGAATCACTCACCCCCATCAAGGACGACTTTACTTTGGAAATATGAGTAACACCTGAATCCTAACAATTACCCTGTGATGTTAGTAATACTTGAGAATAATCACATTAAGACGTTTATGACTATAGCAGCCTTGGCTGTCGAATGGTTCTGCTAACAACATGCATTTCAACAACCAAATCAAGTATCCTAAATTGCATCAGAAAAGTCTATCACGTTCTCACTAAAAAACAAGAGAGTTCTCACAAGGAAACTAGAGAGCAGTTATTACACAGTACAGCTAGTAGTTATCATTTCTGGCCAAATGAAAAGGCAATTTTGTGCCACTTGAGCCATTTTGTCAGAATTGTGTGTTATTACTGGTTATCAGAGTTTGATTGAGTGTGTTGTGTTCATGCAGGGTCCTGCTGGTGCTGCTGGTCCTATGGGTTCTGTTGGATCAGGAGGAGTGCGGGTAAGATCAGCATCTCTGTACCTCTACACAGAGCTGCTCAGTGTACAGGCACTGTTGAAAGGCCATGAATCTAGCCAGCACCTACTTAACTCAACGTGTGCATGTGATCACTCAACGTGCGCAGTTAAACTGTTGTGTGCTCCTAGTATTCTGGTGCATGTCAGATGACGTCATTGGGCTTCATTAAACTGGCGCAGTAGAACACACTACAGAGATTGGTCGCTAGGGAGATTAGCGAGGTCCTGGTTTATTTCACTGAGTTTTTATAGTCCCATCTCTTGGAAGCAAGACCAGTTTAACAGCACCATAAAACATACAGTTCATATATACAGAAATAAAGTTAACATTGACAACAACAATGTAATGCCAACTTTTATTGCTGCCTGTTGTGAGTGTCTATCTTCTCTTCCCAGGGACCCCCAGGGAAGGAAGGACCATCGGGACCTAGAGGTCCAACGGGACCGATGGTGAGTACTGCAGCCAGAAGACGTGGTCAAAACACAGACAAACTCAGTCCTTCAGGAGTGGTTGTTGTCCTTATGTTTACCGTTTGGTAACTTTGGTAAGTGGATGTAGCAATAACGTTGTCCATCTTCTCATCATCCAGGGAAGTCCAGGATCTCCGGGTTCACCAGGAAACACAGGAAGCCCAGGAAAACCAGGAGACACTGGAAACCCAGTATGTAGAAATACAAGTGGTCATATGGTGATGATGTATGTTTCATCGAGGACAGCAGAGTCCCTAGCCATCTTCCAAAAACATCTGAAATCCTACCTCTTCAAAGACTGTCTTGAATCATCCCACTGCATTTGATTAAATTGGAAAAACCAACTTCCTATTTCACAGCGTATTTGTGGAGTTTTGTTGCAAATCTCATGCAAATTAATGGCTTTCCTTGTATTGAGAACATCCATGTTTCCTGTTTTTCACAGGGACTGTCTGGAGTAAAAGGAGAAAAGGGAGAAAGGGTATGTGCTGTATCCTTTAGTCCATGGCTAGGCAACTACTGTATCCTTTAGTCCAGGACTAGGCAACTACTGTATCCTTTAGTCCAGGGCTAGGCAACTACTGTATCCTTTAGTCCAGGGCTAGGCAACTACTGTATTCTTTAGTCCAGGACTAGGCAACTACTGTATTCTTTAGTCCAGGACTAGGCAACTACTGTATCCTTTAGTCCAGGACTAGGCAACTACTGTATCCTTTAGTCCAGGGCTAGGCAACTACTGTATCCTTTAGTCCAGGGCTAGGCAACTACTGTATCCTTTAGTCCAGGACTAGGCAACTACTGTATCCTTTAGTCCAGGACTAGGCAACTACTGTATCCTTTAGTCCAGGACTAGGCAACTACTGTATCCTTTAGTCCAGGACTAGGCAACTACTGTATCCTTTAGTCCAGGGCTAGGCAACTACTGTATCCTTTAGTCCAGGACTAGGCAACTACTGTATCCTTTACTCCAGGGCTAGGCAACTACTGTATCCTTTAGTCCAGGACAAGGCAACTACGGTATCCTTTAGTCCAGGACTAGGCAACTACGGTATCCTTTAGTCCAGGACAAGGCAACTACTGTATCCTTTAGTCCAGGACAAGGCAACTACTGTATCCTTTAGTCCAGGACTAGGCAACTACTGTATCCTTTAGTCCAGGGCTAGGCAACTACTGTATCCTTTAGTCCAGGACAAGGCAACTACGGTATCCTTTAGTCCAGGGCTAGGCAACTACTGTATCCTTTAGTCCAGGACAAGGCAACTACGGTATCCTTTAGTCCAGGACTAGGCAACTACTGTATCCTTTAGTCCAGGACAAGGCAACTACGGTATCCTTTAGTCCAGGGCTAGGCAACTACTGTATCCTTTAGTCCAGGACAAGACAACTACGGTATCCTTTAGTCCAGGGCTAGGCAACTACGGTATCCTTTAGTCCAGGGCTAGGCAACTACTGTATCCTTTAGTCCAGGGCTAGACAACTAGATTCAGCCGTGGGCTGATTTTTTGTCTGAGCCGATGGTCAATGGTGCCGGAACATAATTATAATCATTTGTACACTGCAAATTGACCACAAGTAAGGCACAAAAGAGGTTGTATTGGAAAAGAACAACCATTTCATACCTTAATTACATGGAGACACGATCACGTCTCTTTTTCTTTATTCATGGGAATACTTGGTGAGCAGATTTCCTAAAGGAAACTGATTTTTATCTGAATCACTGGTGAATTTTGTCCTTTTTTGACCAAAAACAAAAATCCTCAGAACTTTGGGAGGTGCTTTTGTATTTGCCCGCCAGACGCCTGTTGTCAACCCCTGATTCTCAGAGTAGCATAACCTTGTCTCACCAAAATGTGTTTGTTTTCCAGGGGGACTTTGCATCTCAGAATCTGATGCGTTCCATTGCCAGACAAGTTTGCGAACAGCTTGTGAATAGTGAGTTCTTATTTAGACCTTCAAAAACCAGCATTGGTTGGGTACACCTACACACACATACAATGTATACAAATAAACTATCTATGTGATTTTGCTATCTGCCTTAATCATATCTTCATTCATTCCTCTCAGGTCAAATGAGCAGAATTAATAATATGATCAACCAGATCCCCACCGGTTACTCTAGCAACAACCCAGGCCCCGCAGGCCCCCCTGGTACCGCCGGCAACACGGGTCCTCGTGGAGAACCTGGACAGACTGGCCGAAATGGTTTCCCTGGAAACCCCGGCTTACCTGGAAACCAAGGAGAGAGAGGTGAGTGATAATGTGCTGTTTATGTATTTTTTGCCTGTTTTTATTACTTCCTGTTTTTGTATGGCTAGAAAGTAAATTACAACCTATCAGAGATGCAAAACTTTAAGTTATGACAGGACACGGTCCTCTTCTTTAACCTATGTAACATCCTAGGATAACGGTTGGTCTGTTCTTTGAGCCTGGAGTAACATTGCAACTTTTTACAACAATGGTACAATTAAATAATGACTGGAGCACAAAGATCAAATGGAAGTTTTGATTGCAAGCAATTGTGCAAAACACATCTATTCTAAAAATATAGAGTTCATGACATCATGTAAATAATTGATGGTTCATCTGCCATCATGCTTCAGTTCCTATAGTAAATCTGATCCATGCTACAATTTCCTCCATCCTCAGACATGCTCATTTGTGTTTTTTACAAATACATGGTGCTGTGCAATAGGACCTTTTGTCATTGCTAATAACCTGTTGCCTGTGTATCTGATTGTGTTGCTGCAGGGATGCCAGGAGAGAAGGGAGAGAGAGGATCCCCTGGAACAGGACAGAGAGGACAGAGAGGACTCAGTGGTCCCCCTGGTAAGACCTCGGCCATCACTCACTTCTCATGTACAATAACCCATTTCACAGCTATGCCTCTGCCAAGGTCTCCCGTCTCACAAGAAAACAGACCATTAACGGAAGCCCCTGACTCAGTAATTTGCCTCATATACAGCTGAAGTCGGAAGTTCACATACTCTTAGGTTGGAGTCATTAAAACTTGCTTTTCAACCACTCCACAAATTTCTTGTTAACAAACTGTAGTTTGGCAAGTCGGTTAGGACATCTACTTTGTGCATGACACAAGTACTTTTTCCAACAATTGTTTACGGACAGATTATTTCACTTATAATTCACTGTGTCACAATTCCAGTGGGTCAGAAGTTTACATACACTAACTTGACTGTGCCTTTAAACAGCTTGGAAAATTCCAGAAAATGATGTCATGGCTTTAGAAGCTTCTGATTGGCTAATTGACATCATTTGAGTCAATTGGAGGTGTACCTGTGGATGTATTTCAAGGCCTACCTTCAAACTCAGGGCCTCTTTGCTTGACATCCTGGGAAAATCAAAAGAAATCAGCCAAGACCTCAGAAAAAAATGTGTAGACCTCCACAAGTCTGGTTCATCCTTGTGAGCAATTTCCAAACGCCTGAAGGTACCAAGTTCATCTGTACAAACAATAGTATGCACGTATAAACACCATGGGACCATGCAGCCGTCATACGGCTCAGGAAAGAGACGCGTTCTGTCTCCTAGAGATGAACGTACTTTGGTGCGAAAAGTGCAAAGGACCTTGTGAAGATACTGGAGGAAATAGGTACAACAGTATGTGTATCCACAGTAAAACGAGTCCTATATCGACATGACCTGAAAGGCCGTTCAGCAAGGAAGAAGCCACTGCTCAAAACCGCCATAAAGAAGCCAGACTACGGTTTGCAACTGCACATGGGGACAAAGATCGTACTTTTTTGAGAAATGTCCTCTGGTCTGATGAAACAAAAATAGAACTGTTTGGCCATAATGACCATCGTTATGTTTGGAGGAAAAATGGGGAGGCTTGCAAGCTGAAGAACACCATCCCAACCGTGAAGCATGGGGGTGTCATCATCATGTTGTGGGGGTGCTTGGCTGCAGGAGGGACTGGTGCACTTCACAAAATAGATGGCATCATGAGGACGAAAAATTATGTGGATATATTGAAGCGACATCTCAAGACATCAGTCAGGAAGTTACATCTTGGACGCAAATGGGTCTTCCAAATGGACAATGACCCCAAGCATACTTCCCAAGTTGTGGCAAAATGGCTTAAGGACAACAAAGTCAAGGTATTGGAGTGGCCATCTCAAAGCCCTGACCTCAATCCTATTGAACATTTGTGGGCAGAACTGAAAAAGCGTGTGCGAGCAAGGAGGCCTACAAACCTGACTCAGTTACACCAGCTTTGTCAGGAGGAATGGGCCAAAATTCACTCAACTTATTGTGGGAAGCTTGTGGAAAGCTACCAGAAATGTATGACCCAAGTTAAACAATTTAAAGGCAATACTACCAAATACTAACTGAGTGTATGTAAACGTCTGACCCACTGGGAATGTGATGAAAGAAATAAAAGCTGAAATAAATAATTCCCTCTACTATTATTCGGACATTTCACAATCTTCAAATAAAGTGGTGATCCTAACTGACCTAAGACAGAGAATTTTTACTAGACTTAAATGTCAGGAATTGTGAAAAACTGAGTTTAAATGTATTTGGCTAAGATGTATGTAAACTTCCGACTTCAACTGTACCTTAACAACAAGGTATGGAACATAAGAATCTTCCCGCATACTAACTGGAAATGGTTGTGCTCAACAACTGGAGACAGGAGGTTCCTATTCACTACTTCCTGATCTACACTTCTTAACTTATTTCACCATGGTAGCCATTTTGTTCTAAATCCTATCCCTGGACCTCTCTTTGTGACTTTTAGAACTCCTCCCAATGCAATATAAATGACAGACCCAAGGGGCAGGCCAAGATTTACCTAGATGTGTCTCATGAACCTTCGTTTGGGCAGCTGTGCTTCATAAATTCTCAGTGAACGGTCAAACGTATTCCCAGAAAAACACTTCTCTTTTCGAGAGAGAATTTATGCTTCTTCTTCACCGGATTGGTCCGCACAGATGTGTTCACACGTCTTGATCAACATACGATACATCAAAGGAATTGAGAGCCAAGGTCTATTTCTGGATGAAGGATTTAACATTATGCATTATAGCTGCTATCTCTCTTATCAAAACAATGTTACCCCGACCTCTCATTCATCAGTGATCCCAAACCCATTCTAGAAATGGCTGAGGATTAGTCTCTAATAGCCGTCTTATTCACTGTTGATATTATGCTGTCTTCATGGAGGCAACATAACATCCACCTTTAATTGATATTCAGCATGTGAAGGCCCTGAGTCCCCAGAAGCTTTCCTATCACAAGGAGTAGGGGGGCTAGTGGAAATATCAGCCTATATATGATGTCTTCTTCCCCCTCCTGTCGAACACTGCCAAGTCTGTTTCTGTGAATGAAGTAAGACACTACTAAACTCCTGTAGGAGGAAGCTAGTTAGCTAGCAATGATGACTCATTGTTGAGTGGGAGAATCAGATTGTTGTACAATGAGCGTTGCTTTGGTGGCTCCTTCATTGACAACACATGTGCTCACTTAAGAGATCAAAGAGCAAGAGAGAGCGGAGGAAATTCCATCCTTTGTTTGTACTGTCTAGACAGACTGGGGCAGGGGGTAACTCACCAGAGCCCTGACTGGCTCACTTTTAATCAGACTTTTAATTGAGCCGTCTAAATATTGAAATTACAGTGGTAGAGACCAATAGTCCCCCCCTCCACTTCCAGTTGAGATTTAAGGGTGATGTCAGGGAGGTTTCGTTCAGACTATTCTTTAATTATTTTCCACAACCCATCTCCCTCTCCCTACTCCCAGGGCCACCAGGCGAGGCTCGAACTGGCGCCACAGGTACTACGGGCTCTGCTGGGCCTCGGGGCCCTCCTGGTCGCCAGGGAACCTCAGGAGTGAGGGGACCACCTGGACCCCCTGGCTACTGCGACTCCTCCCAGTGTGTTGGCATTCCTTACAATGGACAAGGTTACCCAGGTATGTCCACAACTGACTGAATCCCAATCTGCATGGCAGGGTAGCTGAATACATAGTGAATGTAACGTATGCACACTAATTTATTTACAACTTTATACTCAACAGCTAACTCTCTGCTCTGGTTCAATGCACGGAGGCCATGGGTTTCAAGGGTTCTAAACAAAATGCAGTTGTTAACATTTCTGCGCACAGATCCCGATTACGGGATCATTTCCCTAAACAACCGCTGAATTGCAGGGCGCCAAATTCAAAAATATTACTAAAAATATTTATAATCATGCAATCACAAGTGAAATATACCAAAACACAGCTTAGCGTGTTGTTAATCCACCTGTCGTGTCAGATTTTGAAAATATGCTTTACAGAGAAAGCAATCCAAGCTTTTGTGAGTGTATCAATCAATGCTACAACAGCTAGCCCCAAATTAGCATGGTCACGAAAGTCAGAAAAGCAATAGAATTAATCGCTTACCTTTGATAATCTTCGGATGTTTGCACTCACGAGACTCCCAGTTACACAATAAATGTTATTTTTGTTCGATAAATATTACTTTTATAACAAAAAAACACCATTTGGGTTGCGCGTTATGTTGAGAAAACTACAGCCTCAGTCCGTTCGACGAAAATTCCAAAAAGTATCCGTAATGGTCGTAGAAACATGTCAAATGTTTTTAATAATCAATCCTC
Source organism: Salvelinus fontinalis (assembly GCF_029448725.1). Classification (NCBI taxonomy): domain Eukaryota; kingdom Metazoa; phylum Chordata; class Actinopteri; order Salmoniformes; family Salmonidae; genus Salvelinus; species Salvelinus fontinalis. The sequence goes on along the minus strand of NC_074679.1, from coordinate 16,662,753 downwards.
AGGTTGTTTTTAACAAACATAATCGATAATATTTCAACTGGATCGTAACCTATTCAATAAGAGAGAAAAGGAAAATGGAGAGCTCCCCTCTCGCGCGCAGGCACTATTCAGAGGACACCTGACTACTTTTGAAAAATCTTGTTCATTTTTCAAAATAAAAGCCTGAAACTATGTCTAAAGCCTGGTCACAGCCTGAGGAAGCCATTGGAAAAGGAATCTGGTTGATATCCCTTTAAATCAGGGGTGTCAAACTCATTCCACGGAGGGCCTAGTGTCTGCAGGTTTTTGGTTTTTCCTTTCAATAAAGCCTTAGACAACCAGGTGTGGGGAGTTCCTAACTAATTAGTGATGTTAATTCATCAATCAAGTATAAGGGAGGAGCGAAAACCCGCAGACACTCGGCCCCCCGTGGAATGAGTTTGACACCTGTGCTTTAAATGGAAGGAAGACTGGCCAGGAAACACTGATTTAAAAAAAAATATATAACTTCCGGGTTATATTTTCTCAGGTTTTCGCCTGCAGAATCAGTTTTGTTATACTCACAGACAATATTTTGACAGTTTTGGAAACTTTGGGGTGAATTCTATCCTAATCTGTAAATTATATGCATATTCTACGATCTGGACCTGAGAAATAGTCCATTTACCTTGGGAACGTTATTTAAAAAATATAAAAAATCTGACCCCTAGCGTCAAGAAGTTAACAAAACTTTATTCAAATGGGACAGTGGACGTATTTTTGTCTCGACAACCCCCTTTTGGCAACATTATGAACCCTTTACTTCCAAGGTCTCAATATGTTTGTAATAGAGTGGATATTCATAATTGCATGTTAAACACTGCCAAGTAGAAATAGAATGGCAAATAACTTTCTGCAACAGAGAGATCTAACCCCCTGTTTGAACTGTTTTCAGGTCGGTCCTAGTAAACTCTCTATGCTGCCTGTGCTGCTTACAGTCCTGTTTCTGAGATGTTAGCTCACTGGCTAATGAGCCCTTAAGGATAACCACCGGGGACATAATTAATGAACAACGTTAAAAACCAAAAAACGAGACAGAAAGGAGTGGACTCGCACTAACACCACTTCACAGCTACTATCAGACAAGCTGCAGAGATGGCAACCCTACTGGCCTGTTTGTATCTTGAACCAAAACCCCAGCAAACAGAGAGAGAATGCTTCTCTACGCGGGAAGGAGCATGTAAAAAAACAAAAACTACTAACAAAGTGGATCTCATAGCAAAAGAACAAGTGTTAACATGTTGACGTAGAGGTGATATCTGTAAATAAACTAATTGTGCCTTGTAATTGATGTTTGAACCACACAATCCACTAAAATCATTTAACATCTGTATTGAGCTTGTGCCTTATAACCTGCTTCTTACTGACTTACTGCCAGCATAACCTCTGTTTTATTACAGTATGAGGCCTGTGATTTACACAGCTTGTGCTCCGGTCCAAACCGAAGCATGTGACATTTGTACATTTAATCATGATGTTCTTTGTATGTTTGCCTAATCTATGCTAAGCGTTCTTTTCCTACCATTTTCTTATGTTTATATATATTTAGTATTCAGACACCTTGACTTTTTCCACATATTGTTACATTACAGCCTTATTCTAAAATGGATTCAATTGTTTTTTTCCCTCATCAATCTACACACAATACCCCATAATGACAAAGCGACTCCGGGATGCTGGCCTTCTAGGCAGAGTTCCTCTGTCCAGTGTCTGTGTTCTTTTGCCCATCTTAATCTTTTCTTTTTATTGGCCAGTCTGAGATATGGCTTTTTCTTCGCAACTCTGCCTAGAAGGCCAGCATCCTGGAGTCGCCTCTTCACTGTTGAATTTGAGACTGGTGTTTTGCGGGTATTATTCAATGAAGCTACCAGTTGAGGACTTGTGAGGCGTCTGTTTCTCAAACTAGACACTCTAATGTACTTGTCCTCTTGCTCAGTTGTGCACCGGGGCCTCCCACTCCTCTTTCTATTCTGGTTAGAGACAGTTTGCGCTGTTCTGTGAAGGGAGTAGTACACAGCATTGTACGAGATCTTCAGTTTCTTGGCAATTTCTCGCATGGAATAGCCTTCATTTCTCAGAACAAGAATAGACTGACTGGTTTCAGAAGAAAGTCTTTGTTTCTGGCCATTTTGAGCCTGTAATCGAACCCACAAATGCTGGTGCTCCAAATACTCAACTAGTCTAAAGAAGGCCAGTTTTATTGCTTGTTTAATCAGTACAACAGTTTTCAGCTGTGCTAACATACTTGCAAAAGGGTTTCTAATGATCAAGTAGCCTTTTAAAATTATAAACTTGGATTAGCTATCACAATGTGCCATTGGAACACAGGAGTGATGGTTGCTGATAATGGGTCTCTGTACGCCTAGGTAGATTTTCCATAAAAAATCAGCCGTTTCCATCTACAATACTCATTTACAACATGAATAATGTCTACACTGTATTTCTGATCAATTTGATGTTATTTTAATGGACAAAAAATGTGCTTTTCTTTCAAAAACAAGGACATTTCTAAGTGACCCTAAACTTTTGAACGGTAGTGTATAGATATATATATATTAGTTAATTTGCTGAGGAACATTTGTTGTATAACACCACAATGGGTTTTAGGAGTAGCAAAAGGATAGGATAGAGCTAGAGACAAGTGGCAGTGTTGTATTAGTGTTTTGTTACAAATTCAATCCCAGCTTTATTACTTGTATTGATATTTATCTTTATATGCGGTATGTGTTCAATATGGTTAATATTTCTCAATAACATTAAGTTCAGCAGTGCATGTAATCACTCTAACATAGAAACAAGATAAATTACAGTTCTTTGGTCCATACATTCAATACCTTGGTTGATTTTTCATGTTTAGGACATAGTCAAACATTTAGGTTGTACATTGTGCATGTTAAGTCTCAGCCTGTTGACTAAAGTCCTGTTTGATTGGCCAAACTAATGTTTCTAGCCACCGGCTACGAGCCCGACCCTGAAACCTACCTAGTCCCTATACCCGAGGAAGAACCGGAAGATGAATCTGAGGCAATACAGTCGCCTGGTTACTCACAAAACCAGAGAGGAAAGAGGTCACTATCAAGAGACGATACCGAGAGGATAGCACCATAAACAAAAACAAAACAAAGGATTGTTATATTGAATTTATCTCCATTATTACATGTGCGAGTATTAAGTGAAATTCAGAGAATAAAATATATGGGTCTGATACCCTTGGCTTTATTGAACATATCTTTACGCATCAACAAATTAATGTCAGCAAGATTAAGTGGAAATATAATGAATCTCGACATTATTTCATTACAAACCTGTGTGCTTGCTAACTGTTTCCTTAAGTGTTTCTGCTTGTAACATAACTGCATTAAGTGTTAGAGTCCAATGTTTAATGCACGAATCATTGGAAAGTCATCAAATATGTTGGGGAAGGTATATGTATGTCTCTGTACCCCTCCATATTAGCTCTGTACCTCACAGTTCATTGCAAATTTCACAATGTCAAGCTGTCTGTTGTTCTTTTGAAATCATGTAGTTTGCCACCCTCTTCATCAGAAAGAGGGTTACTGGTTCCAGCTCCATTAAAAGTTCCCAAAGATTCCCAGTTATTATCAAATCAGGCTTTCAATTAGTTACTTTAGACCAAATGTGTATCTTTTTTTATAATACCAACTCACAGCTGATTTTTCCCAAAGGTGGAGTTGCATGTCTGTGTTGTATATTTAAGATTTCAACAAAACAAAAACAAATCAGAATATAGTTATTGTTTTGTATCAATACCAAATGCAGTTGGAATTTGTTTGCAAGACTATGGACATAGAATTGCTTTTTCATGTTTTAACTGCACATTGTGAATTCCACAGCCTTATTTTCTTATTTATTTCTGAAACAGAAGAGGCATTTTTCAATAAAACTACTGAAAATTTTACCTTTTGTTTCAGTCTCATGTCTGGTGTCTCAGTCTATGTCCCAGTTATTTGATAAATGCACTGTAGCTCTAAACACTGGATATAGTATATCACATGTCAGATGCCAATCCCAAAAAACGGTCTTTACTAGAGTGAGTACAGCTTCAAAGGGGCAATCTGCAGTTCAAACTATAACCAACCAGACACCCTGCCACTATTTTGGTATAAAGATGAGAGATGGGGCTGGAGAAATGTAGCCACTGTCAAGTTCATAGACAGAGCTATGGATGCAAGGACTGACCATCCATGACGTCAAAATTATAGTTTTAACCATGTTTTGAGGCTGTACAGTGATTTTTTACAATTACATTGTTTGCAAACAATGGACTTAAACATGTTTATATTTTGGGTTCTGATTGGGTACGACAGTTGAACTAAACTTGTGAGGAATTATAAGTTAAATAACATACGTTATAATATTCAAGAACCAATGGGTATATAATATACAGTCAGGTCTGTAATTATGGGCACCCTTGATAAAGATGAGCAAAAAAGGCTGTATAAAATAAATAATAAAATTGGGAAATGCTCAGAGAAAGAGATTTTGTTTAAGAAGCAATAAAATAAATAAAAAATAGATAGGGGTAAAAATGATTGACAACCTGTTGTCAGTACTCTAGCATCCTCCCCTTCTGAGGATAATGACACTGAGCCTTATTCTTAAATGTTTTATGTGGGGGAGGGATCCTAGACCATTCCTCTGAACAGAACTTTTCCGGATCCTTGATAGCCTGCTATCCTTGATATCCCGTCTGCTCTTATGGACCGCCCTCTTCATTTCAAACCACAGGTTTTCAATGTGGTTAAAGTATTGAGACTGAGATGGCCATTCCAAAATGTAGATTTATAGTCAATTAAACATTTCTTTGTGGATTGTGATTAGATTTGGGGTTATTGTCATGCTGGAAGATCCACTTGCCGCCACAGCCTCCTAGCAGAGGCAACCAGGTTTTTGGCTAAAATGTATAGAATGGTTGCTGGCTTAATTTTTAACATTTCAGTTTGGTCTAAACAATTTAAAATCATCCTATTGAACTCTTTTCATTGAGACATCATCAGACAGAAACCACATTTCTCACTGGTCACCAACAACTTAAGGCAGGAAGTAGACCCACTCCAGTGACTGTGGCCAAGCATGACTCCATACCAGATCATTAAGTTTGCTGACAACACAATGGTAGGCCTGATCACCGACAATGATGAGACAGCCTATAGGGAGGAAGTCAGAGAACTGGCAGTGTTGTGCCAGGACAACAACCTCTCCCTCAACATTATCAAGACAAAGGAGATGATCGTGGACTACAGGAAAAGGAGGGCCGAACACGCCCCCATTCACATCGACAAGGCTGTAATGGAGAAGGTCGAGAGTTTCAAGTATCTTGGTGTCCACATCACCAACAAACTATCATGGTCCAAACACACCAAGAAAGTTGTGAAGAGGGCTCAACAACTCCTTTTCCCCCTCAAGAGACTGAAAAGATTTGGCATGGGTCCCCAGATCCTCAAAAAGTTCTACAGCTGCACCATCGAGAGCATCCTGACCAGTTGCATCACCAACCTGGTATGGCAACTGCTCGGCATCTGACCATAAGGCGCTACAGAGGGTAGTGTGTACAGCCCAGTACATCACTGGAGACATGCTTCCTGCCATCCAGGACCTATTTCCCAAGCAGCATCAGAGGAAGCCCCAAACAATTGTTAGGCTCCAGTCACCCAAGTCATAGACTTTTCTCTCTGCTACCAAACAGCAAGCGGTACCGGAGCACCAAGTCTAGGTCCAAAAGGCTCCTTAACGACTTCTACCCCGAAACCATAAGACTGCTGAACAATTAATCAAAGGGCCACACAGACTATTTACATTGCCCCCCCCCCCCCCCCTTTGTTTTTACACGGCTCTACTCGTTGTATATTTTCTCTGCATAGTCACGTTACCCCTACCTACATGTACAAATTACCTCGACTAACCTGTAGCCCCACACATTGACTCGGTACCGTTACCCCCTGTATATAGCCTCGTTATTGTGCATTGTTGGTTAAGGGGTTGTAAGTAAGCATTTCACGGTAAATACACCTGTTGTATTTGTTATATTCAGGGCACATGTGACAAATCAAATTTGATTTGATTTTGAAGTATTCACTCAGCCTTTGGTATTTCAGTCAGAAGGATGTAGTGTGTGACCTTGCTAGACAAAACACTGTGGTTCCTCTCAGATGAGTCATCCATGGGAAACTCCTTTTGAAGTCCCTGCTAATATGCAGCCTTGGAGCAGGGAAGTACTCATCAAAGACATACAATTAAAACGGTAAGTTATAAGCCGTGCTTGCGTATGTCTTTAACCCCATAAAAGTCTAAGGTGCTCTTTGGAGGGATTCAAGCTTACTTTCCCAGTCACTCTTCAAACTGTGGAAAGTTTAAAATACTTTATTATATCGGCATGACCACAAGGTTCAGGTTAAGAGCTTCAAACACGGCACACTATCTGAAGAAGAACACTTTGAGGAATACAAAATGGGAGTCCCACAAAGAGGACTATCTGAAGAGTTGAGGCTAATAGTTCAGAATGCAAGATTACATTCAAAAAACAAAGCTCTATCAGAACCACTTGATTTAAAATACATTTAGTGGCTGATTAATTTCATGTTATCAGCTTTTTAATGATCAGAAATGTATTTACATGTAGCCTAATAATAACTATGTGATAGTGTTCAGGTTGTTACTCTTATGCATTTTTGGCTCAAATAACACCTGGAAAATTTCTGCAGATCTCCATTCAAAGAGAAAACAAGCACTTAGGAAAACAATCAGAACTGTGAACTAAGGAACAACTGAGTTTATTTCAATTCATCATTATGAATGGAAAAGACCCTTACAGGGGGAGTTCTATAGAAGAAATCCCCTAGAGAAAGAGTGGGAGAAGAGGCATTTGGAGGCCAAGACTGCTACCTACCACTGGCAGACATGGGAAACTGTTGAAAGCACTGGATTCTCAGCAGTCAAAGGATCCAAGTATTTTCACACTGCGCCCGGATGCAAACATTAACGGCTATAAAACGGCTTATTAAAAACATTTTATTTGCTTCTTGGATGATCAAATAAATTGGATACACGCTTTGTATTTGTTAAAGCCCCGCTTATAAAAGCATGCTCAACTGCCTGCAGGTAGTGTTTTTGTGACCAGATGATATGTGTTAGCCATTAAAAAGCAGAGAAAACCCACAGAGGTTTGAAATCCAAATACAGTACCCACAACTGTATGTAGCCTGACGCTATAGGGGTTTTGATCCTTAACCATCAAAAGAAATATGAGCATCAGAGTAGTGAGTCTGAAGAACCTTTGTTTATAAGATATTGTTAAATGCACTAAAACCAATCCTCTATTTTTAAGACGTTAACCGCAGCATAAACATACAGATTTGTGTCAAAACCAACTGTTCTTTGAAGTCGATATGGGCTATTGGTCTGATTATGAAGCAAGTATAAGAAGGAAATAAGTAAAAAATCAACAAAAAACACCACATTCCATGCTAATCAAAACCTAACCCCCTCAACATGTCTGAATTATGACTTTTGGTAGCCTTAAAACCTCTGAGGGCTAGGGGGCAGTGTTCAGAATTTTGGATGAATGACATGCCCAAAGTAAACTGCCTGTTACTCAGGCCCAGAAGCTAGGATATGCATATAATTGATGGCATTGGATAGAAAACACTCTTTTAAACACTCTGTTAAAATAATGTCTGTGAGTATAACAGAACTGATATGGCAGGTGAAAACCAGAGGGAAATCCATCCGGAAAATGTTTTTTTTTGAGGTCACAGTCCATTTCAATTCTTGTCTATGGAATATACAAATAAATAGCTGCCAGATTGCAGTTCCTATGGCTTCCATTAGATGTCAACAATCTTTAGAAAGGGTTTCAGGCTTGTTTTTGGAAAAATGACCGAGTAGTTGTAGTTTTTCCAAGGTGTCTCTCATTAGAAATGTAGTCTTGTTGAGCGCATGAACGAGGTGCGCGCTCTTCGTTATTTATCTTCCCTATTGAACAAACTATTCTCTGTCTTAAATTTTATAGTTTATTTAGATATTAGAGTACCTGAGGATTAATTAGAAACATCGTTTGACTTGTTTGGACAAACTTTACTTGTAACTTTTTGGATTAGTTTGTTTGCATGTTGAAAGAGTGGATTACTGAATCAAGTGCGCCAACTAAATGGACATCTTTGGGATATAAAGAAGGACTTTATTGAACAAAACGACCATTAGTTGTGTAGCTGGGACCCTTGGGATTGAAAACAGAGGAAGATCTTCAAAGGTAAGTGATTTATTTTATCGCTATTTGGGATTTTGTGATGCCTGTGCTGGTTTGGAAAAGTATTTTGGTGTGGGGCGCTGTCCTCAGATAATCGCATGGTATGCTTTCCCCGTAAAGCCTTTTTGAAATCTGACAACGCGGTTGGATTAACAAGAAGTTAAGCTTTTAAACGATGTAAGACACTTATATTTTCATGAATGTTTAATATTACGATTTTGTCATTTGATTTTGACGCGCTCCAGCTTCACAGGACGCTGTCGATTTTGATCCCATTGGCGGGATCCGTGCCCTAAGAGTTAATGTTCCGTTGGTACTTTAATCTTGCTAAAAACTCGTCCATTTTATTGTCCAAAGATTGCATGTTTGCTAGCAGAATTGAGGCGAGTGAGGGCTTATTCGATCGCCTCCCCGACTCTTTCAGAAGGCAGCCGCCCTCTGGCCTCTCTTTCTCCGCCTCCTCTTCATGCAGATCACTGGGGTCGGGGCCTGTTCCCGAGGGAGCCGTATATCATCCGCCTCGGGCTCGTCAGAGTCAAGAGAGAAGAAAAAGGAGTCTGCTAGTCCGTGGTGAATAATCGCAGTCTTTATGTCTAGAAGTTTTATTTGGTCATAAGAGACGGTAGCGGCAACATTATGTAAATAAATAGTGAAAAAATAAGTTACAAACAAATCAGATAAATGAACAAGAAAAACACAATCGGTTGGGGGCACGTAAAACGTCTGCCTTCTCCTCCGGCGCCATCTTACATTGGAGACACAACTTCTGTCATAAGTCATATGGTGGTTTTCCCTGACCTCAGAGCTCAATCCATGTTCCAGTGTGTCATACCTGCTAATTCTTCCACTCAATATCGTATTTCACTCAAGGGATTGCATGACTCCTGTAGTTTCCACACCAGACCTCAGTATTCGGGTCTGGTTAAAATGTCACACAAATTCTGATATTATTTAGAAGCAAAGGGCACAAGACACAAATATTCCTATTTTTTCAACCAATGTAATCAAATCACGTCATTGGCTGGTATTGCTGTGAAATCCAATTGGTTTAGGGAAGTAAGAGGTTGGGATGAAATGAGCATGTTTTAATGGAAGCTGATGGACCATGCCAAACATTGGAGATGACTTGTAATAAAATATCTCACAACTGCCTGATGGTATTTGGAGACTCCAACAAAGGCATAATAAACATGTAAGCTTGTTAACATTTTGGATAACAAGTCCTAGGAGAACTATTGAAATGGATGGGATTTGACTTTTACAGGTTTTGGAAAATAACTTAAAATGCCATGCCCTGACCGTTTACGCTAAAATATGTGACAGTATATGAAATTAAATCATATTTACAGTTCTTAAAGTGTATGTCCATTTCGTGAAAAATCTGATTTATGAACAATAATGATCTCTACTAACAATACCCGCTGATGGCAACAGTCAAATATCTAAGACAATTCATCTCACAAGCCCTCTACACACACCATTGGACAAGATAGCGAAACGTCTGGGAAGATTTTCACTTCAGGGAAAACATGTGATCAGAGCTCACACTTAGACAAGATCAGACGTTTGTTTCACAAATATAAACAGTTCTTCTTTGGAAGTGAGGAATCTAAACAGCGGCGGCCTGAGTAACAGCCATCTGCACAGCTGTGTCTCAGACTCCAGCTGAGACAAGCTGTTTGAGCCAAGATGGAGGACACAGGGAGACTCCTCTCCTCCTATCCTCCTCTCCTCCTCTCTCTGCAGGAGCACACAGAGTGACAACAACAGCATAAAACACTTGAATGACTTCAGACTGAGAGAAATTACAGACTAGACTAATGAGATTAGATCAGATGACACTTTTATGAGGTCAATTAAAATCAGTTTTCTGTTCAGGGGCTTCCTGTAAGTGGCAGCTGTGCTGCTTGGCCTCCCAGCACAGCTAACAAGACTTGACATCACACTGACATCACAGATTATCTATATTCTGAAACTCAGATTTTATCACTGGATTATAGTAACTATACACGTGGGAAACTAAAAGTAGAGAATGGTAATGGAATTGCTCTGACCTGATGTTCTCTGCATATTGTACTACCTTATAAACTCTACACTATTCTCACATGTCTTTCTTTTCCATTGTCTGGGAAATGTGTGGGACATGGGAGGGACAGGTTTGAGACGAGGACAGGCTTTATTTCATGATTGAGAACTCGACTGCTCCACAGTTAGAGAGCTCTTTGCCTGCATCCTTATAATCAGTTGCTGGTCTGGTTTTGGAAACTCTGTGGAAACCTACTGTCTGAACAATGAATGCTTGACCTTTGAGGAGAATCTCTTTCTTTATCTAAAGGAGTGCTTTATTCCTTTCTTAGAGCATTGGGCCACAACCGAAAGGTTTGCTGGATTGAATCCATGAGCTGACAAGGTAAAAATATGTTGTTCTGCCCCTGAACAAGGCAGTTAACCCACTGTTCCCTGGTAGGCTGTCACTGTAAATAAGAATTTGTTCTTAACTGGCTTGCCTAGTTAAAAATGCGGCATTACATATCAGTCATTCCTGATGTAATAACCTTTTCCATGTTTACTGTTCATCACTACAAAAATAGAGTTTCTGGGCAGTTCTGATGTAAAACAAAATGGTCAGAACCACCAAAAACCCACACATTGCTTGACTCAACTGAAAATGGTACAGAAAGTCTTCAATTCATAATCTGCCTAGCGACACGTAACCAGTATACCTGCTGCCCCGCATAAAGAATGCAATTGTAAGGTGATTTTACACAAAGCGGTATCCTCAGTATAAATGGATGTGGAATTCCAGTTCAAGAACTCCATTCTGGTGCCTCCGTTCCAGAGGTATCGTTTGCATTTAATAAGTCCCCTCTTTGTCCTCCTCTGGAAAAATATTGTTTTGTAATACCTCCACATAAAACAATAGTACAAATACTTTCTCCTTTTAATATCCAATGTTGACACATTATTGGGATTTCAATTTCCTTTTTTCAAATTTCCAGTCTCAAAACTCCCCAAAGATAAATATTTTTTTTTTTTTACTATCTAAATTGTTAAGGAAAACTAAGATGAGAGTTGTAGTTCACAGTGTTATGGGACAATGAAATTCTAAATTCTAAACGGCATGATTCAGTACAAAGACTTGATATAAAACCAGCATCAATGTGGAGACTGTCTGTCTTTCCCATAGCGAAATACAAAGATCATTTTGTCCAATACTTGGAGCTGCTGTCTGTGTGATAACATAATAAGCAAACAGAAAAGGACCAAGACTAAAAGCAGAAAAGCAGAGTTGACTGAGGAATATAACTTAATATCGGTGCTACAAATAGACAGACTGCTTAAAATAGTCAAATAATCATTTAGTAATGTTGATATTAATGTGGTTAATTTAGAACCTCACAGTGTATATGACAATAGCAGAAATGTTTAGGCCCAAGGAACCAAAAGTAAAATGTGTTCATAATTTTTCAATTTACCATAAAACTCACCCAAAAGTAAAGTCACATGTTTCATCCACAATTCAATGTGATGACATTGAATCAAGATTGGAAAACTGATTGGATTTGCAAAATGTAATCAACGTAAGGAAATGTTGTCTTTTTTAGACCCAACTTTTAACCTAAATTCAATGACATTGTGACATTTTTGCCAGAGGATTTAACTTTTAATTCATGTTAGTTGACAACTCAACCAAATGTAAATCAAAACTAGACATGGAAATGACATCTGTGGCCAGTGGGTTTTCATAGCCCTCTTTAAAATCATAGGCCCAATAAAAGTTTACTTCTCAATCACTTTAATTGGGCTGCAAGCTGAATATTGAAAAAACTGGAAAATGTGTGCACATTTTCAAACGGCCTCCTAAGAAACTTTTTATTTTCCAATATGCATATATTTACTACTGTTGGATAGATAACAGTCTATAGTTTCTAAAAAGGTTTGAATTGTTTCTCTAAGTCGAACAGAAATATTTTTACAGCCATTTTCCCAGCCGAATTGAGATTTCCAAAATGCGATGTGTCTCTTTAAGACCTTCTCTATAAAAGGCCCTTTGACTTGGGACCATAGAAACACGTCACACGCCTTCGTCAGGCTGTAATGCGGAAGTGAGAATTGAAAGGAGTCGAATATCTCGTCCATGGACTGAATAACACACCTTCTTGTGAGACCTGCGCAGTTAAAAAAAAATTCCGGGCGCGGAGCAGAATTTGGTCTCGGCTTCTGGAACAAGGTAGATAACGGTGAATATGATGTCTGACTACGATATTATTTGATACATGTCACAAAATCATCCTAAAGTATGTTTTTTCAATATACTTTAATTATATTATTGCAATTTATTCTGGACTTTAGATGTGATACGACGGAAGAATTTTTTGAAGAAACGCTGTGTAGCGCCGCAATGCTATTGTGCTTGCTAACCAAAGAGGGAAATAATTCGTTCTGGAACCCAACTAAAGACTCTACTGGACATTGGACCCCGTTACAACATTCTGATGGAATATCAACAAAGATAAGACCCAATTTGGGATGCTTTTTCATATATCTGTTGAGCTGTGCTGTGCTAACTGGGCTAACTGTGCTAGGCTAGCGCTTGACCAATGCTAGTGCTGACTTATGCTAGCTTATGTTGTTAGCTAATATAACGATATATTGTGTTTTCGCTGTAAAACACTTCAAAAATCGGAAATGTTGGCTTTATTCACACGATATCTGTCTTTCATTAGCTATCCACCATATGTTTTTCTGAAATGTTTTATGAGGTGTAATTAGTAGCCGACGTTGGTGTATGTATTTTCTCTGGCTACTCCCGTCTGGATTCAGACTCTAGCTATGTGTTAGCATTTATGTTAGCATCAATGTAAAACTGATTTATAGCTAAAATATGCACTTTTTATGAACAAAACATAGATTTATTGTGTAACATGTTATATGACTGTCATCTGAGGTAGTTTTTTCTGGGCTCTTTAGGTTGGTTTTAGTTTATTTCGGTTGGCTTGTGCATGCTACTTGAATCATAATTCATACATAATAATCATATCCATACGTGTCTGTCCACTTTTGTATTTGGTGGTGAGCTAACATAAATATATGTGGTGTTTTCTCTGTAAAACATTTAAAAAATCGGACATGTTGGCTGGATTGACAAGATGTTTATCTTTCAAATGCTGTATTGGACTTGTTAATGTGTAAAAGTTAAATATTTAAAAAAAATAGATTTTGAATTTCGCGCCCTGCAGCTGTTGTCATTTTCTTACCGATTTCGGGCTTGCAGCCCAAACAGGTTAAATGCATTTTTCTATGCTGGGTACATTTTGCTCAAGGGCTGTCTAATGTCCTTGCATGGTCCAATTATTTTTGCCCAATTTAGCGTTAAATTATGTGTGGTGCTTTATGCAACGACTCACTATAAATCAGACAATTTGATTAATAGCTTACAATGAAATGTAAATTGTTTACAAAGACACAAAGACAACTTTTCAAACTTTCTTTGAACGTTTATTCAATTGTGTCGTTCCATAATAAATTAGAAACTTGTGGGAATCCCTGTGGTTAGGTTTCCCTCTCTTTTAACCTCCATACAGACAGACACTGTTTTGACTTGCCAATGTGTCTGACATTGTCTCCACTTGGAGCAGTCCTCATGGGGTCAATGTGAATTCAGTATCGTCATATTACACCAGGGAGAAAAGCCTTTTGAAACATGTTCAGGTACTAGGCATCTTAGTGATAGTATTCTTGTAAGAGGGTACATCAAAGCAGTGTGGTATACTGTTTTGAATACAATTTAATAAAATACTTATTCAATAGAAAGTTAATCTAACCACATACTGTACCTATCAGTGCTCATATGGCAAGATAATGATAGCGGTCCTGCTGTATGTCTCTACCCAGTAAGATCTTTGTGAGTCAAGTGTCAATTTATTTTGTGTGTTATCAGTCAAATAAAAATGTAATGTTCCATCATATGTACATTTTGTTGGACAATAAAGCTTGTTGAATGAAATTGATAAATACAACTAGGACAAGAGATTTAATTTCAAGAAGCTCTATTTTCTGAACATAATACAGTCCATGTCATTAGAAAGTATGCAAGATGACTGGTTTCCATACTGTAGATTACCATCCCAGACCAAATACAGTATACCGAGTATCATCAATGAAAGCTGTGTTGTCGATAGAGAAAATGAGACATAATTGCAGGTCTCAGCCACATGAAGTTAGTACATTGTTTGACAATGAGGGGAACAATTAGAAGTAGGGAGCCAGTGGAGACAGTCTCTGGAACATAGCCCACTTCAAACACTTGCCACAAAGTAATCACAGATGCACACTGGGTTATGGCGGACTCTGACAGACCAACAGACGGTAACAAAACATAATGACCAGTACCAGGACGTTACCAAAACTGAGTTGGATTTAGTTCATGAAGCAGCCATTATATTAAAAACTGTAACATCTTATGCTTCACGGAGTCGTGACTGAACGACGACAATATCAACATGCAGCTGGCTGGTTATACGATGTACCGGCAGGATAGAACAGCGGCGTCTGGTAAGACAAGGGGCGGCGGTCTATGTGTTTTTGTTAACAACAGCTGGTACACTATATCTAAGGAAGTCTCGAGCTATTGCTCGCCTGAGGTAGAGTATCTCATGATAAGCTGCAGACCACATTCCCTACCGAGAGAGTTTTCATCTATATTCTTTGTAGCTGTTTACATACCACCACAGTCAGAGGCTGGCACTAACATAGCATTGAATGAGCTGTATTCCCCCATAAGCAAACAAGAAAACCCTCACCCAGAGGCAGCACTCCTAGTAGCCGGGGACTTTAATTCAGGGAAACTTAAATCAGTTTTACCAAATTTCTATCAGCATGTTAAATGTGCAATCAGTGGGAAAGAACTCTGCATCACATATACTCCACACACAGAGATGCATACAAAGCTCTCCCTCGCCCTTCATTTGGGAAATCTGACCATAATTCCATCCTCCTGATGCCTGCTTACGAGCAAGAATTAAAAGCACCATTGACTAGATCAATTAAAAAGTGGTCAGATGAAGCAGATGCTAAGCTACAGGACTGTTTTGCAAGCACAGACTGGAATATGTTCCGGGATTCCTCCAATGGCATTGAGGAGTACACCATATCTGTCATTGGCTTCATCAATAAGTGCATCGATGACGTCGTCCCCACAGTGACCGTACGTACAAACCCCAACCAGAAGCCATGAATTACAGGCTATATCCGCACTGTGCTAAAGGCTAGAGCTGCCGCTTGCAAGGAGCGGGACTCTAACCCGGAGCTTATAAGAAATCCCGCTATCCCCTCCGACGAACCATCAAACAGGCAAAGCATCAATACAGGACTAAGATCCAGTCGTACTACACCGGCTCTGACGCTCATCGGATGTTGCAGGTCCTGCAAACCATTACAGACTACAAAGGGAAGCACAACCGAGAGCTGCCCAGTGACACGAGCCTACCGGACGAGCTAAACTACTTCTATGCTCGCTTCGATAACACTGAAACATGCATGAGAGCACCAGCTGCATGGGAGCATCACGCTCTCCGCAGCCGATTTGAGTAAGACCTTTAAACAGGTCAACATTCACAAGGCCGCAGGGCCAGGCGGATTACCAGGACGTGTACTGCGAGCATGCGCTGACCAACTAGCAAGTGTCTTCACTGACATTTTCAACCTCTCCCTGTCCGAGTATGTAATACCAACTGGTTTTAAGCACACCACCATAGTGTCTGTGCCCAAGAACACTAAGGTAACCTACCTAAATGACTACCGACCCATAGCACTCACGTCTGTAGCCATGAAGTGCTTTGAAAGGCTGGTCATGGCTCACATCAACACCATCATCCCAGAAACCCTAGACCAACTCCAATTTGAATACCGCCCAAACAGATCCACAGATGATGCAGTCTATTGCACTCCACACTGCCCTTTCTCACCTGGACAAAAGGAACACCTATGTGAGAATGCTATTCATTGACTACAACTCAGCGTTCAACAGCATAGTGCCCTCAAAGCTCATTAATAAGCTAAGGACCCTGATACTAAATACCTCCCTCTGCAACTAGATCCTGGAATTCCTGACGGGCCGCCCCCAGGTGGTAAGGGTAGGTAGCAACACTTCCGCCACGCTGATCCTCAACACAGGGCCCCTCAGGGGTGCATGCTCAGCCCCCTCCTGTACTCCCTGTTCACTCATGACTGCACGGCCAGGCACGACTCCAACACCATCATTGAATTTGTCGATGACATAACAGCATGATCACCGACAACAACGAGACAACCTATAGGGAGGAGGTCAGAGACCTGGCCGTGTGGTGCCAGGACAACAACCTCTCCCTCAACGTGATCCAGACAAAGGAGATGATTGTGGACCACAGGAAAAAGAGGACTGAGCACACCCCCATTCTCATCGACGGGGCTGCAGTGGAGCAGGTTGAGAGCTTCAAGTTCCTTGGTGTCCACATCACCAACAAACTAACATGGTTGAAGCACACCATGACAGTCGTGAAGAGGGCACGACAAAACCTATTCCCCCTCAGGAGACTGAAAAGATTAGGCATTGGTCCTCAGATTCTCAAAAGGTTTTACAGCTGCACCATCGAGAGCATCCTGACTGGTTGCATCACTGCCTGGTATGGCAACTGCTCGGCCTCCGACCGCAAGGCTCTACAGAGGGTAGTGCGAACGGCCCAGTACATCACGATGCCAAGCTTCCAGCCATCCAGGATCTCTATACCAGTTAGTATCAGAGGAAGGCCCTAAAAATGATCAAAGACTCCAGCCACCCTAGTCATCGACTGTTCTCTCTACTACCACACGGCAAGCGGTACAGGAGCGCCAAGTCTATGTCCAAAAGACTTCTAACCTGTTGGGGATGGGGGCGCTGTTTAGACTATTTATGCTAATTTGGCTAATTTTTTAAACGGCTTCCCACAAAATCCTTGATCGTACAATATGCATATTATTATTATTATTGGATAGAAAACAGTCTATAGTTTCTATAGGAGTTGAAATTTTGTCTCTAAGTGGAACAGAGCCCATTCTACAGCAATTTCCCTGACATGGAGTCAGATTTGAGAAATGTTGGCCACTCTTCTGAAGTCATTTAAAAGGGCACTGTCGTTGCTATGACTATACGGACACTTCTTACGTCTTCCCCTGGATGCCTTTACGTGATGACGATTCCAACGGGGTCGATTGCGCGTTCACAGGCCCTACAAATGAAAAAACCCTGAAGCTAGTCATTCTTTGGGAGCTGCGTCATGAGCCTAGAGGACACCGGCGCGCACCTGTTCCAAGCGTTAGTTTAGCCTGTTATATTTCTCCGGTCATCTTTTCACTCGTTATAGGAGTTAAAAACATCATAAGGTAGTTAATTTAAAGCGTTTTATAGCAATTTATATCCGTTTAGTGCGATTTTGGGACATTTATTTTTGCAACGATGTGAAAAGTTGGGCACGCTTTTCAGTTCATCCCGAACGCAGTTGACATTTCCACATGGCAAGAGGACAGCTTTCCACCAAAAGACGATTTCTCCCAAGAAAGGATCCTTTGCCCAAGATACTGATGGAAGAACAGCTCAAGGTAGGACATTTTTATTATGATAAATCGTGTTTCTGTCGAAACATTTTAGTGGCTTAGGACGCCATGTTTTTTGACGTAGCTTCGCTTGGCACAAACTGTATTGAAAAGTAAGGATAAATTAAAAAATGTAATAACGCAATTGTATTAAGAATTAAATTGTCTATCAATCCCTGTCCACCCTATATTTTTTAGTCACGTTTATGAGTATTTATGTATAAGAGTAGATCACTGTCTAAGTGGCGCAAGGACATTTTCTGACCAGCTGAGCTACATTTCACATTGTCTAACCATGATTTTGGTGGCTAAATATAAACATTTTCGATCAAACTCTATATGGATTGTGTAATATGATGTTACAGGAGTGTCATCTGAAGAATTCTGAGAAGGTTAGTGAAAAAATTAATATATTTTTGGCGATGTTGACGTTATCGCCCACTTTGGCTAGAATCAATGCTGGGCTGCTATGTGCTATGTGCTATGCTAATATAACGATTTATTGTGTTTTCGCTGTAAGACACTTAGAAAATCTGAAATATTGTCTGTATTCACAGGATCTGTGTCTTTCGATTCGTGTATGCTGTGTATTTTTACGAAATGTTTGATGATTAGTAGTTAGGTAAACACGTTGCTCATTGTAATTATTCTAGTCCATTTGTGATGGTGGGTGCAATTGTAAACTATGCCATCTACCTGAAATATGCACTTTTTTCTAACAAAACCTATCCCATACCATAAATATGTTATCAGACTGTCATCTAATGAGTTTTTTTGTTGGTTAGGGGCTATAAATATCTTAGTTTAGCCGAATTGGTGATGGCTACTGGTGTTGGTGGACAAATAAAAGATGGTGGATTATGCTAATGTGTTTTTAGGTAATAGATGTACATCTTTACATATTGTGTCTTCCCTGTAAAACATTTTAAAAATCGGAAATGTTGACTGGATTCACAAGATCTGTGTCTTTCATTAGCTGTATTGGACTTTAATGTGTGAAAGTTAAATATTTAAAAAAAATATTTTTTTTGAATTTCGCGGCACTGGTTTTTCAGTGGGGGGGGGGGGGGGTGTGCCGCTAGCGCCACGCTGATCCTAGACAGGCTAAACAGCTATTTTTTTAATATATTTTTTTTATTTATCCGTTATTTTACCAGGTAAGTTGACTGAGAACACGTTCTCATTTACAGCAATGACCTGGGGAATAGTTACAGGGGAGAGGAGGGGGATGAAGGAGCCAATTGTAAACTGGGGATTATTAGGTGACCGTGATGGTTTGAGGGCCAGATTGGGAATTTAGTCAGGACACCGGGGTTAACACCCCTACTCTTACGATAAGTGCCATGGGATCTTTAATGACCTCAGAGACATCCGTTTAACGTCCCATCTGAAAAACGCCCCCCCCCCCCCCCCCTCTCCACACCACTGCCACCCTCTGTTGTCATCTATGCATAGTCACTTTAATTAACTGTACCTACATGTACATACTACCTCAACTAACCGGTGCCCCAGCACATTGACTCTGTACCGGCACCCCCCTGTAAATATTGTTATTGTTTTCTTTTGCTCTTTAATTACTTGTTACTTTTATCTCTTATTCTTATCCATATTTTTTGAAACTGCACTGTCGGTTAGGGATGCGTAAGTAAGCATTTCACTGTAAGGTCTACACCTGTTGTATTCAGCGTTTCACTGTAAGGTCTACACCTGTTGTATTCAGCGTTTCACTGTAAGGTCTACACCTGTTGTATTCAGCGTTTCACTGTAAGGTCTACACCTGTTGTATTCGGCGCATGTGACTAATATCATTTGATTTAATTTGATGTCTGGGATTGTGGACTCGTAAACAATGTCTAAATCCCTCAATCTCAGATCTGGACCTTGGAGCCAGTTCCATTGCGTTTTTTTCATTGTTCCCATCTAATAAGGTACTGATTTAGACCTGGGACACCAGGTGGGTGCAATTCATTATCAGGTAGAACAGAAAACCTGCAGGCTACTGACCTCGTATGGTAAAATTTGAATACCCCTGGTCTAAATGATAAAGAGATAATAACATGACAGAGCCTGTGGATATGAAGGCTGTCTCTAACGAGAGGGAAATGATGGAAAGACAGAGGATGCCTCTTCACAGATGAATTATTTTGAGGAAGAAATGACCATAGAATTCTGTCCTGAAAATCCTTCTTCTCAGTTTTAACAAAGCAATGAAATATAATAGAAAATACACATTCCATTTCAAATCATCACATCTTCTCCGGAAAGGTCAGTTTGGTCTGAGTGAAGCTTACCGTATTTGCACTGCCACATTCTGGGACAAAGGGAGAACATTTCAGTTGGTTATTTCAAGCTGGGCTTATTCAGATGTAGCTGAGCTGAGTGTGGGTGTTGGTGAGGGGGCCTGAAAGTTTTCTGCCTGGCCAAATGATCTCCAATGCTTCTCCCTAGAGGGCAATAAGGAGAAACACTCACTACAAAATATGATTGTGTTGTGTCATTTTTTCCTGGCAGCTTTTCATTGGAAAAAAAATCATCTCTCAGCTCGACAATGATAGGCTTCTAGTTCTGAACCGTTCTGAGCAGCTGGTAGACTGTTGGTCATCATGACCTGGGGCCATGGGGAATGTGTTAAGCAGGGGAGAACCCCCAACAGAGGAAGAGAACCAGGATGACGAAGCTCCACTGAGTTTTCTTCTGGGTGGGGGGGAGCCAGTGTAAGGCTACCGTAGCGGCTGATGAGAAACGCCTGCTGTTGTTCAACGGGAAGGGAAGACTGGTCATGATGAATAATGTTTTGTGGTGTTTTCATCCATTTGCTGTATAAGAAAGTGTAGTTTTTCAGTTTTAGGATGCAATAAAAATTCTAATATGGAGTGAATGAGAGAAATGAGTTGTGCTTGTTTTGGTATGAAATTCTATTTATTTGGAACACATTCTGCATCTCCACATGAATGTGGTTCTGGTAGAATGTGATATACATACATTTTAGAGTAAGCAAACATTGAGTTAATTAGATAGACATGATTGGCAAATGAGGCTTAAAATGTTTTTAAGACTAAGAAAACACTTTAAATGTTGTCCATGATCATAAACCTAACCAACTGCGAATGAAATATGAACATCTGTAGAAAACAGTTCCATGTGTCCCTTGCTTGTTGTTCTAGAACCTTTTCACACTTAGTTTCTTCTTGTCCCCGAAGTAATGCGAGCCTGTTTCTATTTTATGGTGAGAGCATGGCTTGAGGACACGAACACCCTCGTCAACCCTTTAAGCTTTTACGCTGACATCGTCACCAAACGTACCAGTTGAATATAGGGTTTAGGTTAAGGAACATACTGTACATCAAGGTTAAGTTCCACCATTTGGTCTTTCACGTACTGTCAGAAAGTAGCCAGTTACTGTATGTGGAATTGGGCACAGACAATTATTGGGCACAGACAACAGCACAAATGGCAAGAAGGTAGAGACAACAGTACATCACACAATGCAGCCACAACTGTCAGTAAGAGTGGCCATGGTTGAGTCTTTGAATGAAGAGATTGAGATAAAACTGTCCAGTTTGAGTGTTTGTTGCAGCTCTTTCCAGTCGTTAGCTGCAGCGAACTGAAAAGACGAGACCCAGAGATGTGTGTGCTTTCGGGACCTTTAACAGAATGTGACTGGCAGAACGGGTGTTGTATGTGGAGGATGAGGGCTGCAGTAGATATATCAGATACGGGGGGAGGGAGGCCTAAGAGGGTTTTATAAATAAGCATCAACCAGTGGGTCCGGCGACGGGTATAATGAGATGACCAGTTTACAAAGGAGTATAGAGTGCAGTGATGTGTCCAATAAGGAGCATTAGTGGCAAATCTGATGGCCGTATGGAAAAGAATGGACTTAATGATCCCTGTTTTGTCACATATCATCTTCACTGATGTTTGTTCTGTTATGTTCTGCAGCTCCCTTGCTACAGCCTAACGTGATAACGTCTTGAGGGAAACATTTCTCAAAGAGCTGATGTGATCTTCCTCTCTCCCCTCACTCAGAAACCTTACATCCTTGCCTACTAGTAATGTGTATGGGCAACATATGAAGCACCACAGAAGTGATGGTCCTGTTTTGCATTTGAGGGTTATTCAGAACATTTCAGCACATTTGCTTTGATGTAAATCAGAGAACACAGAACATGTGAGACACCGTATGCTGTGCAGACGCTGAATACAGCGCCCATTTTCACACTGAGATCAAAGAGAACCAAACATAAACTAGTCATGCTATTTATTGCACAGAAACAATATCTTCATGACATCTAAAGTGGTCCATTGTTTTGTTTACAGAAAATGAACATTAGAGTTTGATTGAAGGATTGCTGTCAGTGAACAAATTGTTAAGATATTTATTGAACTAACCAATCACTGTAACAGTATACTATATATGGTGCAGTATATCATGTAGTGTTTGATTTGTCTCTGCTACGTGTGAGTGAGTCATGTGTTGTAATGCATTTTCTCCTGAGATGAATGTTGATGCAATGGATTCAGGCCTTAACCCTGTTACTTACAGTAACTTAAGAAGGCCAGGCCACATTTCAGCTGCAGGGTATTTAAACACAGGGGTCCAATTAAATCCATCCTGGTGACCAGGTTTCCAAAATAAATTACAAACAGTTGCGTTCTCCTGCATGTCTGTTTGAACTCTGCAAAATCATGTTAATTACACCAAAAATAAACCAACTGAATATCAATTCAAACTGCCAAATCTGGCATTGTAAGGGCGATTTTTGCCCTACGTCACTTTAGCTGACAAGTAGCTTGAATGTCTACACTCTAAACCCGAACAGTATTATTCAATAATTGTAATGTTCTATAAACATAATAAATGTGAAAACATTGTAGTAACATAACTGTTTTAGGTTTTAGGTTCCCATAACACGCACCTACCTCACTTTTGATTTTGAGAGACTTTTGTATTTTTTTATTCTGATTAAATGTATTGGAGAGTTTAGGTAATGATAGTTTGACAGGCACAAATATCTGTCAAGTTCGACCTTGATTACGTCTGAAGTCATATACAGTTGAAGTCGGAAGTTTACGTACACCTTTGCCAAATACATTTAAACTCAGTTTTTCACAATTCCTGACATTTAATCCAAGTAAATATTCCCTGTCTTAGGTTAGTTAGATCACCACTTTATTTGAAGAATGTGAAATGTCAGAATAATAGTAGACAGAATTATTTATTTCAGCTTTTATTTCTTTCATCACATTCCCAGTGGGTCGGAAGTTTACATACACTCATTTAGTATTGGGTAGGATTGCCTTTAAATTGTTTAACTTGGGTCAAATGTTTTGGGTAGCCGTCCACAAGCTTCCCACAATAAGTTGGGTGAATTTTGGCCCATTCCTCCTGACAGAACTGGTATAACTGAGTCAGGTTTGTAGGCCTCCTTGCTCGCACACGCTTTTTCAGTTCTGCCAACACATTTTCTATGGGATTGAGGTCAGGGCTTTGTGATGGCCACTCCAATATCTTGACTTTGTTGTTCTCAAGCCATTTTGCCACAACTTTGGAAGTATGCTTGGGGTCATTGTCCATTTGGAAGACCCATTTGCGACCAAGCTTTAACTTCCTGACTGATGTCTTGAGATGTTGCTTCAATATATCCACATAATTGTCCTCCCTCATGATGCCATCTATTTTGTGAAGTGCACCAGTCCCTCCTGCAGCAAAGCATCCCCACAACATGATGCTGCCACCCCCGTGCTTCACTGTTGGGATGGTGTTCTTCGGTTTGCAAGCCTCCCCATTTTTCCTCCTAAAATAACGATGGTCATTATGACCAAACAGTTCTATTTTTGTTTCCTCAGACCAGAGGACATTTCTCCAAAAAGTACGATCTTTGTCCCCATGTGCAGTTGCAAACCGTAGTCTGGCTTTTTTATGGCGGTTTTTGAGCAGTGGCTTCTTCCTTGCTGAGTGGCCTTTCAGGTTATGTCGATATAGGACTCGTTTTACTGTGGATATAGATACTTTTGTACCTGTTTCCTCCAGCATCTTCACAAGGTTCTTTGCTGTTGCTCTGGAATTTATTTGCACTTTTCGCACCAAAGTACGTTCATCTCTAGGAGACAGAACGCGTCTCCTTCCTGAGTGGTATGACGGCTGTGTGGTCCCATGGTGTTTATACTTGCGTATTATTGTTTGTACAGCTTAACGTGGTAACTTCAGGAGTTTGGAAATTACTTCCAAGTATGAACCAGACTTGTGTTCACAACTTTCTTGGTGTTCACGACTGTCTTGGTGTTCACGGCTGTCTTGGTGTTCACGACTGTCTTGGTGTTCACGACTGTCTTGGTGTTCACGACTGTCTTGGTGTTCACGACTGTCTTGGTGTTCACGACTGTCTTGGTGTTCACGACTGTCTTGGAGTTCACGACTGTCTTGGTGTTCACGGCTGTCTTGGTGTTCACGACTGTCTTGGTGTTCACGGCTGTCTTGGTGTTCACGGCTGTCTTGGTGTTCACGGCTGTCTTGGTGTTCACGGCTGTCTTGGTGTTCACGACTGTCTTGGTGTTCACGGCTGTCTTGGTGTTCACGGCTGTCTTGGTGTTCACGGCTGTCTTGGTGTTCACGGCTGTCTTGGTGTTCACGACTGTCTTGGTGTTCACGGCTGTCTTGGTGTTCACGGCTGTCTTGGTGTTCACGGCTGTCTTGGTGTTCACGGCTGTCTTGGTGTTCACGGCTGTCTTGGTGTTCACGGCTGTCTTGGTGTTCACGACTGTCTTGGTGTTCACGGCTGTCTTGGTGTTCACGGCTGTCTTGGTGTTCACGGCTGTCTTGGTGTGTTTGGACCATCATATTTTTGTCGGGGATGTTGACACAAAGGAACTTGAAACTCTCTCTACAGCCCCGTTGATGTTAATGGGGGCCTGTTCAGCCCTCCTTTCCCTGTAGTCCACAGTCAGCTCCTTTGTCTTGTTCACAATGAGAGAAGAGGTTGTAATC
Source organism: Salvelinus fontinalis (assembly GCF_029448725.1). Taxonomy (NCBI): domain Eukaryota; kingdom Metazoa; phylum Chordata; class Actinopteri; order Salmoniformes; family Salmonidae; genus Salvelinus; species Salvelinus fontinalis. The sequence goes on along the minus strand of NC_074679.1, from coordinate 16,637,872 downwards.
ATGGCACCCCAGTGCCAGGTCTCTGACCTCCTTCCTATAGGCTGTCTCATCGGTGATCAGGCCTACTACCACTGTTGTGTTGTCAGCAAACTTAATGATGGTGTTGGATTCGTGGTTGGCCACACAATTGTGGGTGGACAGGGAGTACAGGAGGGTACTAATCACGCACCCCTGAGGGGCCCCAGTGTTGAGGATCAGCGTGGGAGATGTGTTGTTGCTTACCCTTACCACCTGGGGGTGGCGAGTCAGGAAGTCCAGGATCCAGTTGTGAAGGGAAGTGTTTAGTCCCAGGGTGCTTAGCTTAGTGATGATTCTGAACATTCTCCATTGAGGTTGCTTTTTAGTCCAGGACTAGGCTTAATAAGTATTTAAATGGCACCTGAGAGTTTGCCCTTTAGTGACTATTCCATCCGTTCCATTGTACCATGTTCCTAATTAAACCAAGCTCAGCACATGTCCCAAGTGATTTAAGGCTAAGTATTCTAATCTTTCTCTGGTACCATGTTAGATTAGTAAGCCTGTGCCATAAAATTGACATTTATGTATCCGTTTAGGAACTACATGATGCCCACAAAAGGCATGACTGTTATGACTGTTCTTCGTGCTCTTCCTGTGTTGCTGCACGAGGAAGTCTCTAGATTTTTCAAAACATGCAAGGTAGGTTTCCCGTCATTCTGGTTATTTTCGTTATTTACACATTCGAGTTCATTCAGAAAATCATGCTCGTTTTAGAAGATGGGAAACTGAAGCAAAGGCTACAGGCTCTGAATAATGATCTGATGATACACGTGTTGACATTAACCAAATGTCTACCACAAGCTGATAACACTCTTTGTTTTTGTTGGAGTCTTATTTTTTTAGGTGACATTGTGTTGTATTCTGTAAGAAGTGTTATGCTGATCTGCTAGAACACAGTACACAATATTGTCAGAATATTTGTTTGAAGTCAGAACAGAAAATCTTACAGGCCACCTACCAGTGGCCTGTAAGTGCTTTACATGGGCTTTTCCCTGAACCATGCAGGTAGAATTTGCATAGAATTTGACATTTTGTATGAAAACATACACTGAGTCTTCACCTGTACACTTATTTCTGGTTTTATGGTTAATATGCTGTTTTATCATCTTTTGAGAAACTATCCCATGGTAATGCCAGTACAGCATGCGTTAGACTTAGAGCAGAACATTTACATTTTACATTTAAGTCATTTAGCAGACGCTCTTATCCAGAGCGACTTACAAATTGGAAAGTTCATACATATTCATCCTGGTCCCCCCGTGGGGAATGAACCCACAACCCTGGCGTTGCAAGCGCCATGCTCTACCAACTGAGCCACACGGGACCAGAACACACAACAGTTTATGTTCCAATACTTTAGATTCAATAACTGTTTAATAACACATCTCAGAACCAAATACTGAGCCAAGTACCTACACATCTACAAAGAGTTGAGCCTGAGAACAAAAGCCAGCAATGACTTTAATATACAAAATGTTAGGGGGAAGTGATACTGTCGCATCACTACAGTATTTCCACCCCATCAGGGTTTTTTTGGAGGGTATTTTTTAATCTTTGAGGGTATTGTGCCTGTTGAGCTGTCTCAATTGATATTGTAATTTCAGTTTACTTAAAATAATAAGCTGTTTTATAATCCCAAACTGACCTCAAAATTATTATTTGTTAACCTTGTTGATTTTTTAAAATTATTTAGTAAAGGAACCCCAAAAGACACTTCCTCTTACCCCGTAATCATCCTTACAGTAGCACCTCCACCAAGGTTGCAGTCAATTCTGGTAAAATCAGGAAGTAAACTGAAATTTCAGTTCTAATTTCATCTCATAGGAGGTAATGAGGAAAATTTGAATTGATATTGGCATTTAGTTTACTTCCTGAATTGAAAAGGAATTGACCCCAACCACAGTGTAAGCGCTACTGTAAAATACTTCTCTTTATAAGTGAACCTTTGCAGTATTTAGGCTAATAATTGTAGGTCATGGTGTTTCTTAAACCATTTATTATGTCCTTGCTCAAATGCATTGAGATTACTTTTTCTAAGCATGTTGTTTGTCACACACAGCACTTGAAATCGGTCTGCCACTTACTTTTTTCAAGCATGTTGTCCACTGTTTGTAACACGGCTCAGCACTGTCAAGTAGACTTTGGGGCTTACATATGGGGCAATGTCTCAGTGGAGCTCAGGGGCGGGTCAACTCCATTTTAAATTCTGTCAATTCAGAAAGTAAACTGAATATCAGGTTTCAGGTAAGACCCACGTGCAGACTGTGTAGAAGTAACAATGTGTATTGTAACAACAGGGGCAGGCAATGACAGGTCAAGGCAGGCAGGGATCGATAATCCAGAGTGGTGGGGCCAAGGTACAGGACGGCAGGCAGGCCCAGGGTCAGGTCAGGAGGGGGTGGAGACAAGCACAGGGATAGGTGAAACAGATCAGATGTCACGTTCCTGACCTATTTATGTTAGTTTTTGTGTGTTAGTTGGTCAGGACGTGAGGTTGGGTGGGCATTCTATGTTATCTGTTTCTATGTTGGTTTTGGTTTGCCTGGTATGGCTCTTGATTAGAGGCAGGTGGTTTGCGTTTGCCTCTAATTAAGAGTCATATTTAGGTAGGGCATTCTCACTGTTTGTTGGTGGGTGATTGTCTCCTGTGTCTGTATGTATGTTCGTACCACATAGGACTGTAGCGTTTGTTTGTTTCGTTTTGATGTCGTCTGTTTTCCTGTACGTAAGTTTATGTTTAATTATGTAAGTTTATGTTCAGGTTGCGTCAACGTCGTTTTCTTATTTTGTAGTTTGGAAAGTGTTTTGTTTCGTTTCGTGTGCCATCGTAATTTATAATAAAGATGGCTTATTTCCCTGAGCCTGCGTTTTGGTCTGAAGATCCTTCTCTCCTCACCTCTTCCGAGGATGAGGAGAGCGTCACCCGTTACATCAGAGCGTGACACGGAAATTCAAACATTTTCCTCAAAAGAGGCAAATCGACTGAATTGAAAATGATTGACCCACAGGAAATGTGTTATTGTTACTGCAACAATGAATCCATATTATTCCTGGATTAAAAGCATTAATTTGTACGTTATTTAATTTAATTTTAGTTCTATGCAATCAATTGCCGCAAAGTTTTGAGTAGATGTACCTTTTGAATTAAGAAAGTTTGTTTTCTCAATGTGTGTGTTAGTTGTCGCAACTTATAATAATTGATTACAGGTTAATAGCTAGGAAGTAAGCATAACACAAAAACATTAAGTTCTACAACATGAAGTTTGTGGTAAAACTACTTGAAAGGGGTGTGTTACATTTACTTTAACATAATGAGTTAAATCGATATATATACTGTATATTTTAAGTTACTGTAGATCAGAGTAATAAAGTTAATCATTCTAATTACTTTAAGTTACCTGTAAAAAAAATGATATATGAATTAACAGAAATGATTAAATACTGTATCAATCAATACTTTTAAGTAAAAAAAATAAAAAAAATGAAGCAATCAGTTGCAACAAATGTATTGATTTCTGCTAACTTATTCGGTTTTACAGTGTACTGTCTAGCCATAGCAAAGTTGATAGCAGTTTCCTTCATACATTTTGCAGTGGAGCTAAACAAAGTGGTGTAATCATCTCTCCACATATTGGTTTCAACATGAGTCATGAAGGAAACTCTGTGACACTCGATAGAAGTTGTAATTTGTCTTATGCCTCCTGGTTTCACTTTTGCCCTTGAAGAGTCTATTGAAGTGGCAGCACTCAAATCTCAATTCAGACTGAAACCGTGTGACCGTTACCGGGCTCGGACCACACTGGCAAACATGAGAACACTGCCCATGTAAACTGTGGCGACTAGGCATGCTGTCAGTATCTACATGAACAAAACAGTGGCAGTCCCTGTGAGGTTGGGTGGAAGAAATGGTTTAGATCCTATAAAAATGGCATTGAAAAGCTAACAACACATCACAATGTCTACAGCAATGCTTTAGTACATAATTGGGAGAGATGCTTGAAGGGAGTGTGTAATTGCCTTGCTGTTAAATATTACATCATTTTACAAGTGACTACAGGTATTGTTTCCTAAAGTATTGATATGAGGCACTTCATGACTGGCCACAGCTCCTTTTAACTGACATGAAATTCAAACCTTAGTTGATGATGAGCAAGGAAAGAGAGTTGTGCATGTGAATGGATGAATAGCAGTAATAGAGAGTTGGGGACTGCATATTATAAAGAGTTAGTTTGTATCCCCACTGCCTGATGGCGTAGATATGTTCTGGTGTGGTAGTTGATTGTTAATCTATACTGCAGACTCTCAGGCAGCACCAGCTACCAGCTGTGGAGAGAAACATTAACTCTTCGTCATTTTCATGAGTGGGGCATCAGGTTTCACTCTCCCTATACTCCCTCCAACCTTGCCTCCACCCTCTCTCCAACCCTCCCTAAAAATACATCCCTTTTCACTCTCCATTTCCCCAACCTTCCCATGCATTTAAGTGTAGTCAAATTTCAGTTTGTGTAGTTGGTAATGTTACTGTACCTCTACTGCCAGTTGTGGATAGAATGTTTGTGTTGTATGTCCCTTGACCAATCGGAATCAAGCATTTAACCAAACAGTGATGTATTTAACCTTCCAGTAGTACTGAGCACTGCATAGTTGACAACGGCTCATTAATGAAGGCAACTATTTTTCCCTCCTCAAAAGGGACATTTGTGTTTATTTTCCACTGGCCTGCAGAAGTAGGTCATGTTATAGTAGTGTTAACATATAGTTGAAGACTTTATGAGACCAGAGACTCCCAGAGGAGGTGATCTTCTCTTCTGCAAACCGGGTCATTCCCTGGCCCCTAGCTGGGAGGGGCTTTCTATTGTCCCTTGGGACGGCTCAGCTCCATGTCTGCTGCATCCATTCTAGAAGCTTGTTGCACTTACTACAAAGAGAACGAGAACGTGGTGTGTTTCTGATTTATATCTCAGCTGACAGACAGATTGTTACGGACTGGGTTTACTGTAGTCCTGACGGTTTGTTGGGAAATGTCTTTGTCATCAGGAGAAAACAGTTAGCCAGCAGACACGTCTTCCCTTCTATGCTCACAGGGTCTGCGATGTTCCATGGGTCTCACCTGCTTCCTCAGCACAGTTTATTTTGTGGTTTTATTGGCCCGTTCTAATCCTCCATCTAGAGCCCATGATATGAGCTTTAGCAAACACCTCCTACTGTACTGTTGTCACAGACTGTAGGAGCCAAAGGCATGAAAAAAATAAGGGATTAAGAGACGTGCCGTTGACTTTGTGGTACTCTTCCAGCTTTTCTTCTGCAAACATACCTCCTCAAAGTCACTGCACTCTGTACAGGCAATGCAAAGGAATGGGCTCTGTATTGTGAATTTACAACCCTGAAAGAGGCCCATGACATGATCAATATGTACGATAGTCCTGGTTTCATAGTGAAGTTTGATTGGGTTTTCAGAGCTCAGGTGATGCCAACAATTCTGTGCAGCACAGAAAATACAGTACAATGAACAAGGGTGCCCCTTGTGTTGCTGTACACAGGCCAAGATGAGTCAGAACTGGGCCATGGAGTGATGGTGGCAGCCGGGGAGTTACAACACAACTCCCAAACCCACGCTACACTCTTAGAAAGAAAAGTGCTATCTAGAACCTAGTAGGGTTTCACCCTCCCACACAACACTATTTCCCGGTTTTCACTTAGGCCCCACACAGCAAGCTAATTATCACTCTCTCCACAGATCGACTTAACAATGGGGGAAATACAGAATAATTGAATGCCTCCTACGTGGTTAAGACATGGGTCAGGACTAATCCTCATGACTTCCTCTGAAGGTAGCCCGCTCTCTCCTGGTGTGGTGTCGTTTAATCTCCAGACCTGCTCAGTGCGGTCAGCCCCACTCACAGCCCCATGCACTCTGAGAACGTGAACAAGGTGATGTCTTTTCCTGTTTCAAAACTAGCAAAAAAGTGTGATGGGTCCGCCCTCAAAAATAATTTGCATAAAACGTTATTTTTTTAAATTAAAAAATATATATATTTTCATTGCATCAGGAATATCGTCTGGGGTTGGAACTGGTCCAAGGAATCGAAAACCGGAAAATTAAGAAATTATTTTAAAAATTAAATTCAGGGGGTGGATCAGCTTTCATGTTGCGGATAGATTGTTGCTTCCATCAATGTAATTGTCTGCATCATTTTCAAGCCCCCATATATCTTTGGGGTAAATATATAAATCTATACACATACATACATACACATACCCAGAAATATATATTTATTTATATATATATACATACCTAAACATTCATACATATACACATACAGTGGGGCAAAAAATATTTTGTCAGCCACCAATTGTACAAGTTCTCCCACTTAAAAAGATGAGAGAGGCCTGTAATTTTCATCATAGGTACACTTCAACTATGACAGACAAAATGAGAAAAAAAAATCCAGAAAATCACATTGTAGAATTTGTAATGAATTTATTTGCAAATTATGGTGGAAAAGAATCTGCCCGATTCCAGCCTTGCTGAAGAACCCCCAGATCATCATTGATCCTCCACTAAATTGCACAGTGGATGCGAGACCTGGAGAAGCCTACAAGCCACAGTGTCTCGCACCCACTGTGGAATTTGGTGGAGGATTGGTGATGATCTGGGTGTCACGCCCTGACCATAGAGAGCTGTTTATTCTCTATGTTGGTTGGGGCGTGATAGTGACTAGGGTGGGTCATCTAGGTGATTAATGGTTTAGAGCTTCCCAATCAGAGACAGCTGTTTATCGTTGTCTCTGATTGGGGATCATATTTAGGTAGCCATTTTCCCCATTGTGTTTGTGGGATCTTGTCTACAGATTGTTGCCTGTGTGCACACCAGTAGCGTCATGTTTCGTTTGTGCTTGTGCTTTATTGTTTTGTTTTGTTTTGTTTGGTGAGTTTCAATTTATTATAATATGTGGAACTCTACGCACGCTGCGCCTTGGTCCAATGCTTATGACGAATGTGACACTGGGCGTGCTTCGGCAATGCTGGAATCCTTCTGCTCTGCAATCCCAACTCTGAGGATTGTTTTTTCCAGCAGGATCATTTGAATCCGAAGTCATTTTGTGTGTCAATTCATCAATGCCATGGAATAATACATCGCAAATCTCTTCCCAACTATTTTGCAATTTATATGGCAGAGCTGTCAATTTTTTGGTCCTAAAATAAAAATATATACCAATGTAATTTTATCACAATTTTCTTAACCATTTTTGGTCTTTAATGCAGGGCTGACAGACATGTTCCTTACTTTTTCCCCCTTCCACTTGCCTCTTGAATTTTTGTGGTAATGTTGCAATTAGTTGGTTGTAATTTTAGGTAGAGCAGACATTTCCACATCTGTGTTAGCTGCATGTGTGACATAACTCTGTCATGTTATGTATGATATAATTTACAAAGATGATATATATTTTTTTTTAATTTTATTGAAAAAGTTTTTAATCAATTAGTATATTTGAGTTTAGCCACAATATTTGTTGTATTATTTGTTCTGTCTTTTCAGGTGGATTAAACTGAAATTGCAACCAACTTTCTTAGGCTTGTTTAAAAAATAAGTATATTTTGGAGATGATTTGGTTTTCAAATAACCAAAAGTGAGCAGTTGTATTCTCAGGAAAGGGAAAAAGGCCATTGAACATGGGGTGAGATATTCTTAGTAATTTACTAGAGAACGATTTTGGATTTAAGTATAACTTTTGTATGACTGATGCCTTTAGTGAGAGGTCTAATGCTTTAATATTTAATAATTTCTGCCCTCTGAATTCATTTTCATTATATAAATAGGCCCTTTTAATTCTGTTTGGCTTGCCATTCCAAATAAAATGTTATATTTTTTGTTCATATCATTTTAAAAGCAGGTCACTAGGTGTAGGCAAAAGCAAATATTCAATTTTCAATGCTAGTTCATATTGGATTCATTAACTACACAAAGGTAAGATGTGTTTAATTGTTTATGCTTTTAATTATAGTGCTACTCTGTGCGCACACACAAGCTTGTTAGCCTCTACTTAATACCGATCCCGGATCCGGGTTTTAAAAAAGACAACATACGGTGATCGCCACAAATAGTCATATTAAACATTCCTGAAAATAAAAGTGTCTCACATGCTTCAAAAGCCTAGAATCTTGCTAATCCAACTGCATTGTCAGATTTTAAAAAAATGATTTACTGCGAAAATAGGATGCGATTATCTGAGCTCAGCGCTCCATAAAAAAATACTTTTCAACCAGCACTAGCGTAACATTATCACAGATTGCGTTGAAAGAAATTGTTTACCTGTGAAAATCTTTCTCTGTTTGCAATCCCAAGGCTCATTGATACACACTGAATGGTCTTTGTTCGGTTAAATCAATTTTTTATAGCCTAACACGAAACATTTTGTGAACGCTTATGTCGTTGAATTTCATGTCATTAAATCTTCGGCAAAACATCGGATGTAAATACACTTACTAAACCTGACGTTATCTAGTCATGTTTGGTTTGCTTGCAATCAACTGTTTGTTTGTAACACAACCAAACTTGATGGGTCATTTTGCGGGACGTATTGATCCGGGAAAAAAAGGAAGACAACAAGTAACGAGCCCTTTGCCCACCAATCATATGACCACTGTCTCTTTGATTGACTGTATTTTAACCCAATGACCACTCATCGTCTTGAAATCTAGCTGGGTAGATAGCCAATGAACAGAGGTAAATGGCACTATCAAATGGTCCTTTGTTTGGAGACTAACTCACATGGTAAACGTTTGCGCAATAGCAGTCTTTGCAATTCGCGTTTCAACCAGGAAGGACTGAAAGGGATTACGCACAGCGGTATTTCGGAAACGTGCATCTTCAGCTGTATTTTTATCCAACATCATGGCGAATAAGCCTGGGAAAGCTAAATCCAAGACTAGATATAGCAATGTAGAGACAATTTTAGAGGAAATTGATCGTGAAAGCAATACAGAAATGTTATCTGAGGAAGATTCTTTTAGTGAACATTCATTTGATTCTGAAACTGAGGCCTATTTCTTGAACGGAGAGGATATCGTTTTGGACTGGTAAGTTCTTGTCATGCTAATGCCGTTATTTGAAATTAATAATATAAAATGTTATTTGTGATTGTTTTTACGTTTTAGTTGCAATATGTGTTGTTTATGCTTTTAATTCTAGTGCTACTCTGCGCACACACACGCTTGTTAGCCAGCTAGCTAAATTTAGCTCTTATCCAACATTCAGCAAAGTCCCGGAAGTTCAAAGACATTCAAAGTTCCTTAATAGATGCTGCTCCTCCATAGGTATAATTATGTGGGCCTAATGCAGATTAGTGAAGGAGATGAGTGGATTACGGCTTTCAACACTGCCAGTGGACACTATGAGTACCTGGTCATGCCATTTGGACTCACCAACGCGCCCACTCCGCTGTCTTCCAGGCCCTGGTCAACGATGTGCGCCCGGACATGTCAAATCGTTTTGTTTTTGTCTACCTCGACGACATCCTGGTTTTCTCCCGTTCTACTCAGGAACACATTCTCCATGTTCGACAGGTTTTTCAAATAATGTTTTTGTAAAAGATGAAAAGTGCGAGTTCCACTGCTCTACTATCTTCTTTCTGGGACACATCAACGCTGAAAGGAATGCTCAGATGGATCCGGATTAGGTGAGAGCGGTGGTGGATTGGCCCCAGTCCACGTCCAGGGTGCAGCTCCAACAGTTTCTGGGGTTTGCTCATTTCTACCACCGTTTCATTTGGGGCTACAGCAACCTGGCGGCCCCCCCTCTCTGCACTCAAGGTACCGTTCACATGGTCTCCAGCAGCTGCCAAGTCTTTTGGGGATCTAAAGCAGTGATTCACTACTGCCCCCATCCTCATCCATCCGGACCCGACTCGTCAGTTTGTGGTTGAGGTTGATGCTTTCGACGTGGGAGTAGGGGCCGTCCTTTCCCAGCGACCCGTCCAGGACCAAAAGCTTCATCCCTGTGCCTTCATGTCCCATCATCTCAACCCTGCGGAGAGGAACTATGATGTTGGGAATCGGGAACTCCTATTGGTTATGATGGCTCTGGAGGAGTGGAGGCACTGGCTGGAAGGGGCCGAACATCCATTTTTGGTATGGACGGACCATAAGAATGTTGAATACCTCCGCACTGCCAAGTGCCTCAACCCAAGGCAAGCTCGTTTGGCCCTGTTATTTACCAGATTACATTTCACCATCTCCTACCGCCCAGGGTCCAAAGACGGGAAGCTGGACACTCTCTCACATTTGTACAGTTCCACTCCCTCTGAATCTGAGACCATCCTCCCTGCCTCATGTTTGGCGGCTTTGGTTGTTTGGGGTATTGAGGCTCTGGTTCGCAAGGCACAACATTACCAGCCGGACCCTGGTGGGGTGCCCGGCTAACCGGATGTTTGTTCCTGATCCAGCCCAGCCTCAGGTCCTGGAATGGGCTCACTCCTCCAGGCTTACCTGTCATCCTATCCTGGAGCTCGTCGTGGGGCTCGTCGTCACTGGGCTTCCCCCGTCAGATGGTAACACCACCATTCTGACAGTGGTGGATAGGTTTTCCAAAGCTGCCCATTTCATCCCTCGTCCCAAGTTACCTTCAGCCAAGGAGATGGCCCAGCTCATGGTGCAGCACGTCTTCCGAATCCATGGACTCCCGGTTGACATGCTCTTGGACAAGTTCTCGTCCCGATTCTGGAAGACGTTCTGCATCCTTATCGGGTCATCGGCCAGTTTGTCCTCCGGGTTTCATCCCCAATCCAACAGCCAGTCGGAGCGAGCCAATCAAGACATGACACACTTTGGTGTCTCGTTGCTAGTAACCCCACCACCTGAAGTAGGCAACTGGTCTGGGTGGAATATGCTAGGAACACTCTTCCCTGCTCGGCTACTGGACTCTCCCCCTTCGAATGCTCCATGGGGTATCAGCTTCCGCTTTTCCCAGAGCAAAAAGTTGAGGTCAACATACCCTCAGCCCAGATGTTCGTCCACCGCTGTCGGTGTACCTGGAAAAGAGCTCGACGGCTCTTCTCAAGACCACCTCCAGGTATAGTCGACAATCGGACCACCACCAGACTCTGGCTCCCCGCTATCGGGTCGGGCAGAGGGTATGGTTGTCCACACAGGACCTGCCCCTCCGGGTGGAATCACGTAAACTTTCCCCCTGTTTCATTGGTCCTTTCCCCATTTCTTAGTCCCACTGAGTCCTTAGTCCCACTGCTGTTCACCTGCTGTTACCCCGCACCCTCAATGTTCACCCTACTTTTTATGTCCAAGATTAAGCCCTTGTCTCACAGTCCTTTGTCTTCTGTCTCTAGGCCCATCCCTCCCCCTGTGTAATCGACAGGGGCCACCGTACAAGGTGAGATGCCTCCTGAGGGTTCGACCATGGGGCAGGGGTTTCCAGTACCTGGTTGACTGGGAGGGTTTTGGCCCAGAGGAGAGGTGCTGGGTTCCCGCTAAAGACATCCTGGTCCCGGCCCTCATCACGACTTTCATCGCCGGCCCCCCGGTCAGCCAGGTATGCGCCCAGGTAGGATGCCAGGTGGTGCCCCTAGAGGGGGGTGGGGGGGCACTGTCACACCCTGATCTGTTTCACCTGTCTTTGTGATTGTCTCCACCCACTTCCAGGTGTCAACTGTTTTCCCCATTAGTCCCTGGATATTTATTCCGGTTTTCCCTGTTTGTCTGTTGCCAGTTCATCTTGTCTTGTCAAGTCAACCAGCGTGTTTTTCCGTGCTCCTGCTTTTTCTTATCTCTCTTTTGCTAGTCCTCCTGGTTTTGACCCTTGCCTGCCTTGATTCTGAACCTGCCTGCCTGACCATACTGCCTGCCCTGACTTCGAGCCTGCCTGCCACTCTGTACCTCCTGGACTCGGAACTTATTTACAATATTTTGCCTGTCCACGACTATTCTATTGCCTGCCCCTAGGATTATAATAAATATCAGAGACTCTGCCTAATGTGTCTGCATCTGGGTCTCGCCCTGTGCCCTTATATTAATGACTTTCCTATAAAGATGAAATAGCTTACCCGCTCCAATGCAAGCTGCTCTATCCGCACTGATTGGTAAAGTTATTTAATGTTTAATGTCAGGGGTTTAAAAAGGAACAGAAAGGAAAGATATCAACCTGTACTTTTTTTGTCAACGGTTCATAAATGTATTTTGCTGGTAGGAACAGTGGAACGGAATGTCGAAGCTATAATGGTTCTGTTTAGTACGAAACGATTGGAAAATTATTTTGGTTCCAGCCCCTGGATATCATACAAAGTACGTTTTGGCTTTGCAGCCTTCTTCAGAGTGTTGACTAGAAACTCATAAATACAGAACAGTCTCTCCCTACTCTCCTCATTCCCTTCTCTTTTTACAAGAGTGAAAAAGAGACTCAAGTAGCTGTCTTTGGTGGAAAGTGTTCAAAGACTTTCCTCTTCACTAAATTTGCCATTTCTTTGTGCTTTAATAAAGCAAAATGGGGCTTATTTTATTGTGGTGTTGTTGATGACTGTACTTTGGCAGATACTGTAATCAGCAGGACCCAGCTAGATGCATTGTTCTTGGGCCATTGCATGAGCCAATGCATGCACCAATGGTGACATAAAGCTATAATATACTGTGCTTTATGTTTTGAACAGGACAGTTTCAACAGGTGATTTGTTGGTACAATAGTGATTATTTTACTTGGCTGTCAAGTTCAGAGCACAACACCTATTGTGTTCTTTCTGTCTGACCCACATTCCCTAGACCTAGTCCTTTTCTCATGCAGGTTTACACACAGGCACAGTTAAGACTGCCTGTAAACCATGTTTCTCATATAAAACATGTTAGTTCAGAAGTCAGAGCTTTTTTAGTTCTTAGGTGTCTGAGTAACACAGTGTTCTAGAATATTGCACAATTGGAATATTATAATTGTAGGGGGACTGTTATAATTTACTAAAAAATATATCAATCATACAATCAAGTTAGATGATTCATAGCCAACAGTTTTTGTAAAGGCAAGAAGTCAATACACAACAGATGTGTTAGTACAAAACAGTAATTATTTTAGACTAGAAGTGAGTATAGACTCACACTATAACCTTTCAGAGGGAGCTAGTTCTGTACTGGAGGTTGGATGTAATCAGAGGTACAGAATTAGGTGTACAGCACTATTCAGGAAGTCATGACCTTCCAGAGGGATGCTTTGACTATTATTAGTATGGTGCTGCTTGCTTTGGCCATTATCAGGGACAGAGATATAGAGAGACCCCCAGTTTGTGTGAGAGGTCCTCCAGTGAGTCAGCAGGCAAGGCGACCTTCCATCAGAGCATGGGATCCTCTGGCCGGACACCATGCTTTTTAGGCCACAAGGCTAAGTTACTATGGGACTCACACCGCTCTCCTAGGCTCTGCCTGGTTGGCTGACTGGATGTAAAAGGAGATGTTCTGTGCTGCCTCCCAGCGTTGGGCCTACTTTAAAGATCCAGTCAGACAGAGAGAACACTCAGTGTGATCTGATCACACACCACGACTCCCCTCGCAGTCCAGCCCAGGTCTGGTGACTATCACCACTGACTGTCCCCAAAGCGAGCAGGGCCAATAAAAGTCTAAGCTGCACTCCAGAGCTTATATAGACCAGACTGTCCAGAGCAATGAGAAAGTGAGGTAACCATAGGAAACGGGGAGAAGACAAAATAAAAAGAGTAAAAGGTATGCAGCACGTGCAGGATGATATGTTGATGAGAGTATCAGATCCAGAGTATCAATATATGTGTTAATTCACTAGTCAAGAGCTTGAGACTATAAAGACTTAACTGGTATTGGCACAGGATGGAGAGAATGTTGGAACATAACGAATGAAATTACAGTTATCAAAAATGTACGCTTAATCCAGTATAAATTAACGTATAGATTTGCAGACATACAGTAAGAGACAAAATTCACAAATTCTGCAGCACAATGGCAGAGTCATGTCTTAAGTTTAAAAATGCATGCCTTCTGGAAATGCTATAGAGTCAAAAAGTTATGAATGGAGTTAGAAAGTTGGCTGTCAGAAGTATTACAATGTAAATGTACTTTTAATCTGTTTGTCTGCATATTTCAAGACATGGCATAGGAGGGTGCAATGAGATACTGGATGGGTTAGATTCTTTTCCCGTCAATCATCTTGAAAAAACGTATACTTAAACTGGAAATCAACCAATCCTCCATCATCAACACAACAGAAAGGCCAAATGCTTTATTATCTAAATGTTGAAAGTGTGTGGGCGAGTGAGAGAAACAAAATGGTGCAGTTTGTGTCCATGTGGCGGAGAGTGATGTGGGCGCTAGAGATGGGGGTATGAGCAGTGGACGGGTGAGGTTGTGGATATTTGTGAGCGTCTGTATGTTGTCATTTGTATATGTCTGTTTTGTATTGTTAAAATAATATATTTACACTACCACTCAAAAATTTGGACACCTAATCATTCAAGATTTGTTTTCTATTTTCTACATTGTAGAATAATAGTGAATACATCAAAACTATGAAATAACACATATGGAATCATGTAGTAACCAAAAGAGTGTTAGAAAAATCCAAATAGATTTTATATTTGAGAATCTTCAAAGTAGCCACCCTTTGCCTTGATGACAGCTATGCACACTCTTGGCATTCTCTCAAACAGCTTCACCTGGAATGCTTTTACAAACAGTCTTGAAGGAGTTTCCACATATGCTGAGCATATGAGCATCCAACTCATCCCAAACCATCTCAATTGAGTTGAGGCCGGGTGATTGTGGAGGCCAGGTCATCTGATGCAGAACTCCATCACTCTCTTTCTTGGTCAAATAGCCCTTACACAGCCTGGAGGTGTGTTTTGGGTTATTGTCCTGTTGAAAAACAAATGATAGTCCCGCTAAGCGCAAATCTGATGGAATGGCGTATCACTACAGAATGCTGTGCTACCCATGCTGGTTAAGTGTGCCTTGACTTCAAAGTAAATTACTGACAGTATAACCAGCAAAGCACCCCCACACCATCACACCTCCTCCTCCATGCTTCACCGTGGGAACCACACATGCAGAGATCATCCGTTCACCTACTCTGCGTCTCACAAAAGGTATATCTCACTGGTCACCCCCAAAGCCAATTCTTCCTTTGGCCGCCTCTCCTTCCAGTTCTCTGCTGCCAATGACTGGAACGAACTTCAAAAATCTCTGAAGCTGGAGACTCTTACCTCCCTCACTAGCTTACCAGCTGTCAGAGCAGCTCACAGATCACTGCACCTGTACATAGCTCATCTGTAAATAGCCCATCCAATCTATCCTATCCCCGTACTGTATTTATTTATTTATCTATCTTTCTCCTTTGCACCCCAGTATCTCCACTTGCACATTCATCCTCTGCACATCCTACCATTCCAGTGTTTAATTGCTATATTGTAATTACTTTTCCACCATGGCCTATTTATTGCCTTACCTCTCTTATCCTACCTCATTTGCACATGCTGCATATAGATTTTCCTACTGTATTATTGATTGTATGTTTGTTTATTCCATGTGTAACTCTGTGTTGTTGTATGTGTCGCACTGCTTTGCTTTATCTTGGCCAGGTCGCAGTTCAAACGAGAACTTGTTCTCAACTAGCCTACCTGGTTAAATAAAGATGAAATAAAAACACTTCCAACACCTCGGTTGGAACCAAAAATGTCAAATTTGGACTCATCAGACCAATTTCCACCGGTCTAATGTCCATTGCTGGTGTTTCTTGGCCCAAGCAAGTTTCTTATTATTATTGGTGTCCTTTAGTAAGAGAGTAATTAGTAAAAAATTAATTTTAAAAAGTACACTTTACTCATAAGAGGGCAAAAGGGAAGGTGCTCAAGCACTCCTAGACCCCGATATACAGTTGAAGCCGGAAGTTTACATACACTTAGGTTGGAGTCATTAAAACTCATTTTTCAACTGCTCCACAAATTTCTTAACAAACTATAGTTTTGGCAAGTCCGTTAGTAATTTTTCCAACAATTGTTTACAGATTATTTAACTTACAATTCACCGTATCACAATTCCAGTGGGTCAGAAATGTACATACACTAAGCTGACTGTGCCTTGAAACAGCTTGGAAAATTCCAGAAAATGATGTCATGGCTTTAGAAGCTTCTGATAGGCCAATTGACATAATTTAAGTCAATTGGAGGTGTACCTGTGGATGTATTTCAAGGCCTACCTTCAAACTCAGTACCTCTTCTCTTGACATCATGGGAAAATCAAAACAAATCAGCCAAGACCTTGTAGACCTCCACAAGTCTGGTTCATCCTTGGGAGCAATTTACAAATGCCTGAAGGTACCATGTTTATCTGTACAAACAATAGTACGCAAGTATAAACACCATGGGACCACGCAGCCGTCATAACGCTCAGGAAGGAGACACTTTCTGTCTCCTAGAGATGGACGTACTTTGGTGCGAAAAGTGCAAATCAATCCCAGAACAACAACAAAGGACCTTGTGGAGATGCTGGAGGAAACAGGTACAAAAGTATCTATATTCACAGTAAAACGAGTCCTATATCGACATAACCTGAAAGGCCGCTCAGCAAGGAAGAAGCCACTGCTCAAAACCGCCATAAAAAAAGCCACACTACGGTTTGCAACTGCATATGGTGACAAAGATCGTACTTTTTGGAGAAATGTCCTCTGGTCTGATGAAACAAAAATAGAACTGTTTGGCTTAATGACCATCATTATGTTTGGAGGATAACGGGCAAGCCGAAGAACACTATCCCAACCGTGAAGCACGTGGGTGGCAGCATCATGTTGTGGGGGTGCTTTGCTGCAGGAGGGACTGGTGCACTTCACAAAATAGATGGCATCATGAGGAAGAATTATGTGGAAATATTGAAGCAACATCTCAAGATATCGGTCAGGAAGTTAAAGCTTGGTCGCAAATGGGTCTTCCAAATGGACAATGACCCCAAGCATACTTCCAAAGTTGTGGCAAAATGGCTTAAGGACAACAAAGTCAAGGTATTGGAGTGGCCATCACAAAGCCCTGACCTCAATCCTGTAGAAAATGTGTGGGCCGAACTGAAAAAGTGTGTGCAAGCAAGGAGGCCTACAAACCTGACTCAGTTACACCAGCTCTGTCAGGAGGAATGAGCCAAAATTCACCCAACTTATTGTGGGAAGCTTGTGGAAGGTTACTCGAAACGTTTGACCCAAGTTAAACAATTTAAAGGCAATGCTACCAAATACTAATTGTGTGTATGTAAACTTCTGACCCACTGGGAATGTGATGAAAGAAATAAAAACTGAAATAAATCATTTTCTCTACTATTATTCTGACATTTCACTTTCATAAAATAAAGTGGTGATCCTAACTAACCTGAGACAGGGAATTTTTACTCTGATTTAATGTCAGGAATTGTGAAAAACGGAGTTTAAACGTATTTGGCAAAGGTGTATGTAAACTTCCAACTTCAACTGTGTGCCTGTATGAGAACTATTTAAGACACAGCCACTGGACCTGCTGTGGATGGCAAGGTGCCTTCTGGAAGAATACAAATTCCAGTAAAATCAAATCAAATCAAATGTATTTATATAGCCCTTCTTAAATCAGCTGATATATCAAAGTGCTGTACATAACCCCAGCCTAAAACCCCAAACAGCAAGCAATGCAGGTGTAGAAGCACGGTGGCTAGGAAAAACTTCCTAGAAAGTCCAAAACCTAGGAAGAAACCTAGAGGAACCAGGCTATGAGGGGTGGCCAGTCCTCTTCTGGCTGTTCCAGGTGGAGATTATAACAGAACATGGCCAAGAAGTTCAAATGTTCATAAATAACCAGCATGGTCAAATAATAGTAATCACAGTGAACAGGTCAGGGTTCCATAGCCGCAGGCAGAACAGTTGAAACTGGAGCAGCAGCACGGCCAGGTGGACTGGGGACAACAAGGAGTCATCATGCCAGGTAGTCCTGAGGCATGGTCCTAGAGCTCAGGTCCTCCGAGAGAGCAAGAAAGAAAGAGAGAATTAGAGAGAGCATACTTAAATTCACACAGGACACCGGATAAGAAAGGAGAAATACTCCAGATATAACAGACTGACCCTAGCCCCCAACACATAAACTACTGCAGCATAAATACTGGAGGCTGAGACAGGAGGGACCCCTGCCTGTGTGTTACTTGGGCTAAGGGATGAATAAGGTGGAAAGAGCAGACTCCCCAGATATTGGGAACTGGTGCTGTACCTAAGAATGTGGAAAGCAAATGCTAGATAAGTTATTTTGGGCAACTTTGTTGAAAAAAGGAAACGTTTAATACTTTGTGTGCAGAAACATTCACCTCTGGGCTTCCTTTAGCTATCCTCTTATGCACATGACACTTGAGTTAGGAGGTAAATGATGGCAATTGAGTTAAGGTATTAACTTTCTAGAAGAAGATTCCCTTTTGAGACAGATTTTCTGCGACAGAAGGCCTGCGTTTAGTTATGAGGTGGCCATGAAACATCTGACTTGGCAAAATAGAAGATTTTTGCACCTTTAAGTTGTTATAGATTTCTTTATTCATGGTTTGAACCAGCGCCGTGTCAGCTGTGAAATATGTACAGAAAACGGAATCCTTGTCTCTGTAGTCAAGCACTGTCTAGTTCAATTAGACATGTTCAAGCCATTGCTGCCGCTTTTTTCCTATGTTGTAGCATCATTTGCTCACATTTTCCATCTACTTCGAAAGTCTCAGTTTTAATGTTCTGCAGCAGAAATTCAGGCACCTTTCCTTTCTTTGCTGTAATACTTCTTAAATAGGTTGAAGTGGGGGAAGCCAAAATCCCCTGTGCAGTTTGAAAGCCCCATCAAAACTGTTTATTTCATTCTGGTTTTGTGTGTTCAGTTTTGAGTTGGACATGGATGTAGTTTAGTTCAAGTTTAAAGTTCGTTGTTGCATGTTCTCATTAAAACAGAAACCACAGTGGATGACACAGTATTTCTAGTCGATAGATTACAGAATTAAATTAATTGTGAGTTATTTGTATTCTTACTGTAAAGGCTGACTTTTATAAGTCCTGTCCCGCTTACTGCCCTCTATTAGACACCTTATTTAGATTTTATAGCTTCTTTGTAATTACCCCATATCGCAGTGTGCATCATAAAAAAGCATGAATCATTGTAACTATTCAGATGCAGCTTGCTCATGTCCTTTTCCACAATCATTCCAGTAAAGCCATTTTGGGAATCCAGAAATGGCCGAGTGAGTGATTTTCCTTGATCTCCCCCTTTTTACCCGTGGGAAAACCAAACACTACTCTCATTCCCACCACAATAAAATTGAAGGAAGCTAATCCATAGATTGGAGGAGAGAAGGTCATAATACATGATATATCTGAGTATTAAATCTGAATTGGACTGTTTTAGGATTTTGGCTCTCTCCCTCTGAATATGTATTTTGTGAGTGGGTTGGGGATGGGGGAAAGTTACTAGACTTCATTATACAGTACTTTATACTACACATGCAAATGTTGATATGTGATGCTCTGGATTTAGTTTGATGGATTCACAATAGCTACACTATCATGCTGCTGTTTCTTAGATGGTGTAGGGTGTCAATGGGATCTTAGAAATGGGAAGTGGGTTTATCTGAGAGTGATGAGCACGCTATCACAGTCAATTATTCATTTCCTGAGCTACTCGTTTTACCAAATCCACCTGGAAAGCAGGATGTAGGGTTGGAAAAGCATCCATTACTGTCAAACCACAGCATGAGGAAAGTGAATTAGGAAATGAAAGAAAATTGGTTTGAGTCAAACTGTTGAGGAAACACCTGTGTTTGTACGTCATTTGATGAGAAATCCTTCACTTATCCATGGATGTAAAAACATCAGATTTCAGTGTTGAAGGAAACAACTACATTATTTATGATAGGCTACTATTCATTCACAGAAACATTTCATTTCTTGATGTTTGTATGGGCTTAGTCCAGGCAACTGCCGTGCATCTGGAGGTGAAACATATTGTGTGTGTCTGTCTGTGCAGCCTGGCCTCATAGATTAGACTTAACATAGTAGTCCATTTTGGAACCTTACCTATAGGATTTTATCCAATAGGTTAGAATACTATAGGACCTATTCTATGGGATTTTAAACTATAGGAGAGAATCCTACTGACTGGTTCCAAAATCTGATAGTTTTGTTGGAATCCTATTGGATCCTATAGGATAAAACCGTGTAAGATTCCAATAGGACTGGTTCCAAAATCTTATTTTTGTATTGGATTTTTGTATTGGAATCTTATAGGATCCTATAAAATACAATCATACAGGATATAATTCCATAGGAGTCCAATAGGACTGGATTCAAAATCAGATTTTTCTTCTGGTCATACAGCAAATGAGCTTGCAGCTTTGAACCACTCCCAAATGTGGTGGTGTGTTGAAGAGTTTGAGAAGCTCAGCCAAAGATATGGAGATTGTGCTCCGTTTAAGGCCTTCTCACACTGTACTTCGGATTCAGCCTTTTATAATTATTACTGTGCGATGTGACCAAATTAAAATCTTGATATCAACCTGGCCAGATTCTATGATTTGCTTCAGTTCTGTCATCATATTCTGTGATTGGCTTGTGGTTTTTGAGAGTGATTAATTCCCACTTGTCAAAACAACAGGGTTTTTGGTGCATATGCAGTTTATAAGGTGCTTGTAAAAAAAGGAAAAAAGTAATATGATTACTATTGTGGCACATGTATGTGTAGGTTGTACATTTTATGTTTAGGTTTTCTATAGATCACAAACTGTTTATTGATTATTGATTCGGACACTATTTATCAAAAGTTATTGTCAACGGAAAGCAGAGACATTATTTTCAACTTATGTTTTAGGAATATATATAGTACTTTCATATGATGCTAAATGCATCGTACAGGGATGATTTTTTTGGAAAACTTCATTTATGATAACCCTAACATTTTGGACTAATGGACAAATGAAACAGATACCAAAAGATAGTTTTGGGACATTTTGCCCTCAGAACCACCTCAATTCGTTGGGGCATGGACTCTACAAGGTGTCAAATCATTCCACAGGGATGCTGGCCCATGTTGACTCCAATGCTTCTCACAGTTGTGTCAAGTTGGCTGGATGTCCTTTGGGTGATGGACCATTCTTGATACACGGAAAACTGTTGAGCATGAAAAACCCAGCAGCATTGCAGTTCTTAACACACTCAAACCGGTGCACCTGGCACCTGTTACCATACCCCGTTTCAAAAGCACTTAAATATTTTGTCTTGCCCATTCACCCTCTGAATGGCCACATACATAATCCATGTCTCAATTGTCTCAAGGCTCAACAATCCTTCTTTAACCTGTCTCCTCCCTTTCATCTACACTGATTGAAGTGGATTTAACAAGTGACATCGTTAAGGGATCATAGCTTTCAGCTAGATTCACCTGGTCAGTCCGTGTCATGGAAAGAGCAGGTGTTCCTAATGTTTTGTACACTGTGTATGTTATTCAACATCTCTTCAAATACACAGATACATTGGCAGACATATTAGCTTCATAACCGGGACTTGTCGTATCTGTCTGGCCAACTATCCAGATGGTACAAGCCGGCCGGACGTATAGAACAAGTCGGCCGGACGGATATGACAAGTTGGCCGGACGGATAGGACAAGTCGGCCGGATGCATATGACAACCACTATAGAGTTCTAAAAAAGTTTAATACAAAAATCGAACAGCTTTCCTTGCTAGTAAAATAATTGTCAGGGCACCAACAATGTACTGTATTAATTATATTCAAAATGTGAAAATGGTCAGAGGTTGACCCTAACCCCTCTAGATGTGTTTTGAGAACATTTGAAAACGTGATAATTTGTGCTGGAGTTTCTTTCCTTTGAATTAGATTCAACCATTTGCTACTGTGCCTGCTGTACATGTAAACCTATAGTATATAAGCCATCACTCAGGTGTACTGCATACCCACAGAAACAACATAAAGTATCTACCAGTAGCATTTCTCTTACCTCGCTAACGGGTCAGTGAAACACACCCAGTTGTCACCGAATCACCCCTGTGGCTTCTGTTCTGTGACATGTTGCATCATTGCGTCAACTCTCAGCGGAGGGCTTGAGATCAACCATTTTTAAACAGAATGGAATGGCATTTGTGTGGCTGTGTGCAGTTTTTCGAATCTCGCATGCTATTATACATTTCAATGGTTAAGGAGATTTGTCAAGTACTTTTAAAAGAGAGCTTTAGCTCAACAAATAGATGATTAATAATGCAATTAGAGGTCTTGGAACATGGACATGATGCCAGCACAGAGAGCCTGCAAACTTTCCAATGGCCAATTGAAACCAGTTCCTGTTTCATTCAATGGTTCCCAACGTTGAGGCTTTTCTTTGGTGGAAAACTGAAGCACAAACCTCTTTACCCATTTCCGAACAGCATAAACTATGGGAGTATGAAACCCAATGTCAAAACCCCATGGTCCGAACTGTGTTATTTGTTTCAAAACCACTCTCTGCTCCTCTCTTTTTCTCTTCCCAAAACTTCCCAAAGGTTACAGACAACAGACCATACATTTCTCTAAGCCCAAAGCGTTTCCATGGCGTTCCATGCAATGGAGGGTTTACCAGAATCTTTCTAATTGTGTTAAGGCTGTGTCTTTGAAACATGGGATGGGAGTCATTCTGTTGCCTGACATGGTCTGGCTCTCCACACTCAGTCTGTCAGGAGACAAAGAGGATGAGGAGGATCTCCTCCAGATTGGATAGTAATCAATGTATAGAGATGGATTTAAGATTACACACAGCTTTGGAGCTCATGATGGCTCTCCTTGTATGTTTTGGTTCCTTTATTGAACAGGAAGCACCTGCAAGAACAGCTTTACACACACCGCCCTATTTAGCTTGCCCTTATCAATACATATTTCAAATCAAATCAAATTGTATTAGTCACATGCGCCGAATACAACAGGTGTAGACCTTACAGTGAAATGCTTACTTATGAGCCCCTAACCGACAGTGCAGTTTTAAAAAAATACGGATAATAAGAGATAAAAGTAACAAGTAAATAAAGAGGAGCAGTAAAAAATAACAATATATACAGGGGGGTGCCGGTACAGAGTCAATGTGCGGGGGCACTGGTTAGTTGAGGTAGTATGTACATGTAGGTGCAGTTAATTAAAGTGACTATGCATAGATGACAACAGAGAGTGGAAGTTGTGTGGAGAGGGGAGGGGTGGGGTGTGTGAATAGTCTGGGTAGCTATTTGCCTAGATGTTCAGGAGTCTTATGGCTTGGAGGTAGAAGCTGTTTAGAAGCCTCTTGGATCTAGACTTGGTGCTCCGGTACAGCTTGCCGTGTGGTAGCAGCGAGAACAGTCTATGACTAGGGTGGCTGGAGTCTTTGAGAATTTTTGGGGCTTCCTCTGACACCGCCTGGTATAGAGGTCCTGGATGGCAGGAAGCTTGGCCACAATGATGTACTGGGCCGTTCACACTACCCCCTGTGGTGCCTTGCAGCCGGAGGCCGAGCAGTTGCCATACCAGGCAGTGATGCAACCAGTCAGGATGCTCTCAATGGTGCAGCTGTTGAACCTTTTGAGGATCTGAGGACCCATGCCAACTCTTTTCAGTCTCTTGAGGGGGAATAGGTTCCGTCGTGCCCACTTCACGACTGTCATGGTGTGCTTGGACCATGTAAGTTTGTTGGTGATGTGGACACCAATGACCTTGCAGCTCTCAACCTGCTCCACTGCAGCCCCGTCGATAAGAATGGGGGCGTGCTCGGTCCTCTTTTTCCTGTAGTCCACAATCATCTCCTTTGTCTTGATCACGTTGAGGGAGAGGTTGTTGTCCTGGCACCACACGGCCAGGTCTCTGACCTCCTCCCTACAGGCTGTCTCATTGTTGTCGGTGATCAGGCCTACCACTGTTGTATCATCGGCAAATTTAATGATGGTGTTGGAGTCATGCCTGGCTGTGCAGTCATGAGTGAACAGGGAGTACAGGAGGGGGCTGAGCACGCACCCCTGAGGGGCCCCTGTCTTGAGGATCACCGTGGCGGATGTGTTGTTACCTACCCTTACCACCTGGGGGCGGCCCGTCAGGAAGTCCAGGATCAAATCAAATCAAATTTTATTTGTCACATACACATGGTTAGCAGATGTTAATGCGAGTGTAGCGAAATGCTTGTGCTTCTAGTTCCGACAATGCAGTAATAACCAACAAGTAATCTAACCTAATAATTCCACAACTACTACCTTATACACACACAAGTGTAAAGGGATAAAGAATATGTACATAAAAATATATGAATGAGTGATGGTACAGAACGGCATAGGCAAGATGCAGTAGATGGTATAGTGTACAGTCTATACATATGAGATGAGTAATGTAGGGTATGTAAACATAAAGTGGCATAGTTTAAAGTGGCTAGTGATACATGTATTACATAAAGATGGCAAGATGCAGTAGATGATATAGAGTACAGTATATACATATACATGAGTAATGTACATATATATGAGATGAGTAATGTAGGGTATGTAAACATTATATTAAGTGGCATTGTTTAAAGTGGCTAGTGATACATTTTTACATAATTTCCATCAATTCCCATTATTAAAGTGGCTGGAGTTGAGTCAGTATGTTGGCAGCGGCCACTAAATGTTAGTGGTGGCTGTTTAACAGTCTGATGGCCTTGAGATAGAAGCAGTTTTTCAGTCTCTCAGTCCCTGCTTTGATGCACCTGTACTGACCTCATCTTCTGGATGATAGCGGGGTGAACAGGCAGTTAGCACGGGTGGTTGTTGTCCTTGATGACCTTCATGGCCTTCCTGTGACATCGGGTGGTGTAGGTGTCCTGGAGGGCAGGTAGTTTGCCCCCGGTGATGCGTTGTGCAGACCTCACTACCCTCTGGAGAGCCTTACGGTTGTGGGCGGAGCAGTTGCCGTACCAGGCGGTGATACAGCCCGACAAGATGCTCTCGATTGTGCATCTGTACAAGTTTGTGAGTGCTTTTCGGTGACAAGCCAAATTTCTTCAGCCTCCTGAGGTTGAAAAGGCGCTGCTGCGCCTTCTTCACAACGCTGTCTGTGTGGGTGGACCAATTCAGTTTGTCCGTGATGTGTACACCGAGGAACTTAAAACTTACTACCCTCTCCACTACTGTCCCGTCGATGTGGATAGGGGGTGCTCCCTCTGTGGACTTCAGGAAACAGCAATCATCTCCTTTGTTTTGTTGACGTTGAGTGTGAGGTTATTTTCCTGACACCACACTCCGAGGGCCCTTACCTCCTCCCTGTAGGCCGTCTCGTCGTTGTTGGTAATCAAGCCTACCACTGTAGTGTCGTCCGCAAACTTGATGATTGAGTTGGAGGCGTGCATGGCCACGCAGTCGTGGGTGAACAGGGAGTACAGGAGAGGGCTCAGAACGCACCCTTGTGGGGCCCCAGTTGAGGATCAGCTGGGTGGAGATGTTGTTACCTACCCTCACCACCTGGGGGCGGCCTGTCAGGAAGTCCAGGACCCAGTTGCACAGGGCGGGGTCGAGATCCAGGGTCTCGAGCTTGATGACGAGTTTGGAGGGTACGATGGTGTTAAATGCTAAGCTGTAGTCGATGAACAGCATTCTCACATAGGTATTCCTCTTGTCCAGATGGGTTAGGGCAGTGTGCAGTGTGGTTGCGATTGCGTCGTCTGTGGACCTATTGGGTCGGTAAGCAAATTGGAATGGGTCTAGGTTGTCAGGTAGGGTGGAGGTGATATGGTCCTTGACTAGTCTCTCAAAGCACTTCATGATGACGGAAGTGAGTGCTAACGGGCGGTAGTCGTTTAGCTCAGTTACCTTAGCTTTCTTAGGAACAGGAACAATGGTGGCCCTCTTGAAGCATGTGGGAAAAGCAGACAGGGATAAGGATTGATTGAATATGTCCTTAAACACACCAGCCAGCTGGTCTGCGCATGCTCTGAGGACGCGGCTGGGAATGCCGTCTGGGCATGCAGCCTTGCGAGGGTTAACACGTTTAAATGTTTTACTCACCTCGGCTGCAGTGAAGGAGAGCCCACAGGTTTTGGTAGCGGGCCGTGTCAGTGGCACTGTATTGTCCTCAAAGCGAGCAAAAAAGTTATTTAGTCTGTCTGGGAGCAAGACATCCTGGTCCGCGACGGGGCTGGTTTTCTTTTTGTAATCCGTGATTGACTGTAGACCCTGCCACATACCTCTTGTGTCTGAGCTGTTGAATTACGACTCTACTTTGTCTCTATACTGGGACTTAGCTTTTTTGATTGCCTTGTAGAGGGAATAGCTACACTGTTTGTATTAGGTCATGTTTCCGGTCACCTTGCCCTGGTTAAAAGCAGTGGTTCGCTTTTTCAGTTTCACGCGAATGCTGCCATCAATCCACGGTTTCTGGTTTGGGAATGTTTTAATCGTTGCTGTGGGTACGACATCGTCAATGCACTTTCTAATGAACTCGCTCACCGAATCAGCATATTCGTCAATGTTGTTGTTGGACGCAATGCGGAACATATCCAAATCTACGTGATCGAAGCAGTCTTGAAGCGTGGAATCAGATTGGTCGGACCAGCGTTGAACAGACCTGAGCGCGGGAGCTTGCTGTTTTAGTTTCTGTTTGTAGGCTGGAAGCAACAAAATGGAGTCATGGTCAGCTTTTCCGAAAGGAGGGCGGGGGAGTGCCTTATATGCGTCGCGGAAGTTAGTATAACAATGATCCAAGGTTTTACCAGCCCTGGTAGCACAATCGATATGCTGATAGAATTTAGGGAGTTTTGTTTTCAGATTAGCCTTGTTAAAATCCCCAGCTACGGTGAATGCAGCCTCAGGGTGTGTGGTTTCCAGTTTACAAAGAGTCAGATAAAGTTCGTTCAGGGCCATCGATGTGTCTGCTTGGGGGGGAATATATACGGCTGTGATTATAATCGATGAGAATTCCCTTGGTAGATAATGTGGTCGACATTTGATTGTGAAAAATTCTAGATCAGGTGAACAGAATGACTTGAGTTCCTGTATGTTGTTATGATCACACCACGTCTCGTTAATCATAAGGCATACACCCCCGCCCCTCTTCTTACCAGAAAGATGTTTGTTTCTGTCGGCGTGATGCGTGAAGAAACCAGCTGGCTGCACCGACTCCGTTAGCGTCTCTCGAGTGAGCCATATTTCCGTGAAGCAAAGAACGTTACAATCTCTGATGTCTCTCTGGAATGTTACCCTTGCTCGGATTTCATCAACCTTATTGTCAAGAGACTGGACATTGGCGAGTAGTATGCTAGGGAGTGGAGCACGATGTGCCCGTCTCCGAAGCCTGACCAGGAGACCGCTTCGTTTGCCCCTTTTACGGTGTCGTTGTTTAGGGTCGCCGGCTGGGATCAGATCCATTGTATTGGGTGGAAGGCAAAACACAGGATCCGCTTCGGGAGAGTCATATTCCTGGTTGTAACGATGGTGAGTTGACGTGGCTCTTATATTCAGTAGTTCCTCCCGACTGTATGTAATGAAACCTAAGATTACTTGGGGTACCAATGTAAGGAATAACACATAAAAAAACTAAATACTGCCTATTTTCCTAGGAACACGAAGCGAGGCGGCCATCTCGGTCGGCGCCGGAAGTAGATCAAGTTGCAGAGGGAGGTGTTTAGTGCCAGGGTCCTTAGCTTATTGATGAGCTTTGAGGGCACTATGGTGTTGAACGCTGAGCTGTAGTAAATGAATAGCATTCTCACATAGGTGTTCCTTTTGTCCAGGTGGGAAAGGGCAGTGTGGAGTGCAATAGAGATTGCATCATCTGTGGATCTGTTGGTGCGGTATGCAAATGTCAGTGGATCTAGGGTTTCTGGGATAATGGTGTTGATGTGAGCCATGACCAGCCTTTCAATCCACTTCATGTACAATCAAGGGATAGGGTGTAAGGGTTATCTGAGTTCAAGAAAAGCTGACAGTAAAAGCTCGTGGGGCATCTTCATAAAGTATGCTCATACTGTATATTTTGGATGCGATTTGTAGGCGCAAAGCTTTATTAACTTCCAGATTGGCCATGTGAAGGAAGGATAAATATATACTGGTGAGCCAGGGATGTGGGAATACAGTGATTTGATAAGACCAGTCCGAATGAAAGTGAATTTCCATCATCAAGTCTTTTTATAGTACAAGGGTTTACTACTATTGGCATGGATGTTGACTTGAAAATATAGTATTTCTTATTTAGTCTCAAACATCTCTAGCCTTTTCAACATGTGCGTTCCAAAAATCGGTTGCCCCAGCGTTTGTTTTTTTATGCGCCTGATGTCAGGATGTACTCACTGTTCCAAAATGTGATTGTTATGCAACAGGACAGTTAACCTGTCTAGGCTGAGGGTGCCGCTAGCGGCACTCCCCCCCCACCCCCACTGAAAAGGCAGAGCCGCGAAATTCAAAAAAAATATATTTTTAAATATTTAACTTTCACACATTAAAGTCCAATACAGCTAATGAAAGACACAGATCTTGTGAATCCAGCCAACATGTCCGATTTTTAAAATGTTTTACAGGGAAGACACAATATGTAAAGATGTAAATCTATTACCTAAAAACACATTAGCATAATCCACCATCTTTTATTTGTCCACCAACACCAGTAGCTATCACCAATTCGGCTAAACTAAGATATTGTAACGGTCCTGACCAGTTTTATGTTGTTTTTGTATGTGTAATTGGTCAGGGCGTTAGTTTTGGGTGGGCAGTCTATGTTATCTGTTTCTATGTTGGTTTTGGTTTGCCTGGTATGGCTCTTGATTAGAGGCAGGTGGTTTGCGTTTTCCTCTAATTAAGAGTCATATTTAGGTAGGGCATTCTCACTGTTTGTTTGTGGGTGATTGTCTCCTGTGTCGTCATATGTGTTTTCCATACGGGACTGTTTGGCTGTTCGTTTCGTTTCGATGTCGTCTGTTTCCTGTACGTGAGTTTATGTTTAGTTATGTAAGTTTATGTTCAGGTTTCGTCAACGTCGTTTTCTTGTTTTGATGTTTTGAAAGTGTTTTGTTTTGTTTCGTATTGCCGTCGTATTTATAATAAAGATGGCTTATTTCCCAAATGCTGCGTTTTGGTCCGAAGATCCTTCTCTCCTCACCTCTTCCGAGGATGAGGAGAGCGACAGCCTTAACAGAATCACCCACCAAATTAGGACCAAGCGGCAAGGGAAAGCTCGACAGGGCAACAAGGATTTCTGGACTTGGGAGGAAATATTGGACGGGAGAGGTCCATGGGCACAGCAGGGAGAATATCGCCGTCCCAAAGCTGAGCTGGAGGCACGGAGGAGAGCAGAGGCTACCGGAGAGAGGAACCGGAGCTATGAGGGAACGCGTCTTGCACGGAAGCCAAAAAAGCCCGTAAGTAACACCCAAAAATTTCTTGGGGGGGGGGCTAGGAGGTAGTGGGCCAAGGGCAGGTAGGAGACCTGCGCCCACTTCCCAGGCTTACCGTGGAGAGCGGGAGTACGGGCAGGCGCCGTGTTACGCAGTAGAGCGCACGGTGTCTCCTGTACGAGTGCATAGCCCAGTGCGGGTTATTCCACCTCCCCGCACTGGTAGGGCTAGATTGGGTATTGAGCCAGGTGTCATGAGGCCGGCTCAACGCGTCTGGTCTCCAGTGCGTCTCCTCGGGCCGGCATACATGGCACCTGCCTTACACATGGTTTCCCCGGTTCGCCTACATAGGCCGGTGCGGGTTATTCCACCTCCCCGCACTGGTCGGGCAACCGGGAGCATTCAACCAGGTAAGGTTGGGCAGGCTCAATGCTCAAGAGTGCCAGTACGTCTCCACGGTCCGGTATTTCCGGCACCACCTCCCCGCCCCAGCCTAGTACCTACAGTGTCTACACTATGCACTAGGCTACCAGTGCGTATCCTGAGCCCTGTTCCTCCTCCACGCACTCTCCCTGTAGTGCGTGTATCTAGCCCGGTGCCTCCAGTTCCGGCCCCACGCACTAAGCTACCAGTGCGTCTCCAGAGCCCTGTACAAACTGTATCTTCTCCCCCTACTAATCCTGATGTGCTTGTCCTCAGCCCGGCGTCACCAGTGCCGGTGCCGCGCATCAGTTGTGGAGTGGGCTTTGAGAATACAGTGTGCCCTGTTCCTGCTCCCCGCACTAGTAGGAAGGTGCTTATCCTTAGCCCGGTGCCTCCAGTTCCGGCACCACGCACCAGGTCTACAGTGCGCCGTATCCGGCCTGAGCCATCCGTCTCCCCAGCGCCATCTGAGCCATCCGTCTCCCCAGCGCCATCTGAGCCATCCGTCTCCCCAGCGCCATCTGAGCCATCCGTCTCCCCAGCGCCGTCTGAGCCATCCGTCTGCCATGAGCCTGCAAAGCCGCCCGTCTGCCATGAGCCTGCAAAGCCGCCCGTCTGCCATGAGCCTACAGAGCCGTCCGCCAGACAGGAGCCGCTAGAGCCGTCCGCCAGACAGGAGCCGCTAGAGCTGTCAGCCAGACAGGATCTGCCAGAGCCGCCAACCAGACAGGATCTGCCAGAGCCGCCAACCAGACAGGATCTGCCAGAGCCGCCAACCAGACAGGATCTGCCAGAGCCGCCAACCAGACAGGATCTGCCAGAGCCGCCAACCAGACAGGATCTGCCAGAGCCGCCAGCGAGCCATGAGCAGCCAGAGCCGTCAGAGAGCCATGAGCAGCCAGAGCCGTCAGAGAGCCATGAGCAGCCAGAGCCGTCAGAGAGCCATGAGCAGCCAGAGCCGTCAGAGAGCCATGAGCAGCCAGAGCCGTCAGAGAGCCATGAGCGTCGAGAGCCGTCAGAGAGCCATGAGCGTCGAGAGCCGTCAGCCTGCCATGAGCGTCGAGAGCCGTCAGCCTGCCATGAGCGTCGAGAGCCGTCAGCCTGCCATGAGCGTCGAGAGCTGTCAGCCTGCATAGACCTGCCAGAGTCCCTCAGCCAGGATCTGCCAGAGTTTATCAGCCGGGACCTGCCCCTTGTCCCGGTGTTGCCCCTTGTCCCGGTGCTGCCCCTTGTCCCGGTGCTGCCCCTTATCCCGGTGCTGCCCCTTATCCCGGTACTGCCCCTTGTCCCGGTACTGCCCCTTGTCCCGGTGCTGCCCCTTGTCCCGGTGCTGTCCCTTGTCCCGGTGCTGCCCCTTGTCCCGGTGCTGCCCCTTGTCCCGATGCTGCCCTTTGTCCCGGTGCTGCCCCTTCTCCTGGTGCTGGATGTTTATTTAGGGGATGTGAGTTTTAGGGTGGGCATTGGGAGGGGAAGAAGAAGACGGGGAGTGACTATGGTGGTGTGGGGACAGCGTCCAGAGCCGGAGCCACCACCGTGGTCACCTGCCCACCCAGACCCTCCCCTGGACTTTGTGATGGTGCGCCCGGAGTTCGCACCTTGAGGGGGGGGTTATGTAACGGTCCTGACCAGTTTTATGTTGTTTTTGTATGTGTAATTGGTCAGGGCGTTAGTTTTGGGTGGGCAGTCTATGTTATCTGTTTCTATGTTGGTTTTGGTTTGCCTGGTATGGCTCTTGATTAGAGGCAGGTGGTTTGCGTTTTCCTCTAATTAAGAGTCATATTTAGGTAGGGAATTCTCACTGTTTGTTTGTGGGTGATTGTCTCCTGTGTCGTCATATGTGTTTTCCATACGGGACTGTTTGGCTGTTCGTTTCGTTTCGATGTCGTCTGTTTCCTGTACGTGAGTTTATGTTTAGTTATGTAAGTTTATGTTCAGGTTTCGTCAACGTCGTTTTCTTGTTTTGATGTTTTGAAAGTGTTTTGTTTTGTTTCGTATTGCCGTCGTATTTATAATAAAGATGGCTTATTTCCCAAATGCTGCGTTTTGGTCCGAAGATCCTTCTCTCCTCACCTCTTCCGAGGATGAGGAGAGCGACAGCCTTTACAGATATTTATAGCCCCTAACCAAGAAAAAAACTCATCAGATGACAGTCTGATAACATATTTATGGTATGGGATAGGTTTTGTTAGAAAAATGTGCATATTTCAGGTAGATGGCATAGGTTACAATTGCACCCACCGTCACAAATGGACTAGAATAACTACATAGAGCAACGTGTTTACCTACTTACTAATCATCAAACATTTCGTAAAAATACACAGCATACACTAATCGAAAGACACAGATCCTGTGAATACAGACAATATTTCAGATTTTCTAAGTGTCTTACAGCGAAAACACAATAAATCGTTATATTAGCATAGCACATAGCACATAGCAGCCCAGCATTGATTCTAGCCAAAGTGAGCGATAACGTCAACATCGCCAAAATATATTAATTTTTTCACTAACCTTCTCAGAATTCTTCAGATGACACTCCTGTAACATCATATTACACAATCCATATAGAGTTTGATCGAAAATGTTTATATTTAGCCACCAAAATCATGGTTAGACAATGAGAAATGTAGCCCAGCTGGTGAGAAAATGTCCGTGCGCCATATTAGACAGTGATCTACTCTTATACATAAATACTCATAAACGTGACTAAAAAATATAGGGTGGACAGGGATTGATAGACAATTTAATTCTTAATACAATCGCGGAATTACATTTTTTAAATTATCCTTACTTTTCAATACAATTTGCGCCAAGCGAAGCTACGTCAAAAAACATGGCGTCCTAAGCCACTAACATTTTTCGACAGAAACACGATTTATCATAATAAAAATGTCCTACTTTGAGCTGTTCTTCCATCAGTATCTTGGGCAAAGGATCCTTTCTTGGGTCTAATCGTCTTTTGGTGGAAAGCTGTCCTCTTGCCATGTGGAAATGCCAACTGCGTTCGGGATGAACTGGAAGCGTGCCCAGCAATTCACAGCGTTTCAGAAATAAATGTCCCAAAATCGCACTAAACGGATATAAATTGCTATAAAACGCTTTAAATTAACTACCTTATGATGTTTTTAACTCCCATAACGAGTAGAAACATGACCAGAGTAATATTACTCCCTCCACTAATGCTTGGAACAAGTGCGGGTCGATGTCCTCCAGGCGCATTACGCAGCAAGAAAAGAGTTCCTAGCTACAGGGTTTTTTAATTTATATGCCTGTGAACGCGCAATCGACCCCATTCAAATCGTCATCACGTAAAGGCATCCAGGGGAAGACGTAAGCAGTGTCCGTATACTCATAGCAATAACTGTGACCTTTTAACTGACTCCAGATCAGGGGCCAACATTTCTGAAATCTGACTCCATGTCAGGGAAATTGCTATAGAATGGGTTCTGTTCCACTTAGAGACAAAATTTCAACTCCTATAGGAACTATAGACTGTTTTCTATCCAATAATAATAATAATATGCATATTGTACGATCAAGAATTTTGTGGGAAGCCGTTTCAAAAATTACACGATTAGCATAAATAGTGACAACAGCGCCCCCATCCTCAACAGGTTAAATATCTTAGCAGGTGATCAATGACATACACTGGAATGAAGTAGAAGCAATGGTAGTACAGCAGAGGTAATGCATTTCCCACCATCTTGCCATACAGTCAGGGGAGTAAGGGATTACATTTATTTTATTTTATGTAATCCGTTACGTTAAAAGCAAAAATATTGTAATCAGATGACAGATATTTTTGAAAAACTTGATGATTACTTTAGATTTAAATTTAGAAAGGATGTTTGCGATGTTCTCTCAATGACATTCAAATCAGCATTGAATTTTTTTTAAAGTTTGTTCCAACTGAGTGAGTCTGACCACAAGTCAGAGACCACTATGATGGCACACCAAATGCGTTTGATGGATCACGGGAAAAGAGCATGAATAAGCTATTGTAGGCTACAGTCCAAGCTATGTCTTCCAATGGTGCGACTGCTGTCGGGATCCAAAGATTATCGAACTTGATTAAACGCTTGGAGGTAAGGATGACAGCAGTGGGGTTGTCACGCCCTGACCTTAGAGATCCTTTTTATGTCTCTATTTTGGTTTGGTCAGGCCGTGAGTTGGGTTGGGCATTCTATGTTTTGTGTTTCTATGATTTTCTATTTCTATGTTTTGGCCGGGTATGGTTCTCAATCAGGGACAGCTGTCTATCGTTGTCTCTGATTGGGAACCATACTTAGGTAGCTCTTTTTTCCACCTGTGTTTGTGGGAAGTTGACTTTGTTTAGGGCACATAGCCTTTAGCTTCATGGTTTGTTTTTGTAGTGTTTATTGTTTTGTTCGGCGTCATTTTTTATTATTAAAAGGAAAATGTACGCTCACAACGCTGCACCTTGGTCCTCTTCTTTGTCGACAGCCGTGACAGAACTTCCCACCACCAACAACGGCCCAAGCAGCACGGTATAGAGGAGCAGCGTGTCCAGGATTCATGGACTTGGGAGGAGATCCTGGACGGTAAGGGACCCTGGAGGCAGGCTGGGGAGTATTGCCGTCCATGGGATGAACTGGAGGCAGCAAGAACAGAGTGGCAGCATTACGAAGGGACACGGCTAGCAAGAAAGCCCGAGAGGCAGCTCCCCCCCAAAAATTTGGGGGGGGCACACGGGGACTGTGGCTGAGTCAGGTTGGAGACCTGAGCCAACTCCCCGTGCTTACCGTGGCCAGCGTCGTACTGGTCAGGCACCGTGTTATGCGGTGGAGCGCATGGTGTCTCCAGTGCGCGTGCACAGCCCGGTGCATTACCTTCCAGCTCCCCGAATCGGCCGGCTAGAGTGGGCATCCAGCCAGGTCGGAGGATGCCGGCTCAGCGCATCTGGCCGCCGGTACGTCTCCACGGCCCGGGATATCCTGAGCCGGCTCTGCGCACTGTGTCTCCCGTGTGTCTGCACAGCCCAGTGCGTACTGTGCCTGCGCCCGCATCTGCAGGGCCAAAATAACCATCCAGCCAGGACGGGTTGTGCAGGCTCTACGCTCAAAACCAGTGCGCCTCCACGGCCCAGTGTATCCTGTGCCTGTCCCCAGAAGGACAGGGCCTCCTGTATGTCTCTCCAGCCTGGTGAGCCCTGTGGCAGCTCAACATACCAGACTGCCCATACATCTCCTCCCTCCAGTGATGATCCATGGCACGAAGCCTCCAGTGATGATCCATGGCAAGAAGCCTCCAGTGATGATCCATGGCAAGAAGCCTCCAGGGATGATCCATGGCAAGAAGCCTCCAGGGATGATCCATGGCAAGAAGCCTCCAGGGATGATCCATGGCATGAAGCCTCCAGGGATGATCCATGGCATGAAGCCTCCAGTGATGATCCATGGCAAGAAGCCTCCAGTGATGATCCATGGCACAAAGCCTCCAGTGATGATCCATGGCAAAAAGCCTACAGTGATGATCCATGGCAAAAAGCCTCCAGTGATGATCCATGGCACGAAGCCTCCAGTAAGGAGTCATGGAACGAAGGCCTCCAGTAAGGAGTCATGGAACGAAGGCCTCCAGTCCGGAGCCTCCAGCGACGGCCTCCAAATAATAAATAATAATAATAAAATAATGTATATGTGAAAGATAATGATAAAATAATTCCACTCTGAAACCTTAACTGTATGAAATTGATTAGAATCATAAAATTATAATCTGATGATGTGTGTAGGTTTAGTCGGAATAAGGTTAAACAATGTATCTGTATAATGGGAAAACACATACTGTCTGAGCAAGGCGTAGCTTAGGATTTGAACTTGTGTGTGTGTGTGCCTAGTAAAATACCGAAGAACAATTAAAACTGTGTTTGGACCGCCCTGGCTAGGCCTCTGAGAGACTTGGGAGAGGACAGGGAGTACTTCTCAAGGTCTCCCTAATCTCGGGGGAATGGAACTGTCGGCTGGGTAGTGGTGCGAACTGTGGAGAAGGATAAAACTCACCTACTTTATGTATGTATGTATGTGCGTAGGATACCTACTGTTTGTGTGGAAGTGTGTGCGCAGCTATAAAATTGATGTTTTTGTATTCTTGACTTTAGAACGTTCTCTGAATAAACTGTACTAGCCTTTTGCATAAACTGAGTCTTTGCCTAATTATTATTATACCCATGGTCTTACAAACCTCGGGGATTAGTCAAAGCTATTGATTGTTAGTAATTAGTAATTATCATTGGGATTGAAATTCTCGTGACAGAAAGTAACCTACCCAACCCTGCATACAGTATCCTCAGCTGATGTTTGGAATAATATGGATTGATAGGACTCTGACCTCAAACCACACACACAGCCTACAGGAGATTCACTGACATGTTGAAGGCTCAAAACACACACAGCCTACAGGAGATTCACTGACATGTTGAAGGCTCAAACCACACACACAGCCTACAGGAGATTCACTGACATGTTGAAGGCTCAAACCACACACACAGCCTACAGGAGATTCACTGACATGTTGAAGGTAGGGAACATGTTGGATATCAATGGAAATCTTTCTTGAGAAAACAAACTCTGTGTGTCCTTGCTCTTTCCTGATCATCTGAATGAACTCACCTGATGTCACCTGATGCAAGTGATGATTAGCCTACTCAGGATAATCGTTTCATTTTACAATGACGTTCTTTTTCTCAGTGGGAAATCCCTCTTTTCTTCTGTTATTTACAACACAGCTTTTCTTTTCAAAGTCAATGATCATTTACAACAACTAGCAATGTTCTTAAAATTATCAATAAGGAGCATTACAACATATTAGGACCGAAGGGCCTGATGCTTTTCAGAACCATCAATGATGGTACAATAAGACCATCTCTTCTCCTCCTCAGATCATTGGTTATCCGTCATTCCACCTGACACATGGCCACTTACCAAATGAGACACCCGCCACAGGGATGAACCACTGAGCCAGACCCCCTTCCACAGGGATGAACCACTGAGCCAGACCCCCCTCCACAGGGATGGACCCCTGAGACAGACCCCCCTCCACAGGGATGGACCCCTGAGACAGACCCCCCTCCACAGGGATGGACCCCTGAGACAGACCCCCCTCCACAGGGATGAACCACTGAGCCAGACCCCCCTCCACAGGGATGGACCTGTGGAGGATAAGACCAGTCCGAATGAAAGTGAATTTCCATCATCAAGTCTTTTTATAGTACAAGGGTTTACTACTATTGGCATGGATGTTGACTTGAAAATATAGTATTTCTTATTTATTCTCAAACATCTCTAGCCTTTTCAACATGTGAGTTCCAAAAATCGGTTGCCCCAGCGTTTGTTTTTTTATGCGCCTGATGTCAGGATGTACTCACTGTTCCAAAATGTGATTGTTATGCAACAGGACAGTTAACGCTGCCCTCAAACCAAGGCACGCTGCCTGCTAATTATCTATAGGCTATGTTTTGACTTGTCAATTATTTTCTAACAAGTCACATTTTTGAATTGAGGTGTGTTGCCTTCACTGTGTTCATACGTGTCAAAGGGGTAGAAGCCACTAATTCTATCTTTGGGGTTTTGCATGCATTTACTGGGCTGCATTCATGATCTTGCATAATACATTTTGAGCTGATAAATAGCTGGATTGAAATTCCAGTGGCAGAACATTCATATCTAAAAAGTGAAGGTCTTTGGTCAAAAATCCACGTTCTCTCAACACTGACCATCAAATAAGGGAATCATGTCTTCCGCACCCTCATCACCATAGTATCCGCTGATGTTCGCCCAAATCTGGTGGGGTGAGTGAGGCAAGAAATGATCGGTATTGCGCAGGGAAATTACGTTATAGCCATGTCTTGAAACCCCAAGAAAATTGGGCAACCACAAAGATCTTAAATATCTTAGCAGGTGATCAATGACATACACTGGAATGAAGTAGAAGCAATGGTAGTACAGCAGAGGTAATGCATTTCCCACCATCTTGCCATACAGTCAGGGGAGTAAGGGATTACATTTTTTTTATTTTATGTAATCCGTTACGTTAAAAGCAAAAATATTGTAATCAGATGACAGATATTTTTGAAAAACTTGATGATTACTTTAGATTTAAATTTAGAAAGGATGTTTGCGATGTTCTCTCAATGACATTCAAATCAGCATTGAATTTTTTTAAAAGTTTGTTCCAACTGAGTGAGTCTGACCACAAGTCAGAGACCACTATGATGGCACACCAAATGCGTTTGATGGATCACGGGAAAAGAGCATGAATAAGCTATTGTAGGCTACAGTCCAAGCTATGTCTTCCAATGGTGCGACTGCTGTCGGGATCCAAAGATTATCCAACTTGATTAAACGCTTGGAGGTAAGGATGACAGCAGTGGGGTTGTCACGCCCTGACCTTAGAGATCCTTTTTATGTCTCTATTTTGGTTTGGTCAGGCCGTGAGTTGGGTTGGGCATTCTATGTTTTGTGTTTCTATGATTTTCTATTTCTATGTTTTGGCCGGGTATGGTTCTCAATCAGGGACAGCTGTCTATCGTTGTCTCTGATTGGGAACCATACTTAGGTAGCTCTTTTTTCCACCTGTGTTTGTGGGAAGTTGACTTTGTTTAGGGCACATAGCCTTTAGCTTCATGGTTTGTTTTTGTAGTGTTTATTGTTT
Organism: Salvelinus fontinalis; assembly: GCF_029448725.1. Classification (NCBI taxonomy): domain Eukaryota; kingdom Metazoa; phylum Chordata; class Actinopteri; order Salmoniformes; family Salmonidae; genus Salvelinus; species Salvelinus fontinalis. The sequence continues at coordinate 16,599,428 of NC_074679.1, read as the reverse complement.
TGTTCGGCGTCATTTTTTATTATTAAAAGGAAAATGTACGCTCACAACGCTGCACCTTGGTCCTCTTCTTTGTCGACAGCCGTGACAGAACTTCCCACCACCAACAACGGACCAAGCAGCACGGTATAGAGGAGCAGCGTGTCCAGGATTCATGGACTTGGGAGGAGATCCTGGACGGTAAGGGACCCTGGAGGCAGGCTGGGGAGTATTGCCGTCCATGGGATGAACTGGAGGCAGCAAGAACAGAGTGGCAGCATTACGAAGGGACACGGCTAGCAAGAAAGCCCGAGAGGCAGCTCCCCCCAAAAAATTTGGGGGGGCACACGGGGACTGTGGCTGAGTCAGGTTGGAGACCTGAGCCAACTCCCCGTGCTTACCGTGGCCAGCGTCGTACTGGTCAGGCACCGTGTTATGCGGTGGAGCGCATGGTGTCTCCAGTGCGCGTGCACAGCCCGGTGCATTACCTTCCAGCTCCCCGAATCGGCCGGCTAGAGTGGGCATCCAGCCAGGTCGGAGGATGCCGGCTCAGCGCATCTGGCCGCCGGTACGTCTCCACGGCCCGGGATATCCTGAGCCGGCTCTGCGCACTGTGTCTCCCGTGTGTCTGCACAGCCCAGTGCGTACTGTGCCTGCGCCCGCATCTGCAGGGCCAAAATAACCATCCAGCCAGGACGGGTTGTGCAGGCTCTACGCTCAAAACCAGTGCGCCTCCACGGCCCAGTGTATCCTGTGCCTGTCTCCAGAAGGACAGGGCCTCCTGTATGTCTCTCCAGCCTGGTGAGTCCTGTGCCTGCACCTAGAACTAATCCTCCCGTATGTCTCCCCAGCCTGGTGAGTCCTGTGCCTGCACCTAGAACTAATCCTCCCGTATGTCTCCCCAGCCTGGTGAGCCCTGTGGCAGCTCAACATACCAGACTGCCCATACATCTCCTCCCTCCAGTGATGATCCATGGCACGAAGCCTCCAGTGATGATCCATGGCAAGAAGCATCCAGTGATGATCCATGGCAAGAAGCCTCCAGGGATGATCCATGGCATGAAGCCTCCAGTGATGATCCATGGCAAGAAGCCTCCAGTGATGATCCATGGCACAAAGCCTCCAGTGATGATCCATGGCAAAAAGCCTCCAGTGATGATCCATGGCACGAAGCCTCCAGTGATGATCCATGGCACGAAGCCTCCAGTAAGGAGTCATGGAACGAAGGCCTCCAGTAAGGAGTCATGGAACGAAGGCCTCCAGTCCGGAGCCTCCAGCGACGGCCTCCAAATAATAAATAATAATAATAAAATAATGTATATGTGAAAGATAATGATAAAATAATTCCACTCTGAAACCTTAACTGTATGAAATTGATTAGAATCATAAAATTATAATCTGATGATGTGTGTAGGTTTAGTCGGAATAAGGTTAAACAATGTATCTGTATAATGGGAAAACACATACTGTCTGAGCAAGGCGTAGCTTAGGATTTGAACTTGTGTGTGTGTGTGCCTAGTAAAATACCGAAGAACAATTAAAACTGTGTTTGGACCGCCCTGGCTAGGCCTCTGAGAGACTTGGGAGAGGACAGGGAGTACTTCTCAAGGTCTCCCTAATCTCGGGGGAATGGAACTGTCGGCTGGGTAGTGGTGCGAACTGTGGAGAAGGATAAAACTCACCTACTGTATGTATGTATGTATGTCTGTAGGATACCTACTGTTTGTGTGGAAGTGTGTGCGCAGCTATAAAATTGATGTTTTTGTATTCTTGACTTTAGAACGTTCTCTGAATAAACTGTACTAGCCTTTTGCATAAACTGAGTCTTTGCCTAATTATTATTATACCCATGGTCTTACAAACCTCGGGGATTAGTCAAAGCTATTGATTGTTAGTAATTAGTAATTATCATTGGGATTGAAATTCTCGTGACAGAAAGTAACCTACCCAACCCTGCATACAGTATCTTCAGCTGATGTTTGGAATAATATGGATTGATAGGACTCTGACCTCAAACCACACACACAGCCTACAGGAGATTCACTGACATGTTGAAGGCTCAAACCACACACACAGCCTACAGGAGATTCACTGACATGTTGAAGGCTCAAACCACACACACAGCCTACAGGAGATTTACTGACATGTTGAAGGCTCAAACCACACACACAGCCTACAGGAGATTCACTGACATGTTGAAGGTAGGGAACATGTTGGATATCAATGGAAATCTTTCTTGAGAAAACAAACTCTGTGTGTCCTTGCTCTTTCCTGATCATCTGAATGAACTCACCTGATGTCACCTGATGCAAGTGATGATTAGCCTACTCAGGATAATCGTTTCATTTTACAATGACGTTCTTTTTCTCAGTGGGAAATCCCTCTTTTCTTCTGTTATTTACAACACAGCTTTTCTTTTCAAAGTCAATGATCATTTACAACAACTAGCAATGTTCTTAAAATTATCAATAAGGAGCATTACAACATATTAGGACCGAAGGGCCTGATGCTTTTCAGAACCATCAATGATGGTACAATAAGACCATCTCTTCTCCTCCTCAGATCATTGGTTATCCGTCATTCCACCTGACACATGGCCACTTACCAAATGAGACACCCGCCACAGGGATGAACCACTGAGCCAGACCCCCCTCCACAGGGATGAACCACTGAGCCAGACCCCCCTCCACAGGTATGAACCACTGAGCCAGACCCCGCTCCACAAGGATGAACCACTGAGACAGACCCCCCGCCACAGGGAGGGACCCCTGAGACAGACCCCCCGCCACAGGGATGGACCACTGAGACAGACCCCCCTCCACAGGGATGGACCCCTGAGACAGACCCACCTCCACAGGGATGGACCCCTGAGACTGACCCCCCTCCACGGGGATGAACCACTGAGCCAGACCCCCCTCCACGGGGATGGACCCCTGAGACAGACCCCCCTCCACGGGGATGGACCCCTGAGACAGACCCCCCTCCACAGGGATGAACCACTGAGCCAGACCCCCCTCCACAGGGATGGACCCCTGAGACAGACCCCCCGCCACAGGGATGGACCACTGAGCCAGACCCCCCTCCACAGGGATGGACCCCTGAGACAGACCCCCCTCCACAGGGATGGACCCCTGAGACAGACCCCCCTCCACAGGGATGGACCCCTGAGACAGACCCCCCTCCACAGGGATGGACCCCTGAGACAGACCCCCCTCCACAGGGATGAACCACTGAGCCAGACCCCCCTCCACAGGGATGGACCTGTGGAGGATAAGACCAGTCCGAATGAAAGTGAATTTCCATCATCAAGTCTTTTTATAGTACAAGGGTTTACTACTATTGGCATGGATGTTGACTTGAAAATATAGTATTTCTTATTTATTCTCAAACATCTCTAGCCTTTTCAACATGTGAGTTCCAAAAATCGGTTGCCCCAGCGTTTGTTTTTTTATGCGCCTGATGTCAGGATGTACTCACTGTTCCAAAATGTGATTGTTATGCAACAGGACAGTTAACGCTGCCCTCAAACCAAGGCACGCTGCCTGCTAATTATCTATAGGCTATGTTTTGACTTGTCAATTATTTTCTAACAAGTCACATTTTTGAATTGAGGTGTGTTGCCTTCACTGTGTTCATACGTGTCAAAGGGGTAGAAGCCACTAATTCTATCTTTGGGGTTTTGCATGCATTTACTGGGCTGCATTCATGATCTTGCATAATACATTTTGAGCTGATAAATAGCTGGATTGAAATTCCAGTGGCAGAACATTCATATCTAAAAAGTGAAGGTCTTTGGTCAAAAATCCACGTTCTCTCAACACTGACCATCAAATAAGGGAATCATGTCTTCCGCACCCTCATCACCATAGTATCCGCTGATGTTCGCCCAAATCTGGTGGGGTGAGTGAGGCAAGAAATGATCGGTATTGCGCAGGGAAATTACGTTATAGCCATGTCTTGAAACCCCAAGAAAATTGGGCAACCACAAAGATCTTAAATATCTTAGCAGGTGATCAATGACATACACTGGAATGAAGTAGAAGCAATGGTAGTACAGCAGAGGTAATGCATTTCCCACCATCTTGCCATACAGTCAGGGGAGTAAGGGATTACATTTTTTTTATTTTATGTAATCCGTTACGTTAAAAGCAAAAATATTGTAATCAGATGACAGATATTTTTGAAAAACTTGATGATTACTTTAGATTTAAATTTAGAAAGGATGTTTGCGATGTTCTCTCAATGACATTCAAATCAGCATTGAATTTTTTTAAAAGTTTGTTCCAACTGAGTGAGTCTGACCACAAGTCAGAGACCACTATGATGGCACACCAAATGCGTTTGATGGATCACGGGAAAAGAGCATGAATAAGCTATTGTAGGCTACAGTCCAAGCTATGTCTTCCAATGGTGCGACTGCTGTCGGGATCCAAAGATTATCCAACTTGATTAAACGCTTGGAGGTAAGGATGACAGCAGTGGGGTTGTCACGCCCTGACCTTAGAGATCCTTTTTATGTCTCTATTTTGGTTTGGTCAGGCCGTGAGTTGGGTTGGGCATTCTATGTTTTGTGTTTCTATGATTTTCTATTTCTATGTTTTGGCCGGGTATGGTTCTCAATCAGGGACAGCTGTCTATCGTTGTCTCTGATTGGGAACCATACTTAGGTAGCTCTTTTTTCCACCTGTGTTTGTGGGAAGTTGACTTTGTTTAGGGCACATAGCCTTTAGCTTCATGGTTTGTTTTTGTAGTGTTTATTGTTTTGTTCGGCGTCATTTTTTATTATTAAAAGGAAAATGTACGCTCACAACGCTGCACCTTGGTCCTCTTCTTTGTCGACAGCCGTGACAGAACTTCCCACCACCAACAACGGACCAAGCAGCACGGTATAGAGGAGCAGCGTGTCCAGGATTCATGGACTTGGGAGGAGATCCTGGACGGTAAGGGACCCTGGAGGCAGGCTGGGGAGTATTGCCGTCCATGGGATGAACTGGAGGCAGCAAGAACAGAGTGGCAGCATTACGAAGGGACACGGCTAGCAAGAAAGCCCGAGAGGCAGCTCCCCCCAAAAAATTTGGGGGGGCACACGGGGACTGTGGCTGAGTCAGGTTGGAGACCTGAGCCAACTCCCCGTGCTTACCGTGGCCAGCGTCGTACTGGTCAGGCACCGTGTTATGCGGTGGAGCGCATGGTGTCTCCAGTGCGCGTGCACAGCCCGGTGCATTACCTTCCAGCTCCCCGAATCGGCCGGCTAGAGTGGGCATCCAGCCAGGTCGGAGGATGCCGGCTCAGCGCATCTGGCCGCCGGTACGTCTCCACGGCCCGGGATATCCTGAGCCGGCTCTGCGCACTGTGTCTCCCGTGTGTCTGCACAGCCCAGTGCGTACTGTGCCTGCGCCCGCATCTGCAGGGCCAAAATAACCATCCAGCCAGGACGGGTTGTGCAGGCTCTACGCTCAAAACCAGTGCGCCTCCACGGCCCAGTGTATCCTGTGCCTGTCTCCAGAAGGACAGGGCCTCCTGTATGTCTCTCCAGCCTGGTGAGTCCTGTGCCTGCACCTAGAACTAATCCTCCCGTATGTCTCCCCAGCCTGGTGAGTCCTGTGCCTGCACCTAGAACTAATCCTCCCGTATGTCTCCCCAGCCTGGTGAGCCCTGTGGCAGCTCAACATACCAGACTGCCCATACATCTCCTCCCTCCAGTGATGATCCATGGCACGAAGCCTCCAGTGATGATCCATGGCAAGAAGCATCCAGTGATGATCCATGGCAAGAAGCCTCCAGGGATGATCCATGGCATGAAGCCTCCAGTGATGATCCATGGCAAGAAGCCTCCAGTGATGATCCATGGCACAAAGCCTCCAGTGATGATCCATGGCAAAAAGCCTCCAGTGATGATCCATGGCACGAAGCCTCCAGTGATGATCCATGGCACGAAGCCTCCAGTAAGGAGTCATGGAACGAAGGCCTCCAGGGATGATCCATGGCATGAAGCCTCCAGTGATGATCCATGGCAAGAAGCCTCCAGTGATGATCCATGGCACAAAGCCTCCAGTGATGATCCATGGCAAAAAGCCTCCAGTGATGATCCATGGCACGAAGCCTCCAGTGATGATCCATGGCACGAAGCCTCCAGTAAGGAGTCATGGAACGAAGGCCTCCAGGGATGATCCATGGCATGAAGCCTCCAGTGATGATCCATGGCAAGAAGCCTCCAGTGATGATCCATGGCACAAAGCCTCCAGTGATGATCCATGGCAAAAAGCCTACAGTGATGATCCATGGCACGAAGCCTCCAGTGATGATCCATGGCACGAAGCCTCCAGTAAGGAGTCATGGAACGAAGGCCTCCAGTCCGGAGCCTCCAGCGACGGCCTCCAAATAATAAATAATAATAATAAAATAATGTATATGTGAAAGATAATGATAAAATAATTCCACTCTGAAACCTTAACTGTATGAAATTGATTAGAATCATAAAATTATAATCTGATGATGTGTGTAGGTTTAGTCGGAATAAGGTTAAACAATGTATCTGTATAATGGGAAAACACATACTGTCTGAGCAAGGCGTAGCTTAGGATTTGAACTTGTGTGTGTGCCTAGTAAAATACCGAAGAACAATTAAAACTGTGTTTGGACCGCCCTGGCTAGGCCTCTGAGAGACTTGGGAGAGGACAGGGAGTACTTCTCAAGGTCTCCCTAATCTCGGGGGAATGGAACTGTCGGCTGGGTAGTGGTGCGAACTGTGGAGAAGGATAAAACTCACCTACTGTATGTATGTATGTATGTCTGTAGGATACCTACTGTTTGTGTGGAAGTGTGTGCGCAGCTATAAAATTGATGTTTTTGTATTCTTGACTTTAGAACGTTCTCTGAATAAACTGTACTAGCCTTTTGCATAAACTGAGTCTTTGCCTAATTATTATTATACCCATGGTCTTACAAACCTCGGGGATTAGTCAAAGCTATTGATTGTTAGTAATTAGTAATTATCATTGGGATTGAAATTCACGTGACAGAAAGTAACCTACCCAACCCTGCATACAGTATCCTCAGCTGATGTTTGGAATAATATGGATTGATAGGACTCTGACCTCAAACCACACACACAGCCTACAGGAGATTCACTGACATGTTGAAGGCTCAAACCACACACACAGCCTACAGGAGATTCACTGACATGTTGAAGGCTCAAACCACACACACAGTCTACAGGAGATTCACTGACATGTTGAAGGCTCAAACCACACACACAGCCTACAGGAGATTCACTGACATGTTGAAGGTAGGGAACATGTTGGATATCAATGGAAATCTTTCTTGAGAAAACAAACTCTGTGTGTCCTTGCTCTTTCCTGATCATCTGAATGAACTCACCTGATGTCACCTGATGCAAGTGATGATTAGCCTACTCAGGATAATCGTTTCATTTTACAATGACGTTCTTTTTCTCAGTGGGAAATCCCTCTTTTCTTCTGTTATTTACAACACAGCTTTTCTTTTCAAAGTCAATGATCATTTACAACAACTAGCAATGTTCTTAAAATTATCAATAAGGAGCATTACAACATATTAGGACCGAAGGGCCTGAGGCTTTTCAGAACCATCAATGATGGTACAATAAGACCATCTCTTCTCCTCCTCAGATCATTGGTTATCCGTCATTCCACCTGACACATGGCCACTTACCAAATGAGACACCCGCCACAGGGATGAACCACTGAGCCCGACCCCCTTCCACAGGGATGAACCACTGAGCCAGACCCCCCTCCACAGGGATGAACCACTGAGCCAGACCCCCCTCCACAGGGATGAACCACTGAGCCAGACCCCGCTCCACAAGGATGAACCACTGAGACAGACCCCCCGCCACAGGGAGGGACCCCTGAGACAGACCCCCCGCCACAGGGATGGACCACTGAGACAGACCCCCCTCCACAGGGATGGACCCCTGAGACAGACCCACCTCCACAGGGATGGACCCCTGAGACTGACCCCCCTCCACGGGGATGAACCACTGAGCCAGACCCCCCTCCACGGGGTTGGACCCCTGAGACAGACCCCCCTCCACGGGGATGGACCCCTGAGACAGACCCCCCTCCACAGGGATGAACCACTGAGCCAGACCCCCCTCCACAGGGATGGACCCCTGAGACAGACCCCCCGCCACAGGGATGGACCACTGAGCCAGACCCCCCTCCACAGGGATGGACCCCTGAGACAGACCCCCCTCCACAGGGATGGACCCCTGAGACAGACCCCCCTCCACAGGGATGGACCCCTGAGACAGACCCCCCTCCACAGGGATGGACCCCTGAGACAGACCCCCCTCCACAGGGATGAACCACTGAGCCAGACCCCCCTCCACAGGGATGGACCCCTGAGACAGACCCCCTCCACAGGGATGGACCACTGAGACAGTGCCCCCTCCACAGGGATCAACCACTGAGCGAGAGCCCCCTCCACAGGGATGAACCACTAAGCCAGGGTGGTTAAGCCTCAGAGGGTCCCTGGCCCCTGTTCCTGCTGGGTTTTACTGCTATAGTATAGTGCAGACAGGAAACGGCAGGGGTTCGTTTAACCATTTATCAGAAAAAATGACAGTACATGCAATACGTTAGTCCTGGCATTAGGCTCTGCTCCTTCGGGGTAGCTCACTGCCAGAGCATGCATAATGTTAACATAATAATAATTACAGGCAGAGAGCAAGGTTTGCTATAGCGATCCCCCTGCAGGAAGGAAACAGAACCAAACAGGTGTTGGCTGGGCTGGGTGGGTGGTGGGAAAGCAGAAAACAGACATGCATGTGAGTAACGCATGTTACACAATACCATGTCACCAAGAACACCAGCGTGCAAGCAGCCATCAGAAAAGTGTGTGCAGAACCTGGTGGACAAAATAGACCACCATATTAACGTAGAGTGTGTTGATCAAATTGGTGCAATATCAGCGAATGCTACACTTGGGTTTCCTGTTTGAACAAGCTGAGCTTGATTTATAGTGATCACCTGGTGACTTCAGACGGTGAATGTGGTCCCCTGGTGGCTTCCCGTTGACTTCAGCCCCCTGCAGGTTTACCTTTGCCTATCTTTGGTTCGGTTTCAATTAGGTCACTAGAAAGTGGGTGTAACAGTAGGTTTTTGATGATTACATATTATATTATCACAGCTTTAAACTTTGAAAAGGAATGCACATTTAACGAAGGAGATGCAGTGCATTAGGTGAATCAAAAATATCCACAATGTGTTTTAATGCATCATTTGCTCTTGCAGATCATGTTGCATGTACAAATTTACATTTGTACATGCAACCATGAACAATTGTCTGAGGAAAAGCAGTAGAATATTAACTAAATTTGTTTTCAGAGAATGTTTTGTTTGAAGGCCAGTGTTGAGAAACATTCATTTATTGATTTTGAGAAAAAAATCCTTATTTTCACTTGCATTTTCTGACAAGCTGAGGCAGAATTAGCATTTTCACTCTCTCCCCTCACTCTTTGGCAACAATGACAAGGAGTTCAGATACTTAGAGCATCCATTCTACATAAACTTCATAAGCTGTAAAATAGAACTTCCTCCTCTGTTATTTCTATAATGTAGGAATACACTGTCTGTAATTTTGTCTATAGAGCTTAAAGAAGCATATCATCTCTCTGGAGGTTATTAAAACAGTGATACATCAGAGGCTGATCAGTAAATGTGTGCTTAAAGACATCATGCGTACGTTGTGTGGTCAGCAGCCTGGCTGGAAGGCTACAATTACAGTATGTCAGACTGTGAGAAACATTAAATGAAGGAGTGAGTCAGAGGTGTGCTATTTACCCTCATTAATAATACCATTAGCCCCTGACTCACTCATTTATATAACATTTAGTAAGGGATTCGTGAGGCTGAAAATAGTTCTGATCGGTTCGATCTCTGTGTTGCAAAAAGAACAAGCGCTACTCTGCCAATTTCCTTGCCCATGGCTGTGGTTTGGACAAATGTCTAGACTTGATTTCTTAATTGACTTTTACACGATGCCTGGCCTTTGAAGGTTATCTAAGCATCTGTTGTGCCAAGTTGGAACAGAAACTATGGTGAATGCTAAATGTTAAAATACAGGGCTAATGAAAAGCTGGAGTTGCTAAGAATGTCTATCCTGACATGATGCAGTTCTCATTCTAAACAAAACTGTTTGAGAGGCCGGGACACAGTCCTACAGACGCTAGTTCGATTAGTAAACATATTTGGGCTAACTGATATTGTCTTTTAACTTTGAAGATAATCTTCAGAGACACCACCCTCACATGGAGGCATATACTTTAAACCTATGTTGCAATGGGACTTTTTGGAAATAAACAGCCTCAACATCCTCTCAGGATCACTCGTCTAAAATACTGTACATACTAACGAAATGTCACTCAAAGACCTATTCCATGTGAGGCTGTAAAATGTTAGTGTCTGATTTGAACAACCTAGGGATACTGGATTTTGATTAAATGTCTCTGGTGTGGCAGGTAGCCTAGCGGGAGAGTTGGGCCAGTAACCGAAAGGTCACTGGTTCGAAATCCCTGATCCGACTAGGTAACTAATTTGTCGATGTGCGCTTGAGGAAGGAACTTAACCCTAATTGCTCCTGTATGTCGCTCTGGATAAGAGTGTCTGCTGCTAAATGACTAAAATGTGTACAAGGTGTAATGAGCAGGATATGGCTACTATACCTCAAAACTTAAAAAGGGCAATCTGCAGTAGCTACATACATTTTTGTACTTATAAATGAATGATATGTACCCAGTGATGATTGAATAACATAACTTATAAATGCCTTGTGAGCTTAGTTCAACTGTTGTACCCCATCTGTACCCAGAATATAAGCTTGTTGTTCTCAAATGTTTGTAAACAAAGTAAATGTAAGCAAACACTGTATAGAATCAAAACATGGTTAAAACTATCATTTTGATATCATGGACGGTCAGTCCTTGCATCCATAGTTCAGTCTATGAATTTGAGAATGGTAACATTTCTACATCCCTCAGCTTTTTAGCAAAACAGTGGCAGAGAGTAAACTTTGTTACTGTTTCAACTCCTGATTGCTGCTTTAAAGTCCAACTATTTGTAAACTACCTGTAATAGTCATCATAGCACAGTATAGAAATACAGTACCAGTCAAAAGATTGGACACACCTACTCATTCAATGGTTTTTCTTTATTTTTACAATTTTCTACATTGTAGAATAATAGTGAAGACATCAAAACTATGAAATAACACATGGAATCATGTAGTAACTAACAAAGTGTTAAACAATTTTAGAGATTCTTCAAAGTAGCCACCCTTTGCCTTGATGACAGCTTTGCACACTCTTGTCATTCTCTCAACCAGCTTCAACTGGAATGCTTTTCCAACAGTATTGAAGGAGTTCCCATATATGCTGAGCACTTGTTGGCTGCTTTTCCTTCACTCTGCGGTCCAACTCATCCCAAACCATCTCAATTGGCTTGAGGTTGGGTGATTGTGGAGACCAGGTAATCTGATGCAGCACCATCAAATCAAATGTTATTAGTCACATGCGCCGAATACAACAGGTGTAGACCGAATACAACAGGTGCGAGCCTCTAACCAACAATACAGTTAAAAAATATATGGATAAGAATAAGAAATAAAAGTAACAAGTAATTAAAGAGCAGCGGTAAAATAACAACAGCGAGGCTATATACAGGGGGGTGCCGGTATAGAGTCAATGTGCGGGGGCACCGGTTAGTTGAGGTACAGTAATATGTACATGTAGAGTTATTAAAGTGACTATGCATAAATGATAACAACAGAGAGTAGCAGCGGTGTAAAAGTGTGGAGGGGGGGGGGGGGGGGACAACAATGCAAACAGTCTAGGAAGCCAATTGGTTAGGTGTTCAGGACTCTTGTGGCTTGGAGGGTAGAAGCTGTTTGGAACCCTCTTGGACCTATACTTGGCGCTCCGGTACCGCTTGCCATGCGGTTTGTAGAGAAGACAGTCTATGACTAGGGTGGCTGGAGTCTTTGACAATTTTTTTGTGCCTTTTTAGGGTCCTGGATGGCAGGAAGCTTTGCCCCAGTTATGTACTAGGTCATTCGCACTACCCTCTGTAGTGTCATGCGGTCGGAGGCTGAGCAGTTGCCATACCAGGCAGTGATGCAACCAGTCAGGATGCTCTTGATGGTGCAGCTGTATAACCTTTTGAGGATCTGAGGATCCATGCCAAACGTTTTTCCTGTAGTCCACAATCATCTCCCTTGTCTTGATCACGTTGAGGGAGAGGTTGTTGTCCTGGCACCACACGGCCAGGTCTCTGACCTCCTCCCTATAGGCTGTCTCATCGTTGTCGGTGATCAGGCCTACCACTGTCGTGTCATCGGCAAACTTAATGATGGTGTTGGAGTCGTGCCTGGCCATGCAGTCATGAGTGAACAGGGAGTACAGGAGGGGACTGAGCACGCACCCCTGAGGGTCCCCAATGTTGAGGATCAGTGTGGCCGATGTGTTGTTACCTACCCTTACCACCTGGGGGCAGCCCGTAAGGAAGTCCAGGATCCAGTTGCAGAGGGAGGTGTTTAGTCCCAAGGTCCTTAGCTTATTGATGAGCTTTGAGGGCACTATGGTGTTGAATGCTGAGATGTTGTCAATGAATAGAATTCTCACGTAAGTTTACCTTTGGTCCAGGTGGGAAAGGGCAGTGTGGAGTGCAATAGAGATTATATCATCTGTGGATCTGTTTGGGCGGTATGCAAATTGTTGTGGGTCTAGGGTTACTGGGATAATTGTGTTGATGTAAGCTATGACCAGCCCTTCGAAGCACTTCATGGCTACAGACGTGAGTGCTGCGGGTCGGTAGTCGTTTAGGCAGGTTACCTTAGTGTTCTTGGGCACAGGCAAGAACATCACTCTCCTTCTTGATCAAAAAGCCCTTACACAGCCTGGAGGTGTGTTTTTGGTCATTGTCCTGTTGGAAAACAAATGATAGTCTCACTAAGCGCAAACCAGATGGGATGGCGTATTGCTGTGGCAGCCATGCTGGTTAAGTGTGCCTTGAATTCTGAATAAATCAGACAGTATCACCAACAAAGCATCATCACACCTCTTCCTCCTTGCTTCACGGTGGGAACCACACATATAATCCGTTCACCTACTCTGCGTCTCACAAAGACACAGCGGTTGGAACCAAAAATCTCAAATTTAGACTCATCAGACCAATGGACAGATTTCCACCGGTCTAATGTCAATTGCTCATGTTTTTTGGCCCAAGCAAGTCTCTTCTTAATATTGGTGTCCTTTAGTAGTGGTTTCTTTGCAGCAATTCGACCATGAAGGCCTGATTCACAGTCTTCTCTGAAAAGTTGATGTTGAGATGTGTCTGTTACATTTAAATGGGCTGCAATTTCTGAGGCTGGCAACTCTAATGAACTTATCCTCTTCAGCAGAGATCACTCTGGGTGTTCCTTTCCTGTGGCGGTCCTCATGAGAGCCAGTTTCATCATAGAGCTTGATCGTTTTTGCAACTGCATTTGAAGAAATGTTCAAAGTTCTTGAAATGTTCTGTATTAACTGACCTGAAACATTTTAATTGCTGATTCTGAGAGAAAACATCACTCAGCTTTAAACAGCTCAGTTACAATGTCTACACACTCCATATTCTGCATCAGAATGTGTATTTCTCTTCCCTATCTGGCTCCACAGAGGAAACAGTGTGGTTGTTACCAAGTGGTTGTTAGGCTGAATCATGTCATATGTGTTGAGCAGGCACCTGAACAGTAGCATGGGGTTTAGTCCATAAATAAAGGGAACATAAATAAAGGCAACAAAAGGTGTCTAACACTATTGCCGCTTTTAAAACAACCTCAAAAAACGGTCCCTTTCCTTGGTAACCAACCACCTTTAAAACACCCAGTCCTGCCACCCCTGGCCCCCACTACCTGTAAAGACAGGCCTCAGGACTGGGGCACGTGACTCACAAGAGAACTGTGGTTAGATACCTTCCACACGCATCCTTGTCTTGAATCTATCATTCGTCATCTCCTTTCCCAGAGGTTTGTGACTTCGGCTGTAGACAGTTACTTTTGTGCTTTGAATCTGCAGCAATTGGTCACACTGTGAGCTTACTGAAATAACATTATTTTAGAGAGGATTTCATTCCCGACTGATATATGTTAAGTACTGTACGTTATGAGTTAAGGTTATTGACTATGTTATTCACCAATAGCATGACTGTTGTCACGCCCTGACCATAGATTGCTTTGTATGTTTCTATGTTTTGTTTGGTCAGGGTGTGATGTGGGTGGGCATTCTATGTTGTATGTCTAGGTTGTCTATTTCTGTGTTTGGCCTGGTGTGGTTCCCAATCAGAGGCAGCTGTCTATCGTTGTCTCTGATTGGGAGCTATACTCAGGTAGCCTGTTTTCCATTGTGTGTTGTGGGTGCTTGTTTTCTGTTTAGTGTATGTTCACCTGGCAGAACTGTTTCATTTTCGTTTTTCCTCGTTGTTGTTTTGTGTAGTGTTCAGTTTCTATTAAATATGACAAACACTTACCACGCTGCATTTTGGTCCTCCTCTCCTTCCACCAACGGATCGTTACAGAATCACCCACCAAAAAGGACCAAGCAGCGTGGTCACCAGGAGCAGAGGGTTCTGGACCCCTGGACTTGGAAGGAAATTTTGGACGGCAAAGGACCCTGGGCACAGCCAGGGGAGTATCGCCGTCTAAAAGAGGAGCTGGAGGCAGCTAGAGCGGAGCGACGCCACTACGAGGAATTGGCGCAAGGTAACGGGCACGGGAGGCAGCCCCAGATATTTCGGGGGGGGAGGCACACGGGTTGATTGGCGGACTCAGGTAGGAGACCTGAGCCAACTCTCCGTGCTTACCGTGGCGAGAGAGTGACTGGGCAGGCACCGTGTTATGCGGAGAAGCGCAAGGTGTCCCCAGTGCGCACGCATAGCCCGGTGCGCTACATCACAGCTCCTCGAATCGGCCGGGCTAGAGTGGGCATCGAGCCAGGAGGGATGATGCCGGCTCAGCGCATCTGGTCTCCAGTGCGTCTCCTGGGCATGCTGCACCAGCCCTACGCACAGTGTCTCCAGTTCTCCAGCACAGCCCAGTGAGGCCTGTTCCAACTCCCCGCACTTGCCGGGCTGCAGGGGGGATCCAGCCAGGACGAGTGGTGCTAGCACTGCGCTCGAGACCGCCAGTGCACCTCCACGGTCCAGTGCATCCGGTGCCTCGGCCAAGGACAAGGCCTCCTGCATGTCTCCCCGGCCTGGTGAGTTCTGTGGCTGTGCTAAGCACTAACCCACCTGCATGTCTCCCCAGCCTAGTGAGTCCTTTGCCTTCTCCCAGAGTCACTGTGTCTCTCTCCAATTCAGTGATAATCCATGGCACGAAGCCTCCAGTGGTGATCCATGGCAAGAAGCCTCCAGTGATGATCCATGGCACGAAGCCTCCAATGATGATCCATGGAACGAAGCCTCCAGTGATGATCCATGGCACGAAGCCTCCAGTGATAATCCATGGCACGAAGCCTCCAGTGATAATCCATGGCAAGAAGCCTCCAGTGATGATCCATGGCACGAAGCCTCCAGTGATGATCCATGGCACGAAG
Organism: Salvelinus fontinalis; assembly: GCF_029448725.1. Classification (NCBI taxonomy): domain Eukaryota; kingdom Metazoa; phylum Chordata; class Actinopteri; order Salmoniformes; family Salmonidae; genus Salvelinus; species Salvelinus fontinalis. The sequence continues at coordinate 16,583,842 of NC_074679.1, read as the reverse complement.
CCTCCAGTGATGATCCATGGCACGTAGCCTCCAGTGATGATCCATGGCACGTAGCCTCCAGTGATGATCCATGGCACGAAGCCTCCAGTGATGATCCATGGCACGAAGCCTCCAGTGATGATCCATGGCACGAAGCCTCCTGCGAAGGAATGTGGCACGAAGCCTCCTGCGAAGGAATGTGGCACGAGGCCTCCAGCGACGCCCTCCGGTCCGGAGCGGGCCGGAGCCGCCCTCCGGTCCGGAGCGGCCCGGGGCCGCCCTCCGGTCCGGAGCGGCCCGGGGCCGCCCTCCGGTCCGGAGCGGCCCGGGGCCGCCCTCCGGTCCGGAGCGGCCCGGGGCCGCCCTCCGGTCCGGAGCGGCCCGGGGCCGCCCTCCGGTCCGGAGCGGCCCGGGGCCGCCCTCCGGTCCGGAGCGGCCCGGAGCCGCCCTCCTGTCCGGAGCGGCCCGGAGCCGCCCGTCAGTCAGGAGCTGCCGGAGCCGCCCGTCAGTCAGGAGCTGCCGGAGCCGCCCGTCAGTCAGGAGCTGCCGGAGCCGCCCGTCAGTCAGGAGCTGCCGGAGCCGCCCGTCAGTCAGGAGCTGCCGGAGCCGCCCGTCAGTCAGGAGCTGCCGGAGCCGCCCGTCAGTCAGGAGCTGCCTGAGTCGCCCTTCACTCCGGCGCTGCCGGAGTCGCCCGCCCGCCTATTCGGGGCCCGCTGATAGGGTTCCCAGTCCGGGGTTGGCGGCGAGGGTCGGCGCTCCAAAGGCGCCACCTAAGTGGGCTAAGACTATGGTGGAGTGGGATCCACGTCCCGCGCCAGAGCCGCCACCGCGGACAGATGCCCACCCACACCCTCCCCTATAGGTTCAGGTTTTGCGGTCAGAGTCCGCAGCTTTGGGGGGGGGGGGGGGGGGGGGTACTGTCACGCCCTGACCATAGATTGCTTAGTATGTTTCTATGTTTTGTTTGGTCAGGTTGTGATGTGGGTGGGAATTCTATGTTGTATGTCTAGGTTGTCTATTTCTGTGTTTGGCCTGGTGTGGTTCCCAATCAGAGGCAGCTGTCTATCGTTGTCTCTGATTGGGAGCTATACTTAGGTAGCCTGTTTTCCATTGTGTGTTGTGGGTGATTGTTTTCTGTTTAGTGTATGTTCACCTGGCAGAACTGTTTCATTTTCGTTTTTCCTCGTTGTTGTTTTGTGTAGTGTTCAATTTCTATTAAATATGACGAACACTTACCACGCTGCATTTTGGTCCTCCTCTCCTTCCACCAACAAGAATCGTTACAACTGTTCCATACAGTTACCAAGCTGTAGTCAAATGAAATTAATTACAGGCTTTAACAAATTACAGCATTGATTGACATTCACAAGGTCTAAACTTACAGTCTAGCATGTTTAAAAACCAGAAACATAATATATGACAATTTTTTGGGGACAAATAATTGGTTTTATAGACCAATTCCTGCTGCTCACAAATAGGCTCCTTTCTCGTGAAATTGAAAATATAAAAATGAAACAAAGAGCTCTTATACTTCTGGAAACTATTGTTGATAAGCAAAACTAATTGGGCTAATTTCTTAAATTATAATTTTATGATTCTTTAATCTGTTTCTTATCAATCCAGTATTTTGAGTCTACACCATGGAGGTCCACGGAATATTATTCACAAATTGGTATATGATTTAAAGGTATACTTGATGATTGTGTGAAATAATATTATATCTCTATACTGTATACCCACAAGGACACACAAATAATTATGGATGTTTAAACTTTAAATGACTTACGGGAGAAAATAAGGACTTTGACATCTCTGGACAATAGTTTGTTATGGTTGGATATAGAATAGTTATCTGTCAAGACTATTGATTGTCATCATTAAATGTGGGTTTGCTGGATTCAAGAGCTCCGTGTGTGTTTCTGGCTTTACTGGTTCCCTTATTGACCCATAGGCTTTCGTTGTAAAGCACAATCATCCATTATTTTTTTAACAGCACCACGCTGTACTATTGTAAACCTGAATCACATTTTAGATATTCAATCATGCAAAACAAATATATTTCAAAGATTGTTGTGCCTTTTATGTTTTTAAGTTTTTAATGGGATTTATCACTGGGGATTTGGTGGTTTGGCACAAGCGGATACATGTATTTGGAAAACAATTAATGTCCAATAAATGATCCAATGAATTGTTGAATTTCACTTGAATATGGCAGAAGGCTGCTTCATGTTATTGGAAACTATGATGTTAATGAATAATGAGTTCTCTGTGTGAATCAAAACTATAAATTTGGTATGAGCTTTTCCATTTATGAGTATCTTATTTTAGAGACAAATGTATGATAGCAATAAGGACCTCACATTCCCATGTAGGATTTGATATATTCAACAATCTTGTTTTGAAGCTTGTCGACTAGCTTCCTTGATGTCTTCTTTCCCACTGTGCTCTAGGTTGGCTCATTACATCACAGGAATTACACATCCTGCTGACAGTTCTCTCCACAGTGATCTGTAGTGTGTGCTAAGTATCTAAACTCTTTGATGAGGACATGCACAAACACATGTTGCTCTAACTTAAACATAGAAATAAAAGGTCTTGGAATAAACAGATGTTGGACTTGTGCTTTTTGCAAATTAGACATAAGTGGTAACTTTCAAAGTGGCACTCCATTTCAGATGTGGTGTCTGACAAGAGAGTTCACTTAAACAGCAAAGCAGGGGCTTAAAATGAGAAACATTTCTGAGGGACCTCAACACAGATGGAAAAGAATCTTGAATCTAGGTAAGTGTTGCCACATGTCCATGTAGACGTCAAGAAATCACCATGTAACAGGAGGAACTAAGAGAAGCACATGCGATCTGATGCAGGACCCGATGACATTCAGAAATCTAATTAGCATTCTGTCTCTGCAGTGATGGCCAAAGCGGATATTCAAAGTTCCAACCAGTGAAAGATAGGTTTGCAAAATTCCGGTAACTTTACCCAAAATCTCCAACCAAGTGAGGGACCTAGTGGGGCAGACATCTGGAGTGTTCAAGGCCCTCTGAGATATGCATTCTTACATGTTAGCACAACCTCAAAAAGTAATATATCTCCAGCTGTCCAGAAATACGACCCTACTGTATTTGTTTGATGTATTTTCTTTTAAATGTTATGTTCAGTTCTATACTGTACTTTGGATCTTGACTATAGAACGTTAACCTGGAGCATACATACAGTACCAGTCAAAAGTTTGGACACACCTACTCATTCCAGGGTTTTTCTTTATTTTTACTATTTTCTACTTTGTAGAATAATAGTGAAAACATCAACACTATGAAATAACACATATGGAATCATGTAGTAACCAAAAAGTGTTGAACAAATCAAATAATATTTTATATTTGAGATTCTTGAAATAGCCACCCTTTGCCTTGATGACAGCTTTGCACACTCTTGGCATTCTCTCAACCAGCTTCACGAGGTAGTCACCTGGAATGCATTTCAATTAACAGGTGTGCCTTGATAAAAGTTAATTTGTGGAATTTCTTTCCTTCTTAATGCATTTGAGCCAGTCAGTTGTGTTCTAACAACGTAGGGGTGGTATACAGAAGATAGCCCTATTTCGTAAAAGACCAAGTCCATATTATGGCAAGAACAGCTCAAATAAGCAAAGAGGAACGATAGTCCATCATTACTTTAAGACATGAAGGTCAGTCAAACCGGAACATTTCAAGAACTTTTAAAGTTTCTTCAAGTGCAGTCGCAAAAACCATGATGAAACTGGCTCCCATGAGGACCGCCACAGGAAAGGAAGACCCAAAGTTACCTCTGTTGCAGAAGATAAATTCATTACAGTTAACTGCACCTCAGATTGCAGCCCAAATAAATGCTTCAGAGTTCAAGTAACAGACACATCTCAACATCAACTGTCGAATTCAAAGAAACCACTACTAAAGGACACCAATAAGAAGAAGAGACTTGCTTGGGCCAAGAAACATGAGCAATTGACATATTTCCAGCAGTGGAAATATGTCTTTTGGTCTGATGAGTCCACATTTGGTTTGGGATGAGTTCGACCGCAGAGTGAAGGAAAAGCAAGTGCTCAGCATATGTGGGAACTCGTTCAAGACTGTTGGAAAACCATTCCTCATTAAGCTGGTTGAGAGAATGCCAAAAGCGTGCAAAGCTGTCATCAAGACAAAGGATGGCTATTTGAAGAATCTCAAATAAAAATATATTTTGATTTGTGTAACACATTTTTGGTTACTACATGATTCCTTATGTGTTATTTCGTAGTTTTGATGTCTTCACTATTATTCTACAATGTAGAAAAAAATCAAGAAAAACCCTTGAATGAGTAGGTGTCCAAACTGTTGACTGGTACTGTACATGTTTTTGTAGAAAACCCACCCCAGCAGTGCCTCTAATGGAGATCAGATATCATAAACGTTATGAATTAAATAACACCACACAGCTAGGTGATCATGCCAGCTGGCAATAAAGCCACATTTCTTGATTTACATTTTTCAGACACTTTTATCCAGAGCGACATACAGCAGAGAGTGCATACATGTTAATACTGGTCCCGCTTGGGAATCGAACCCACAACTTTGGCATTGGAAACAGCATGCTCTACCAACTGAGCCACACGGGACCAGATTTTTGCATTAAATAGCACTAGTCTGTAAATTACAAGATATCATCTACCTTGCAAAACAAACACTCAGACCTACAGTATGTTAAAGTTCAGGAATTCCTATAAATCAGAGAGACTGGTGTGTGGCAGTGTCTGAAGAGAATCAAGCTATTTTCAGTCATGGATAACATTAGCCATTTATCTTCCTGACGCCTGGAAAGAGAAGCTATATGGCACAACCAACTGTATCTTCCACCTGAGGCTCAGAGGTGAGAGAGTTGAATGGTTGACTAACTAGATATTACTCCAACAATCACTACTCACATGGTCACCTCACAAAAGGGCTGTAAAGCTGCCACTGTGTTCTCAGAAACACCTAATTTAGCAATTCAGTAGCAAATGGGTCACGATTGACAACACATGCTGCAGGGCTTCAATTAATGAGCTGCTTGTACATGTGTTGTGAAGGAAACTCCAGATCAACTGCTTTGATTCATTTGGAAGAACATACCTTCTGATAATGTACCTCAAAAGTTATGGTTATTATTGGGTGACTTGTTAAAACTTTGATAGCTATTCTATTTGTGGAGACGGTGGATAGTACACTCTTATAAAAAAGAGTTCCAAAAGGGTTCTTCAGCTGCCTCCATAGAATAACCTTTTTTGGTTCAGGGTACAACCCTTTTGGGTTTCAAGTAGAAACCTTTTGGGTTACATGTATAACCATCTGTGCAAAGGGTTCTTCATGGAACCCAAAAGGGTTCTACCTGGAACCAAAAAGGGTCATTCATAACTGGACAAAGATTTTCCGCTAAGATCTGCAGTGGATGAGTACAGATGTGGGATTTTAATTTGATCACTCTTTTGTTGCTGAGAATTTTCCTGCACAGTAGGATATACAAACTTGTAGTGTATTCGAAGTTTAAAAAAGCTTCTAAAGTTTATAATTTCTACTTTAAAATGTCCGACTTGACTTGCCCTAACAAAAAAATGTATCAACCCCTACAAAAAAAGTAAATTAATTATAATCCACATAATAATTCACATGTCCTGTTGCTGCAGGATTCTTTTCCTGCTGTAGCAAACTGTCTTAAAGTCTGCCTTGGCCACATCCATGAGAGGAAGATTCCAGATTATGGCTGTTGCCAACAGACTAATTCAGACCACATGTTCTGGAGAGAGGAGAGCAATGAAGCCTGTGAGCTGGAAGGACAACAGCAGAGAGAAACCGCTTTTAATGTTGTACTTTATTGAGAGACGATCATGATTTCAGAGTTGCTACCACCCCTCGGTACACTACTGTATTTGTTTGGTCTCTCCTTGAAACATTACACACCATCAATGTTTACTCAACTCATTCCCCCACACCCTCCTCCCCCATTTACCAGCCCAATGACAGGGATGACATATCAACATTATAAAACATTTGTTAAAAAACAGCTAAAGGGAAGAGTGGGGTAAGTTGAGCCACCATTGTTTCTTGGAAACCATACACAAAATGTTTCATTGCACCAAATATGTAGGAAGAGGTGATCATTTCACAGAGTCTGTGAAGGAAGAAACCACATACTATAGAAAAAGTGGTAAGCAAGTTAGGTTCAAAATAATTATTTCCACCAAGTCAAATGAATGGATTGTGTTAGAGGTTTCATGAAGCTTGTAAATAGACCAAAGTAGATCATTTTAAAGTTTTTCTATACATCAGTTGGGGTCTCTATGAACTTCAATATGAGGTCCTAAACCTAGTATGAAAGTGCATCCTTGTAGCTGTGTGGGCTAATATAGTCCAAATGTTTGCTTTGGGGTAAATTGAGCAAATGGCCAAGGGATAAGTTGAGCCAATTGCAAGTTAGACAAACATAATCTTCCCAGGCGTAATGCAAGGCATTATCATTGGTATATGCGGTAACAACCAGGCCTGGCCTATGTTAAACTTTTTTTTAAAGTGTTTATAAAAAAAGTATAAAGTGTTTGTTAGATGTTAAGCCTGTGTTAAAAGTATTGGTAATATTTAATTCAGTACAGACATTTCTAGGCAGCTCAACTTACCCTGTCCCTATGCTCAATTTACCCCATACCCGGTGTAAATTGTGACATGAGACCACATTTTTTTCATGTTTACATGAATTCTGACTATTTCCTATGATACACAACATCCTGAAATATACATAGATATATTTGTTATAAAGAATACTGTAGTATATTTCCCTTGACCTAGTGATGCTGAATGTAAAAACAATCTAAATTTACTCCACTCTTCGCTACCTCCAGTTGAAGACAGAAGTTTACATACACTTATGTTAACAAACTATAGTTTTGTCAAGTCGGTTAGGACATCTACTTTGTGCATGACACAAGTCATTTTTCAAACAATTGTTTACAGACAGATTATTACACTTATAATTCACTGTATCACAATTCCAGTGGGTCAGAAGTTTACATACAATAAGTTGACTGTGCCTTTAAACAGTTTGGAAAATTCCAGGAAATGATGTCATGGCTTTAGAAGCTTCTGATAGGCTAATTGACATCATTTGAGTCAATTGGAGGTGTACCTCCGGATGTATTTCAAGGCCTACCTTCAAACTCATTGCCTCTTTGCTTGACATCATGAGAAAATCAAAAGAAATCCGATAAAAATTTAGAAAAAACTTTAAATCTCCACAAGTCTGTTTCATCCTTGGGAGCAATTTCCAAATGCCTGAAGGTACCATGTTCATCTGTACAAACAATAGTACGCAAGTATAAACACCATGGGACCACACAGACGTCATACCGCTCAGGAAGGAGACGCATTCTGTCTCCTAGATGAACGTACTGCGGTGCGAAAATTGCAAATCAATCCCAGAACAACAGCAAAGGACCTTGTGAAGATGCTGGAGGAAACAGGTACAAAATATCTATATCCACAGTAAAACGAGTCCTATATCGACATAACCTGAAAGGCTGCTCAGCAAGGCAGAAGCCACTGCTCCCAAACTCCGATGCACATGGGGACAAAGGTCATACTTTTTGGAGAAATGTCCTCTGGTCTGATGAAACAAAAATAGAACTGTTTGGCCATAATGACCTTCATTATGTTTGGAGGAAAAAGGGGGAGGCTTGCAAGCCGAAGAACACCATCCCAACCATGAAGCACGGGGGTGGCAGCATCATGTTGTGGGGGTGCTTTGCTGCAGGAGGGACTGGTGCACTTCACAAAATAGATAGCATCATGAGGAAAGAAAATGATGTGGATATCTCAAGACATCAGTCAGGAAGTTAAAGCTTGGTCGCAAATGGGTCTTCCAAATGGACAATGACACCAAGCATACTTCCAAAGTTGTGGCAAAATGGTTAAGGACAACAAAATCAAGGTATTGGAGTGGCCATCACAAAGCCCTGACCTCAATCCCATAGAAAATTTGTGGGCAGAACTGTAAAAGCGTGTGCAAGCAAGGAGGCCTACAAACCTGACTCAGTTACACCAGCTCTGTCAGGAGGAATGGGCCAAAATTCACCCAACTTATTGTGGGAAGCTTGTGGAAGGCTACCCGAAACATTTGACCCAAATTAAACAATTTAAAGGCAATGCTACCAAATAATAATTGTGTATGTACATTTCTGACCCACTGGGAATGTGATGAAATAAATAAAAGCTGAAATAAATCATTCTCTCTACTATTATTCTGACATTTCACATTCTTAAAATGAAGTGGTGATCCTAACTTACCTAAGACAGGGTATTTGTACTTGGATTAAATTGTCAGGAATTGTGAAAAACTGAGTTTAAATGTATTTGGCTAAGGTGTACGTAAACTTCTGACTTGTATACTGTATATGTGCAGCATCCATTATGGTAATAACAAAGATGAATTGTAGCAGTGTAAGAGCATTCGTGATATTTACTGTTAGCACATGATTCACTGATAATCAGACATAAATAGAAGATTCACCGTGACCAGGGTTGGCGTGGGACGGTGGGATGCAGTCTGTGGTACAGGCGGGTATCCCTGGCTAGAAGCAGGCTAATCTCTCCTTCTGGGCGGTCACGTCACTGGGACTTGTCCAGCTCAGTTATCCACAGCTTCACAGAGCTCCATTCTTCTTCTTGGGTGACGACAAACAAATTGATACAAACGTTTACTATTTACGCCAGAAACTCAGTCAAGCTTTACCTGCAGCACATTTCAATTATAAGACTTAAAAACAGAACATCCATCCATAGTGTTGTCTATTATTGCCTATTAGGCTATACCTGACTTAATCTAAAATAGATAACATTATGTAATTCTTCATAATATACAGAAGGGACGGGCAATGGGGAGCAAGTGATGTGTTTCTTTTTCCAGTTACAATTCTTTCCGTCTCTGACACGTCCATAGAATCATATGTGCATTTTATTTATTTATTTATTTTCACCTTTATTTAACCAGGTAGGCTAGTTGAGAACAAGTTCTCATTTGCAACTGCGACCTGGCCAAGATAAAGCATAGCAGTGTGAACAGACAACAACACAGAGTTACACATGGAGTAAACAATAAACAAGTCAATAACATGGTAGAAAAAAGAGAATCTATATACAATGTGTGCAAAAGGCATGAGGTAGGCAACAAATCGAATAATTACAATTTAGCAGATTAACACTGGAGTGATAAATCATCAGATGATCATGTGCAAGAAGAGATACTGGTGTGCAAAAGAGCAGAAAAGTAAATAAATAAAAGCAGTATGGGGGTGAGGTAGGTAAATTGGGTGGGTAGTTTACAGATGGACTATGTACAGCTGCAGCGATCGGTTAGCTGCTCGGATAGCAGATTTTTAAAGTTGTTGAGATTTTTGCAATTCGTTCCAGTCGCAGGCAGCAGAGAACTGGAAGGAAAGGCGTCCAAATGAGGTTTTGGCTTTAGGGATGATCAGTGAGATACACCTGCTGGAGCGCGTGCTACGGGTGGGTGTAGCCATCGTGACCAGTGAACTGAGATAAGGCGGCACTTTACCTAGCATAGCCTTGTAGATGACCTGGAGCCAGTGGGTCTGACGACGAACATGTAGCGAGGGCCAGCCGACTAGGGCATACAGGTCGCAGTGGTGGGTCGTATAAGGTGCTTTAGTAACAAAATGGATGGCACTGTGATAAACTGCATCCAGTTTGCTGAGTAGAGTATTGGAAGCTATTTTGTAGATGACATCGCCGAAGTCGAGGATCGGTAGGATAGTCAGTTTTACTAGGGTAAGTTTGGCGGCGTGAGTGAAGGAGGCTTTGTTCCGGAATAGAAAGCCGACTCTAGATTTGATTTTGGATTGGAGATGTTTGATATGAGTCTGGAAGGAGAGTTTGCAGTCTAGCCAGACACCTAGGTACTTATAGATGTCCACATATTCTAGGTCGGAACCGTCCAGGGTGGTGATGCTAGTCGGGCGTGCGGGTGCAGGCAGCGAACGGTTGAAAAGCATGCATTTGGTTTTACTAGCGTTTAAGAGCAGTTGGAGGCCACGGAAGGAGTGTTGTATGGCATTGAAGCTCGTTTGGAGGTTAGATAGCACAGTGTCCAGGGAAGGGCCGGAAGTATACAGAATGGTGCCGTCTGCGTAGAGGTGGATCAGGGAATCGACCGCAGCAAGAGCAACATCATTGATGTATACAGAGAAAAGAGTCGGCCCGAGAATTGAACCCTGTGGTACCCCCATAGAGACTGCCAGAGGACCGGACAACATGCCCTCCGATTTGACACACTGAACTCTGTCTGCAAAGTAGTTGGTGAACCAGGCAAGGCAGTCATTAGAAAAACCGAGGCTATTGAGCCAGCTGAATACGTTGAGTAAATCATCTACAATTCTTCTTCAGTTTCCTTCAGAGGAAGTTATTCAGCACAAGCCTTCATTTATATTACATTTATTTAACTTGTCATGTCTGTCAAATGCGCTTTCAATTGGATTATTTTCCATAATTCTTGTTTTCCCTCCATACTTCAATTTCTAGCTTCTGTCAAACCATAATTGTTGGGGTCAAGGGAAATGTTTAATTGTTCCATAGAGGAGGTTTACAAAGATTGAAGTTAACTTGTTAACTGGGAAGAATAGTGATACAAGTAAGTACTCCACTCTGCAATGAAAGTTCAGGTTCATGTAGGCTGCAGAACATAAGGAGAACAGGTGTAACACTTAAGGATTCAACCCTTTATGAACAGTAGATCATTATAAATCATCTCAGATTTGGAATACATGCAATTATCTCACGACTCAGGATATGACCCAGATGCAGACACGGGAGGCGGATAGTACAGTTCTCAGATGATTTATTAGAAACACGGGGCATGCAAAGGGCAGGTTGAGGACAGGCAGATGTTCGCGATCAGGTCAGAGTCAGGCAGGTACAGGACAGCAGGCAGGCTCGAGGTCAGGGCATGCAGAATGGTCAGAACCGGGAAATACTAGGAAACAGAACTAGAGAAACAGGAAGGCAGGAAAGAACGCTGGTAAGACCTGACCAGGCAAGACAAACTGGCAACAGACAAACAGAGAACACAGGCATAAATACACAGGGGATAATGGGAAGATGGGTGACATCTGGAGGGGGATGGAGACAAGCACAAAGACAGGTGAAACAGATCAGGGTGTGACACAATTCACTTGATACTGAATGTGAATAGGTGACCAACAATAAAGCATATCTCGAGACTTGGTATGTTCTGCACCAGGAGCAAAAATCTGGCCATAATTCTATCCTCCTGATTCCTGCTCACAAGCAAAAACTACAGCAGGAAGTACCAGTGACTCGCTCAATACGGAAGTGGTCAGATCCCGCGGCTGCTACAGGACTGTTTTGCTAGCACAGACGGGAATATGTTCCAGGATTAATCCAATGACCTTGTGGAGTATATCAATAAGTACATCGACGACGTCATCCCCACAGTGACCGTACGTACATATCCCATCCAGAAGCCATGGATTACAGGTAATATCCGCACCGACTAAAGGATAGAGCTGTCATTATCAAGGAGTGGGACACTAACACAGACGCCTATAAGAAATCCTGCTACGCCCTCAGATGAACCATCAAACAGGCAAAGTATCAATACAGGACTAAGATTGAATCCTACTACACCGGCTCTGATGCTTGTCGGATGTGGCAGGGCTTGAAAACTATTACAGACTACAAAGGGAAACCCAGCCGCGAACTGCCAAGTGACGCGAGCCTACCAGATGAGCTAAATGCCTTTTTATGCCCGCTTCAAGGCAAGCAACACTGAAGCATGCATGAGAGCACCAGCCATTCCGGATGACTGTGTGATCTCTCTCTCTCTCTCGGTAGCCGATGTCAGCAAGACCTTGAAACAGATCAACATTCATAAAGCCACAGGGCCAGACGGATTACCAGGAATGTACTCAAAGCATGCGCGGACCAATTGGAAAGTGTCTTCACTGACATTTTCATCCTCTCCATGACCGAGTCTGTAATACCTACATGTTTCAAACAGACCACCATAGTCCCTGTGCCCAAGGAAGCGAAGGTAACCTGCCAAAATGATTACCGCCCTGTAGCACTCACGTCAGAAACCCTAGACCCACTCCAATTCGCATACCGCCACAACAGATCCACAACAGATCCACAGATGACACAATCTTAATCACACCTATGTGAGAATGCTGTTCATTGACTACAGCTCAGCGTTCAACACCATAGTGCCCACAAAGCTCATCACTAAGTTACCCTAGTGAGGTTGTGGGATAGTAGCGTCCCACCTCATCAACAGCCAGTGAAACTGCAGGGCACCAAATTCAAAACAACAGAACTCCCATAATTAAAATTTCTCAAACATACAAGTATTTTACACCATTTTAAAGATACACTTGTTGTAAATCCAGCCACAGTGTTCGATTTCAAAAAGGCTTTACGACGAAAGCACACCAAACAATTATGTTAGGTCAGAGCGAAGTCACAGAAAAACACAGCCATTTTTCCAGCCAAAGAGAGGAGTCACAAAAAGCAGAACTATAGATCAAATTAATCACTAACCTTTGATGATCTTCATCAGATGACACTCATAGGACTTCATGTTGCACAATACATGTATGTTTTGTTCGGTAAAGTTCATATTTATATCCAAAAATCTGAGTTTACATTGGCGCTTTATGTTCAGTAGTTCCAAAACATCCGGTGATTTTACAGAAATACTCATAATAAACACATGTTAAAGATACAACTGTTATGCATGGAATTTTAGATCCACTTCTCCTTAATGCAACCGCTGTGTCAGATTTTAAAAAACCTTTACGGAAAAAGCACACCATGCAATAATCTGAGTACAGCGCTCAGAGACCAACACAACCCAAACAGATATCCGCCATGTTGTGTCGTCAACAGAAGTCAGAAATAGCATTATAAATATTCACTTACCTTAGATGATCTTCATCAGAATGCACTCCCAGGAATCCCAGGTCCACAATAAATGTTTGTTTGTTCGATAATGTCCATAATCTATGTCCAAATACCTCCTTTTTGTTCGCACGTTTAGCCCAGTAATCAAAATTCATGAGGTGCGATCACTAGGTGCAGACGAAAAGTCAAAAAGTTCCATTACAGTCCGTAGAAACATGTCAAACGATGTATAGATTCAATCTTCCGGCGCCGACAGAGATGGCCGCCTCGCTTCGCGTTCCTAGGAAACTATGCAGTATTTTGTTTTTTTACGTGTTATTTCTTACATTGGTACCCCAAGTAATCTTAGGTTTCATTACATACAGTCGGGAGGAACTACTGAATATAAGAGCAACGTCAACTCACCATCATTACCATCATTACGACCAGGAATATGACTCTCCAGAAGCGGATCCTGTGTTTTGCCTTCCACCCAGTACAATGGATCGGATCCCAGCCGGCGACGTCACCGTAAAAGGGGCAAACAAAGCGGTCTTCTGGTCAGGCTCCGGAGACAGGCACATCACGCTCCACTCCCTAGCATACTACTCGCCAATGTCCAGTCTGTTGACAACAAGGTTGATGAAATCCGAGCAAGGGTAGCATTCCAGAGAGACATCAGAGACTGTAACATTCTTTGCTTCACGGAAACATGGCTCACTCGAGAGACGCTAACAGAGTCGGTGCAGCCAGCTGGTTTCTTCACGCATCGCGCCGACAGAAACAAACATCTTTCTGGTAAGAAGAGGGGCGGGGGGGGGGGGGGGGTATGCCTTATGATTAACGAGACGTGGTGTGATCATAACAACATACAGGAACTCAAGTCATTCTGTTCACCTGACTTAGAATTCCTCACAATCAAATGTCGACCGCATTATCTACCAAGGGAATTCTCTTCGATTATAATCACAGCCGTATATATTCCCCCCCCAAGCAGACACATCGATGGCCCTGAACGAACTTTATGTGACTATATGTAAACTGGAAACCACACATCCTGAGGCTGCATTCATTGTAGCCGGGGATTTTAACAAGGCTAATCTGAAAACAAAACTCCCTAAATTCTATCAGCATATCGATTGTGCTACCAGGGCTGGTAAAACCCTGGATCATTGTTATTCTAACTTCCGCGACGCATATAAGGCCCTCCCCCGCCCTCCTTTCGGAAAAGTTGACCACGACTCCATTTTGTTGCTTCCAGCCTACAAACAGACACTAAAACAAGAAGCTCTCATGCTCAGGTCTGTTCAACGCTGGGCCGACCAATCTGATTCCACGCTTCAAGACTGCTACGATCACGTGGATTGGGATATGTTCCGCATTGCGTCCAACAACAACATTGACGAATACGCTGATTCGGTGAGCGAGTTCATTAGAAAGTGCATCTGCGACTTTATACCCACAGCAACGATTAAACATTCCCAAACCAGAAACCGTGGATTGATGACAGCATTCGCGCGAAACTGAAAGAGCATACCAATGCTTTTAACCAGGGCAAGGTGACCGGAAACATGACCGAATACAGTGTAGCTATTCCCTCCGCAAGGCAATCAAACAAGCTAAGTGCCAGTATAGAGACAAAGTAGAGTCGCAATTCAACAGCTCAGACACAAGAGGTATGTGGCAGGGTCTACAGTCAATCACGGATTACAAAAAGAAAACCAGCCCCGTCGCGGACCAGAATGTCTTGCTCCCAGCCAGAATAAATAACTTTTTTGCTCGCTTTGAGGACAATACAGTGCCACTGACACGGCCCGCTACCAAAACCTGCGGGCTCTCCCTCTCCTTCACTGCAGCCGAGGTGAGTAAAACATTTAAACGTGTTAACCCTCGCAAGGCAGCAGGCCCAGACGGCATTCCCAGCCGCGTCCTCAGAGCATGCGCAGACCAGCTGGCTGGTGTGTTTACGGACATATTCAATCAATCCTTATCCCTGTCTGCTGTTCCCACATGCTTCAAGAGGGCCACCATTGTTCCTGTTCCAAAGAAAGCTAAGCTAACTGAGCTAAATGACTATCGCCCCGTAGCACTCACTTCCGTCATCACGAAGTGCTTTGAGAGACTAGTCAAGGACCATATCACCTCCACCCTACCTGACACCCTAGACCCACTCCAATTTGCTTACCGACCCGAATAGGTCCACAGACGACGCAATCGCAACCACACTGCACACTGCCCTAACCCATCTGGACAAGAGGAATACCTATGTGAGAAGGCTGTTCATCGACTACAGCTCAGCATTTAACCTGTTTGGGGTGCAAGCCCGACCTCGGACCGAAAATGACACCCCTGCAGAGCGCGAAATTCAAAATCTATTTTTTAAAAATATTTAACTTTTACACATTAACAAGTCCAATACAGCATTTGAAAGATAAACATCTTGTCAATCCAGCCAACATGTCCGATTTTTTAAATGTTTTACAGAGAAAACACCACATATATTTATGTTAGCTCACCACCAAATACAAAAGTGGACAGACACGTATGAATTATGATTATGAAGTATGAATTATGATTGAAGTAGCATGCACAACCAACCGAAATAAACTAAAACCAACCTAAAGAGCCCAGAAAAAACGACCTCAGATGACAGTCATATAACATGTTACACAATAAATCTATGTTTTGTTCATAAAAAGTGCATATTTTAGCTATAAATCTGTTTTACATTGATGCTACCCAAAAATGCTAATACATAGCTACAGTCTGAATCCAGCCGGGAGTAGCCAGAGAAAATACATACACCAACGTCGGCTACTAATTACACCTCATAAAACATTTCAGAAAAACATATGGTGGATAACTAATGAAAGACAGATATCTTGTGAATACAGACAACATTTCCGATTTTTGAAGTGTTTTACAGCGAAAACACAATATATCGTTATATTAGCTAACATCATAAGCTAGCATAAGGCAGCATTGATTCTAGTCAAGCGCTAGCCTAGCATAGTTAGCAGAGTTAGCATTCAACAGTTCGACATATATATGAAAAAGCATCCCAAATTGGGTCTTATCTTTCTTGGTACTCCATCAGAATGTTGTAACGGGGTCCAATGTCCAGTAGAGTCTTTAGTTGGGTTCCAGAACGAATGATTTCCCTCTTTGGTTAGCTAGCACGGTAGCATTGCTGCGCCAGAAAGCGTTTCTTCAAAAAATTCTTCCGTCGTTTCACATCTAAAGTCCAGAATAAATTGCAATAATATAATTAAAATATATTGAAAAAACCTACTTTAGGATGATTTTGTGACATGTAGCAAATAATATCGTAGTCAGGCATCATATTCAACGTTATCTACCTTGTTCCAGAAGCCGAGATCAAATTATCCTTCGCGCCCGGATTTTTATTTTAACTGCGCAGGTCTCACAAGAAGTTCTGTTATTCAGTCCAGGGACGAGATATTCGACTCCTTTCAATTCTCACTTCCGCATTACAGTCTGACGAACGCCTCTGACGTGTTAATATGGTCCCAAGTCAAATGGCCTTTTATAGAGAAGGTCTTAAAGAGACACATCGCATTTTGGGAAACTCAATTCGGCTGGGAAAATGGCTGTAAAAATATTTCTGTTCGACTTAGAGAAACAATTCAAACCTTTTTAGAAACTACAGACTGTTATCTATCCAACAGTAGTAAATATATGCATATTGGAAAATAAAAAGTTTCTTAGGAGGCCGTTTGAAAATGTGCACACATTTTCCAGTTTTTTCAATATTCAGCGTGCAGCCCAAACAGGTTTTAACACCATAGTACCCTCCAAACTCGTCGTCAAGCTCGAGACCTTGGGTCTCGACCCCGCCCTGTGCAACTGGGTACTGGACTTCCTGACGGGCCGCCCCCAGGTGGTGAGGGTAGGTAACAACATCTCCACCCCGCTGATCCTCAACACTGGGGCCCCACAAGGGTACGTTCTGAGCCCTCTCCTGTACTCCCTGTTCACCCACGACTGCATGGCCATGCACGCCTCCAACTCATTCATCAAGTTTGCGGACGACACTACAGTGGTAGGCTTGATTACCAACAACGACGAGACGGCCTACAGGGAGGAGGTGAGGGCCTTCGGAGTGTGGTGTCAGGAAAATAACCTCACACTCAATGTCAACAAAACAAAGGAGTTGATTGTGGACTTCAGGAAACAGCAGAGGGAGCTCCCCCCTGTCCACATCGACGGGACAGTAGTGGAGAGGGTCGTAAGTTAAGTTCCTCGGCATACACATCACGGAAAAACTGAATTGGTCCACCCACACAGACAGCGTTGTGAAGAAGGCGCAGCAGCGCCTCTTCAACCTCAGGAGGCTAAAGAAATTTGGCTTGTCACCGAAAAGCACTCACGAACGTCTACAGATGCACAATCGAGAGCATCCTGTCGGGCTGTATCACCGCCTGGTACGGCAACTGCTCCGCCCACAACCGTAAGGCTCTCCAGAGGGTAGTGAAATCTGCACAACGCATCACCGAGGGCAAACTACCTGCCCTCCAGGACACCTACACCACCCGATGTCACAGGAAGGCCATAAACATCATCAAGGAACAACAACCACCCGAGCCACTGCCTGTTCACCCCGCTATCATCCAGAAGGCGAGGTCAGTACAGGTGCATCAAAGCAGGGACCGAGAGACTGAAAAACAGCTTCTATCTCAAGGCCATCAGACTGTTAACCTGTCTTGGATCAGCGTGGCGCTAGCGGCACCCCCCCCCCCCCCCCACTGAAAAACCAGTGCCGCGAAATTCAAAAAAAATATATTTTTAAAATATTTAACTTTCACACATTAAAGTCCAATACAGCTAATGAAAGACACAGATCTTGTGAATCCAGTCAACATTTCCGATTTTTAAAATGTTTTACAGGGAAGACACAATATGTAAAGATGTACATCTATTACCTAAAAACACATTAGCATAATCCACCATCTTTTATTTGTCCACCAACACCAGTAGCCATCACCAATTCGGCTAAACTAAGATATTTATAGCCCCTAACCAACAAAAAAACTCATTAGATGACAGTCTGATAACATATTTATGGTATGGGATAGGTTTTGTTAGAAAAAAGTGCATATTTCAGGTAGATGGCATAGTTTACAATTGCACCCACCATCACAAATGGACTAGAATAATTACAATGAGCAACGTGTTTACCTAACTACTAATCATCAAACATTTCGTAAAAATACACAGCATACACGAATCGAAAGACACAGATCCTGTGAATACAGACAATATTTCAGATTTTCTAAGTGTCTTACAGCGAAAACACAATAAATCGTTATATTAGCTTAGCACATAGCAATTAGCAGCCCAGCATTGATTCTAGCCAAAGTGAGCGATAAAAGTCAACATCGCCAAAAGATATTAATTTTTTCACTAACCTTCTCAGAATTCTTCCGATGACACTCCTGTAACATCACATTACAACATGCATATACAGTTTGATCGAAAATGTTTATATTTAGCCACCAAAATCATGGTTAGACAATGTGAAATGTAACTCAGCTGGTCAGAAAATGTCCTTGCGCCACTTAGACAGTGATCTACTCTTATACATAAATACTCATAAACGTGACAAAAAAATATAGGGTGGACAGGGATTGATAGACAATTTAATTCTTAATACAATTGCGTTATTACATTTTTTAATTTATCCTTACTTTTCAATACAGTTTGCGCCAAGCGAAGCTACGTCAAAAAACATGGCGTCCTAAGCCACTAAAATGTTTCGACAGAAACACGATTTATCATAATAAAAATGTCCTACCTTGAGCTGTTCTTCCATCAGTATCTTGGGCAAAGGATCCTTTCTTGGGAGAAATCGTCTTTTGGTGGAAAGCTGTCCTCTTGCCATGTGGAAATGTCAACTGCGTTCGGGATGAACTGAAAAGCGTGCCCAACTTTTCACATCGTTGCAAAAATAAATGTCCCAAAATCGCACTAAACGGATATAAATTGCTATAAAACGCTTTAAATTAACTACTTTATGATGTTTGTAACTCCTATAACGAGTGAAAAGATGACCGGAGAAATATAACAGGCTAAACTAACGCTTGGAACAGGAGAGGGTCGGTGTCCAGCACGCGCGTTACGCAGCTCCCAAAGAATGACTAGCTTCAGGGTTTTTTCATTTGTAGGGCCTGTGAACGAGCAATCGACCCCGTTGGAATCGTCATCACGTAAAGGCATCCAGGGGAAGACGTAAGACGTGTCCGTATAGTCATAGCAACGACAGTGCCCTTTTAAATGACTTCAGAAGAGTGGCCAACATTTCTCAAATCTGACTCCATGTCAGGGAAATTGCTGTAGAATGGGCTCTGTTCCACTTAGAGACAAAATTTCAACTCCTATAGAAACTATAGACTGTTTTCTATCCAATAATAATAATAATATGCATATTGTACGATCAAGGATTTTGTGGGAAGCCGTTTAAAAAATTAGCCAAATTAGCATAAGTAGTCTAAACAGCGCCCCCATCCCCAACAGGTTAAACAGCCACCACTAACATTTAGTGGCTTCTGCCAACATACTGACTCCACTCCAGCCACTTTAATAATGGGAATTGATGGAAATTTATGTAAAAATGTATCACTAGCCATTTTAAACAATGCCACTTAATATAATGTTTACATACCCTACATTACTCATCTCATATGTATATGTATATACTGTACTCTATATCATCTACTGCATCTTGCCATCTTTATGTAATACATGTATCACTAGCCACTTTAAACTATGCCACTTTATGTTTATATACCCTACATTACTCATCTCATATGTATAGACTGTACTCTATAGCATCTACTGCATCTTGCCTATGCCGTTCTGTACCATCACTCATTCATATATCTATATTCTTTATCCCTTTCAACTTGTGTGTGTATAAGGTAGTAGTTGTGGAATTGTTATTTTAGATTACTCGTTGGTTATTACTGCATTGTCGGAACTAGAAGCACAAGCATTTCGCTACACTTGCATTAACATCTGCTAACCATGTGTATGTGACAAATAAAATTTGATTTGATTTGATCTTTAGGATGTTTAACATAAATCTTCAATAATGTTCCAACCAGAGAATTCCTTTGTCTGTAGAATTGCAATGGAACGCAAGCTAACTATCACGTGAACGCGCGTGGCCAGCTCGTGGCTCTCTGGCAGACCTCTAACTCATTCCCCTCTCATTCGCCCCCACTTCACAGTAGAAGCCTCAAACAAGGTTCTAAAGACTGTTGACATCTAGTGGAAGCCTTAGGAAGTGACCCCATAGACACTGTGTATTCGATAGGCAAAGAGTTGAAAAACTACAAACCTCAGATTTCCCACTTCCTGGTTGGATTTTTTCTCAGGTTTTGCCTGCCACATGAGTTCTGTTATACTCACAGACATCATTCAAACAGTTCCTACCATCCAGGACCTATATAATACTGGAGCGCCAAGTCTAGGAACAAAAGGCTCCTTAAAAGCTTCTACCACCAAGCCATAAGACTGCTGCACAATTAATCAAATGGTCTACACCTGTTGTATTCGGCGCATGTGACAAATTCGATTTGATTTGCTAAGGAGACTAATTCACAGACAATTCTTCAACGTTGCACCAGAGACGTGCGGGCCGCGGCTAGCCCTGAGTTATTGATCTTACCTTCCGCTGACTGCTAAACTCCTTAACGCGCTCATTTACTTCAGCTTTAAGTACTGTACCTCTCAGTAATAACAATTCTAGATATTCAATTATATTATGTATCTGGGTCTGCGCAACAACCCCAGTTCAGGAAAGTCAGTGCCTTAGCTGTAAGCTCAGCTTTGTAGAGTATGAAGGATGAAAAGGCATCTAATCACAGATGATTGGCTGCTGGGTGTTTGTTTGTGCCAGAGTGGCCATGTGAGGTGAAAATTGTGTAAAAGCAACAGATTGGACACATAGTAGATTTAAGGAAGAAATAGAGACTAACACTGCATGCTGAGGCGCTATAAACGAAAATGAACCACAGCTTTGGCACTGCCTTATGAGGAAGTGTTGTTAAATACAGGTACTTTAACGAGATTTGGATTTAATCGCTTTTCCACAACAAACGCTCTTTATTGTGCGGGATGAAAGCTGAAGAACCTTACTGTTCTCCTACCTGGGAAGTACACTTGTCTCTAATACAGCAGGATATTGGGAGGAACATTTTGCTAACAAGGTTCATTAGTTATTGTAACAAACCTGTAAGGCCACTGAAACTCATACGTTGTTTGTTGACTAGCGTAAACGGACTGAGACACTGATTTCCCATGGAAAAATCAAGTTGATAGTTTATTTGGATGAATAGACAGTGCACCCCAGCACTGACCTGCAGCACACAACACCTTTCCAAAAACTCTCCCTCAGCATCCTCACATAGAGCAACTCATTTGCGTAACATTGTGTGATAGGCTGAGAGACTTTCGAATGTGTAAAACATTACATTACCCCATTCTTAAACTGAACACACCCTGTATTTAAAACCTCTACCGAGCACCTACCCCGGGTACTCCGGGAGCACCCCCCAATCCCCCCACACTGATTAGCATCGCTAGCATAGCGTCACAATTAAATAGTAGCATCTAAATATCATTAAATCACAAGTCCAAGACACCTAATGAAAGATACAGATCCTGTGAATAAAGCCACCATTTTAGATTTTTAAAATGTTTTACAGGGAAGACACAATATGTAAATCTATTAGCTAAACATGTTAGCAAAAATCACCATTTTTCTTGTCCACCATTTTCTCTCAACACCAGTAGCTATCACCAATTCGGCTAAACTAAGATATTGATAGCCCCTAACCAAGAACAAACCTCCTCAGATGACAGTTTGATAACATATTTATGGTATAGGATAGGTTTTGTTAGAAAAATGTGCATATTTCAGGTAGATGTCATAGGTTACAATTGCACCCACCGTCACAAATGGACTAGAATAACTATATAGAGCAACGTGTTTACCTACTTACTAATCATCAAACATTTCGTAAAAATACACAGCAAACACTAATCGAAAGACACAGATCCTGTGAATACAGACAATATTTCAGATTTTCTAAGTGTCTTACAGCGAAAACACAATAAATCGTTATATTAGCATACCACATATGCAAACGTTACCAGAGCATTGATTCTAGCCAAAGAGAGCGATAACGTAAACATCGCCAAAATATATACATTTTTTCACTAACCTTCTCAGAATTCTTCCGATGACACTCCTGTAACATCACATTACACAATCCATATAGAGTTTGATCGAAAATGTGCATATTTAGCGTCACAAATCGTGCTTACACAATGGAAATACTGTCCAACCACTCAAGCAATCTGCCCGGCAGCATCATGATAATACAACTATTTTTATCGAAAACTATTCATAAACTTGACAAAAAAAATACAGGTTGGACATGAAATGAAAGATGTATTAGTTATTAATGCAACCGCAGAGTTAGATTTTTAAAATTAACGTTACTAGACATACAGTGTGCGTTACAGCCAGACTAGTGACGCAATAACGGCGTCACTAATCACCATTATTGAGTTTACATTTTTCCACATAAAAACGGAATAACATCATAAATAGCTCTTACTTTTCGACGAGCTTCCATCAGAATCTTGCCATGGTTGTTCTTTGTCCAAAAGAATCGTTGCTTGGTTGTAAAACGTTGCATTCAACTTCTGATATAGCAGCTAACTATAGCTAACAATTGCTAACATTAGCTAACGTGTCCAAATCCTCAATACGCAATACTGAGGAAATTCCGAAAAATAGCAATATACTCGCATAATCTGATATAACTCAGTTTCAAATAGCTTCGTTATGATGTTTCTAACACCTATATCAAATTAAATTACAGACTGATATATCTAAAGTTCATTACTGAGCGCTCGAAAATGGCATGCCCAGGTCTCTCTCTGCGTAAAGTTCAACGTCGAAAAGATGGCGCACCTCACTCCTTGGTGTTTTATAACCTCTGAGAGCCACCTAGGAAGCCCATTCCACTTCTCATTGGTTACTGACATCCAGGGGAAGGCGGGTGCAGTTCGTGTCGTTCCATAGGATATACACACCCCTTTAAACTGAACTGAGATCAGAGCTTCGCTCTCAGACCTTCGCAAAACCTGTCATGGATTTCGCTGTAGAAAAAGTTCTGTTCCACTCAGAGACATAATTCAAACGGCTATAGAAACTAGATAGTGTTTTCTATCCAATAATAACAATAATATGCATATTGTACGATCAAGAATTGAGTAGGAAGCCGTTTCATCTGTAGAGACAATTATGCTAATTTGAAACAGCACCCCCTATAGTCGCAAGAAGTTAATAACCTGGATAAACACACACACAATACCCTATGAGAAGTGTACAGTAACTAAACACATTCAGAAGGCATTGACCGTGTTCAACACAAAACCCTCTTGCCAAACAGGCCTCTTAATAGTTATTTGAGGTCTACCCCCCTGATCCATCTGATCTTCTGCTGCAATTGACTCCGGTGCTTGACCCGTCTCAAAAGGAGACTCTTTCTCTTGCAGGTGCACAGGGCAACTCAGTGTTCATGTCAGTTTGTGTGGTATGAGTCTCTGTGTCTTTGACTGAGCTTTCAGTCCTGACAGTGTCCAGATAAGGTCCATTACACTGTACTACTTCATACAGCACTTTCTTTGCCATTTTGGAAGGACCCTTGCATTTCTTTCTCAGTATGTGTGACAACCCCTTTTTCCTCTGGTAGTTTCTAAGCCACAAATATTCATTTTCCTCATACATCTGTGGTGTCACCTTTATATCAAAGTATTGCTTTTATTTACATGTGGCTTTTAGGGGATTTCTCTTTACAGCTTCCCTTACAGTGCTTAAATAACCTTGCACCTTTTGCACATATTGAGAAACATACTGTTTCCCTTCATTTCGTTGTGTCCCCATAAACACATCAACCGTTAAAGTCATTTCAGTACCAAACAGCACCATTTATGATGTGAACTCCGTGGAAGATTGAACACTACTCCTGTATGACATCATCACATATGGCAGTATCTCATCCCAATTTCTTTGATTGTCATCAACAAAAAGTGACAGCATATTGATCAGAGTTCTGTTCATTCTTTCAACTAAACCATCTGATTGTGGGTTGTACGGAGTGGTTCGTGTTTTGTACATTTGTAAAAGATTCCACATCTCTCCAAAAAGACTATATTCAAAATGTCGCCCCTGGTCACTATGGATAGAGCGAGGAACGCCAAGCTTCAACACAAATTCCTCTACCAGTTTCTTGGCCACTGTTACTGCTTCCTGATTGGGTATGGCATATGCCTCTGACCACCCAGTAATTTAATCTGACACGACCATAATGTGTTTGTTACCTCGTCTCGTCTCTGTAAACAGACCCATTCATTCTACAGCTATCCTCTCGAAAGGGTGGCCTGTGACGGAACTTGTCATGGGTGCTCTGGGGACTGGACCCTGTAACTTGTATGCAGAGCATGCCACGCAGCCCTTACACCACTGCTTTATGGCTCTCTGCCAGCCTGGACAATAAAATCTTGCTCTAATTTTACTGGTGAGTTTTTCAACTCCTAAAAGGCCTCCTGTTCTATTATTGTGGATAAAGGTAAGTATCTCATGTACGAGCTCATCTGATACAACCCCTCTCCAGATGGTGTCATCTGTCTCTTAGTTTTGACTCGCAAGGCATAACACCCCATATGCCCCCCACACTTGCTTGGAAGGCCTGCATTTTGGCTCCGATTGCAACTCCACAGGTTCTGCTGAGCTTTGCTCTCCCCTCTTTTTCCATTTCTTTAACTGGGAGACCACTGGGTCTCTATCCTATGCTTCCAAAAAGAAAGCTGCATTTTTGGGTACTGCCTGGCTTGTTTGAGCTCCAACCACAGGTTCAATAGTGACATCCTGAGGCTTGTTTACGATGGCTCTCAGATTGACAGTCGCCTCCTGTGAGACGGCTGTGTCCACACTGTCTGTGTGTAGGCGTGACACACCATCTGCATAACTGTGCAGTCTCCCTGGCCTGTGGACAATATCACAGTCAAACGGATCCATTTTCTCTAACCATCTAGCCAACTGTCCCTCAGGTTGTTTGAAGTTATTCAGCCACCTCAGTGAGCTGTGATCAGTCCTCAGTAGAAATTTCCTCCCCTGTTGGAAATGTTTAAGAAACACTACCACAGCAAAAAGCTCCTTCTTGGTGTTTGAATACCTCCTCTCCTGTTTTGACAGTACCCGACTTGCATATGCTATTACTCACTCTCTATCCTCATGTTTTTAGGAGAGGACTGCCCCTATGCCTGTGTCACATGCGTCAGTATCCATTATGAAATCTAGATTATGGTCCGGGAAAGCCAGTATGGGGGGGGGATGTGGTAATTTTGGACTTTAATTCATAAAAGGCCACTTCACACGCTGCGACCACTCAAACATTTTCCCCTTCTCTGTCAATCTGTACAAAGGCTCCCCCATAGATTAAATATCTGGTCTGAACCTCCTGTAGTATGACGCCAGGCCTAAAAAGCTTCCTGCCTCTGTCAGTGATTTGGGGCTAGGCCATGACCTGACTGTCTCTGTTTTCATGTGGTCAGTGGACACTCCCTCAGCCGAGACGATGTGACCCAGGGAGCTCACCTGCGACCTGAACAAATGGCACTTAGATGGCTTCACCTTAAGTCCTGCCTGCTCCAATCTGTTGAAGACCTTGTCTAAATGCTTCACATGCTCTTAAAATTGTATTTAACTTTGATTTAACAAGGAAAGTCAGTTAACCTCTAACGCCTCACAAACCCGGATCCGGGAGCACCCCCATCAAAAAAGCTGACTAGCATAGCCTAGCCTAAAGCCACAGGGATATCATATAATAAAATGTTCATGAAATCACAAGTCCAATACACCAAATGAAAGATACAGATCTTGTGTATAAAGCCATCATTTCTGATTTTTTAAATGTTTTACAGGGAAGACAAAATATGTAAATCTATTAGCTAACCACATTAGCAAAAGACACCACTCCCATACTCCACCATTTTCTTACTGCATCAGTAGCTATCCCAAATTCGACCAAATAAAGATATAAATAGCCCCTAACCAAGAAACAACCTCATCAGATGACAGTCTGATAACATATTTATTGTATAGCATAGGTTTTGTTAGAAACATTTGCATATTTCAGGTATAAATCATAGTTTACAATTGCAGCCCCCATCACAACTCTCACTAAAATGACTAGAATAACTACAGAGACCATCGTGTATTAGCAAATTACTCATCATAAAACATTTCTTAAAAATACACAGCGTGCAGCAGATGAAAGACACAGATCTTGTGAATCAAGACAATATTTCAGATTTTCTAAGTGTTTTACAGCGAAAACACAATATATCATTATATTAGCTTACCACAATAGCAAACCAGACAACAGCATTGATTCCAGCCAAACATAGCGATAACGTATTCACCACCAAAATAAAATAAATTTTTCACTAACCTTCTCAGAATTCTTCAGATGACAGTCCTGTAACATCATATTACACAATCCATATAGGTTTTGTTCGAAAATGTGCATATTTAGCAAAACAAATCGTGGTTATACAATGTGATTAGAAGCAACAGGTCATGCATTCTGGCCGGCGCCATCTTGGAAAGGCACCTAGTCTAATCAATAAATAATCGTAAACTTGACAAAAAAATACAGGTTGGACATCAAATGAAAGATGCATTAGTTATTAATGCAACCGCTGAGTTAGATTTTTAAAATTAACGTTACTAGACATACAGTGTGCGTTACAGCCAGACTCGTGCCGCAATAATGGCGGACAAATCCGTTTACATTTTTCCACATAAATACGGAATAACATCATAAATAGCTCTTACTTTTGGACGAGCTTCCATCAGAATCTTGGCCAAGTGGTCCTTTGTCCAAAATAATTGTTGCTTGGTTGTAAAACGTGGTGTTCAACTTCGGAAGTAGCAGCTAACAGTAGCTATGTGGCCACAGCATGCCCAAATCCTCAAACTCAATACTAAGGAAATTCGGAAAATAGCAATATACTCGCATAAACTGATATAACTCGGTTTAAAATAACTTTGTTATGATTTTTCTAACACCTATATCGAATTAAATTACAGACGGATATATCTAAGGTCGATAACTGAGCGTTTCAAAATGCCGAACGTCGAAAAGAGAGCTCCCCTCGTTCCTTGGCCTTTCAAAAACTCTGAGAACTACGTAGAAAGTCCATTCCACTTCTCATTGGTTACTGACATCCAGGGGAAGGCGGGTGCAGTTCATGTCGACCCATAGGATACATACAGAGCTTTAAACTGATCTGAGAGCAGAGCCTAGTTTTCAGACCTTCGCAGTTCCTGTCATGGATTTCGCTGCAGAAAGAGTTCTGTTTCACCCACAGACATAATTCAAACGGTTTTAGAAACTAGAGAGTGTTTTCTATCCAATAGTAAGAATAATATGCATATTGTACGAGCAAGAATTGAGTACGAGGCCGTTTAAATTGGGTACGATTTTTTACAAAGTGAAAACAGCGCCCCCCTATTGAGAAAAGGTATGTGTGCTTGCACTATAATCTGGATAAGCCTTTGAAGCTAGACTGTGTAAATCATGCCCAAAGTCACGAATGCACTCACCCACTTTACGTTTTCTGTCCTAAAACAATGCACGATTCCAGTCAGCATGTTCCGGTGGCTCAAAATGCCTCTGCAAAGCCACTTTCACGCTGTTGTTATCGTTCTTTCTATCATGAGGTAGTACGACAAAATCTCACCTCAGTAACAGCATGATAAAGTTCAAATGATCTGCCACGAACCATTCGTTCACTTGTGCTGCTAACTCAAATTATTCAATCCAAACAGTCCATTCACCTTCTTTCCCCTCGAAAGATTCTGGCATGAACACCGGCCGGTCAATCCGCTTGTCCATGGCACCCGGCTGATCCACCACCGGCTGTCGGTCAGTGGTTGTTGATTGCTGTTCCCGGGTTGTTCGACTTCTCCCTCCATTTTCCACGCTGCTAACCAGCTAAAGTTAGAAAAGCTCACAAGTTGCTGTAAGCTAAAGTGCCTTGCAAAAGTATTCATCCCCTTTGCGTTTTTCCTATTTTGTTGCATTACAACCTGTAATTTAAATGGATTTTTATTTGGATTTCAGGTAATGGACATACACAAAATAGTCCAAATTGGTGAAGTGAAATTTAAAAAAATACGTGTTTCAAAATATAAAAATTAAAAATGTAAACGGAAAAGTGGTGCGTGCATATGTGTCACGCTCGTCATAAAGATTGGACCAAGGTGCAGCGTGGTAGGCGTACATTTTCCTTTATTAAATGAATACTGAACAAAAACAACAAAATACCAAATGATAGCTGAATAATGAATAGTGATGCTAATAATAGTGCTAACATGCAACTACCCATAGACAAGATCCCACAAAGCACAAAGGGGATGGCTGCCTAAATATGATCCCCAATCAGAGACAACGATAAACAGCTGCCTCTGATTGGGAACCATACCAGGCCAACATAGATCATTAAACACCTAGATGACCCACCCTAGTCACTGTCACGCCCCAACCAACATAGAGAATAAGCAGCTCTCTATGGTCAGGGCGTGACAATATGTATTCACCCCCTATGCTATGAAGCCCCTAAATAAGATCTGGTGCAACCAATTACCTTCAGAAGTCACATAATTAGTTAAATTGCACACAGGTGGACTTTATTTAAGTGTCACATGATCTGTCACATGATCTTAGTATATATACACACACCTGTTCTGAAAGGCCCCAAAAGCACAAACCCAACTCCTCTCATCACCCCGAGAACCACATCCCCACAGTGAAGCATGGTGGTGGCAGCATCATGCTGTGGGGATGTTTTTCCATCGGCAGAGACTGGGAAACTGGTCAGAATTGAAGGAATGATGGATGGCGCTAAATACAGGGAAATTCTTGAAGGAAACCTGTTTCAGTCTTCCAGAGATTTGAGACTGGGATGGAGGTTCACCTTCCACCAGGACAATGACCCTAAGCATACTGCTAAAGCAACACTCAAGTGGTTTAAGGAGAAACATTTAAATGCCTAGTCAAAGCCCAGACCTCAAGGTGTGTGTTAAAATCAAATGATACAAACCCCCTAAAAAATCTATTTTAATTCCAGGTTGTAAGGCAACTAAATAGGAAAAATGCCAAGGGGGGTGAATACTTTCGCAAGCCTTTGTAGTTAACGTGCTAATCCCACTGCTGCCACCAATTTGTAACGAACTTGTAAGGCCACCGAAACTCATACGTTGTTTGTTGACTAGCGTAAACAGTCTAAGACACTGATTCCCATGGAATAATAGTTGATAGTTTATTTGGATGAACAGACAGTGCACCCCAGCACTGACCTGCAACACACAACACCTTTCCAAAAACTCTCCCTCAGCATCCTCACATAGAGCAACTCATTTGCATAACATTGTATGATAGGCTGAGAGATTTTCAAATGTGTAAAACATGACATTGTTTCAAAAGAGACAAGCATAAAAATATTTAGAATTAGATTTTTCCTAGGTGCTTGAAGATAGGCCCACCTGAAATAGCAGATTTATTTGCAACCTGTGATTGATTTTACAACCGTCCCATGAAAGATTGGATGTTGGAATGAAAAAGTGGCATGTTATGAGATTACAATTAGCTACAATCAGTAAACATAACCTCTGTCAATGTAATTAGGCTATTTTATAAGGAAAGCTCCAATCTTGGTTGATCAGTGACTGAAAGTTCATGACTATTCCACCCATCAAGGGAATCAAAATTCAAGAGTTTAAATTCACTACCAAAATTCAAAGCTCTAGATTGTGAGGCTTTCCTATAGCTGCCCCAATGCAGAGGCATTAAATCAATCACATTAGAAATAGCCACTATTTCAAGAGTCATCAGAAAACTATTTTCCTACTATTTGAACAAGGAGGGACCAACCTGATCTGACCTCCAAAACCACAATGTGACCAAAACCAATCATTGTGACCTGCTTTTCCACCTAGCAGAGAACAAACATGATCATGAAACGTGCTAAACCAGGAGTGAGAGAGTGGAACATTTCTAAGTCTCATGTCTGGTGAATGTGCAATCTCCGCAGGAGTGCCTTGCCCTGTGTTGCCCAGACACACAAACACACTCACAGCCAGTTCCTGAGATCCATCTGTATTGCCATGGGGCTGGAGAGATGACCAGAACCCTGACCTCTTTCTTCCACTCAAACACACATCTGGTATGTATATATTACACTGTATGTTCTTAATAGATATTAATGATGATAATGGAGGCTAATAGAATTACCTTATTTGACAGGATGTAGTAACTGTGAGGATTACATAGTCAATTAGGGGAATGGTCATATCAGATGGAAAATATCAGCATCTTCATGTAGCTTGATTCACTAAGGATCTGTAAAGTGTCCAAGCTGTGTCTCATGTCAAAATATCAGACTTCCCATTTATCATCACTGGGGAGGATGTCTTCCTAAAGGATCCAGAATATCATCTGAGTTACAAAGACCCTCAAACTCTTGACACCATAGTGTTATATAATTTCAAACATATACATTTCAAACACCTCCACACAACAAATCAATATGAAAACATACAGATTGTTTCACCGTCGTTTGATTGATTTATTCTGTGGGCCAAAATCTGGATAGTCACTTTGTCTATCTAGCATGTATTTATTCTTGTTGTTTAGTGGTGTTTCACGTTGTTTTCCAAAGGGAGTATATATTAGGCTACCATCCGTCTGACTACAGGCTCCTGTCCTCTCCCCCTCGTGGTCATCTGCTGAAATAGTCTCCTCTGTTGCTGCTGCTGAGGTTCATGGGAAAGAAGGGTTGTATTTCCAGGAGATTTATTGGAGGTTTTGAACAAACACTGGAAACACCTCACCTGGATTTGATATTAATCTGGAGTCTAATCAGACACTTGTGAATGAACACACAGATTCAGTAGAAATAGCCACCAACTGAAGAACCAGCAGACAGCAAAAGTGCTGTTTCGTAGCCGCTGGAAACATACATAGTGCTTTTTATCATGAGACAAATAGTAAATCATGAAAACACAACTATAACTCTGTTGTACATGCTTATGAAACAAGATCCTGGCTAATTTCTTTTGTCGATTTTCTGATACAAACTAAAAATCAGTGGTCCCTTAACTCTGTTGACCTTAATTTCGGAATACAACAACACAGGTCTGAACAGAGCTAGCTAACTTTGAAAAACAACCAGAAATTCTGGTTCATTAAGAAAGCTAAACTTTGATATGTGTTTGTGGTGGAGTCAATTAGACCACGCCAATTTCAAGCTTATCTTAAAAAAAAATACAAAGTTAGCTGGCTAACTAATTGATTCTGCTTTATTGTATACCCCTCTGCACTGTGGCAATATATATGTAACCATCTCTTTCTGATATGCCCATAAAGGTATAGGCTTCCCCACAAATTCCCCAGTTTATCACATACCAGACCTGGCTTTCCATAAATAAATAAAAACAAGAAAATGGTGCCATATGGATTGCTTAATGTAAGGAATTTGAAATTATTTACACTTTTACTTTTGATGCTTAAGTATATTTTAGCATTACATTTACTTTTGATAATTAAGTATATTTAAAACCAAATACTTTTAGAGACTTTTACTCAAGTAGTATTTTACCGGGTGACTTTCACTTTTACTGAAGTAATTTTCTATTACGGTATCTTTACATTTACTCAAGTATGACAACAGTGTACTTCCTCCACCACAGGACAGGACTTACCATTTCTGCCAGTCTGGTAATACAATCAATCACTGAAGCTCTGCAAAGATTATGTGTTATTGCTGGCTTTGCTTTTATTATTGTTTACTTTCACCACCAATGTATTGTCGTCATTTCACTTCAACCCCAACGCCATTATAAATACATTCGAAGAAATATGATAATATTATTTCATTGTTTTCTGCGGTGGCAAGCCCTACTTCTGCCTGGTGCCAGAATAGTAGAAAAGATCAGGGAGTTCTTTCGACAGGTCCAAGATAAACAAGGACATATAATGATCTTCCCAGGTGATTCTGTGTTTGGTGAAAACAGTAGGGCCTTCAGGCATAGAAACGTCAAATCCCAAGCTTGGGCTGCAGTGGTGAATAATTTACGCTGCTACCATTTCAAGATGAAAGATTTGAAACACATTTCATACAAACAACTCAGTGAATTGTCAGTAAAATTAAAACAGTACTGTGATGGCTTAGTAAACCGTGGTGAAAACATCTTACCTCAAAAACAAAAGACATGAAGTAAGACATGTTAGCTGTACCAAAAAGATTGAATGGTTTTTAGCAAATGACAAAAACATAATTTACTGCCAGTGTCACTGCAATGACACTGGCATTTTATGTATCCTGTGGAAAGTAATCTCCAAACTGCCAGAGTAAGGAACGTTTCAAATGCTGGAAGCAGACATCTGTATTCTTTATTGTGCTCTCTCCACTTTTTTGGTTTGGCATTATCCTTTTGTCCCAGTTATTTTCTGGGGTATAAGAGCTTACACTTAATTCAAACTAATGGCTGCATCTTGAATTTTGACAGAGCGTTAAGGAAAATATTTTGTGACTTAGGAGTAGATTTTCCCATCTTAGACGTTGCACATACTATACAGTCTAGTGTAAATACTTTTACTGACATATGAGATTATACGATCTCTAAACTCTATCTTTGATGCACAGTGGGTCTCTAAGCCTGACAATCCCTCTCTTTTACAGATCCATACATGATGCTCCAGTTGATCGGGTTACCTAGAAACTACGTTGTCTATTCTGGACCAAGTAATCACTTGAGGAACGGCAGGCATAACTCTAGCTTGCTCATAAATCATGTACTGATGCCAAAAGGAGATTTGCATGAAAGACAGATTTGCGAGCATTTCCTCTACCCTCTGTGCTTAAGTGGTTACACAGCAATATGACATCATAAGAAACGCACAGACGGTGAGCATCTTCACGTCTGTCTCCGTGGCTTTGGCACCCTGCATGTCCACGGGGTTCCAACGTTTAGCTACTCTCTGTGGTTCTTTTTATGGTTTCTGCAGCTGTTTAAGATATCTATGACATATCTTGCCTGGGGGCTATAGGTCATTTACACCAGTATGAGCCCATATCTTCACACTCAACACACCGCTACACATGGAGGGAAGAAAAATAAGAGACTTACCAGAGGATGTAAGAGCCAAGACCAATCTGTGTCTCCTTACTGTGTTCACACATTGTTATGTGGGGTGAGCTCATCGGTCTGTCTGTGGAGTGTGCAGACAACCTGGTGCTTTGACTTTGTGCTGCCAAGCTGAGGCAGACAACCTGGTGTTTTGGCCTGGTGCTGCCAAGCTGAGGCAGACACACTGGTGCTTTGGCCTGGTGCTGCCAAGCTGCGACAGACACCCTGGTGCTGCCAAGCTGCGACAGACACCCTGGTGCTGCCAAACTGCGACAGACACCCTGGTGCTGCCAAACTGAGACACTATGGTGCTTTGGCCTGGTACTGCCAATCTACTGCTGGATGGTGATGACAGTAGAATGCAGTCTCAAGTAAATCACTAAAATATATATCCGTCTTATCACTCTCTTGGCATGCTCTCTGGGAGATTATTGGCTTGGTCCTTTATTTTACCAAGGATGATACACATCCTTACACTTCTAAATATCCCTAAATCAAATCAAATGTTATTTGTCACATACACATGGTTAGCAGATGTTAATGCGAGTGTAGTGAAATGCTTGTGCTTCTAGTTCTGACAATGCAGTAATAACCAACGAGTAATCTAACCTAACAATTCCACAACTACTACCTTATTCTTTATCCATTTACACTTGTGTGTGTGTATATGTACATAAAGATATATGAATAAGTGATGGTACAGAACGGCATAGGCAAGATGCAGTAGATGGTATCGAGCACAGTATATACATATGAGATGAGTAATGTAGGGTATGTAAACATAAGTGGCATAGTTTAGTGGCTAGTGAAACATGTATTACATAAAGATGGCAAGATGCAGTAGATGATATAGAGTACAGTATATACATATACATTATATTAAGTGGCATTGTTTAAAGTGGCTAGTGATATATTACTACTTTATTGAGAAAAAGTGTACTTACTTTGCCTGTAATACAGTATGCGATTGTTCTACCTAGCTACACGACATGACCAAAAGTATGTGGACACCTGCGTGTCAAACATCTCATTCTAAAATCATGGGCATTAATATGGAGTTGGTCCCCCCTTTGCTGCTATAACAGCCTCCACTCTTCTGGGAAGGCTTTCCACTATATGTTGGAACATTGCTGCGGGGGACTTGGTTCCATTCAGCCAAAAGAATATTAGTGAAGTCAGGTACTGATGTTGGAACCCCGACTGGCTTGCAGTCACCATTCCAATTCATCCCAAAGGTGTTCCATGGGGTTGAAGTCAGGGCTCTGCGCAGGCCAGTCAAGTTCTTCCACACCAATCTCAACAAACCATTTTCTGTATGGACCTCACTTTGTGCACAGGGGCATTGTCGTTCTGAAAAAGGAAAGGGCCTTCCCCAAACTGTTGCAACAAAGTTGGAAGCACATAATCGTCTAGAATGTCATTATATGCTGTAGCGTTAATATTTCCCTTCACTGGAACTAAGGTGCCTAGCCTGAACCATAAAAAACAGCCCCAGACCATTATTCCTCCACCAAACTTTACAGTTGGCACTATGCATTCGAGCAGGTAGCGTTCTCCTGGCATCCACCAAACCCAGATTCAATAGAGTCCAATGGCGGCAAGCTTACATCACTCCAGCCAACGCTTGGCATTGCACATGGTGATCTTAGGCTTGCGTGTGGCTGCTCGACCATGGAAACAAATTTCATGAAGCTCCAGATGAAGAGTTCTTGTGCTGACGTTGCTTCAAGAGGCCGTTTGGAACTCGGTAGTGAGTGTTGCAACCGAGGACAGAAGATTTTTACGTGCTACGCGCTTCAGCACTCGGCGGTCCCGTTCTATGAGCTTGTGTGGCCTACCACTTCGCGGATAAGCCGTTGTTGCTCCTAGACGTTTCCACTTCACAATAACCGCACTTACAGTTGACCAGGGCAGCAGGGCAAGAATTTCACATACTGACTTGATGGAAAGGTGGCAGCCTATGACAGTGCCACGTTGAAGTCACTAAGCTCTTCAATAAGGCTATTGTACTGCCAATGTTTGTCTATGGAGATTGCATGGCGGTGTGCTCAATTTTATACATCTTTCAGCAATGGGTGTGGCTGAAATAGCCAAATCCACTCATTGGAAGGAGTGTCCGCATACCTTTGTATATATAGTGTATCTTAAGATGAATGCACTAACTAAGACACTCTGGATAAGAGCGCCTGCTAAATTACTAAAATGTAAATGTCATACATCACATTGAAAATGCATTGGTTTAAAACAATACATGTACAGTTCTTATGTTTTGACAGCTTCCTACAAGGAGATGGTGAGGAGTAAAGGACACACGTCTAATGTATCTTCACTGAGAGTGTGTCCCTGAGGGATTGTGGCAGGCTGCAGCTATAGATGGATACCAGTGAGGAGATGGAA
Source organism: Salvelinus fontinalis (assembly GCF_029448725.1). Taxonomy (NCBI): domain Eukaryota; kingdom Metazoa; phylum Chordata; class Actinopteri; order Salmoniformes; family Salmonidae; genus Salvelinus; species Salvelinus fontinalis. The sequence continues at coordinate 16,548,214 of NC_074679.1, read as the reverse complement.
CAACCTGTCAGGTCAGACTGTATGGTCACTCACACACACCTCTGTGGACATTTCTCACTTCCTCCAACTACATCAAATTCACTTCATTTGTCTTTTACAGACATATACCTTGTCTTGCTTACATGTGTTTTTCTGCCATTACTGTCTCCAGATTCCTCGTTGAGATCTATTGTTTTCTATGATATCTACGGTATAAGACTTGTCAGTTTCATGCCCATGGCTCTCTTTCATATACAGTGTTGGACAAGGTCCACCCTCCATCTGGAAACTGGGTATTCGAAAATTGGCTGCTAAGAACTGTAACAAGCATAACGAACTCAATGCAGTGTATTGTAAGTCATTTTAAAGTCTAATAATTTTTTCTAAAAACAGGGTTGGTTAGAATGTTAACGAAAGACAAACTCATTTTACATTCCCAAAACAGCTTGAAAACATTTTTCTAAATTAAACATTTGTAGCATCCATACTTGTATATCTAAATGTGTTATGACAAAAACCTAGTGTTTTTATTTGTGGAATTCAAAGAAGTATATGTCTACAGATCAAAGAAACGAGAAAGTAAAGTATGTGTCAGCAGAGGCTTGTTTTCTGTAGCCTCAGAAATATACACATTGATTTGAGTCTATTTGCCATACATTTATTTAAGTTACCCCTAAAGATTCCATACTAAATTGTTGACATCCCAGTAATTGATTTAGTAAATCTAAGTTAAATCTTAGTTGACACGAAACAAATATCAAAGCTAACTTTTAAATCAGATTTATGCTGCGTTTACATGCTATGAGGTACAAGGCAAACCGGATGTCATTGTTTTCAATGAGAGCACGATGGTAAATGGCGGTGAATGCCTTCAGCCACCACGGTAGATGGGACTTGCTGCCAGAGTTCAAATATTTAAACTTTTGCCATCTGCCGTAGCGTTGTTTTCTGTTTGTTTACTGAAATCAGCATAGCAACGCTTTGCAAGTCAGCATAGTTCTGGCTTTCTTTTGCCGTAACCGTCTTTGTCCCGCTATGCCAACGTGTATGGCGTTTTTTTTGGTCCCTCATCTAAATGCAGCATTATTCATAGTGCAGGCAAGAACAAGACAGACAGACAGAGACCGAGAGTATCACGACACAAGGCGAGACCCAGATGCAGACACAGGAGGCAGATGGTTGGAGTTTAAAGATGTTTAATAATCCTAAAGGAGTAGGAAAGAGAATGGACGTGGACAGGTAAAATGTCAAAATCAGTACAGAGTCTAGGAGGTACAGAGTGGCAGACAGGTTCGTGGTCAAGGCAGGCGGGTACAGAGTCCAGAAACAGGCAAGGGTCAAAACCAGGAGGACTAGAAAAAGGAGAATAGCAAAAAGCAGGAGAACGGGAAAAACCACTGGTTGACTTGGAAACATACAAGACGAACTGGCACAGAGAGACAGGAAACACAGGGATAAATACACCAGGGAAAATAAGCGACACCTGGGGGGGGGGGGGGGGGTGTAGACAATAACAAGGACAGGTGAAACAGATCAGGGTGTGACAGACAGACAGAGAGAGGGGGGGGGGGGGGGGAGATAGCTAGGGTGTATAGATAAGAGAGGTGCAGGATGTTGGAGAGTGAGAAAGAGAAACAGAATATATATATATATATATATATATAGAGAGAGAGAGAGATAGCTAGGGTGTATAGATAGATGTGTAAGATGTGGGAGAGTGAGAAAGAGGGGGAGTGAGATAGCTAGGTTGTATAGATAAGAGATGTGCAGGATGTGAGAGTGAGAGAAACATGTTCACATATCCACCGTAATTTCCCGATAACACGTATGCACACCTGCAAATGTGTAACATGTTATTTACTATTGATTGTATTACCATATACTGTACCTCTCGCTCACTCAGATATAAGTGTAATTCAAACAATAGTTTTGTTTATGTATAGCTCCAGTTGCCGTACCTATAGTGACTATGATCTGACACACCCTCAGAGAGAGAGACAGAAAAGCAGACAAATAAAATAAATCTATGTATTAGGATCCCCATTAGCCAGCACCAATGGTGACAGCTAGTCTTACTTTACAATTTACATGCATGTAGTGTGTGTGTGTGATGCAGTCCGTCTTTCCTCAACTCTCAGCCGAGACTGGCATACATAGTATTAATATTAGCCCTCTGATTACAATGGAGAGAGAGGGAAAGACAGAAAGAAAGAGGTGGAGAGAGATGGGGAAAGAGACAGAAACAGAGACAGAGGAGGGTCGAAAGGAGAGACAGCAAACGAGAGAAAGGGATTCCCTCATAATGCGGACACATACTGTTTCAGAGTGGTGATCCTTGTCCTGGCACAGATGCCACGCCGATGACACGGACAGTCAAATACAAGATGGAGGAATGTGATGGCAGCAGTTTTACAGCAGAGCTCCTCTGCATGACTGGTCATGCATCACAAGGCTTTTAAAGTCTGCTCTAGCACGATCAAAGCTGAGGGCCAGGTAGGCAGGTTACACAGAGTTAACATTGCAGAGTAGAAAGTTCCTCATAGGTGAAAGGCTGAAGTGGGGTGGGAGGATGTATCTGTTCTCTCCTTGATAAAAATGGTGGATGTTTGGAGATCAAAGTTAGAACAATCTTGTCTGTAGCTTTGGGAGGGGTCCTTTCTTTTCTTTTAATTTTTTACACCTTTTCTATGTGGTGAGTTCTCATTAACATATTCATGTATTTTCTCTTGACCATCTGGGCTTGATTCTTATTTTGTTCTCCGTTACGGAAACCAGTGGTGTAAAATACAGCTTGGTTGCTTTTTGGGGTATTTATATTTTTGACATAATGTACTTTTTACTCCATACATTTTCCCCTGACACCCAAAAGTACTTGTTACATTGGGAACGTTTAACAGGACAGGAAAATGGTTCAATTCACACACTTATCAAGAGAACATCCCTGGTCATCCCCACTGCCTCTGACACGGCGGACTCACAATTTACAAATTAAGCATTTGTATTTAATCTCTGAGTGTTGGTGTGCCCTTGACTATCCGTACATTTAAAAAAAAAAAAAAATTGTGCTGTTTGGCTTGACTAATAGAAGTCATTTTTACTTTTGATACTTAAAACCAAATACTATTAGACATTTACTCAAGTACTATTTTACTGGGTGACTTTCAATTTTAGTTTAGTCATCTTTACTTTTACTCTAGTATGACAATTGGGTACTCCTCCTCCTCCTGGACCATGTTAAGTCCTTAGTGATGTGGACACCAAGGTAGTTGAAGCTCTCAACCCGCTCCACTACAGCCCATCAATGTGGATGGGAGCATGCGCTCCCCTTTTTCTCCTATAGTCCACGATCATCTCTTTGGTCTTACTGACGTTGAGGCTGTTGTCCTGGTACCACACTGCTAAGTCTCTGACCTCCATGTAGGCTGTCTCATCACAATCGGTGATCAGGCCGTCGTGTCTTCAGCAAACTTGATGATGGTGTCCGAGTCGTGCGTGGCCACACAGTCATGGGTGAACAGGGAGCACAGGAGGGGACTAAGCACACACCCCTGATGGGCCCCGTGGTGAGGGTCTGCGTGGAGGTGGTGTTGTAACTACCCTCACCACCTGTTATACCACAGTTATTTCCATTCTTGTTCAGGTGGGAGAGAGCCGTGTGAATTGAAATTGAGATGGCATCATCTGTGGATCTGTTGGGGCGGTATGCGAATTGGAGGGTCTAGGGTGTCTGGGAAGATGGTATTGATGTGTGTCATGACCAGCCTTTCAAAGCAAAATTACAGATGTGAGTGCTACAGGGTGATAGTCATTTAGGCAGGTTAACTTGGAGCTCTTGAGTTTGCAGATGCACTTGACTGACTGTTCTTCAGATCTGGCACTTGCTTGTGGCATTTCTGTGAAATGTGGATGCGGATCCGGCATGCAGCCCTTGAGTTTGACATATGTGATCAATATAACTGGGTTGAAATGTTGTTGTTGTTGATGAAGACGTTCAGAAATACAAAAGATTCTATTCTGAGAGAATGTTTGCATTGTCTTACTGTATTTTCTTCTCTTTGGGGCAAGTTGGAATCAACATAGCAGAAGGTTGCCATCTTATTACTATAAGGTTGTCATTATAGCTATTGATATTTGCATTGCTTCGAGTGTCTCCTTTCCTGGTGTCACGTCACGCGTCTCCTTTCCTGCCGCAGTGTCAAATCACATTTTATTGGTCACATACACGTGATTGGCAGATGTTTTGCGAGTGTAGCGAAATGCTTGTGCTTCTAGCTCCGACAGTGCAGTAATATCTAACAAGTAATATCTAACAAATTACACATGTACCCAATACACACAAAACTAAGTGGGAATGTAGTTTCTAACAGTCACGTGTGTCTCCTTCCCTGCACTCAAGGTGCCACGTGCACTCACATTCCTTCTGAGCACTGAACATTTTATTTCCCTGTATGACAGCCTCATTACCATTAAGAAAACGTTCACACACCATGTTTGTCCAATCCAAACTGTCATAAATAACACAGAGATGGCACCATTGTGTATCTAATAGCCTTTCTCATGCTCACTCTGGACTGGACTTGTTTAACAAAACCCAGCCCACGTTACTGGCCGTATAGGATTTCTGTGAGCCAACTTAATCTCTATTGGAGATTATGTAAGTAGGAGGGAATGGCAGCCAATATGCTTTCTCTATAAATAGATGTTACACTGTTTGCTGATGGCACTGATTTGTGGAGAAATCAACACTTCCAGTCAATGTGCTGATATGAGATTTCTGCTGTCGGAAACTACATCTCAGCTGAAATGGGTAGAACATTGGTTAATGTCATTGTAAAAAGCATTGTGGATGTCTTTGTCATCTGAGAAAACATTGTGCAGTCACATTTTGTATTGTGTTCCTGAAACAGTACAAGTTGCTTTAGGTGGGTACTAAACTACAAGTGGGTACTAAACTACAGTTACAATGTTGTAACATTGTAATAAACACTAAATGTGTGAGTACTCAAGTGAACAGGTTTAAGTTTACAAGCCATTTTACCTGACAGGTGTGGCATATCAATAAGCTGATTAAACAGCATGATCATTACACAGGTGCATCTTGTGCTGGGGCAAGCAAAAAGGCATTGCCAAAATGTGCAGCTGTCACACAACAATGCCACAGATGTGGGTTCATTTCAGGATCACTTCAGGATCCGTTTTGTAATTGTTGAGCCATGTTACTCGTAGATTTACCAGACATTTCCAATGAAAGCACGGCCATGTACATTGTGTGAACAATCAGTCACCTAACTGACATGCCAAATAGGGAACTTGCTTAATGTCCCTATGCCCCTGATTCATCAACCATCTTTGACCACATCGCTTAAAGCACAATCTTTCAACTCAATGGTTTATGCTGCATTAAGATAAATGAAATGGAGGTGCTGAATTGCCTATGTTCTCAATGGTTCCTGGTATTTGGGTTTACTTGGGCTTGATCTGTTTAAAGCTCTCTTTACAGAACATGAAAGGACCACCTCTGCTTCTCTTGGAGGTTTACATTAAGAATTTCTCTCCGTCCAGATGGACCTCCGTACTACCACATCTGTTTTCATTCACCTGATCAGGCAATGTATACCTGTAACCCTGATGATCCAAAAGGACACTGAACAGAGAGGCTAGTATGCTTGGTACTGATTGACCTGTGAAACATTGTGTGGCACTATAAATACAACATATGTCAGTATACAGGACCTAATCTGGTCCACCAGCCGACTCTCCATGTGGTAGCAATTGAGCCTGGGGACGAGGTTACACAGGACCATGTCCTCCAGGTCATCAGATTAGGATTGCACATTCTGAATCCTTGATATGCATCTATAAGACGTTTGCCATCTCCTCCAACATTCCGCTAATGTCCTGGTATGGCGTTCCAAGATAGTAACCATGCAGAAAACAACGGAGGGGAGAAATGAGATGAACACAGACCTTCCAACGCTTTAGTTCACACATTTGTCAGGATTCTGCTTTCCATTTCGTCTCTCAGCACCTGACGTTTTGAAAAATAAACTCCTCTGTTCTGGTGTAATTAACAGCAGATGAAACTTCCTATGCTTTGGCATCCATCATCCCCAGGCTGTTTCAAGAATTCATCCACTTCAAGCGAAACACACATGCATTCAAGAGGGTCTGTATTCCATCCCTGCAACAACAACCTGTTTTACATTCATATCTTAATGCAGACCTATAATATTCAGGTTGTTTGGCCACAAATGTGTTCTAAATCTACACAACGCTTTATTGCCGCATAATACTGCCTTATTGTGGATTTGAAAATATCATTAAGGAATACACCCGCTCTATTTTCTTTGACCATACTGGTAGTCTTTCTTCATTTTTTTTCTCTCTAGCATCTCAACCGCAACAGCGGTACAACTTTTGTTAAATTTACAGTAACTTACTGGCAGTAAGTTGTCATTTATTTTACAGTACAGCTACTATAATGCATTTTACAGTACCAAATATGTTACTGTAATCTAATTTAGATTATATTACTGGAATTACCCATGCAGAAACATATTACCCAGTGTTCTTTGCATGTTTTCATTTAGCGAGTGCTCTTGTCCTTATACTGAGATATTCACGATAACTTTATTTAACCAGGTAGGCCAGTTGAGAACAAGTTCTCATTTACAACTGCGACCTGGCCAAGATAAAGCAAAGCAGTGCAGGGGGGGGGTTACATGGGATAAACAAAAGTACAGTCAATAACAATACAAAAATGTTTATACAGTGTGTGCAAATGGAGTAAGGAGGTAAGGCAATAAATAGGCCATAGTAGCGAAGTAATTACAATTTAGCAAATTAACACTGGAGTGATAGATGTGCAGATGATGAGCAAGTACAAATACTGGTGTGCAAAAGAGCGCTTGCTACGGGTGGGTGTTGCTATGATGACCAGTGAGCTGAGATAAGGCAGAGCTTTACCTAGCAAAGACTTATAGATGACCTGGAGCCACTGGGTTTGGGGACAAATATGTAGCGAGGGCCAGCCGACGAGAGCATACAGGTCGCAGTGGTGGGTGATATATGGGGCTTGGGTGACAAAACGGATGGCACTGACAGACTGCATCCAGTTTGCTGAGAATTGTCGGAGGCTATTTTGTAAATGACATCGCCGAAGTCAAGGATCGGTAGGATAGTCAGTTTTTAGAGGGCATGTTTGGCAGCGTGAGTGAAGGAGGCTTTGTTGCGAAACAGGAAGCCAATTCTAGATGTAATTTTGGATAGGAGTTGCTTAATATGAGTCTGGAAGGAGAGTCTACAGTCTAACCAGACACCTAGCTATTTGTAGTTGTCCACATATTCTAAGTCAGAACCGTCCAGTGTAGTGATGCTAGTCGGGCGGGAGGATGCAGGCATCGTTCGGTTAAAGAGCGTGCATTTAGTTTTACTAGCATTTAAGAGCAGTTGGAGGCCACAGGAAAAGTGTTGTATTGCATTGAAGCTTGTTTGGAGGTTTGTTAACACAGTGTCCAAAGAAGGGCTCGATGTATACAGAATGGTGTCGTTTGTGTAGAGATGGATCAAGGAAACACCCGCAGCAAGAGCGACATCGTTGATATACAGAGAAAAGAGTCGGCCCAAGAATTGAAAACTGTGGTAGCCCCAGAGACTGCCAGAGGTCCGGACAACAGGGCCTCCGATTTGACACACTGAACTATCTGAGAAGTAGTTGGTGAACCAGGCGAGGCAGTCATTTGAGATACCAAGTTGAGTCTCCCGATAAGAATACGGTAATTGACAGAGTCGAAAGCCTTGGCCAGGGCGATGAAGACGGCTGCACAGTACTGTCTTTTAAAATCGATGGTGGTTACGATATCGGTTAGCACCTTGAGCTTGGCTGAGGTGCACCCGTGACCAGCTCGGAAACCAGATTGCACAGAGAAGGTAAGCTGGGATTTTAAATAGTCAGTGATCTGTTAACGTAGCAGGGATGGATGGATATAGCTCTGTAACAGTTTGGGTCTAGAGTGTCATGACCGGGGCAGCTTTCCAATCTTGGATGATACGAAAGAGAGGTTGAACAGACTAGTAATAGGGGTTGCAACAATGGCGGCGGATCATTTTAGAAAGAGAGGGTCCAGATTGTCTAGCCCCGCTGATTTGTATGGGTCCAGGTTTTGCAGCTCTTTCAGAACATCTGCCATCTGGATTTGGTTGAAGGAGAAGCTGGAGAGGCTTGGGCAATTAGCTGCGGAGCTGTTGGCTGGGGTAGTCGGGAGGAAAGCATGGCCAGCCATAAAGAAATTATTGAAATTCTTGATTATCGTGGATTTATCGGTGGTGACAATGTTTCCTAGCCTCAGTGCAGTGGGCAGGAGGTGCTGTTATTCTCCATGGACTTTAGTGTCACACCTTTTGGGAGTTAGAGCTACAGGATGCAAAAAAGGTAGCCTTTGCTTTCCTAACTGACTGTGTATTGGTTCCCGACTTCCCTGAAAAGTTGCATATCGCGGGGACTATTCGATGCTAGTGCAGTACACCACAGGATGTTTTTGTGCTGGTCGAGGGCAGTCAGGTCTGGTGTGAACCATGGGCTATATCTGTCATTAATTATATAAATATATTTTTTTTAATTGAATGGGGCATGCTTATTTAACCTGTCTAGGATCAGCGTGGCGCTAGCGGCACACCCCCCCCCCCCCCACTGAAAAACCAGTGCCGCGAAATTCAAAAAAAATATTTTTTTTAAATATTTAACTTTCACACATTAAAGTCCAATACAGCTAATGAAAGACACAGATCTTGTGAATCCAGTCAACATTTCCGATTTTTAAAATGTTTTACAGGGAAGACACAATATGTAAAGATGTACATCTATTACCTAAAAACACATTAGCATAATCCACCATCTTTTATTTGTCCACCAACACCAGTAGCCATCACCAATTCGGCTAAACTAAGATATTTATAGCCCCTAACCAACAAAAAAACTCATTAGATGACAGTCTGATAACATATTTATGGTATGGGATAGGTTTTGTTAGAAAAAAGTGCATATTTCAGGTAGATGGCATAGTTTACAATTGCACCCACCATCACAAATGGACTAGAATAATTACAATGAGCAACGTGTTTACCTAACTACTAATCATCAAACATTTCGTAAAAATACACAGCATACACGAATCGAAAGACACAGATCCTGTGAATACAGACAATATTTCAGATTTTCTAAGTGTCTTACAGCGAAAACACAATAAATCGTTATATTAGCTTAGCACATAGCAATTAGCAGCCCAGCATTGATTCTAGCCAAAGTGAGCGATAAAAGTCAACATCGCCAAAAGATATTAATTTTTTCACTAACCTTCTCAGAATTCTTCCGATGACACTCCTGTAACATCACATTACAACATGCATATACAGTTTGATCGAAAATGTTTATATTTAGCCACCAAAATCATGGTTAGACAATGTGAAATGTAGACAAGCTGGTAAAGAAAAAGTCCTTGCGCCACTTAGACAGTGATCTACTCTTATACATAAATACTCATAAACGTGACTAAAAAATATAGGGTGGACAGGGATTGATAGACAATTTAATTCTTAATACAATTGCGTTATTACATTTTTTAATTTATCCTTACTTTTCAATACAGTTTGCGCCAAGCGAAGCTACGTCAAAAAACATGGCGTCCTAAGCCACTAAAATGTTTCGACAGAAACACGATTTATCATAATAAAAATGTCCTACCTTGAGCTGTTCTTCCATCAGTATCTTGGGCAAAGGATCCTTTCTTGGGAGAAATCGTCTTTTGGTGGAAAGCTGTCCTCTTGCCATGTGGAAATGTCAACTGCGTTCGGGATGAACTGAAAAGCGTGCCCAACTTTTCACATCGTTGCAAAAATAAATGTCCCAAAATCGCACTAAACGGATATAAATTGCTATAAAACGCTTTAAATTAACTACCTTATGATGTTTTTAACTCCTATAACGAGTGAAAAGATGACCGGAGAAATATAACAGGCTAAACTAACGCTTGGAACAGGTGCGCGCCGGTGTCCTCTAGGCTCATGACGCAGCTCCCAAAGAATGACTAGCTTCAGGGTTTTTTCATTTGTAGGGCCTGTGAACGCGCAATCGACCCCGTTGGAATCGTCATCACGTAAAGGCATCCAGGGGAAGACGTAAGAAGTGTCCGTATAGTCATAGCAACGACAGTGCCCTTTTAACTGACTTCAGAAGAGTGGCCAACATTTCTCAAATCTGACTCCATGTCAGGGAAATTGCTGTAGAATGGGCTCTGTTCCACTTAGAGACAAAATTTCAACTCCTATAGAAACTATAGACTGTTTTCTATCCAATAATAATAATAATATGCATATTGTACGATCAAGGATTTTGTGGGAAGCCGTTTAAAAAATTAGCCAAATTAGCATAAATAGTCTAAACAGCGCCCCCATCCCCAACAGGTTAAGATGGTGAGAAAATTACTTTTAAAGAACAACCAGGCATCCTCTGACGGCATGACGTCAATATCCTTCCAGGATACCGGGCCAGATTGATAACTTGATGCCAGAGCAATGACACACACAATGCAACATAGTAAAAGTGACTATTAATCAAATCTTATGTCATGACGTTGGCCTGGGGGTAGGTTTATGACAGTCATAAATACCTCTTTCCCCCCTCCCTACTCTACTGATGTGACATTAGAAAGCCCCTTTGGTTAACATAGAGATTCTGGGAACATCAGAAGTTGGGGGGAAATGAACTATATTCTGGTAATCCGACAAACTGAACATATGCGGTTGTACTTAAGGTATATTATGTCAGTTCGGTTGCCCTCTGACACATTCTCATCAATGATAGAATAACAAACTCAACTGTGGAAAATCTAAACAGAGGTATCGGATTCACATGGAATTGTTGTTTAACCTTTCTAGCCCCACATTTGACTGAAAAGGCAGCGAGCGAAATTCAAAAAATATATTTTTTAAATATTTAACTTTCACACATTAACAAGTCCAATACAGCAAATGAAAGATAAACATCTGTGAATCCAGCCATGTCCGATTTTTTAAATGTTTTACAGCGAAAACCACGTATATTTATGTTAGCTCACCACCAAATACAAGAAAGCACAGACATTTCTTTCACAGCACAGGTAGCTTGCACAAAACCCCCAAATAGAGATAGAATTAGTCACTAACCAAGAAACAACTTCATCAGATGACAGTCTTATAACATGATATACAATAAATCTATGTTTTGTTCGAAAAATGTCTATATTTCAGGTATAAATCATAGTTTTACATTGCAGCTACAATCACAAATAGCACCGAAGCAGCAAGAATAACTACAGAGAGCAACGTGAAATACCTAAATACTCATCATAAAACATTTATGAAAAATACATGGTGTACAGCAAATGAAAGACAAGCATCATGTGAATCCAGCCAATATTTCAAATTTTTTAAGTGTTTTACAGCGAAAACACAATATAGCATTATATTAGCGTACCACAATAGCCAACCACACAACCGCATTCATTCACCGCAAAGGTAGCGATCGCAAAAAAACAGCAAAAGATATAAAATTATTCACTAACCTTGACAAACTTCATCAGATGACAGTCTAACTTCTTTGGGCTGCAAGCCGGGCACAATATGACAACAGCCACTTCAAGTGCAGGGCGCGAAATTCAAAAGATATTTTTTAGAAATATTTAACTTACACACCTTAACAAGTCCAGTACAGCAAATGAAAGATAAACATCTTGTGAATCCAGCCAACATGTCCGATTTTTAAAATGTTTTACAGCGAAAACACCACGTATATTTATGTTAGCTCACCACCAAATACAAAAAAGGACAGACATTTTTCACAGCACAGGTAACATGCACAAAACCAACCTAACGAATCAAGAACCAACCAAACTAACCAAGAACCAACTTCATCAGATGACAGTCTTATAACATGTTATACAATAAATCTATGTTTTGTTCAAAAATGTGCATATTGAGGTATAAATCAGTTTTACGTTGCAGCTACCGTCACAAATAGCACCGAAGCAGCCAGAGTAATTACAGACACCAACGTATAATACCTAAATACTCATCATAAAACATTTCTGAAAAATACATGGTTTACAGCAAATTAAAGACAAGCATCTTGTGAATCCAGCCAATATTTCCAATTTCTTAAGTGTTTTACAGCGAAAACACAATATATCATTATATTAGCTTACCACAATAGCCAGAAACACAAGCCATTTACCAGCAGCAAAAGTTAGCGATCGTAACAAACCAGCAAAAGATCTATAATTTTTGACTAACCTTGATCAGCTTCAGATGACAGTCCTATAACATCAGGTTATACATACACTTATGTTTTGTTCGAAAATGTGCATATTTAGAGCTGAAATCAGTGGTTATACATTGTGCTAATGTAGCATCTTTTTCCCAGAATGTCCGGATATTTTTATGACACTCACCTATTCTGACCAAATAACTATTCATAAATTTATATCTGTAAGTAAAACATAACTGGAGTTAGAGCAATTTTCCTATGAGGATGTGAGAATGCTGAATTCTGCTGCCTGTTCTGAGGTCGGTTTATTAATTTGCCTGTCTTCTATTGGTTGAGATGCACTGCATACGCCTTCCCCTGGATGTCAGCGAATAGTGAGAATTGAAATGGAGTTGCTGGGCAGATCTGAGAGCTTATAAATGGGCTGGCAACGTGGGGTTCCCCCTTTCTCCTCCTCGCCCTGATGCAAAAAGGACCTCTGGATGTCGTTCTAGAATGCACCCGTTATAGCCCTTAGAATATCCGGCTCTGTTTTTATTCGATATAGGTGTTAAAGACATCATAATGTTGTTATTTTAAACCGAGTTATATCAGTTTATATCATTATATTGCGATTTTCGGATATTTATTTATGCTGCGTTTTAGTGAGTTGGACACGTCTTTGCCACATGGCTAATGTTTACTGCTAATTCCAACGTTGAAGACTACATTCTACAACCGAGCAACGATTCTTTTGGACAAAGGACACCTTGCCCAAGATTCTGATGGGAGCTCATCAAATAGTAAGAACTATATATGATGTTAATTCGTTGTTCTGTTGAAAAATGTAAAACTCATATTCCGCCATTAATCTCAGTGCGGTCTCGCTTTAATGCACGCTGTATGTCGTAGTAACGTTAATTTAAAAAATCTAACACAGCGATTGCATTAAGAACTAATGTATCTTTCATTTGCTGTCCAACATGTATTTTTTTGTCAAGTTTAGGATTAGTTACTGATTAGATTAGGTGCCTCTCCCAAGATTTCTCCCGACATATTGTTTGCATTTTGGCTACTATTCTCATTGTATAACCACGATTTGTGCCGCTAAATATGCACATTTTTCGAACAAACTCTATATGTATTGTGTAATATGATGTTATCGGACTGTCATCTGAAGAAGTTTGAGAAGGTTAGTGAAAAAATTAATATCTTTTGCTGGTTTATTCGGTATCGCTATTGTTGGCTTGAATCAATGCTGTTGTGTGGTTGGCTATTGTAGTAAGCTAATATAATGCTATATTGTGTTTGCTGTAAAACACTTAAAATCTGAAATATTGGCTGGATTCACAAGATCTTTGTCTTTCATTTGCTGTACGCTGTGTATTTTTCAGAAATGTTTTATGATGAGTATTTAGGTAATTCACGTTGGTCTCTGTAGTTATTCTAGTTGCTTTGGTGAGAGTTATGATGGTGGCTGCAATGGTAAACTATGATTTATACCTGAAATATGCAAATTTTTCTAACAAAACATATGTTATAACGATCGTCTACCTCCTCCTCCTCAGACGATGAGAGGCGAGAAGGATCAGAGGACCAAATCGTAGCGTATGATGAATCCATATAGATTTATTTACAGACGAAGACGAAACACGAAAAACACTTGAATAAACTACAAAACAAATAAACGATAGACAGACCTGGACTTGAGAACTTAAAATAAACGAAGAACGCACGAACAGGAACAGACTACATGAAACACAAACGAAACAGACCCGTGTGGTAGACATACAACTACCCACACGGGACTGAATTTGAACTGTTTGAATTATATCTGTGAGTCAAACAGAACTCATTTGGCACAAACTTCCTGACCAGGAAGTGGAAAGTCTGAAATCGAGGCTCTGTTCTTCTTCCTGCCTATACATGGGCATGATACGTAATAGTCTACGTGCACTTCATAGACCTTCCCCTGGATGTCAAGAGGCTGTGAAAGAAGAAATTTCGTGTTTATCTTGGTCTGAAGTGGAATACAGGCTCTTTGTATGACGTGTCCCTCATTTCCAGTACTCTGAGGAGCGTGAGGTGCGTGAGGTGGACAGTGGGATTGCCTTCTGTTTAGCTGCCGTTATGGACGACTACTATCTCCGGCTTTGATTTTATTTGATACATGTGACCATATCATCGTAAAGTATGTTTTTTCAATATAGTTTAATCAGATTATTGAAATTTTTTCGGAAGTTTGCCGTGTTCCGTTCTCTGACTTTGTTGACGATGGAGAGATCCGTGCCACTTGGCTAGTGCGCGTGCTAAATCAAGAGGGAAAGTTGCCGTTCTAAATCCAAACAACAATTGTTCTGGACAAAGGACACCTTGTCCAACATTCTGATGAAAGATCAGCAAAAGTAAGAAACATTTTATGATGCTATTTCATATATCTGTCGTACATGTGAACTAGTCGTGGGCGGCCAACGTTTGGGTACTCTAGCTATACCGAAGCTGCATATCGTAATGAAGTTATTTTTAGAATTCTAACACTGCGATTTCATTAAGAACTAATGGATCTATCATTTCCTATACAACATGTATTTTTTTGTTATGTTTATGAATAGCTATTTGGTCAGAATATGTGTGTCAGAAAAAGTGTCAGGAAAAATCCGGACGTAGTGGGAAAAAGTAGCTAAGTTAGCACACCGTGTAACCATTGATTTCAGCTCTAAATATGCATATTTTCAAACAAAACATAAGTGTATGTATAACCTGATGTTATAGGACTGTCATCTGAGGAAGAAAATCAAGGTTAGTCAAATTATATATCTTTTGCTTGTTTGTTACGATCGCTTACTTTTGCTACTGGGAAATGGCTTGTGTTTTTGGCTATTGTGGTAAGCTAATATAACGCTATATTGTGTTTGCTGTAAAACCCTTGATAAATCGGAAATATTGTCTGGAATCACAAGATGCCTGTCTTTCAATTGCTGTACACTATGTATTTTTCAGAAATGTTTTATGATGAGTATTTAGGTATTTGGCGTTGGTGTCTGTAATTATTATGGCTGCTTTCGATACAATTTCTGATTGTAGCTGCAATGTAAACTATGATTTATACCTGAAATATGCACATTTCTCGAACAAAACAGATTTATTGAATAACATGTTATAAGACTGTCATCTGATGAAGTTGTTTGTTGGTTAGTTTGGTTGGTTCTTGGTTGGTTATGTGCAAGCTACCTGTGCTGTGAAAAATGTCTGTGCTTTTTTGTATTTGGTGGTGAGCTAACATAAATATACGTGGTGTTTTCGCTGTAAAACATTTTAAAAATCGGACATGTTGGCTGGATTCACAAGATGTGTACCTTTCATATGCTGTATTGGACTCGCTAACTTTTCAGACCCCTCTCCCTCCAATATATAAAGCCATTGACAAAAATATAACCTTCTGTTCCGAGGAGATGAGGGTGACGATCCCATGTCAGAATGGTTCAGATAATAACTACAGAACTAAGCCAACATCAGCATGAACTTTGGTTGTGAATGGTATGAACTTTGAACTCGTATTCACTACAGAAGTGATACCTCCTAGCCGTTGAGTTAGCAACAGCTGCTACAAACGCAGGTTAGGAAGGACAGTCAGAGTATCCCGTCTACTACACAACAACGTTACTACAACGTATCCAGTGACCAGAGACATTCTTCAGAGGACAGAGGACTCGGTTTGGCAACACGGTCTTCCATCTACCACCAGCCTACTGAAGTGCAGCTCAGAGTAAATGTTTATTGCATTTTCCTTTTCCAAATGGGTGGTAATTTAGAATGCATAAGATACTGTATTTACGATAGCACAGCTTCACCTCTGTTCCAGTCTCCCGCTCTTTCACTAAAACCCAGCCCCCTTTCCTTTGTGTAACAAGCTGTCATATCTGTTCCACCCGCTAGGGACGTTTTCTTTTATGACAGCAATTTGTAATCAAGTTATGATTTAATTGTAATGTGTGATTAGTTAGGTATTTACTAAATAAATAATTAAACCCAATTTTGTATTGCTGATTCAACTTGTTAGCCAGGATTCTTGCAGATAACCAAGAATTTACAACTTTCCGAATATGAGACTGAAGAAAGATGACGATGTTGACTGCTATTGATGTAAAATTTTGCTAAATCTTTAAGAGTTTATTCGGAAGATAACGGCTCTATAAATATTATTTTGTGGTGTCCGACTCTCTAGTTAATTACATGTTCCCGATTAGCTCAATCAGGTGATATTAATTACAGAGAAAGTATTTTATAGAATAGCATGTCATAGCAATTAATCCGGCATAGCCAAAGACACGACACATGCGACAAATACAGGTTTAGACCTTACAGTGAAATGCTTACTAACAAGCCCTCAACCAACAATGCAGTTAAGAAAAACAAGTGTTAAAAAATTGAAAATAACAAATAATTCAACAGCAGCTGTAAAATAACAATAAAGTGCTAAAAAAAATAAAGGGAACACTTAAACAACACAATGTAACTCCAAGTCAATCACACTTCTGTGAAATCAAACTGTCCACTTAGGAAGCAACACTGATTGACAATAAATTTCACATGCTGTTGTGCAAATGGAATAGACAACAGGTGGAAATTATAGGCAATTAGCATGACACCCCCAATAAAGGACTGGTTCTGCAGGTGGTGACCACAGACCACTTCCTATGCTTCCTGGCTGATGTTTTGGTCACTTTTGAATGCTGGCGGTGCTTTCACTCTAGTGGTAGCATGAGACGGAGTCTACAACCCACACAAGTGGCTCAGGTAGTGCAGCTCATCCAGGATGGCACATCAATGTGAGCTGTGGCAAAAAGGTTTGCTGTGTCTGTCAGCGTAGTGTCCAGAGCATGGAGGCACTCTTTTATGCATTTTCTTTTAAAGCTAAATTAGAGCTAGCTAGCAACAGCAGCAGACAAACAAAACTGGTTGCCATGGCAACGGTGCAGCATCAGCAGAACAGAGCAGCAGCAGAGCCCACAGGCACCATGTCCCCACTCTCCCTCAGCGCTCAATCCCTTCTCTACCCTCCAGAGGTCAAAAACGAGGAAAGATTTTAAACAGAAACTACTGAAAGAGAGGCTAGAAACACTTTTCCCAGACTTCTATAAAAAACGGTGATGTGACTAATCTCATCTTTCTCACTGACCAGCCAACTGCATGGCGCTCAGCAGTCTGCTCTCACTACCCATCCATAAAGAAAGAGGGAATCTGTAACGGGTGGAAGCTGAAAGTCACAGAGACAGACGACCCTGACAGCGCTACCAGGAGACAGGCCAGTACATCAGGAGACGTGGAGGAGGCCGTAGGAGGGCAACAACCCAGCAGCAGGACCGCTACCTCTGCCTTTGTGCAAGGAGGAGCAGGAGGAGCACTGCCAGAGCCCTGCAAAATGACCTCCAGCAGGCCACAAATGTGCATGTGTCTGCTCAAACGGTCAGAAACAGACTCCATGAGGGTGGTATGAGGGCCCGACGTCCACAGGTGGGGGTTGTGCTTACAGCCCAACACTGTGCAGGATGTTTGACATTTGCCAGAGAACACCAAGATTGGCAAATTCGCCACTGGCGCCCTGTGCTCTTCACAGATGAAAGCAGGTTCACACTGAGCACACGTGACAGTCTGGAAACGCCGTGGAGAACGTTCTGCTGCCTGCAACATCCTCCAGCATGACCGGTTTGGCGGTGGGTCAGTCATGGTGTGAGGTGGCATTTCTTTGGGGGGCCACACAGCCCTCCATGTGCTCGCCAGAGGTAGCCTGACTGCCATTAGGTACCGAGATGAGATCCTCAGACCCCTTGTGAGACCATATGCTGGTGCGGTTGGCCCTTGGTTCCTCCTAATGCAAGACCTCATGTGGCTGGAGTGTGTCAGCAGTTCCTGCAAGAGGAAGGCATTGATGCTATGGACTGGCCCGCCTGTTCCCCAGACCTGAATCCAATTGAGCACATCTGGGACATCATGTCTCGCTCCATCCACCAACGCCACGTTGCACCACAGACTGTCCAGGAGTTGGCGGATGCTTTAGTCCAGGTCTGGGAGGAGATCCCTCAGGAGACCATCCGCCACCTCATCAGGAGCATGCCCAGGCGTTGTAGGGAGGTCATACAGGCACGTGGAGGCCACACACACTACTGAGCCTCAATTTGACTTGTTTTAAGGACATTACAAAGTTGGATCAGCATGTAGTGTGGTTTTCCACTTTAATTTTGAGTGTGACTCCAAATCCAGACCTCCATGGGTTGATAAATTTGATTTCCATTGATAATTTTTGTGTGATTGTTGTCAGCACATTCAATTATGTAAAGAAAAAAGTATTTAATAAGAATATTTCATTCAGATCTAGGATGTGTTATTTTAGTGTTCCCTTTATTTTTTTGAGCAGTGCATATACATGGGGTACCGGTACAGAGTCAATGTGCGGGGTAATATGTACATGTAGGTAGAGTTAAAGTGACTATGCATAGATAATAAACAGAGAGTAGCAGCAGCGTAAAAGAGGGGTCTGGGTAGCCCTTTGATTAGCTGTTCCGGTGTCTTATGGCTTGGGGGTAGAAGCTGTTAAGGTCTTTTGAACCTCGACTTGGCCCTCCGCTTGACGTGCGGTAGCAGAGAGAACCATCTGTGACTAGGGTGGCTGGAGTCTTTGACAATGTTTAGAGCCGTCCTCTAACGTCGCCTGGTATAGAGGTCCTGGATGGCAGGAAGCTTGGCCCCAGTGATGTACTGGGCCGTACGCACTACCCTCTGTAGTGCCTTAAGGTCAGATGTGTTAAAAAAATATATATGTTAAAGAGCCAGAGACTCTTTCCCCGCCAACAAAATTTCCACAATGCACCATAATACTCTAAAACACATTTGCGGTATTTAATGTGCATTCTACACATTAAAATTACATTAAGCTCTGACAGTGTGCTGGAAAACAAATTATGGTATTTTACTGCGCCTTCTACTGTATTCAGTAGCATACTGTTAATACAGTAAGTTAGTGAAAAATGTAACCGGCTAACCGTGTACAGTATTCTTTGCCATAAATTGTCAACTATATAAGTAATACGGAAGTCAAGCTTGAAATATTCACATTTGGGTTGTGGCAAAGAATATTTCAAGAGAGTGAAAGTATGTAAAATCCACATTTAAGTCCTGTTACGTAATATTACAGAAGACGTGTTTCCTGCTGTATCATTTTGTGTTTATAGGGCTGCTCCTAGCCTTCCTGACCAATCCGCCCTTCCCAGTAAAAACATACCTTAGACTCCCAGATGAAGATGACGGAATGCTATTCTACCTACTAGTGTAAACCTTAAAGCCATAGTTTTTACTTGATTAAACATTCTTTGTATCTGAATACCTTGCTGTACAGCTTTTTTGCTATGCTGAATTTAGCAGTCTCTCAACAGGGATATAAGTGTGATAAATGTAATTTCAGTGTCAGGTGTCAAGTAGCGATGGAAATTAAGCAGGACCCATTTGTTAGAAGCCAGACTTGTGGTGCCTCATGGACCTTCACAGCTGAGAAAACCTCACAGAAAAGTGATTATAATGAGTTGGCACAGGAGTAAAATAAATATAATTTCCAGACTTGCCACCACCAACTTTTTTGAATGACATTTCCCTTAAAATATTCACATTATGATGATGTAGCCTCTTCTAGCACACTCCCCCTAAGGTTAAACACTATTTTCTCTGAGTTAGAGGCGATTCAAGTACCAACAATAAAACTTAGTGGGCAACATATAGGACTGTGGTTTACAGTTCAATCGCCGAATGAAATGTTGCCAGAGGTATTCAATCTGACAATCATTGCATCCTCTTTCCATTTGAGGAGATACAATACTGCTGTCAAATGACCCCCTTACAATCCCTTCCAACTGGCCAAGTGTACTGCACGACAAAAGCTCAGCAAATGCATCACATCTGTTTTGAACTGGCCTGTGCACATTGAGTTTGTTACGCCTTAACTGTGCAAATAAAGTTAATTGAATTATGGCTTTTAAATCAGCGAGTGCATACATTTGCCATTGAAATACAACAATAATTTAAGTATGATTCAAAAATACATTGTTTTGTCTAAGTATCCAGGTGATGATATGAGCAGTCTATACTATACTTCAGCAAATCACAATCAAGTCACATACAGGGAATATTTTTCCAGGGAATATTCAGGAACTATAGTATTGGCAAGCTTCACTCTGCTCATCAAATTATTTTTACAGATGAGAATAATTACAGGAAGTACACCTCCAAACATTGGAAACCATGTTGATTCAACCCGTGTGTGCCCAGTGGGTTGAGTCATGTTGCATGAGACGCTTAAAATAACCCATCAGGCTGAAGACTGCAAAGAGCATGTTCCTCATCAAAGATCTCCACTAACCAAAACACACTGACTCCATGGTCGGCTGCCAGAGGAAATTCATTTTCCATGTGCCATATAGTGGGTCCGCTACCCTTCTATGTAATGTATCTATTTCACTGGCTGGGAGACACGTGGTATACAGACCCATTTTAAACAAAACCCTGTCTAAAGTACAGTATCTTGCTCTATCATTGAGTGACAGGGTGCTGACAGATCTCAGATCTTTGTAGCGTGATAGTCTAATATCTGCATATATATATACATTCTGTAGACAAGTGTGATTCCTCTTTAGCCTACTATGCTACTAATTATGAATATAATTAATGTCACAATCTGTGTTGACAAACAAGTCATGACACTTCTTTTTTACCTTTATTTAACTAGGCAAGCCAGTTAAGAACAAATTCTTATTTTCAATGACGGCCTAGGAACAGTGGGTTAACTGCCTTGTTCAGGGGCAGGACGACAGATTTTTACCTTGTCAGCTCGGGGATTCGATCTTGCAACCTTTCGGTTACTAGTCCAACGCTCTAACCACTAGGCTTCCTGCCGCCTCTGCCTGGTAAAAGAAACTCCCATGGGGCCAATACTTCAAAATGATAGCCATCCTTATTACCACAGTATTGGGAGTACTGTAATAAATTGTGTCCACTTATGTCACCTGCGCAAGCCAGATTCATCTCATTGGGGATGCTTGGACTGCTTTGCTTTGTCTTGGTGTGAGAGATGGAAGACTAACCGGAGGAAGGGCCAGAACCTCACAGAATAAGAAATGAGGTGAACCAAATATATAACTTGTTGCCACAGAGAAGCCACCTCCATTATAGGGATTGATTGAAGCTCAATCTAAGCCAATATGACACTTCGCAAATCAACTATCTAGGCTTCAGATAAAAACGAGACAACAGCATCAGCATCCATAAAGTGCCCATTAGACATTCCACCTTTCGGACTGAATCCGTTTGGGGCAACCGTGTTGATTAAATGTATCATTTATTGCTCTCGCGTGATAACGTCTGGCCATTAAGAACCAACAATTTGCTAGCTTTTTGTAGCATTTGACAAAACTAAAATATTTTTTTGCGGAAGCTCAGAGTTCTAACACAGCTGCTTGCACCATGCTGCCAGTCATAAGAAGTGTATGTGAACAAATCTAGGCTACTGTATATAGCTAGCTATAGGGTGGTATTCAAGCTGAAGTTGATCAAAAAATACAAAACAGATATTTTGATTAGCTAGGAAGCTAGCTAATGTTAGGTTGCTTGTCCAAAGTTCAGCAGCTAGTCTCTGTATCTAGCTAACAAACAGGCAAAGAATGGTAACTAGCCAATGAATGTGGTTGTTTTGATTAGCTAGGTAGCTAGCTAAAGTAACGTTATACCAGTCAGATAAGAGCTAACATTAGCTTGGTAGCTAACCAACAAGCGAGGAAAGCTAGGTATATTCTGCCAAGTAAGGTTTTTCATATAAGGCTGAATTCATGTGTAAACTGCTGACCTAGACACGTGTAATCAGAGCACAAACAAATATGCACAAATACCCTAGCGAACGTCCTTGGCAACGTAAGACTAACGTTAGCTAACACATATGACCAGTTCATGCACCACAATATCATACTTTCTTACACAAAACATAGATTGCTAACGTTAGATAGCTAACACTGCAAGTGTGCAAATGCATGCTAGCATCAGACAACTGACCAGGCTTGACTGACAGCATCGCTGTTTCAAACATGCATGTAGAATAAATTCTCGTCATTATTATAATCCAGACGTGTTACTTTTCAGTGTGTTCCCATAAAATCTGAAGTCTCCACCCACAAGTGAAAAGTAGTCAGGGGATGCGGTTACTACACAAGGTGCACCCAGGTAAAACAACATCCAAATCATTGAGGGGTTTCAATTAAACTCACCCGGGATCCCATGTAGGAGTGTTTTGCACCGGCCGAAACTAATAACTTTCTTCTGAAACTCGTCAGTCTATTCCTGATCTGAGAAATGAAGGCTATTCCATGCGAGAAATTGCCAAGAAACTGAAGATCTCCTACAACGTTTCAGAAGAAAGTTTTTTGTTTCTAGACATTTTGAGCCTGTAATCAAACCCACAAATGCTGATGCTCCAGATACTCAACCAGTCTAAAGAAGGCCAGTTTTATTGCTTCTTTAAATCAGAACAACAGTTTTCAGCTGTGCTAACATAATTGCAAAAGGGTTATCTAAAGATCAATTAGCCTTTTCAAATGATAAACTTGGATTAGCTAACACAACGTGCCATTGGAACACAGAAGTGATGGTTGCTGATAGTGGGCCTCTGTACGCCTGTGTAGATATTCCATAAAAAATCAGCCATTTCCATCTACAATAGTCATTTATAACATGAACAATGTCTACACTGTATTTCTGATCAATTTGAATATATTTTAATGGACAAAAAAAATGTGCTTTTCTTTCAAAGCATGGACATTTCTAAGTGACCCCAAACTTTTGAACGGTAGTGTATATTCTGAGCCATGTCCCAGTAACGCTTAGAGAATATCTCATGTCAAGTGTTATTGAAGAACTGTGGCTGCAGGTTCACCTGCCTCATCTTAAGCCTATTATTTTAGGGTGTTGCTATATGCCAACAAGTGCTAACAGTATCTAAATAATCACATCAGCTCCCCGCCCACTCAGACTGTTTTTTCAAACTTCCTTGTAGTTAGCCATGAGAGAGAAATATATTTTAAAATTTTGAGTATTTCTATCCTCCAAAAATATTATGGGTGATATTTTAGTCACTCAAAAGTCTATTTTACATGGGAATCAGAATGACTGTTTGGGACCTTTAAATATTTACATCTTACAGTATAGGTCCTGAATGATGGCTTGGCTGAAGACAGAGAGCAGCTTGGAGTACGGCAGACACGTCCAGTTTGATTAACACCTGGCTGAAGAGTTAAGTGTTGATACACCACTCATTAGTGACATCATTAGTGCGTTAATGCTTCCTGATTCCTTGTTGACACATGCTCTACATCAAGCCCAGTCTCTCATGGGCCTGTTTCACGAAGCTAGACCTAATGTAATGGACTCTACCCTGTGGTGAATGAGTTTATTTCTACAACAGTATGTGTTCTTTAGATGATTAAAGGGATTTTATAATTTTATAACAACGTCTTTAAGGAGAGTCTCAAGTTCTCGGTATAAAGTAAGCAGTAGGCTACTTTCTAAGCTAAGCACAATTTCACAGCTCCTCACTACAGAAAATTAGCTCGACTTCACAATTACAAAAAGATGATGTGCAAGGAATATAAGACAGTATTGTTGCAATTTGAGGTCATATGGCATAGAGTGTTGCAAGCACTGGAAAATTCCAGGGGATGAAGGATGCAGGGGAGTGAGGTTGTGAGACATACTACGTAATGTGTATGGTAGCTGTGTGCTTGTCTGTTTGTCTTTTCTTTATGTATGGTTGTTATGGTTTGAGAAAGGAGAAAAAATTACCCAAAAAAAGAAAGCATTGTTGCATTATGCGCAATTATGCATAAGACCTTGATCACAGTCATTTGGAATAAAAAATGACGCCTATCAAAAGCATATAAAACACATTGTTGTGTTCACTGTCCAATTATTTATAACTGCAGTGATGTACTACATTTTGAGTTTGAGGTTTTACCACATAATAGCATTTTATAGTATCCCAAAATAAAATGTTTAATTGCCATCGTTGAACATGGAGATTGTACGATGCCTGAAAGAAAAAAGGTGCTTTCATGTGGGTAGGTCCGCAGAGCCAGCCATAAATCAACTGGATTGGCATTGTCCAGGAGAATGGAAAATGTAGCGCTGGGAGCATGGGCTTTCTAGTCTAGTCTACTCTCTACTGGGACAACTCTGGGAGGG
The DNA here is from genome assembly GCF_029448725.1 of Salvelinus fontinalis. Lineage (NCBI taxonomy): Eukaryota > Metazoa > Chordata > Actinopteri > Salmoniformes > Salmonidae > Salvelinus > Salvelinus fontinalis. The sequence continues at coordinate 16,523,688 of NC_074679.1, read as the reverse complement.
GTTTCAGCTACAAGTGTTTAAGCACAGCATAGTGAGGCAGCCATAGCATCTGCTCCAATTAGCAAAAATCGCTTGGAAGGAAGAATATGAGACAGACACACAGTGATAATTTCAGGGTTTCTCTTCGCCTGTGGGGCAGCGATCCATTCCAATCTGTTTCCCCGTCACAACTGATACCTGGGTGGCCATGGATCCTTTTGGTCCGGGGCCGACTGGCCTGAATGACATAGGCACCAGTAAAGATGGGAAGGGGGTTTCTGGTTCTTTATTATAGAGGAAGAAAAGCAGTGATCATTCAAGAGAATGATGCTATCACTGGTATTTGGTTAGCATTGGTATCATCAATCAACTGCCGTTGTGGTTGCATAATCCAGTGGTTCCAAAATTGTGGGCTGCGTGGGGGTGGGGGGGGGGGGGGGGTTGCACATGTAGAAGAGTAGAATGCACAAGGTGCAATTTTGAAATTGGGTAGTGCATCATCAGTTTTCCTCTTGTCATGTCAGTAATTGCATACCTTAGAGAGCTATTTATAACTTGTCAGAAATGTACAGATCAACTAGCCCACATCATCAGCTTTTCAGCTACGATCTTAGCCCATTCATTTTGTTGTAATGTTTGAGCAGTGGTGTAAAGTACTTAAGTAAAAATACTTTAAAGTACTACTTCAGTAGTTTTTTGGGGTATCTGTACTTTACTATTTATATTTTTTGCCAACTCTTACTTTCATATTCCTAAAGAAAATAATGTACTTTTTACTCCATATATTTTCCCTGACACCCAAAAGTACTCGTTACATTTTGACAGGAAAATGGTCCAATTCACATACTTATCAAGAGAACATCCCTGATTATCCCTACTGCCTCTGATCTGGCAGACTCACTAAAAACAAATGCTTTGTTTGTAAATTATGTCTGACTGTTGGAGTGTGCCCCTGGCTATCCGCCAATAAATAAATAAAATGAAATTGTGCTGTCTGGTTTGCTTAATATAAGGAATATGAAATGGTTTATACTTGTACTTTTACTTATGATACTTAAGTGCATTTTAGAAATTCCATTTACTTTTGATACCTAAGTATATTTAAAACCAAATACTTTTAGACTTTTACTCAGCTAGTATTTTACTGGGTGACTTTCACTTTGACTTGAGTTATTTTCTATTAAGGTATCTTCACTTTTACTCAAGTATGACAATTGAGAACTTTTCCACCACTGTGTTTGAGTCACTTAAATCTTATTAATACACGTTAAACATGGCAAAATGTTTATAGAATTGCAAGAAAATTAGCCTCTTAAGATCAATTTTCGCCTAAAATGACATAGCCAATTCGAACTGCTTGTAACTCAGGCCCTGAAGCAAGGATATGCATATTCTTGGTACCATTTGAAAGGAAACACTTTGAAGTTTGTGGAAATGTGAAAGGAATGAAGGAGAATATAACACAATAGATCTGGTAAAAGATAATACAAAGAAGAAGAAAAAAACTTTAGTATTTTTTTTTACCATCATCTTTGAAATGCAAGAGAAAGGCCATAATGCATTATTCCAGCCCAGCTGCAATTTAGATTTTGTCCACTAGATGGCAGCCGTGTATGATCAAAGTTTTAGACTGATCCAATGAACCATTGAATTTCTGTTCAAAATGCTGTATCAAGACTGCCCAAATGTGCCAAATTTGTTTATTAATAACTTTTCATGTTCAAAACTGTGCACTCTCCTCAAACAATAGCATGGTATTATTTCACTGTAATAGCTACTGTAAACTGGACAGTGCAGTTAGATTAACAAGAATTTAAGCTTTTTGCCAATATCAGATATGTCTATGTCCTGGGAAATGTTCTTGTTACTCACAACCTCATGCTAATCACATAAACCTACGTTAGCTCATCCGTCCCGTGGAAGGGACACTGATCCCAAATACGTTTTTGTAAAACTGAGAAAAACATCTGTACCACATTACAAAATGTGTAGAATTGCAGGAAATAAGCTATAAACCTGCAAAATGTTCTCTCCGCCTACAAGAGGGATGTGAACAGTTTGTGTCATGAACAGCGCTTGTGCCCATAGAAATAGACGTGACGTGGGGGGGGCTTACCTCAATGTTACTGTACTGTGTCAAGTTTGCCTGAAAGTTCACTACTGGGTTCTACGATTTGCCTATGTAACAGAAAATCTCTACGTTAATTTCATTTTACTTCTCCTCAATCTCTGGGGACAAGGAGATTTACCATGCTAACAATAAAATAGGAAAATTATGCTAAAGCCAGTGAGTAGTTTAATCACATGTACTTAGCCTTCTGGCTTCTTCTTAATCTCAGTCTTGGTATGTGTTTGCCATGAATTGTCATTAAGTAGTGCCTGATTAGGCTGTGGCTTTATAGTGCCTTCAGAAAATATGACTTTTTCAACATTTTGTTGCATTACAGGCTGAATATAAAATTGATTAAATTTAGATTTTGTTTCACTGCCCTACACACAATACCTCATGATGTCAAAGTGTATATTTTACAAATTAATAATACATGAAAAGCTGACATTTTTTGAGTCAATAAGTATTCAACACATTAGTTATGGCAAGCCTAAATACGTTTAGGAGTAAAAATGAGTTTAAAAAGTCACATAAGTTGCATGGACTCACTCTGTGAACAATAATAGTGTTTAACATGATTTTTGAATGACTACCTCATCTTTGTACCCCACAAATACAATTACAGTGCATTTGGAAAGTATTCAGACCCCTTTTGGAAAAACGTTTTGGAAAAATTTTGGAAAAATGTGGAAAATGTTACAGCCTTATTCTAAAATGGATTATATTACTTTTTTCCCTCATGAATCTACACACAATACCCCATAATGACAAAGCAAAAACAGGTTTACAAAAATATATTTAAAAAAAAAATGAAATATCACATAACTATTTCAGACCCTTCACTAAGTACTTTGCTGAAGCACCTTTGTCAATGATTACAGCCTCGAGTCTTCTTGGGTATGACGCTATAAGCTTGGCACACCTGTATTTGGGGAGTTTCTCCCATTCTTCTCTGCAGATCCTCTCAAGCTCTGTCAGATTGGATGGTGAGTGTCGCTGCACAGCTATTTTCAGGTCTCTCCAGAGATGTTCGATCGAGTTCAAGTCCGGGTTCTGGCTGGGCCACTCAAGGACATTCAGAGACTTGTCCCGAAGCCGTTCCAGCGTTGTCTTGGCTGTGTGCTTAGGGTTGCTGTCCTGTTGGAAGGTGAACCTTCGTCCCAGTCTGAGGTCCTGAGCACTCTGGAGCAGATTCTCATTATGGATTTCTCTATATTTTGCTCCATTCATCTTTCCCTCGATCCTGACTAGTCTCCCAGTCCCTGCCGCAGAAAATTATCCCCACAGCATGAGGCTGCCAACACCCTGCGTCACTGTAGGGATGATGCCAGGCGTCCAGACGTCATGCTTGGCATTCAGGCCAAATAGTTCAATATTGGTTTCATCAGACCAGATAATCTTGTTTCATGGTCTCAGAGTCCTGTCTTTTCCTTTTGGCAAACTCCAAGCGGGCTGTCATGTGCCTTTTACTGAGGAGTGGCTTCCATCTGGCCACTCTACCATAAAGGCATGATTAATGGAATGCTGCAGAGATGGTTGTCCTTCTAGAAGGTTCTCCCATCTCCACAGAGGAACTCTGGAGCTCTGTCAGAGTGACCATCAGGTTCTTGGTCACCTCCCTGACCAAGGCCTTTCTCCCCGATTGCTCAGTTTGGCTGGGCGGCCAGCTCTAGGAAGGGTCTTGGTGATTCCAAACTTCTTCCATTTAAGAATGATGGAGGACATTGTGTTCTTGGGGACCTTCAATGCTGGAGAAATGTTTTGTTACCCTTCCGCAGATCTGTGCCTCGACACAATCCTGTCTCGGAGCCCTACGGACAATTCCTTCAACTTCATGGCTTGGTTTTTGCTCTGACATGCACTGTCAACTGTGGGACCTTACTTAGACAGATGTGTGCCTTTCCAAATCATGTCCAATCAATTGAATTTACCACAGGTGGACTCCAATCAAGTTGTAGAAACATCTCAAGGATGATCGATTGGAAAAGGATGCACCTCAGCTCAATTTCGAGTCTCATAGCAAAGGGTTTGAATATTAATGTAAATAAGGTATCTGTTTTATACTTATTCTAAATTTTCTAAAATTGTGTGTAAAATAATGCTGTAACATAACAAAATGTGGAAAAAGCTAATGGGTCTGAATACTTTCACAATGCACTGTATCTCTAAGGTCCCTCAGTCAAGAAGTGAATTTCAAACACAGATTCAACCACAAAGACCAGGGAGGTTTTCAAATGCCTCGCAAAGAAGAGCATTTATTGGTAGATGGGTAAAAATAAAAAAGCAGACATTGAATATCCCTTTGAGTTATTTAATTACACTTTGGATGGTGTATCAATACACCAAGTCACAACCATGATACAGGCATCCTTCTTATCTCAATTGCCGGAGAGGAAGGAAACCGCTTAGGGATTTCACCATGAAGCCAATGGTGACTTTAAAACAGTTACAGAGTTTAATGGCTGTGATAGGAGAAAACTGAGGATGGATTAACAACATTATAGTTACTGCACAATAGTAACCTAAATAAAAGATTGAAAAGAAAGAAGCCTGTACAGAATAAAAATAACATGCATGCCTTGCAATAAGGCACTAAAGTAAACTGCAAACATTTGGCATCTAAATTAACTTTTTGTCCAGAATACAAAGGATTATGTTTGGGGCAAATCCAACCCAACACATCACTGAGTTTCACTCTACAGTATACATGTTCAAGCATGGTGGTGGCTGCATGTTATGGGTATTCTTGTCATCAGCTTGGACTAGGGAGATTTTTAGAATAAAAAGAAACAGAATAGAGCTAAACACAGGCAAAATCCTAGACGAAACCGTCGTTCAGTCTGCTTTCCAAAAGACACTGGGAGACAAATTCACCGTTCAGCAGGACAATAACCTAAAACAGAAGGCCAAATATACACTTACTTAACAAGATGACAGTGAATGTTCCTGAGTGGCCGAGTTACAGTTTTGACATAAATTGTCTAAAAATCTATGGCAAGACTTTAAAATGGCTGTCTAGCAATGATCAACCAACATCAAATCAAATCAAATGTTACTGGTCGCATACACACATGCCAAGAGTGTGCAAAGCTGTCATCCAGGCAAAGGGTGGCTACTTTGAAGAATCTAAAATCTATGTGATTCCACGTGTTATTTCATCGTTTGATGTCTTCACTATTATTCTACAATGTAGAAAATAGTCAAAGGAAAGAAAAACCCTGGAAAAGTCCAAACTTTTGACTGGTACTCTATGTATTATGTGTGTGCGACTTTCATGCGCATCTGTGTGTGTAAGTGTGCGTCTGTATCAGTGTCTGCATACACGCTTAAATGTGTCTCTGTGTGCGTGTGTGTCTGCATGCATGTATATGTGTGTATGTGTGTGTGTAAATATGTGTGTGTGTGTGTGCGTGTGTGTGTATGGCGAGTGAAGCATAAAAAGCTGCCTTGCCATGTCTAGACCAGAGCGACAGATAGCAGTTTATCAGGAACACAGAGCAGCATGTGGATGAGAAGGACTGTTTGGGTGGGACGGACTCTGCTTTTTCTTTTCAACTTCTCACAACCAATCGAGCATGGCCCTATCCCAAACTATTAAACAAGTTGCCCTGAGGACTAGTCTACACGCTGGAGGATTAGCATGGAAGTTCTTTCTCTCGTTCTTCAAAGTCCTTCTGAAATATGAGATTCACAGTCAGCAAAGGCCTACCTCGTTCCAATACAATGACTTAGGGCAATATGGGAGAACTTTCTTCTCCCTCTCTCTAAGATATAAATAACAGCTAATCTTTCTTTTCAGCCAGGAGCGACATAAATCTAATTCATCCATGAAGGACGCTCAAGAAAGTTTTCAGAGCAATAAAAAAAAATATTGAACCTATCCTCTAGGTTTTTATCCTATAAGATAGAATCCTGTATGAGTCAAATAGGACTGGTTCCAAAATCTGATATGATTTTTCTATTGGTCCTACTGCAAATGAACTTGCAGCCTTGAATCATTCCCATATTGTGACGGTGTGTTGAAAAGGATGAAAACATCAGGGAATTATCACTGGTGTGAGGCAAAGATATGGAGATTGTGCTCCGGAGATCAGGAAAGATGCTGTTCTTTTACTGGTCTTTAATCTTGATTGCAGTTTAACATAGTTCAGGTTTCTGTGCCATATTTAGCTATGAGATTGTCCAATAAAGTTGTATCCAATTGTGTATCCAATTTCAAACTGAAAAGGGGTGCGTTTGGTGTTCGCCAAAAGGCATGTGGGAGACTCCCCAAACATATGGAAGAAGGTACTCTGGTCAGATGAGACTAAAATGTAGCTTTTTGGCCATCAAGGAAAACGCTATGTCTTGCACAAACCCAACACCTCTCATCACCCCAAGAACACCATCCCCGATGTTTTTCATCGGCAGGGACAGGGAAACTGATGGATGCCGCTACATACAGGGAAATTCTTGAGGGAAACCTGTTTCAGTCTTCCAGAGATTTGAGATTTGGACGCAGGTTCACCTTCCAGCAGGACAATTACCCTAATCATACTGCTAAAACAACACTTGAGTGGTTTTCGGGGAAACATTTAAATGTCTTGGAATGGCTTAGTCAAAGCCCAGACCTCAATCCAATTGAGAATCTGTGGTATGACTTAAAGATTGCTGTACACCAGCAGGAACCCATTCACCTTGAAGGAGCTGGAGCAGTTTCGCCTTGAAGAATGGGCAAAAATCCCAGTGGCTAGATGTGCCAAGCTTATAGAGACATATCCCAAGAGACTTGCAGCTGTAATTGCTGCAAAAGGTGGCTCTACAACACAGGTGTCAAACTCATTCCACGGAGGGCCGAGTGTCTGCGGGTTTTCGCTCCTCCCTTGTACTTGATTGATGAATTAACATCACTAATTAGTTAGGAACTCCCCACACCTGGTTGTCTAGGGCTTTATTGAAAGGAAAAACCAAAAACCTGCAGACACTAGGCCCTCCGTGGAATGAGTTTGACACCCCTGCTCTACAAAGTGTTGACTTTGGGGGGGTGAATAATTATTCTCGCTCAGGTTTTCAATTTTTTTGTCTTATTTCTTGTATGTTTCACAAGAAAAAATATTTGTCAGCTTCAAAGTGGTAGGCATGTTGTGAAAATCAAATGATACAACCCCCCCCCAAAATCTAGTTTAATTGCAGGTTGTAGGGCAACAAAATAAGAAAAATGCCAATGGGGATGAAAGTATTCATCCCCATAAAAAAGCCAGACTTCGGTTTGCAACTGCACATGGGGACAAAGATTGTACTTTTTGGACAAATGTCCTCTGGTCTGATGAAACAAAAATAGAACTGTTTGACCATAATGACCATCGTTATGTTTGGAGGAAAAAGGGGGATGCTTGCAAGCCGAAGAACACCATCCCAACCGTGAAGCATGGGGGTGGCAGCGTCATGTTGTGGGGGTGCTTCGCTGCAGGAGGGACTGGTGCACTTCACAAAATAGATGGCATCATGAGGGAGGAAAATTATTTCGGATATATTGAAGAAACATCTCAAGACATCAGTCAGGAAGTTAAAGCTTGGTCGCAAATGGGTTTTCCAAATGGACAATGACCCCATTCGTACTTCCAAAGTTGTGGCAAAATGGCTAAAGGACAGTAAAGTCAAGGCATTGGAGTGGCCATTACAAAGCCCTGACCTCAATCCCATAGAAAATGTGTGGGCAGAACTGAAAAAGCGTGTGTGAGCAAGGAGGCCTCCAAACTTGATTCAGTTACACCTGCTCTGTCAGGAGGAATGGGCCAAAATTCACCCAACTTATTGTGGGAAGCGGAAGACCACACGAAACGTTTGACCCAAGTTAAACAATTTAAAGGCAATTCTACCAAATACTAATTGAGTGTATGTAAACTTCTGACTCACTGGGAATGTGATTAAAGATATTTAAAAATAAATAATTCTCTCTACTATTATTCTGACATTTAACATTCTTAAAATAAAGTGGTGATCCTAACTGACCTAAGACAGGGATTTTTTACTAGGATTAAATGTCAGGAATTGTGAAAAACTGTGTTTAAATTTATTTGGCTAAGATGTATGTAAACTCCGACTTCAACGCTACATGAACAAAACTTTTAAGCGATCAGATTTTTTAAATCATAAATACTTTGCTACAATGACACACTTAGCTAGCCACGTCGTTTCTTTCTTTTAGCATGTGCATGGAGTAAGTACACCATCATGCGGTATATGAGTCTTTTCAGATTCCTTTATTTTGCTCCTTTGCACCCCAGTATCTCTACTTGCACATTCATCTTCTGCACATCTACCATTCCAGTGTTTAATTGCTCTGTTGTAATTACTTTGCCACCATTGTTTCAGTATGATATGTTAGATAAAGGAATAACGTCAGACACCAATGTCAAGTTCAATAGCCTTGTTAAGCATTGTACAAATCCCTACACGTGGAGTCCGGGGAACAGTCCGACTAGTCGAATACCTATCAACTACTCCGTAACATCATCCTTTTCAATAGAAAGTGCAAACATAACGGCATGACATTAAGTTCTTAACAGTGAAGTCATAACAATTGAAAAAGCATGACATGTTCTTTTTACTTCAGTTGTCATCTTCCCTTTTACATTTTTTAATTAACAGAGGACAAGTTAACAGTCTCTTGCTTACAGAGTAATCCTGTCCGGTGGCTTGCACAGCCGACCCACCCGTGAGTAAGTATTGCCGGTAGAAGCCTCACCTTCAGTTGGCTCATGTCTCAGTTCTGCTCCCCTTCCCCTTAGGCCTGGACTGTGATCCAGCTCATCTAGGTGAGTGTATGGCGTGTTCTGGTTTGTCTGCTCTGCTACGTAACAACCATGGCCTATTTATTGCCTTACCTCCTTTATCCTACCTCATTTGCACACATTGTATATAGACTTTTTCTACTGTATTATTGACTGTATGTTTGTTTATTCCATGTGTAACTCTTTTGTTGTATGTGTCGAACTGCTTTGCTTTATCTTGGCCAGGTCGCAGTTGTAAATGATAACTTGTTCTCAACTAGCCTAACTGGTTAAATAAAGGGAAAATTACATTTAAAAAAATACAAAATAAATTGGGCTATTATTCAAAAGTTATGGTCAACGGATGCAGCAATAGCATCACTTTCAACTTAGGTTTCAGAAATATAAATGTAACTTTCAACATACATTTCCAATAGTATTTTACTTAATTAGGTAACAACGGAATGAGTCCAAAAACGTGATGTGATTTATTTATTTAGATGATCTACCAGAAATCATGAAAACAGGGTTGACTTGCCTATAATAAGGCACATACAGTACCAGTCAAGTTAGACCACACCTACTCATTCAAGAGTTTTTCTTTATTTTTACTATTTTCTATCATTTAGTAACCAAGTTAAGAAAATCTTAATATATGTTATTTTCTTCAAAGTAGCCACCATTTGCCTTGATGACAGCCCTGCACACTTGGCATTCTCTCAACCAGTTTGATGAGGTAGTTACCTAAAAATTATTTTCCAAAAGTCTTGAAGGAGTTCCCACATATACTGACCACTTGTTGGCTGCTTTTCCTTCACTCTGCCGTCCAGCTCATCCCAAACCATCTCAATTGGTTTGAGGTTGGGTGATTGTGGAGACGCAGCACTCAATCACTCTCCTTGGTCAAATAGCCCGTACACAGCCTGGAGGTGTGTTTAGGGTCATCGTCCTGTTGAAAAACAAATGATAGTCCCACTAAGTGCAAACCAGATGGGATGGAGTATCGTTGCAGAATGCTGTGGTAGCCATGCTGGTTAAGTGTGCCTTGAATTCTAAATAAATCACATACAGTGTCACCAGCAAAGCACCCCCACACCATCACATCTTCAAGGTGGGAACCCCACATGCAGAGATCATCCATTCACCTACTCTGCGTCTCACAAAGACACAGCAGTTGGAACCAAATATCTCAAATTTGGACTCATCAGACCAAAGGACAGATTTTCTAAAAAACAGTTATTGCTTTGTCATTATGGGGTGTTGTGTGTAGATTGATGAGTGGAAAAAAATATTTAATCCATTTTAGAAAAAGGGTGTAACATAACAAAATGTGGAAAAGGTCAAGGGGTCTGAATACTTTTCCAAATCCACTGTATGTTGTCTAGTATATTATGGGCAGAATAGACTAAACAATGGGAACTCCAAACCACCCATTTTATAAAATCCAATTATAATCTAACTCATATAAAACCCAAGTCCTCGGGCTGTATACTCCAATAATAAATATGAGTTAACTTAACAGGCAGATTTACTGGATAGGAGGTTCAACAACAGTAACTTATGGTCTAGGTTATTTACTTACTTATTTGCTACTGCAACGTCATTGTTGGTTTGGTCATTACACATATTCCCAGTGAAGTCTTAGCACTGGTATTTAGAGGTTCTCCCTCTAATATGAATATGTTCTCCCTCGAATATGTCCTCAATCTAATATGAATATGTTCTCCCTCTGATATGTTCTCCCTCCAAAATGGCATGCATCAATTACATGTAATTCACTTTATTGAAATTATCTCAGCGTTTGAAATCCACTAAAACACCTAGAGCTCATCAGCTGCCATCCCAAACGTTCTATTTATTTACCTCATCTGAGCAGAATTTAATTTCATTGTAATTTTTACGAGAGGTATTCAGAGTTTAACCTCTTAACTGTAATGTCAAAAATGTAGATTTCCACCTAAATAGACACACCCAAAAGTATCTGCTTTTAAAGTGTTTGGCATTTGTGCACAGTAGGTGGGGGAGTCCTAAGTGCAGTCAAAATAAATGTAAATCAAACTGACATGCTGCTTTACAAATGTTGGGAAGGCACACGTTGGTTAATAAAAAAGTGGCAAATTCATAAAAAATGCTAAATGTGAAGCGAAATCCAATGAGCAGTACAGTACATTGATTAGTGAAAATGTATTTGTCTAGAAATGAATGCAACACATGCAGGCACGCACATATTATAGACCTACAGTACAGGAGCATCAGAAAATATGTTTGAAACTGGGGGGGATCTCATAGTATGGCAAATTGCTTTCACATGTTTGAAAATAAGAGTGGCCAACACGGATGTGGAGTTGAACGCTTACCCAAATCACTGCTCTAATAATGTCAATGCACAAGAGGAGGTAGCTAGATGAAAGGCAACAAGAGAAAATGGTAGAGAAATGTACATTGAGTACAGAGTGAGTTTATTTTCATAGGAGTATGAAAATAACAGCTGCTGTCTGTCATAATAAGGGGCAGAGGTATAGCCCATTATAGTCGGTCACACAGGAGGTGTTCTTCCTAGCACAACATGAACATAATTTTCCATTCAGTGGTCCATGCTGCTGCATATCAAACAACTCATATGGAGAAGGCAGACTGGCTCAGTCATCGTTGGAGCCCTTGTTCAGACAGATTATCTCCGGAGGTCCAGGGTTTAAATGGGGGTTACCAGAAGGTGAAGTGTGTGGTAGTGGAAAAACTAACGTCCACTCTCTGGGGTGCCAGGCGGAATGTTTTGCAGTGTGGATTCTCTCACCAGACAGACACACAGACAGAAGGACAGACGGGGGTCTGGGAAGTGGTGGCGAGAGAGAGAAGCCTTGAAATGAAATCAGGGGTGATTCTGTGTGAAAGCTGCACTTAGCATCCCTGTCTTTCACTGGCTGAGGGGACTGAGGGGACTGGTGAGACAGCAGAGGAACAGTGACACCTAGTGCCGAGAAACAGAGGCACCTGAGCAGCTCTTCACTGGGCTTTATGGGCCCTGATATCACTAGCACACTGTAACGTTGATCGAGAAATCGAAACCCATACTGTCCAAGCTGCTCTTGCCAAGACTAAGCTTAACTGCACTTTTAAGACCAATATTTTATGGTGATATTTTACTTGTGCGCCAACAATGATCAGGGAGGGATTCTCTCACTCACTAACATTTGGGTTGCTCTCCCACTGTTTCTAACCAGACCTGACTTCCTCTATGGCCTTTCTGTTGGGTCCCTGTCTGTGTGTTCAGTTGATAATGGTTACTGGAAAACTTTGTTTTCTTTAGCGACTGGCTACTTCTCACCCCAGGTATCCTCTGTGACCCTTGAACTCTTCGGAGTGTAAAGTACCAGAAATAACAAATAGAAGCACAGTTTAATAGTACAAAAGTCACTGTCGCACCATCCTCTCGTCTCTTGTATTTCGTATATCTTAATAAAAGGTAACGATGTCAGAGAGACCACTCAACTGGCCAGCTTAGTGTCCTATCCACACACCTCATTCTGTGGCTCAGTGTTTTCCGCTGCAGTCATTTAACTGAGGTGCTGCGCTACAGCAAAATCATTGCCGCCACTCCCCAAAAATATGAAACATAAAATATTTCTGTGGATGTGCCCTTTGAACAGAACAGTCCACATTTACTTTTCCTCTGCAAACAAAACGAGTAAAGAACAGAAAACTCTGACAACCCCATTCTAGGACCTGTATTTAACATAGTCAGCTTGTTGTTGTGTGTTCTATGTGAGATAAATATTCCTCTCAAAGCACATTTAGGAGTAGGTTAGGAGTACCATAGGGAGGGGAACCTGCACTCTGACAAGCAGTCAATGCACCACAAGTCTTGCAATCATGGGAAAACAGCAGTTTCTATGGCCTTTGTTAAAAAGAGGGGGATTCCAGCGTTCCATTTCTACTTTATTTATTTTTCAACTCCTAAATATGAGTCAACTGCACCATTTTAAACCCAGTTTTTAGCAGCTTCATCGCTAAGCAATTTACAGCTCTGCAATTAGTCATGAGTGCATAAAGGAGAGTGGGGCTAAATGTTTTTGGGGACATAAAATTCCCCATAGGATGCTAACTAGTTAAAATATTATATTTGGGACCTAGCTAATGATTAGCCCAATAGGGTAAATGCAGACAGGCAAACCCTATTTATTTCTAGCCACTATGCTGCATCAGTTGGGCTACAGGTGATCATGCTTATTGCTAATAGCATACCTGATAATATGGACCATGCATAGGCTATATGTACGGTCCAATTTGTTAAAATAATTGGAAATAATTTTACCATTATGTTATTCGGCTCATTTCTGGAGGTGGAAATATATTTTAGATGGTGTCAGCATCATTTTATTTTTGTTCATGTTAGAGTAGAATTAATTTTTAAAAGGGCACTAGAATTGAGCTTCTCACTCTTTATACATAACATTTTTGCAGAGGAAACTGCTGTGGCTAGAATAACACAATTGGTTATTACGACCAATCCGGCATTTTAGCAAATACAAGCCATTGATCCCCACTTCGACTTTCTCCCTCCTCTTTGTTGGATAAACTCAACATCTGTGAGCCGCACTCCCAAGTTCCTCCATAAAACGCTTCAAGCAGTTCCTCTGTCTGGCTTGACCAAAAGCCTGTGTAGGTTTACTGACTTCCTGTCTTGAGAGGGAAGAAATGCACAGGAACCAGAACTACTGGCTGCTGTTTACTACTTATCCTAATAGACATTAGTTGACAACTCAACCAAATGTAAATCAAAACTAGATGTTGAACTGATGCCTGTTCCCAGTAGGTAGTTATTCTGGTCCTCGCCCTTATGTGTTTTTAGACTGTTTCTAGCTGTTCTCAACATGACACGGATTGTAATGGAATACTTTACTGATGCCAAGGAAATGGAAATACATTAAGTGTGTGTGGTATGTACAGTATATACACATTAAAATGTGTGTGTATGTGTGAGCACACATTTATGCATGTGTGTGGTCCCGTACTTTGTCAAATCAATGCATGCATGAACTCATCTGAGAGTTTAAATAATCAGAAAACAGGGCCTCCCGAGTGGCGCAGTGGTCCAAGGCACTGCATCGCAGTGCTAGAGCGTCACTACAGACCCGGATTTGATCCCGGACTGTATCACAACAGGCCGTGATCGGGAGACCCACCATAGGGTGGCACACAATTGGCTCAGCGTTGTCCTGGTTAGGGGAGGGTTTGGCCGGGGGGGCTTTACTTGGCTCATCGCTCTCTAGCAACTCCTTGTGGCGGGCCGGGCGCCTGCAGGCTGACCACGGTCGTCAGTTGAACGGTGTTTCCTCCAACACATTGGTGCGGCTGGCTTCCGTGTTAAGCGGGCGCAGTAAAGAAGCGCGGTTTGGCGGATCACGTTTTGGAGGATGACCTTCGCCTCCCGAGCGCTTTGGGGAGTTGCAGCAATGAGACAAGATTGAAATTGGGGAGAAAAAGGAAACAACCCCAAAAATATTTATACAGTATAAATAAAATAAAACAAACTTGTTTTCTGTCAGAAAGTTCGTGTTTGTAGTTTCCAAACACGTCTTGGACTATAGAACATTTCTCCAACAACCTGAGCTAACTGTAAAAGTATCGAATTTCATGACATACAACAGCTATTGACAGTGTTTTCTGTAATCAGCATGAAACTAAATCTACATTCACCTCTGCTTCCCTCCCTGGTATTGTCCAGCAATATCACAATCACCACCAGAAACAACTGAGATAACATTTAATTAATTGGATGAAGCTTGATGAACATGACACAGTCAAAACAGACTGCATAGAGTATAGCTGCAACACCTATTCTCCTGTCTTAGACGGGCTCCTTAGACATGTCTCATTGGCAGCTCTTTAGAGATGCTAACGTCTCCTCCCTCCGGTGTCATGCTGTTCAAGGTACACTGATGACATCACAATCAGGAAGTCTGACCTCTGCAAGACAGGAGCTGTGTTCGAATACTCATACTACCCACACTAAGCGTAGTATTTGTGACATGAATTGAGTATATAGTATGCTTATTGGTCATAGTATGGATATAGTTAGTATGCCAAAAGTTCTCGGATGTCGTACTAAATTTACCAACTATGAAGTATACACGCAGAGTACACTATTGCCGTACTTTAGGGTCCATAATGCAATTCTTAAGGAAATTGATGTTTCTTCACATAATTTTCAGATTTGAAGAAAATGGTGGAAAATATGCAGCCGAAGTCAACGATAGCGGATATAAATGTATTGATTTAACTAATTATGAGAAAAGTTAACAAAATGTTGAGCAATAGATTATTTTCCATTAAGTTACCTAACACGTTATGTTGGCTGACAATTTGTTAGCTACGCTGTCCTTATGAACCACATAGCATATCATTACAGCAATATGTACCGGTATGTTAGCTAGCTACCTAACGTTAGTTGGCTACTTATACTTCAAACTTGACAGTATATTAACTATAGGCTATCTGACCTACTACCCAATGTTTATTGACTTGATTGTTCCCGTCATTCTTAGCTCAGCTAAATGGTATAGTCGGAGGTGCGTTCTCAGTGGACATTCGGGTTCTTTCATAAATTTGCTCTGGCTATCTACTCCAATTTCAGAGCACACTCATCTGAGTGTACCAGAGCACAGAATAATGAATTTACGAGTGCTCAACACCGGTTGAATATGGCCAGTGTCAGTTAACGTCTGCAAAAAGTGTAATTAACACAATTAGTCACCAACGCTCTGGATAACATAAACCGCCAAACCAGCTCTTCTAGGGCGAGAAAAATGGTCAGAGTGGTCACTCTCATTTGTGTCTGGAAGTAGCTAGCAAGCTAGCCAACGTTAACTTGGGTGCTTGACTGCCGTTGTAAGGTCAGAACGCTCGAATCAACCCTACTCCTAGGCCTGAATGTTCATTGTGCGCTCCGAGAGCGAAACGCTCCGAATTTACAAACATACAATCTGAATTTACGAGCGCACTCTGGCACTCCAGATTGAATTTAAGATCACATCCGAAGTCGTAAAATGTCTAACTAGTAATTTGTTATGCTAACTAGCTAGCAAGAGGCTGCATAGCAACAGAATCAACTTCCAGTAGACCGGCGAAGAGCTAGTACGCGCAACTGAAAGGATACTGTTCCGTTTACAGTATACTAAAATTAACTAATAGTATATACTGATTAAGTATGTAGTATACAGTATGTTAGTATGGGTATTCAAACACAGCTAGGGTGAGTGCTATCAAGGTGTCATGAGCTCTGCACTCAGGGAAGCTCAGCAAACTTATTTGCAATTCTAGAGGTACCTTGTCAGGCCTGGGCAGTTCCTGTCCTTGGGGGCCTGATTGGTGTCACACTTTTCCCCCATCCCACACAAACACACCTGATTTAAACTAACAAATTATTGGAGTCAGGTGTGTTAGCTGGGGAAAAAGTGTGACACCAATCAGGCCCCCGAGGACTGGTGTTGCACAGGTCTGCAAGTAGTACACAACAATAGGTGTGTACCTAACTCTAACTCATTATGTTTTCAGCTTCCACCAACCCATCTGCACCAAGTGATGGATATGGAAAATACAGGTTGAATAGGGACAAATTAGGTAATGATTTAAGTCAGGGATAGACAACTTTGATGGGGTTTGGGGCCACAAAAAATCTGATCTCATCATTTCTGCAATTCTACATTTTACCATTGGGCTTAAAGAATATTTTGCCATTTTAAAGCAAGAAAGTTGAAGATATACACATTTTGCTATCGTGTGCAGAGAAGATTTTGCGATTTTATAACTCATTTCATGCACTTCTACTCATTTTGCCTTGGGGCTGAGAGGAAAATGTGCATTTTTACAGCTTATTTCCTGCAATTCTACACATTTTTTATATATTTTTTATTTATTTTACCTTTATTTAACCAGGTAGGCTAGTTGAGAACAAGTTCTCATTTACAATTGCGACCTGGTCAAGATAAAGCAAAGCAGTGTGACACAGACAACAACACAGAGTTACACATGGAATAAACAAGCAAATAACACAATAAACAAGTCAATGACACAGTAAAAAAAAAAAAAAGTCTATATACAGTGTGTGCAAAAGGCATGAGGAGGTAGGCAATAAATAGGCCATAGGAGCGAATAATTACAATTAGCAGATTAACACTGAAGTGATAAATGAGCAGACGATGTGCAAGTAGAGATACTGGTGTGCAAAAGAGCAGAAAAGTAAATAGAAACAATTTGGGGATGAGGTAGGTAGATTGGGTGGGCTATTTACAGATGGACTATGTACAGCTGCAGCGATCGGTTAGCTGCTCAGATAGCTGATGTTTAAAGTTGGTGAGGGAAATAAAAGTCTCCAACTTCAGCGATTTTTGCAATTCGTTCCAGTCACTGGCAGCAGAGAACTGGAATGAAAGGCGGCCAAATGAGGTGTTGGCTTTGGGGATGATCAGTGAGATATACCTGCTGGAACGTGTGCTACAGGTGGGTGTTGTTATCGTGACTAGTGAACTGAGATAATGCGGAGCTTTACCTAGCATAGACTTATAGATGACCTGGAGCCAGTGGGTCTGGCGACGAATATGTAGCGAGGGCCAACCGACTAGAGCATACAGGTCGCAGTGGTGGGTGGTATAAGGTGATTTGGTAACAAACGGATGTCACTGTGATAGACTGCATCCAGTTTGCTGAGTAGAGTATTGGAAGCTATTTTGTAGATGACATCGCCGAAGTCGAGGATCGGTAGGATAGTCAGTTTTACTAGGGTAAGTTGGTAGGGTAAGTTACTAGGGTACGTTTTTACTGGTGGCGTGAGTGAAGGAGGCTTTGTTGCGAAATAGATTTGATTTTGGATTGGAGATATTTAATATGAGTCTGGAAGGAGAGTTTACAGTCTAACCAGACACCTAGGTATTTATAGTTGTAAATGTTGTATAGTCTCTCCGCCATAAGGTGGAGAGAAATGTTTGCAGCTTTTAATGTAAAATCAATGGGGGCCCCTGGTCGGTAATTTGACCATGATTACTATAAGTTTAGATAGCTGTCCGCTGAACTAACTTAACAATCCCCCCCAAAAAATGTACATGGGCTAATTGATAAGAGAGAAAAACTGATGATGCACAACCAAATATCGAAATTACACCATATGTATTCTACAATTCTAATAGAGATCCTGACTGAGCTCCCCCCACAGTTATCCGCCAGTTGCCCATCCCTGGTTTAACCTGTTGGGGATGGGGGCGCTGTTTAGACTATTTATGCTAATTGGGTAATTTTTGAAACGGCTTCCCACAAAATCCTTGATCGTACAATATGCATATTATTATTATTATTGGATAGAAAACAGTCTATAGTTTCTATAGGAGTTGAAATTTTGTCTCTAAGTGGAACAGAGCCCATTCTACAGCAATTTCCCTGACATGGAGTCAGATTTCAGAAATGTTGGCCACTGTTCTGAAGTCAGTTAAAAGGGCACTGATATTGCTATGACTATACGGACACTTCTTACGTCTTCCCCTGGATGCCTTTACGTGATGACGATTCCAATGGGGTCGATTGCGCGTTCACAGGCCCTATAAATCAAAAAACCCTGTAGCTAGCAAGTCTTTTCTTGGTGCGTCACGCGCGTGGAGGACACCGACCCTCTCCTGTTCCAAGCGTTAGTTTAGCCTGTTATATTTCTCCGGTCATCTTTTCACTCGTTATAGGAGTTAAAAACATCATAAGGTAGTTAATTTAAAGCGTTTTATAGCAATTTATATCCGTTTAGTGCGATTTTGGGACATTTATTTCTTTAACGCTGTGAATAGCTGGGCACGCTTTCAGTTCATCCCGAACGCAGTTGGCATTTCCACATGGCAAGAGGACAGCTTTCCACCAAAAGACGATTAGTCCCAAGAAAGGATCCTTTGCCCAAGATACTGATGGAAGAACAGCTCAAGGTAGGACATTTTTATTATGATAAATCGTGTTTCTGTCGAAACATTTTAGTGGCTTAGGACGCCATGTTTTTTGACGTAGCTTCGCTTGGCGCAAATTGTATTGAAAAGTAAGGATAAATTAAAAAATGTAATTCCGCAATTGTATTAAGATTTAAATTGTCTATCAATCCCTGTCCACCCTATATTTTTTAGTCACGTTTATGAGTATTTATGTATAAGAGTAGATCACTGTCTAAGTGGCGCAAGGACATTTTCTGACCAGCTTGTCTACATTTCACATTGTCTAACCATGATTTTGGTGGCTAAATATAAACATTTGCGATCAAACTCTATATGGATTGTGTAATATGATGTTACAGGAGTGTCATCTGAAGAATTCTGAGAAGGTTAGTGAAAAAATTAATATATTTTGGCGATGTTGACTTTTATCGCTCACTTTGGCTAGAATCAATGCTGGGCTGCTATGTGCTATGTGCTATGCTAATATAACGATTTATTGTGTTTTCGCTGTAAGACACTTAGAAAATCTGAAATATTGTCTGTATTCACAGGATCTGTGTCTTTCGATTTGTGTATGCTGTGTATTTTTACGAAATGTTTGATGATTAGTAAGTAGGTAAACACGTTGCTCTAAGTAGTTTTTCTATTCCATTTGTGACGGTGGGTGCAATTGTAACCTATGCCATCTACCTGAAATATGCACTTTTTTCTAACAAAACCTATCCCATACCATAAATATGTTATCAGACTGTCATCTAATGAGTTTTTTTGTTGGTTAGGGGCTATAAATATCTTAGTTTAGCCGAATTGGTGATGGCTACTGGTGTTGGTGGACAAATAAAAGATGGTGGATTATGCTAATGTGTTTTTAGGTAATAGATGTACATCTTTACATATTGTGTCTTCCCTGTAAAACATTTTAAAAATCGGACATGTTGACTGGATTCACAAGATCTGTGTCTTTCATTAGCTGTATTGGACTTTAATGTGTGAAAGTTAAATATTTAAAAAAAATATTTTTTTTGAATTTCGCGGCACTGGTTTTTCAGTGGGGGGGGGGGGGGGGGGGGTGTGCCGCTAGCGCCACGCTGATCCTAGACAGGTTAAGTAATGGGTCTGGCCAACACCATTTTCAGCAGGATGCAGGTGATTATTTGTACATGTCCTTTCATCAGTAACTGCTCAAGCCAGATGATTAATCTTACACAGTTGTCCTGCTCCAAACCTGACAACATGCTGCCGCTTTTCCTTGATTTCCTGTGTTCAGTGCATTTATTCTGGAGCCCTCAAATCTGCCAACAGCTAAATCTACATTCAACTCTCACAGAAACATTCAACACACCATAAAACCCGTTACTAAACAGCCATCAAAACCTGCTAAATGTGATGCTGGAAATTACATCTGGCATTGAAAGACAGACTCCTACTGATATTCGCCAATGACCCCTCGCCAATGATCTCCTCCTGGGCCAGGAATATGCTCTCTCATGGACGACCACAGTGCATGACCTGGTGCAGTGTGACTCAACGCCCCAGCAATACGCTCTGAAGATTCTATCCTAACAGTCAATAAAATGACGCAGCCAGATGAACAAGCAGGTTACTGCGGGGGGGAGTGCCGAGTCCTCACATCGTCGTATTGTTTTAGGGAGAAATCTGATGTCGGGGGATTTTCTGTGAGGAAGTTTGGGGCACTTTTTAATGAGCGGAAAATCAGGAATGGGAGCCACGGTATATTTGCATTGTTGGTTCGGAAAATATTCTGGAAGGCCATTGGTGGATGGAAAAGTCCAGGGCCTCTTTGGTGGAGAGGGAGCGAGAGGCTTGGTGACCACAGACTGTAGAGTTCCTGGTTCTACATCACTGTGTTCTCAATCCCTGGGTTTCCAGCACGTGCTCACGGAAGGAAACACAAACAACTCCGTCCTGGTGTGTGTATGAGATGTGTTGAGCGCACTCTGCAGGGTTCCAGCCGCCTCACCACCATACTACTGCACAGACGGGGAAACATTACCATTTCAGAGGGTTGAAAGCTAATACACAGCAAATGATGTTATATACTGTTTAGACCTACAGTGTTTCCTCAATGAAAGGACTAT
Source organism: Salvelinus fontinalis (assembly GCF_029448725.1). NCBI lineage: Eukaryota > Metazoa > Chordata > Actinopteri > Salmoniformes > Salmonidae > Salvelinus > Salvelinus fontinalis. The sequence continues at coordinate 16,502,792 of NC_074679.1, read as the reverse complement.
CAGCAGCAAAAAATGTTGAGCATTACGAGGTGGGTTGACATAACGGTTAAAGATTTATTTTATCAACTCTTAGCAACACACAAGATGTAACATCGACCCTGAAGTCCATTTCACACGGTGAAGTATGACAACATAACTACAACAAATTAACACACAGTCATGATACATTCCACAACAAGATTGCGTCGATCACATGGACTGGGATATGTTCCGGGTAGACTCAGATAATAACATTGATGTATACGCTGACTCACTGAGCGAGTTTATAAGGAAGTGTGTAGGGGGTGTTGTACCCACTGTGACTACTAAAACCTTCCCTAACCAGAAACCGTGGATTGATGGCAGCATTCGCGCAAAGCTGAAAGCACGTACTACCACATTTAATCATGGCAAGGTGACTAGAAATATGGCTGAATACAAACAGTGTAGTTATTCCCTCCGTAAGGTAATCAAACAACCAAAGTGTCAGTATAGAGACAAAGTGGAGTCGCAATTCAACGGCTCAAACACGAGATGTATGTGGAAGGGTCTACAGACAATCAAGGATTACAAAAAGAAATCGGACATCGACGACTTGCTACCAGACAAATTTGAGGACAATATAGTGCCACGACGCGCCCGCTACCAAAGACTGTGGGCTCTCCTTCTTGGTGGCTGACTTAAACGTGATAACCCTCGCAAGGCTGCCGGCCCAGACAGGATCACTAGCCGCGTCCTCAGAACATATGCGCAGACCAGCTGACTGGTGTGTTTACGGACATATTCAATCAATCCCTATCCCAGTCTGCTGTCCCCACATGCTTCAAGATGGCCACCATTGTTCCTGTTTCCAAGAAAGCTAAGGTAACTGAAATAAATGACTATCGCCCTGTAGCACTCACTTCTGTCATGAAGTGCTTTGAGTGACTAGTCAAGGATCATATCACCTCCACCCTACCTGTCACCCTAGACCCACTTCAATTTGCTTACCGCCCCAATAGGTCCACAGACGATGCAATCGCCATCACACTGCCCTATCCCATCTGGACAAGAGGAATACCTATGTAAGAATGCTGTTCATTGACTACAGGTCAGCATTCAACACCATAGTACCCTCCAAACTCATCACTAAGCTTGAGATCCTGGGTCTTGACCCTGCCCTGTGCAACCGCGTCCTGGACTTTCTGACGGGCCGCCCCCAGGTGGTGAAGGTAGGAAATAACATCTCTACTCCGCTGATCCTCAACACAGGGGCCCCACAAGGGTGCGTTCTCAGCCCCCTCCTGTACTCCCTGTGTTCACGCACGACTGCGTGGCTATGCACGCCTTCAACTCAATCAAGTTTGCAGACGACACAACAGTGGTAGGCTTGATTACCAACAACGACGAGACAGCCACAGGGAGGTGGTGAAGGCCCTCAGGAATGTGGTGTCAGGAAAATAACCTCTCACTCAATATCAGCAAAACAAAAGAGATGATCGTAGACTTCATGAAATAGCAAAGGGAACACCCCCCTATCCACATCGACGGGACAGCAGTAGATAAGGTGGAAGGTTTTAAGTTCCTCTGTGTTCATATCACCGACAAAATGAAGTGGTCCACGCACACAGACAGTGTGGTGCAACAGGGAGGCAGAATTTATTTTGGCTTGTTACCGAAAAGCCTTACTAACTTTTACAGGTGCACAATTGAGAGCATCCTGTCGGGCTGTGTCAACGTCTGGTACAGAAACTGCACCGCCCACAACTGCAAGGCTCTCCAGAGGGTGGTGCGGTCTGCACAAAGCATCACCGGGGGCAAATTACCTGCCCTCCAGGACACCTACAACACCCGATGTCACAAGAAGGCAAAAAAGATCATCAAGGACAATAACCACCAAGCCAGTGCCTGTTCACCCTGCTTCCATCTAGAAGGCGAGGTCAGTACAGGTGGATCACTGCCTGTTCACCCTGCTTCCATCTAGAAGGCGAGGTCAGTACAGGTGGATCACTGCCTGTTCACCCTGCTTCCATCTAGAAGGCGAGGTCAGTACAGGTGGATCACTGCCTGTTCACCCTGCTTCCATCGAGAAGGCGAGGTCAGTACAGGTGGATCACTGCCTGTTCACCCTGCTTCCATCGAGAAGGCGAGGTCAGTACAGGTGGATCACTGCCTGTTCACCCTGCTTCCATCTAGAAGGCGAGGTCAGTACAGGTGGATCACTGCCTGTTCACCCTGCTTCCATCTAGAAGGCGAGGTCAGTACAGGTGGATCACTGCCTGTTCACCCTGCTTCCATCGAGAAGGCGAGGTCAGTACAGGTGGATCACTGCCTGTTCACCCTGCTTCCATCTAGAAGGCGAGGTCAGTACAGGTGGATCACTGCCTGTTCACCCTGCTTCCATCTAGAAGGCGAGGTCAGTACAGGTGGATCACTGCCTGTTCACCCTGCTTCCATCGAGAAGGCGAGGTCAGTACAGGTGGATCACTGCCTGTTCACCCTGCTTCCATCTAGAAGGCGAGGTCAGTACAGGTGGATCACTGCCTGTTCACCCTGCTTCCATCGAGAAGGCGAGGTCAGTACAGGTGGATCACTGCCTGTTCACCCTGCTTCCATCTAGAAGGCGAGGTCAGTACAGGTGCATCCAAGCTGGGACAGAGAGACTGAAAAACAGCTTCTATCTCAAGGCCATCAGATTGTTAAACAGCCACCACTAGCACAGAGAGGCTGCTGCCTACCTACAGACTTGAAATCATTGGCCACTTTAATAAATGAAACACTTGTCACTTTAATAATGCCCCTTTAAGAATGTTTACATATCTTACAATACTCATCTCATATGTATATAATGTATACTGTTTCCTTCACTATCTATTCTTTACTATCTATTGCATCTTAGCTGCTCTGTCACTGCTCATCCATATATTTTATACTTATATATTCTCCTCCCATTCCTTTACTAGATTGTGTGCATTAGGTTTTGTTGTGGGATTTGTTAGATATTAGGTTTTGTTGTGGAATTGTTAGATATTACCTGTTAGATATTACTGCACTGTCGGATCTAGAAGCATAAGCATTTCGCTACATTCGCAATAACATCTGCTAACCATGTGTATGTGACCCATAAAATGTGATTTGAACATTAGTTACACAATGTAGCTGACGGTTACATGACAGTAATGGCTCATTTGTCAACAACCATTAGTAGCTGTGACTAATCATGACGCCTGTTGCCGGGGTGTTGTTACCTGGGCAGAAGGTGAAAAAACACTTAATTTTCACAGATGTGCTTAGAGATATTGTCTGTCTGCCAATGGTCTGAGTGTTGCTTGAATGGGCCATGCCATTGGTCTGAGTGTTGCTTGAATGGGCCATGCCATTGGTCTGAGTGTTGCTTGAATGGGCCATGCCATTGGTCTGAGTGTTGCTTGAATGGGCCATGCCATTGGTCTGAGTGTTGCTTGAATGGGCCATGCCATTGGTCTGAGTGTTGCTTGAATGGGCCATGCCATTGGTCTGAGTGTTGCTTGAATGGGCCATGCCATTGGTCTATCACAACAAATCACAGAGTTTTCAGGTGATGATTTTATTCCTCATACCTTTCACTCCCTCTGCCATGATTCTTTTTGTATGCTTGCTAAAAATGGCCTAAATGCTTTGACAGCCTTCTGACACTGGAACATAAGAAATGTGGAACTGCAGCATTGACACACTACACACCACCAATGTTGCAATAAAAAAATATATATTTACAACGTGTGACATAAATATATAAAAGTTTAAATGTGTGGTTTTGTGTACCACTTATTTTTCACAAAATCACAGACAAAAATACGAATGGCTTTCTAAGTAATGGCATTCAAATTAAGTCGTAACTTCTTTGGCAGTTCGTTCTCCTGCGTTTTCTACAGGCTTGTGTTGCAGTCTGTTGTTTAGATCGTAACAGCAGGAATGATACAATATCGACATGTGTCCTAATTCGGATATTCACAGACTGACGGGTATTGCAGCGATACGCTTTAGGACAACATGACGTATGTGTTTTTGGCGACCAGCTGTGTGACAGGTTTATGACAAGTGAGATTGAGTGAATATGTGTCTGGCTATGCCATCAGACAGCCAAGGACTTCTAATCCTCTCTGGAGAGGAGAGCTACTGGGACTGCTGGCTTTAAATTCGAACACACAACTTTTGGGTTGCTAGACGTTCACCTTATACGTCTACTCATCCACACCGACCAGCCACACTACTTTGGTTTTTGTCTTCAGGAACCTTCTGTCTTATGTAACCATACCAAACGTAACATATCATACTATTTTGAGTGTCCCTGATTTACATTTACTATGTTATGTCTAGTCTATGAGACCAGGCTGTATACCACCAAAACTACAGCCATAGTTCTCTAAGCATTGAAAATAGCCCATTGTGTCTAACTAGTCCTCCTGAAAAGCAGTCATCCTATAGCACTATAGTTTCATAAGTATATAAAGTTATAAGTATATGGTTTCCCTTTTCTATTCTGCTACTCCATTGTTGTGAATGTGGGGGTGAACCCGCAATGGTCCTCCAGGGTCTGTTTGGTTTCACAGTGCTTCAATGCTTAACTGGCATAATGACTTGGCCAGAGACATGCTTTTCTCTCTCACCTAGGTGTTCTGCAGGCCAAGCACGTGCTGATGTGAAGATTACTTTAAGAGAAGCCCCTGAGAGCAGTGAATAGCCAACTGCCATACTTTAACACATACACTATATACACAAAAGTATGTGGACACCCCTTGAAATGTATGGATCCGGCTATTTCCAGCACATCGGTTGCTGACAGGTGTATAAAATCGGTAGCTTCATGAAATGGGTTTCCATGGCCGAGCAGCCGCACACAAGCCTAAGATCACCATGGGCAATGCCAAGCCTCTGCTGGAGTGGTGTAAAGCTCTAGAACAGTGAAAACACGTTCCCTGGAGTGATGAATCACGCTTCACCATCTGGCAGTGCGACGTACAAATCTGGGTTTTGCGGATGCTATGAGAATGCTGCCTGCCCCAATGCATAGTGCCAAACTGCATAGCGCCAACGTTTGGTGGAGGAGGAATAATGGTCTGGGGCTGTTTTCCATGGTTCGGGCTAGGTCCCTTAGTTCCAGTGAAGGGAAATCTTAACGCTACAACATACAATGACATTGTAGACGATTCTGTGCTTCCAACTTTGTGGCAACAGTTTGGGAAAGGTGCTTTCCTGTTTCAGCATGACAATTCCCCAGTGCACAAAGCGAGGTCCATACAGAAATGGTTTATCGAGATCGGTGTGGAAGAACTTGACTGGCCTGCACAGAGCCCTGACCTCAACTCCATCAAACTCCTTGAATTGGAACTCAAGGTGTTTGCGAGCCAGGCCTAATCACCCAAAATCAGTACCCAACCGTAATAATGCGCTTGTGGCTGAATGGAAGCAATTCCCCGTAGCATTGTTCCAACATCTAGTGGAAAGCCTTCCAAATAGAGTGGAGGCTGTTATAGCAGTAAAGTGGAGCAAACTACATATTAATGTCCGTGATTTTGCAATGGGATGTTCGACAAGCAGGTGTCCACATGCGTTTGGTCATGTTGTGTAGTTTTGTGACATAAAAAGAAAAATGCCCCACTGTGAAAGTGGGTAAACTTGCTACAGTACAATGCCAATGCATATATGTCTTACTTGGGCCTGTTTCAACGCTCTTACTGTAAATTGAATAAATGGGAAAATATCTAATGTGAACTGTATATGTAAACATACTGTAAAACTCTGAAGGGTACAGAAATTGGTAGTGCTGCTAAAACCCCAAAGGAGCTGGCTTACCTTTTAACAAACATTGATATATATTTGTCACTTTTTCAGTGGTTTATCAGTAATGGCTAACCATGCAGACATAGATAGCCTAGCGGTTAAGAGAATTGGGCCAGTAAACGAAAGGTCGCTGATTCGAATCACTGAGCCGGCAAAGGTGGAAAAACTGCTCCCCAGGCGCTGTTGATGTCGATTATAGCAGCCCCCCGCACCTCTCTGATTCAAAGAGGTAGGGTTTAACGCAGAAGACACATTTGGATGAATGCATTCAGTTGTGCAACTGACTAGGTCTTCCCTTAATAAACATATCAAGTTACCATCTATTTTTCCATTCTCTGTTGCTGAGGAGTGTTCTTGATCGTGTTCACCACAAACCATGTTTAACTTTTACTACTTGACGTCTCGAGAAGGAGGGTGTCCAGTCTGTCTTACCCACTGGAAACAAGACACAAAACACCTCCCCTCAGGACAAATCCTCCATGACCAACAGCAGTGCACATCAACCCTGTGGTTAGGGACAGGAGAGGGCCTGAGTCAGGCAGCCTGAAATCACAGCAAGACAAGGCCCATTCTCTACAGCCCCAAACAGAGCCTTCTGGTTTGAACCTCGGGCCCGTGAAGAGAAAGGAGGAGAGTGAGGCTGACCATTTAACCAATTACAAGCTGTGCCTTCCATAATTTCCATGACTTAAGAGTAGCTCATGGCGATCCTGGCCACAGCTCCATGGCGTCTGCTGGAGAGATGCTTGGGCCAGGGGGTGGGGATGGGGTTTGATGCAGATGGATGTACGGAGGAACGCCCCCCCCCCCTGGGCTCTGAGGTCCGGTCCCGCTGTCATACATTAAAAACTGTCTAGTCTAGACAAGATAATGGCCCCCACTCTGCTGCAGAATAACAGGGTCCATGTTAGCTGCTCTATCCATCTTCTTTCTCTCTCTCTCTCTCCTTCTCCCTCTTTCCCTCTCTGTCCCAGAAAGTCTTCAAAGACAACCCGCAGAGCAGTGGTATGATCCTGCAGGAGACATCAAAGGGAGGGAGCTGGTCGGCTTCCTGAGATCCACAGAGAGAAGAATGCAGAAAGGTTGAACCAGGAGTATCTGCTGGGAGGAGGTCACCTGGGGGAAAGGTTGAGCTGTGGCCTGGCTAAGTGGAGAGCTGGCCCTGTGGGTTATGTCATACCTGGCACTGTGTCCTCACCAGAAGCAGTGTCATTCTGATTGCAGGTCATGGCCCACACTAAAGTATTTGTCATGTCAGACCCAGTAAAGAGACAGAGTCTTGCAAGCACCACTTGATGTATTGTCCATATGTCTGGGACATGGAAGACTCAAGCAGTAAAATCTATTTAGGTCAGTACTATCACATTTCCACATTTGGTCTCTATTTCCAAATTCATTTTGGCCTCGTCTGGCATTTTTCTTCAGTTATGATTGCTGTCAAAACCTGCCACTACATCCAATTCATATAAGACTTGATTAAGCATGATTAATAACTATATCAATGAAACTACAGACACGGAAATTAACATGACTTTCATGTCTAATCGAGTATCGTTTGTCTTTTCAAGAAATTCATCATTCTCTATTTAATACTTTTATTGCAAAACTTGGATTTAAAGGAATCCATCCATTATTCTCATCATGCATTATAGCCACAGAGTATCCCCCCCCCAAAAATAATGAAAACCATAATAAATCTATGTTCAGTGGCATGTATGGCTCAGATGAGGCCCTAATGTCTCACAACCATTGTCAGGTGTCATGAGATGGGCTAACATCGAAATGAATCTAAGGTGTCATTTTCGCATGGCATACAGAAATTCCAAACGTGAAATGTTCGTAACATATAATAGAGATATATTGTACAGTATTCCTAAGTACTACACCGTCATGGCATTAATTTACATGTATCTTAAACGTAGATGTGTGGAGATGGATATGACGTGGATCCCAGTGTTGAGGATCCAGCAGATGATTTGTCTCATGTGGAACTCAGATGTTTGAAGTGAGCCATCAAAAGGAAATTCCATAGAACACATACTTTAGTAGAAGCCTCCAGCTTTGTGGTATGTAGTATTCCCTTGAAGGGGATCAGAGGGAGAAGATGGCTTTTCCCCCTGGAAAAAAAAACATGTCCAACGCTCTGTCAGTGAAGAGTTCAACATGCAGACCAGCCCAGGCCACGTCAGAGAAGGGGATGGAGTGAGCAGTGAGCACAGCAAGGCTCTAATCCTGTCAGAGACCCTCTGGAGATACAAATCACTATCAGGATGTGGAGAGAACGGGGGATGACTGGAGCATGGTTGGCCTTCACCCCTCAGACCCTGGAGTAAATCACTATCATGATGTTATAGGAGATAAAGGGTGGTCATGGTCCTCATATAACATGGACAGGTGAATTGGATTGATAGCAAGTAGCTTTGCGGTTAGAGCGTTAAGCCAGTAACTAAAAGGTTGCTGGTTTGAATAACTGAGTCCTTGAGCAAGGCACTCAACCCTAATTTGCTCCAGGGGCACCGTGCCGCCATTGCAGAATCTGTAAAACAACATGTCATTACACTTATCCGGTGTGTGTGACAAGAAAACATAAAATAAGATGATATTATGGCTGGGCAATGGTTTATGTTTAAGTCATTTTTTATAGCATCTAGAAATAGTCCTGGGTGAAGTATCTCAATATGCAAGCAGTAGCAGCAACCATTTAACATAGTAGAGGCTCGCGTTCAGCAGTTTTATGTAGCATGGTTTAGAGTTCCAGCAGTCTATACAGCGTTCCAGAAGAGGAGGGATATGAAATGAAAATAAGTGAGAAACCACACATCTCCATCAGCACATCTGATTGTTCAGGTGACATGGTTACTGACCACTACCTGACCTGGGTTGGACTGGGATCATTTCATGGACACCTCTGACCTGGGTGACATCCTGGTTCCAGCTCAGAAAACACTGGCCGTGTCCTAATACCCATACTAGCGTTCTTTATAGTACGTGACATTTGAAAATAGTACTCTGAATGCGTCATCTAATGTGCGATTGCATTGATTCATGCCAGTCGTTCATTTTCGGTAGTGCGTCAATTTATCTGATTATTAGCGGTTGTCAGAAAAGAAGAGACGAGTGAATTCTACTCGATCAAACACCAAAATTAGTATACAGTTTAAGTATGTAGTACGCAAGTATGGGCATTTGGACATGACCACTGCCTCAACAACACCAACGCTCATCTAGGTTTTAATTCGGTCTTTCACCAAGAGATTTACTGTGCATGGATTTAGACCACATTGAACGTGTGCATTACGTTCCTCTGACTGCTGTGTGTTAGAAGGCTCTAGAGAGGAATGGACGGACTCTACTAGGCCGTAATCCATCCACAGACGCCCCATGCAGCTGCTGCCTGTCTGGGATTGGAGGGCAGTGCAGAGTAGTGGAACAATGTGGCATGTTTACACACCAATCACATGTTTACACACCAATGATTTATCTCATGCCACATACTGAGACATGGACCAATCATAACATACAGAGGTACCAATGTTTGTTCATGTCATATTGACGAAAGTGACCAATTATCTCAATAGCAGATATTGATGGCTATTTTGTCATGTTTTTGTGATCAGAGTCTTGGTTTTTCGTGTTTATGTGTGCGCAACCGTGCGTGCCTGAGTTCCATTCAAAAACAAGCTCTCATTTTACCATCAGTGAAATGAGAAACACATTATCATTCTATATTACATTAACATTTGAGTCATTTAGCAGATGCTCTTATCCAGAGCAATTTATAGTTAGTGTATTCATCTTAAGATAGCTAGGTGGGAAAGCCACATAAAGTGCATTCAGAAAGTATTCAGACCCCTTGACTTAATCCACATTGTACGTTACAGCCTTATTCTAAAATAGATACAATTGTTTTTTTCTCCCTCATCAATCTACACACAATACCCCATAATAACAAAGCAAAAACAGTTTTTTTGAATTTTTTTGCACATTCATTAAAAAATAAAACGGAAATATAAAATGTACATAAGTATTCAGACCCTTTACTCAGTACTATGTTGAAGCAACTTTGGAAGTGATTACAGCCTCTCTGCAGATCCTCTCAAGCTCTGTCAGGTTGGATGGGGAGCATTGCTGCACAGCTATTTTCAGGTCTTTCCGGGGATGTTCGATCGGGTTCAAGTCCAAGCTTTGGCTGGGCCACTCAAAGACATTCAGAGAGTTGTCCCAAAGCCACTCCTGCGTTGTCTTGGCTGTGTGCTTAGGGTCATTATCTTGTTGGAAGGTTAACCTTCGCCCCAGTCTGAGGTCCTGAGCACTCTGGAGCAGGTTTTCATCAAAGGATCTCTGTACTTTGCTCGGTTCAATCCCTCGACTACGACTAGCCTCAGTCCCTGCCGCTGAAAAACATCCCCACAGCATGATGCTGCCACCACCATGCTTCACCGTAGGGATGGTGCCAGGTTTACTCTAGACGTGATGCTTCGCATTCATGCAAAATAGTTCAATCTTGGTTTCATCAGACCAGAGAATCTTGTTTCATGGTCTGAGAGTCTTTAGGTGAGCTCCAAGCGGTGTGTCATGTGCCTTTTACTGAGGAGTGGCTTCTGCCTGGACACTCTACCATAAAGGCCTGATTGGTTGAGTGCTGCAGAGATGGTTGTCCTCCTGGAAGGCTCTCCAATCTCCAGAGGAACTCTAGAGCTGTCAGTGACCATTCGGTTCTTGGTCACCTCCCTGACCAAGGCCCTTCTCCCCCAATAGCTGAGTTTGGCCGGGCGGCCAGCTCTAGGAAGAGTCTTGGTGGTTCCAAACTTCTTCCATTTAAGAATGATGGAGGCCACTGTGTTCTTGGGGACCTTCAATGCTGCAGACATTTTTTGGTACCCTTCCGCAGATCTGTGCCACGACAATGTTGCCTCAGAGCTCTAAGGACAATTCCTTCGACCTCATGGCTTGGTTTTTGCTCTGACATGCACTGTCAACTGTGGGACCTTATATAGACAGGTGTGTGCCTATCCAAATCATGTCCAATCTATTGAATTTACAACAGGTGGACTCCAATCAAGTTGTAGAAACATCTCAAGGATGATCAATTGAAACCGGATGTACCTGAGCTCAATTTCGAGTTTCATAGCAAAGGGTCTGAATAATTACGTAAATAAGATATTTCTGTTTTTTATTTTTAATAACATTTCTAAAAAATAAATCGCTTTGTTATTATGAGGCATTGCTGGTTCCACCATTGGGGTGCCAGGACAGAGAAGAGCTTTGCCTGGGCTGAGCGGAAGCTGCTCTCCCGTAGTGGTGGGAGTGCCAAGAAACCAGAGGTGGCAGAATGGTGTGCTTGGGTTGGGGTCTAGGGTTTGAACATAGCCTCAAGGTAGGGAGGGGCAGTTCCCCTTGCTGTTCTGTAGGTATGCACCATGATCTTGTAGTGAATGCGAGCTTCGACTGGAAGCCAGTGGAGTGTGGGGAGGAGCGGGGTGACATGGGAGAACTTAGGAAGGTTGAACACCAGGTGGGCTTTATGAATGAGATAGCAACACAGCCTCACATATTGGTCTCCCTAGAACAATCTTACATATCCTTCTGTTTAGCTCAGGACTAATGTCTTAGTCATTAATTCATAAAAAGTAATAAAATAGAACAGCTAGGATAAATTGCCAAATGGCATAAATATGAAAGTGGAAATGGGACGTCTCGGGGGGAAGTCTTCAAAAAACAACATATCTGAGATGATAGATGGATACTTAGATCCAGGAGTTGGAACCAAAATCATTTTCCAATCGTTTTGTTCTGAACAGAACCACAATTTTTTCCTGTTCCACTGTTCCAACCAGCATACATTTCTGAACCGGTTCGAACCAGAAAAAAGTACCGGTTTATATCATTCCTTTTTTAACCTGTGAAATTGACCGTTTTTACATTTACCTCATTAAATTACGCCACCCATCAGTGCAGATAGAGCAGATGTCTATGGACTAGGGAAGCTGGTTGTTTACATGCTTGATGGATAGACAAGTCTAGGGTGCGAGATGCAACACATTTTGCGAGGTGGGGAGAGAGCGAGGTAGAGGGGTGAACATGGAGGAGGCTTGAATCTCTGGGCATCATGATATAACGTGCATTATGTGTTGAGGATATTACTAGTAGGCCTATCATTAATTCACTGAATTACTACTGAGGAGCGGCTAATATGGAGGAACTTTGAATGTCCGAGAGTTGGCTCAACGCTGAGACTAGCGCAACGCCCAGGACCAGAGCTAGCTAACAAGCGTGTTGCTTTGGTATAGCCCTCAGGTAGCCGGCTTCTGGTCTCAGGAATGGCTGAAAAAGCATAATTCATTTAAAATGTACCCATTGTTGGGAGGTCTGGAGAGACCTGGTCAGTCAATCACTAATATATTAATACTCTTAACAAAAGTAATTATATTCAACTCGCAATCGATGGATTCTATTCTATTAGATATGTTTAATTAACATACAATTGGAAACTAACAGTATAGTTGAAAGATATATCGCACGTAGAAATCTGAAGGGGTGGCCAGCAGAGATAGGACGGATGGGATGAGGGAAACCAAGGCGGTAATGTGGTACTGGAATTGAGTGTAGTTGCTGAGTGAGGGGTAAAATGACAGTAAAAAAGAAAAATAATTTTAAAATGACACTAAAAAGTCTTGGATAGTTGAGGGGCGGTTTTCGGGGCGTCTTGGATGGTTGAGGGCCGGTTTTCGGGGCGTCTTGGATGGTTGAGGGCCAGTTTTCGGGGGTCTTGGATGGTTGAGGGGTGGTTTTCGAATGGTTGAGGGGTGGTTTTCGGATGGTTGAGGGGTGGTTTTCGGATGGTTGAGGGGTGGTTTTCGGGGGTCTTGGATGGTTGAGAGGCGGTTTTCGGGGGTCTTGGATGGTTGAGGGGTGGTTTTCGGATGGTTGAGGGGTGGTTTTTGGGGGGTCTTGGATGGTTGAGGGGCGGTTTTCGAGGGTCTTGGATGGTTGAGGGGTGGTTCAACTCGCAATCGATGGATTCTATTCTATTAGATATGTTTAATTAACATACAATTGGAAACTAACAGTATAGTTGAAAGATATATCGCACGTAGAAATCTGAAGGGGTGGCCAGCAGAGATAGGAGGGATGGGATGAGGGAAACCAAGGCGGTAATGTGGTACTGGAATTGAGTGTAGTTGCTGAGTGAGGGGTAAAATGACAGTAAAAAAGAAAAATAATTTAAAATTGACACTAAAAAGTCTTGGATGGTTGAGGGGCGGTTTTCGGGGCGTCTTGGATGGTTGAGGGGCGGTTTTCGGGGGTCTTGGATGGTTGAGGGGTGGTTTTCGGGGCGTCTTGGATGGTTGAGGGGCGGTTTTCGGGGGTCTTGGATGGTTGAGGGGCGGTTTTCGGGGGGTCTTGGATGGTTGAGGGGTGGTTTTCGGGGGGTCTTGGATGGTTGAGGGGTGGTTTTCGGGGGGTCTTGGATGGTTGAGGGGTGGTTTTCGGGGGGTCTTGGATGGTTGAGGGGTGGTTTTCGGGGGGTCTTGGATGGTTGAGGGGTGGTTTTCGGGGGGTCTTGGATGGTTGAGGGGCGGTTTTCGGGGGTCTTGGATGGTTGAGGGGTGGTTTTCGGGTGGTCTTGGATGGCCATTGTCGTGTCGTCGGCAAACTTAATGGTGGTGTTGGAATCATGTGTGGCCATGCAGTCATGGTTGAACAGGGAGGGCACTGAGCATGCACCCCTCAGGGGCCTCCGTGTTAAGGGTGAGCCATGACCAGCCTTTCAAAGCATTTCATGATTACAGATGTGAGTGCTATGGGGCGGTAGTCATTTAGACAGGTTACCTTGGCATTCTTGGGCACAGGGACTATGGTGGTTTTCTTGAAACATGTACAGTAGGTATTCCAGACTGGGTCTGAGTGACAGAGAGTGCTTTACATAGCCATAGGCGCTTTGAATGGTGTTTTTGTGGGACTGAAGGTAAAATTACATTTTTACCGGTTCCCATGCTTTTAAAATAATGGTTCTCTTCCGGAAATCTAGTTAATCACTTTCGTTCCCGGTTCTGTTACCGTTCCTCAAATGTTTGTTATTTTCCTGTTTTCGTTCTGTTCCCTGAACCGGTTCCAACCCCTGCTTAGAACTGGATACTATTTACTCTTTAGGCCAAGTGGCTGTCTTCATTCATAAAGTAATGTTAAAAGTTGATACATTCAAAGATTCAAAGGCATCTTCTGTATCAAAAATACATGATATTTCCCCCCTTGATGAAAGAAGTCAAGTTACACTATACACTATGACCCACACTCTCTTGGCTTGGCAACCCAGGATTTTATCAGCTCTCTAACACACTTATGGGGAGGTGTTAGTATATCCAGAGTGTGAATATCCTCTATAACTCTGTCACTCAGACTGGGCTTGGTACTCTTGGATCAGAAGTGGCCCGCAGCCCGGTAGCTGGAAAAAGCATCCTACAGAAGTCTTGAAACTGTGACAGGAAATATTTAGACAACACATTAGCACTGTCAGTCTCCGAGAATGCCAATGGACCCAGAGGAATATGCGTAGAATGGGGACGTGGGGTGAAGGAGGAAGGGCTCCCTCCCTGCTACTGTTCACATATAGATTTCATGTGTGTTTAACCCTGGGAAGTCAGACCCATGTTGCTTTTCCTTCCACCACAGAACTATCAAAGCAGCTGATCACACCAGCCCTTACCCAGACACGTCAAACACCAATATATGGAAGGACCCCAATCAAGCCTATAGGAGCTTCCACATCATTCATGGTTTAGGCTACCTCCCTGCTATATTATACCATGCCAATCACTCAGAGACAGGGATGGTGTAACACACAGTCTTCACCTGTTTCTGATTAGCCTAGGAAAGGAAATCGGTGGCGGCTGTCTGAGTCTGTGCCACAAAAACTGAACAGTGTAAAAATGAGTGGAGAGCAGTATGAAGACAGAAGTCACTTTGTGTTTAGAACAGCACACACACACACAAGTATTTTCCAATTCAAGTTGCATTGTCCTCCAAGATTGGCTCAATATCTCCTTAACTCATGCATCTTGGTTGGACTGTGAGGTTAAAGACAGTACAGTATGGAGATGGGCAGAAATCCATCCCTGATCACGCTTGTAGGCGATGTTATGGCAATGTTGGCTAGCTAAGATCATGCACATAAACACCTCATCAGGTCTAACAGTCATCTCACGCTGAACTGTGCAGACCCTCATATCAAAAGGACTCCTTCGATATAAAGTTATTTTTGATGAAAATGAAAACGTATCAGTTTGTCACTTTCGCAGCGGTTGGAGTAATAACATGTTCAACTACTTAAGATATTGGCTCAAATCTAGGCTGTGCATTTAGATTGAGAAAATTAACAACTAAGGATGAATTTTTCACTTCTTTCATTGACTTCTCAAACCCCGGCCTGGTCTGCTTGGTCTGTTTCGCAAGCTTTTCCGGAAGTCTCACGATGTTGCACCTCTGGGTTTGAAACTCTGTTGCGAGATACTGTACCGAGTCTAGTGACACTATAGAGTTGCTTTTCCTGGGCAGAAGCAGCAGCCAACTAGAGTAAAGTTGAAGCTACGATCCCCCGCTGTGAGTCACTAATTCAAACACATCCAATCAAGTTTAACACAGCCTCGGTACACCAGGTTTCACAGAGCCACGCCAAAGCATCAGGCCAGATTAATCACACAGAGGCAGCTGATGAGGGGGTGATTCAAAAGGTCCCGCCATGTGTCAGGCAGAATGACAGAGACTTCAGTTCACAACGTCTCAGCCTCTCATGCTTTCCCCTTTCACCACACTGAGAACATCTGCATTTTGTTGGTTTAAAAGCCAATGGGACCTATTTAAAATAGTTGACTCCGTCTCTTTCTGCATGGCCAGGCCTCTGAGTGGAAGAGTCATGACGACTTTTTGACTGGAAGAATAACACTGAATTGTGAAAGAGGACTCTTTGTTTGAGTTTCATGGTCTTTGAATGGCAACCTTGTGATCCAGACATGCACAGACACACACACCCTCATCATTCTCAGTGCTTCCTGACAACACCCTGTGCTAACAGCTTCTTCCAGACTCTTCATGTACGTCTCACCTCTACCTGGAAGCATTATGGTGTTGTGGTGAGATTAGGGCGGTTTCATGTGTCTGGAATGACTAAAGCAAATAGCTGATGTTTCTTAGTCCATACAGGCTCTCTCTAATCCCCTGTGGGTCTCTTTGTGTCTGGGTTGGCTCAGCCCCCACCAGCAGAGCAGAGCTGTCTGTATGGTGCTGTGGAAGGTCCCTGAGGAGATAGCACAAAGCAGCTCACAGGGTTGTGTAAATACAATTTGTCTAGGATGAAAGCTCAAATGAGTTTCCATGACTCTCCGGGATGACTGGAGTGTGG
The DNA here is from genome assembly GCF_029448725.1 of Salvelinus fontinalis. Classification (NCBI taxonomy): domain Eukaryota; kingdom Metazoa; phylum Chordata; class Actinopteri; order Salmoniformes; family Salmonidae; genus Salvelinus; species Salvelinus fontinalis. The sequence continues at coordinate 16,486,615 of NC_074679.1, read as the reverse complement.
CCTCCCAAACTCACGCATCATTATGGTGGACATCACATTCATTACAGAGGCCAGTTAAAGCCCATCACTAGGGTGTTTCCTGTGTTCCCCATCCCTCTTATTGTTATTGAGAAGACCTCTGTTGTCTTTCATGTAGTTTACCGTACTAGCTTACCAACCATGGGATTTTTGTTTGATTTGCCTTTTGTTATTGCTTTCCATTTAACCATTTCACCTCTGATGCCAGAACAAAACATTATGCCTATGTTTGTATGAAATACCAGGTATAGAACTCCAGTTTGAACAGCAGAAGTGTAATAGGCCTACAACTTCACATGCAAAATCATATGCAGAATGAATTCAACAATCTAACTCATCCCCATGCAGTCACTGACGTTTATTTGTAATAAAGTTAAAACTGTTGGTCAGATCTCTCTTCAACAGCAGCAGTACATGTTGCTCACCAGGCTTCCTGTTAGGGAGTGGGGATCAGAAATTAGTATATTTCCTTAGTTCATTTCATGTTCTTCCCCATGGCGACAGTATTTTAGCAAACCATAATCTCCAAGCACTTGGACATTATTGAATATGAATAAATGTCAACAGTCTCAATGGTTGTGATTTGAACATCATGGTCATGATGTTGTCTAGAAACTTAGAAACCAACATTGGCAGTTAGGGACAGATGTCTGCACCATCAGAGATTCCTTCTGTCATACATTGCAAGTTTCAACAGCTGATTATTGAAAATAATTGCATTTTCTCTAACCATAAGTCTACAAATCATTCAGTTTCATCCTGAGAATAAATGCAATAACAGTGTTGCATCTGCATTACCAATAAAGTCGTCACAAAACAAAAGCACATAACAACAGGGACTTACTATCATCCTGCTCCATGTGAAAAGTGACATCCTACTGCAAGACAATGACGCACCCCGATACCAAGCTTTTCTTTGGTGCATAAAGGTGTTAGAATTTCTCAGCTGTTTTAAAAGACACATAACCACATACTGAGTGGTCTGTCGTTTGTCCAGACTCCTTGCCTTCAGACAGTTAGATAACTTGTGGGGAGAGGATCTAGAGAGAACCACTCCCTCAGGCTACATTCTAGTCAAAATAACAAAGCTACATTACCTCACACACTCTGACCCTGCCAGCGAAGATTCATGGTACCATTCATCTCTAGCCCTAAGTCCTCCATAAGACCATGGTAACACCTCATAGAGACCAATACTTTATCACCTGTGTGACATAACAGATGCCATAGACCTGATGTCAGGATCAAGGTATGACCATGGCTGGCTAGTTAGTTGTCTTTAGCTAACCAAAGTGTTGGTATGTGTCAATGGTCAGTCATGACTCATTTGTCATGACCAGATTGTCAAAGCACTAAGATGGTTACTTGTAAACATGTCATTAGACAACATACCTTAGATTTGCATCTCCCTTTTCCAACCAATGAAAATCCCCAAAGGAAACTAACTCCCTCTAAGGCTAAGTTTACAATGACACTCCACCACTGGGTTTATGATGAGTACTCACACCTAGATATGTGAGCACACAGTTATCATAATAATCACAGATATGTATATATGGCAAAACAATGTCCTAGTGTGTGAGATTGTGTCTGTTTCCTGTTTCCTGTTTCTTGGGATTACAGCACAACCATTACAACTGAGAGCAGGACAATAACAAGCCTGCCATATACTGGCAAGCAAAAGGTACTTCAGCCTGTCACATACAGAAAGTATTCATACCTCTTGACTTATTCCACATTTTGTTGTGTTACAGCCTGAATTCAAATGGGATTAAATTGCTTTTTTTTATGACCTATCTACACATATTACCCCATAAAGACAAAGTGAAAACATATTTTTAGAAATGTTTGCTAATTTATTGAAATTTCAATTAAGAAATATCTAATTTACGTAAATATTTACACCCCTGAGTCAATACATGTTAGAATCACCTTTGGCAGCAATTAAAGCTGTGAGTCCTTCTTGATAAACAAGGAGGTATTGTTTCAGAACACATTTTCCTATAGATGGAAAGTGTATGTTTGACAGACCTTGATATGGTTGCTAGGCTATAACAATAATGATACACTATATACACACAAACGTATGTGGAATTAGTGAATTTGGCTATTTCAGCCACACCCGTTCCTGACAGGTGTATACCATCGAGCATACGCCATGCAATCTCCATAGACAAACATTGACAGTAGAATGGTCTTACTAAAGAGCTCAGTGACTTTCAACGTGGCATCGTCATAGGATGCCACCTTTCCAACAAGGCAGTTTGTCAAATTTCTGCCCTGTAGAGCTGCCCTGGTCAACTGTAAGTTCTGTTATTGAGAAGTGGAAACATTTAGGAGCAACAACGACTTAGAAGTGAAGTGGTAGGCCACATAAGCTCACAGAGTGCTAAAGCGTGTAAAATCGTCTGTCCTTGGTTGCAACACTCACTACAGAGTTCCAAACTGCCTCTGGAAGAAAAGTCAGCACAAGAACAGTTCACCGGGAAGTTAATGAAATGGTTTTCCATGGCCGTCCAGCCACACACAAGCGTAAGATCAACATGTGCAATGCCAAGCGTTGGCTGGAGAGGTGTAATGCTCACCACCATTGGACTCTGGAGCAGTGGAAACACGTTCTCTGGAGTGATGAATCACACTTCACCATCTGGCAGTCCAACGGACAAATTTGGGTTTGGCGGATGCCAGGAGAAAACTACCCCAATGCATAGTGCCAACTGTAACGTTTGGTGGAGGAGGAATAATGGTCTGGGGCTGTTTTTCATGGTTCGGGCTTGGTCCTTTAGTTCCAGTGAAGGGAAATCTTAACACTACAGTATGCAATGACATTCTTCATTATTCTGTGCTTCCAACTTTGTGGCAACAGTTTGGGGAAGGCCCTTTCCTGTTTCAGCGTGACAATGCTGCACAAAGCGAGGTCCATACAGAAATGGTTTGACGAGATCGGCGTGGAACATCTTAACTGGCTTGCACAGAGCCCTGACCTCAACTCCATCGAACAGCTTTGGGAAGAATTGGAATGGCGAATGCGAGACAGGCCTAATCACCGAACATCAGTGTCCGATCTCACTAATACTTGTGGCTGAATGGAAGCAAGTCCTCACAGCAATGTTGCACATCTAGTGGTTTATTAGATGTGGTGGCTGTTATAGCAGCAAAGGGGGACCAACTCCATATTAATGCTCGTGATTTTGGAATGAGATGTTCGACGAGCAGGTGTCCACATAGTTTTGGTCATGCAGTGTAATTGGTGTTGCATAAAGAAACTCCACCCTTATTGTGTACACAGCGACCTGGCATGTTTATATTGAGGAATGAGGAATTAGTGTGTGTATTTCCTTTAAATGTGCTTAGAATGTGTGTGTGTGTTCCCATCCCCTCTGCCTAGTTTATATTCCCATGGGCACAGCGTGCCGTCACAGCTGACTGAGAAACGTGTATTTAAGAGGGTGTCTTTGATTATTATGTGTTCGCAACTCGCCACAACCCAGGAGGAGCAAGGCGTGTCTGTGAATCCGTCTTTCCTGTGTGCACTAACAACCTCATCCTCTGGTAAGGACACCTGTTTTTAATAGATGCTGTATGATATGGAGCCGTTCTGTGTCACTGCTCTGGGAGTTATAGGGGGTCACACAGCCAACAGGCTAGAGAGATTGATGAGTTGCATGACCTGTAGATTTAAATAGTTTTGTATGGTTACAAATGGACAGAAATTGTGTGGACAAAGGTATTGTCAGTTAGTCACTCTCAGAGGAAGTCACTGGGAATGATAATGGCTGAGAATTGTCATATTCTAACAGGAAGGTATTGGTGCGAAGACGTAGAACAGACCCTGGAACAGTCCTGCTGCAGCAGCTGCCCACGCTACGCCCTGTTCTGTCTAGTCTGCGGTCTGTCCCTCCATCTGTCTGTCTGTGAATAGAAACAGCTGAGGAAGTCTAGTTGGCCAGGACACTAATTATCCCCATTCAGCTGGCTGTAGATAAAGCAGGGAAGGTTTATGATGATTGTGTAACAGTCATTCTGACAGAGTTGTATTGTCCAGTACAGTTGAAGCAAGGTATTACCAGAGAGAAAGCCAGAGAGCAGGAACTTGTCACACCCATGCTTTGAGCTACAACACACTAAAGATGTGACGAGAGATATCCCAATGGCAGATACTAGAGACATTACACATGTGAGATTAGACATTCATCACCTGAAACAGAGTTTCACTTCTAAGTCCTTTCATCATCGTGGTAGACTTTACAGTTGACTGACCCTAGCCATAGAAACCATGGTTTCTCTCTTTAACTCGTTACCAGGCTCGAATTGCTGGAGCCTAGAGAGAGAGCCGGCTGGTGGACGACATTACATCTCTCCTAAAGTGGCAAGACTCACACAAACTCACAGAAGAGTCCAGTGCACGCAACGGCCAGATGCTTCCAAAAGTGCCATACATCACTGTAAGCTAAAACAGATTGATCCCACAAGTGATGCATTTGCATGGAGTCAAGTTGAGTGCTGCCAGAATAAATCTTAATTCACTATTTTACTGCTTCATCTTAACATGTCTGTCATAATCTTCCAAAGGGTCAGAGACATGTGGAGGATAAGAACCTAATCCTCTTTATTTCTTCTGTTGCCAAATATCCAGAATCTAGGCTACATCATGAGTCATTTAGTCTGCCAAGTAACTCATAATAGTGGATGGAAAACTATGTCCTGCAAACTATATCTTCATTATTCACCTCAATTTATTTGACTTTGTTTACATTTTTGTATCAAAGTGTACAAATTAATGAGGTTACAAAAAAAACACAGATTTATGATAAATATAAAAAGTACATTCCACATTAAATCCAGCGCATCAAATAGCTAATAAAACAGTCTGATTTGACCAATTTACTGATTCGGGCTAAGTAAATCAAATCTATTCATAGAATAATAATTAGGTATTTCTACAGGTCGTTTTTGCCTTCTGACAACGGCTTTTAAAATAAGCTGTTAATATTATTATAATCTCAGTTAACATAGAACTAAAGTCTTGTGTAATTGGGCAGCTGCTGGATGAAGTTCTGGGTCCAAAAGTGATGAAGAAATGCTAGAACCAGGAGCTCCACCCTCTCTCTTTACAAGTTACGAGCCGAATGTCCACTCCCATTCCCAATTCCAAAGACGCTAACACCTGCCAAATCGTGATTTGTCCAAATAACTAGTGACGAAAAAAACTCAGCGAGCAGCAGTAGTTCTGATGTTATCTCACGCATCCCATAGATTCCATGGTGCCAGTTATGTTTACGTAGATCTGTCCACGAGACATTGATATTGTTATAACAGTCAAGCTTTAATTGCAACCAGTACACATCCCAACCAGTAGATGGCAGTGTTCTTTGTGTGGGTGGTGGAGGAGCTCGAGATAATTATTTCTTGCCTGCAGAGACCGCAGTCTCTCCCACAGAAGGCACAGGAGCCCATGTCCTGCATCACGTCGGAGTTGTAGGACCTCACTGCTTTACGCCCTTTAAGATATGGCAGAGGGAAATATTGTATTGATAAATATTGCATTGATAACAAGAGAGACAGTCTACGCATGAGTGATTGTCTGCTGTGATAGTGAAAGGTACTTACTTGGTTCATAGTAGTCGTACACCTGAACCACAGCATCTTGCACATGTGACACTTTGAAGTTTCTTATCATTGGGATTCTGATGCACACCTGTGTTGTGGTCAACTGCAAATAAAAGTCATGAATTAGCTACACAATCAATAGATGAATAGCTACACACAATCTACACAATCAATAGGTGACACAAATGAAACTTCCAACATACAGCAAATACAATGTGTGTTTTCCCAATTCCACCTCTGAAACAGCAATGCTATTGTATTTAAACATGAGACGTACAATAGGTAAAGTCAACTTACTGAATCTAAATAGAGGCTAACTTTCCCAGGAGAAGCCTCAACTTTTCTGACCAGGTCGCCCGTGGCAACAGCCTGTGGCGCAAGGGTAAAGCCACTCAGCACACCCACATCTACCAGCACCATACCTGTCTGAGCTATCTTCTGGCTCTCCAGCAGCCTAACACAGAACAAATACATGATTAAATGAGCATATTTCTGTCTGCTCACAGACATTTATAAACACATAAAACTGTCTAGATAAATTTAAAATAGTGGCTCAAAATACGAACACGTCTTGATGCCTGCAACAGACAAAGAATGGTTGAAAACATCTCCATAGAGATGGACACTTACCTGGTGCATATGGATAACATGATGTGGTCCAGGTCATCCTCATCATCTAACACTTCAACGTCCAGAGAGAAACCTTCATGGTCTGTGTCATCTTGGCTCTTCTCAGATAGCACTCTGTCCTCTATGTTGTAGAACACATTCATCTGAATGACAGGAGGGGTGATAAAAGTCAGTGTATATCTGAGTTACATTGTAATTACTATAGTTATATACACTGCTCAAAAAAATAAAGGGAACACTTAAACAACACAATGTAACTCCAAGTCAATCACACTTTTGTGAAATCAAACTGTCCACTTAGGAAGCAACACTGATTGACAATAAATTTCACATGCTGTTGTGCAAATGGAATAGACAAAAGGTGGAAATTATAGGCAATTAGCAAGACACCCCCAAAAAAGGAGTGATTCTGCAGGTGGTGACCACAGACCACTTCTCAGTTCCTATGCTTCCTGGCTGATGTTTTGTTCACTTTTTAATGCTGGCGGTGCTCTCACTCTAGTGGTAGCATGAGACGGAGTCTACAACCCACACAAGTGGCTCAGGTAGTGCAGTTCATCCAGGATGGCACATCAATGCGAGCTGTGGCAAAAAGGTTTACTGTGACTGTCAGCGTAGTGTCCAGAGCATGGAGGCGCTACCAGGAGACAGGCCAGTACATCAGGAGACGTGGAGGAGGCCGTAGGAGGGCAACAACCCAGCAGCAGGACCGCTACCTCCGCCTTTGTGCAAGGAGGTGCACTGCCAGAGCCCTGCAAAATGACCTCCAGCAGGCCACAAATGTGCATGTGTCAGCATATTGTCTCACAAGGGGTCTGAGGATCTCATCTCGGTACCTATTGGCAGTCAGGCTACCTCTGGCGAGCACATGGAGGGCTGTGCGGCCCCACAAAGAAATGCCACCCCACACCATGACTGACCCATCGCCAAACCGGTCATGCTGGAGGATGTTGCAGTCAGCAGAACGCTCTCCACGGCGTCTCCAGACTCTGTCACGTCTGTCACATGTGCTCATGTGCTCAGTGTGAACCTGCTTTCATCTGTGAAGAGCACAGGGCGCCAGTGGCGAATTTGCCAATCTTGGTGTTCTCTGGCAAATGCCAAACGTCCTGCACGGTGTTGGGCTGTAAGCACAACCCCCACCTGTGGACGTCGGGCCCTCATACCACCCTCATGGAGTCTGTTTCTGACCGTTTGAGCAGACACATGCACATTTGTGGCCTGCTGGAGGTCATTTTGCAGGGTGCTGGCAGTGCACCTCCTTGCACAAAGGCGGAGGTAGCGGTCCTGCTGCTGGGTTGTTGCCCTCCTACGGCCTCCTCCACGTCTCCTGATGTACTGGCCTGTCTCCTGGTAGCGCCTCCATGCTCTGGACACTACGCTGACAGACACAGCAAACCTTTTTGCCACAGCTCGCATTGATGTGCCATCCTGGATGAACTGCACTACCTGAGCCACTTGTGTGGGTTGTAGACTCCGTCTCATGCTACCACTAGAGTGAGAGCACCGCCAGCATTCAAAAGTGACCAAAACATCAGCCAGGAAGCATAGGAACTGAGAAGTGGTCTGTGATCACCACCTGCAGAATCACTCCTTTTTTGGGGGTGTCTTGCTAATTGCCTATAATTTCCACCTTTTGTCTATTCCATTTGCACAACAGCATGTGAAATTTATTGTCAATCAGTGTTGCTTCCTAAGTGGACAATTTGATTTCACAGAAGTGTGATTGACTTGGAGTTACATTGTGTTGTTTAAGTGTTCCCTTTATTTTTTTGAGCAGTGTATTTGAAGCATAGTACTGTTTAACTTGTTATGAGCAACTACAGTACCACAATAAAAAAAAGAGCTTGTCAGAGACAGAACAAGAAAATACATTTAGGGGGGGGGTCTGTAACAAGATGTTTTGGGGGGGTCTGTAACAAGATGTTGAGAGGGGGGGTATGTAACATGATGTTTAGGGGTGTCTGTAACAAGATGTTTAGGGGGTTTGTAACAAGATGTTTAGAGGGGGTCTGTAACAAGATGTTGAGAGGGGGGGTATGTAACATGATGTTTAGGGGTGTCTGTAACAAGATGTTTAGGGGGTTTGTAACAAGATGTTTTGAGGGGGTCTGTAACAAGATGTTTAGAGGGGGTCTATAACAAGATGTTTAGGTGGGGTCTATAACAAGATGTTTAGGGGGGACTATAACAAGATGTTTAGAGGGGGTCTATAACAAGATGTTTGGAGGGGGTCTGTAACAAGATGTTTAGAGGGGGTCTGTAACAAGATGTTTAGAGGGGGTCTATAACAAGATGTTTGGAGGGGGTCTGTAACAAGATGTTTAGGGGGTTTGTAACAAGATGTTTAGAGGGGGTCTGTAACAAGATGTTTAGAGGCGGTCTATAACAAGATGTTTGGAGGGGGTCTGTAACAAGATGTTTAGAGGGGGTCTGTACCAAGATGTTTAGAGGGGGTCTGTACCAAGATGTTTAGGGGTGTCTATAACAAGATGTTTAGGGGAGTCTATAACAAGATGTTTAGAGGGGGTCTATAACAAGATGTTTAGGGGGGTCTATAACAAGATGTTTAGGGGGGGTCTATAACAAGATGTTTAGGGGGGGTCTGTAACAAGATGTTTAGGGGGGACTATAACAAGATGTTTAGGGGAGTCTATAACAAGATGTTTAGAGGGGGTCTATAACAAGATGTTTAGGGGGGTCTATAACAAGATGTTTAGGGGGGGTCTATAACAAGATGTTTAGGGGGGGTCTGTAACAAGATGTTTAGGGGGGACTATAACAAGATGTTTAGAGGGGGTCTGTAACAAGATGTTTAGAGGCGGTCTATAACAAGATGTTTGGAGGGGGTCTGTAACAAGATGTTTAGGGGGGACTATAACAAGATGTTTAAAGGGGGTCTATAACAAGATGTTTGGAGGGGGTCTGTAACAAGATGTTTAGGGGGTTTGTAACAAGATGTTTAGAGGGGGTCTGTAACAAGATGTTTAGAGGGGGTCTTGTAACAAGATGTTTAGGGGGGGTCTATAACAAGATGTTTGGAGGGGGTCTGTAACAAGATGTTTAGGGGGGGTCTATAACAAGATGTTTGGAGGGGGTCTATAACAAGATGTTTAGGGGGCCTATAACAAGATGTTTAAGGGCGTCTATAACAAGATGTTTAGGGGCGTCTATAACAAGATGTTTGGAGGGGGTCCGTAACAAGATGTTTGGAGGGGTCTATAATAAGATGTTTGGAGGGGGGTCTATAATAAGATGTTTAGGGGAGTCTATAACAAGATGTTTAGGGGGTCTATAACAAGATGTTTAGGGGGGTCTATAACAAGATGTTTAGGGGGTCTATAACAAGATGTTTAGGGAGTCTATAACAAGATGTTTGGAGGGGGTCTATAATAAGATGTTTGGAGGGGATCTGTAACAAGATGTTTGGAGGGATCTATAACAAGATGTTTAGAGGGGGTCTATAACAAGATGTTTAGGGGGAACTATAACAAGATGTTTAGGGGGGTCTATAACAAGATGTTTGTGGGGTCTATAACAAGATGTTTAGGGGGGTCTATAACAAGATGTTTAGGGGGGGTCTATAACAAGATGTTTAGGGGGGGTCTGTAACAAGATGTTTGGAGGGGGTCTGTAACAAGATGTTTAGGGGGTCTATAACAACATGTTTAGGGGAGGTCTATAACAAGATGTTTGGAGGGGGTCTGTAACAAGATGTTTGGAGGGGGTCCGTAACAAGATGTTTGGAGGGGGTCCGTAACAACATGTTTGGAGGGGTCCGTAACAAGATGTTTGGAGGGGTCTATAATAAGATGTTTGGAGGGGGGTCTATAATAAGATGTTTGGGGGGGTCTATAATAAGATGTTTGGTGGGGTCCATAACAAGATGTTTGGAGGGGGTCCGTAACAAGATGTTTGGAGGGGGTCCGTAACAAGATGTTTGGAGGGGGTCCGTAACAAGATGTTTGTAGGGGATACGCAACAAGATGTTTGGAGGGGGTCCGTAACAAGATGTTTGGAGTGGGGTCTATAATAAGATGTTTGGAGGGGGTCTATAACAAGATGTTTACAGGGGGTCTATAACAAGATGTTTAGGGGGTCTACAGCAAGATGTTTAGAGGGGGTCTATAACAAGATGTTTAGGGGGGTCTACAGCAAGATGTTTAGAGGGGGTCTATAACAAGATGTTTAGGGGGGGTTTATAACAAGATGTTTAGGGGGGTCTACAGCAAGATGTTTAGAGGGGGTCTATAACAAGATGTTTAGGGGGGGGTCTATAATAAGATGTTTAGGGGCGTCTATAACAAGATGTTTAGAGGGGGTCTATAACAAGATGTTTAGGGGGGTCTACAGCAAGATGTTTAGAGGGGGTCTATAACAAAATGTTTAGGGGGGGTCTATAATAAGATGTTTAGGGGGGGTCTATAACAAGATGTTTAGGGGGGGTCTATAACAAGATGTTTAGAGGGGGTCTGTAACAAGATGTTTAGGGGGGTCTATAACAAGATGTTTAGGGAGTCTATAACAAGATGTTTAGGGGCGTCTATAACAAGATGTTTAGAGGGGGTCTATAACAAGATGTTTAGGGGGGTCTATAACAAGATGTTTAGGGGTGTCTATAACAAGATGTTTAGGGGAGTCTATAACAAGATGTTTAGGGGGAACTCTAACAAGATGTTTAGAGGGGGTCTATAACAAGATGTTTAGGGGAGGTCTATAACAAGATGTTTAGAGGGGGTCTGTAACAAGATGTTTAGGGGAGGTATATAACAAGATGTTTAGAGGGGGTCTATTACAAGATGTTTAGAGGGCGTCTATAACAAGATGTTTAGGGGGTCTATAACAAGATGGCTCGGGGAGGTCTAGAACAAGATGTTTAGGGGAGATCTAGAACAAGATGTTTAGAAAGGGTCTGTAACAGAGGACTAAATTAAAGGCAGTTGTAGGTAGGACCTTCCATCATATCCTCTCTGTGATACAATCGGAGCCGATTTAACATGGACCAGACGGTATGTGTTCCAGATGGTAATTGCCGTATTAATGTGGTCAATTACCACGTTTTTATGTTGACCCATCTCAACACAGGGTTCATGCTGCATTGTGGCGGGCAGATCTATGGTTCACAGCTGTTGCCTTCATTCACACTGGACATGGTTCCGAGATTGCATGGAAAGCTAGTGAGGAGACAACCATTGTAATGTATGGCCATTAAATCTGAAGTGTAGGAGTCATTGTAGGCCCCCTCCATTGCCTGTATGAGCATACCTATACATCCCAAACAGGGGAACTAGGACCCCTGAGATTACTTGGTCTATCCACAGGGGGTACTTGAGAACTCATGAAAACATAGGCCTACTGGGAAAATTCAAAACATACTTCAAATCAAATTGTATTGGTCACATACACATGGTTAGCAGATGTTAATGTGAGTGTAGCGAAATGCTTGCAGGGGTATACTAGGTAAAGCAAAATTCAGTTGCTGGTACAGTAACCGAAAAAGGTTGGGAACCACTGTTCTGACATAGTTATGTCATCACATATCATAAACGGCAAGCACAAATAGAAAATGGTGTTCATAGCAATGACTTAGACATCCAGTGAAAAATATATGGCAATACCTGAAATAAGGCGAATCCTCTTCCCTCCATAAATACATTGATGAGTAAATCTTGTTCAGCATCTACCTTGAAAAATAAAAAATCTCTATTAATACTGTACTGCCTGTAAACTATACATTATGGTGGCTGTTTGCTTGTGTATGCGGTTAGATGATCGTTGAAATATCATATATCTTGAAACAGACAAAGACCACTATGCCCAAATGTTTTACCTCTTTGCTCTGATGTACCAGGTAGTTGGTGGAGTTGATGTTGAAGTGGGACACTGTAGGTGAGACTGAGGTGGACACTTCGACCCCCAGCTCAATGGCATCTGCCCCACTAAAGGCAGCGTAGACAGACAGGGCTTGTAGGGCTACCACTGTGTCCTAAGAGAGGAAAGGGTCAAAGGTGGTATCATTTTGGAAATCCACCCATCAGGGATAAATCTCTCTTATTGAAAAGGTAACTTTAAGACAGAGGGTCATACAGAAACAGTGGCATGAAGATAGACTAGAGGGTCCTCTACAGTATGTGAAGTTAGGGTCTACCTGTGTGCTCCCGTATGCCCCCAGGTGGTTCCTCTGCTGGCTCAGCCACTTCATGAGGGAGATGGCCTCCACCACACTAGCCCGCTTGTACAGCGCCAGCAACACGTAGGCAGCCATCTCTATCTCTGCTGAGCGCGGCTGCCATGAGTCAGACACCTCGGCACTGGACGACCGCCAGGTCTGGACCCCATCTGGAGGGGACAGCAACAGACACCAGGTCAAACAGGGTCTCGTAGGTAGATGAGCTGATGTCATCGATATTTACACATTGTGTACGTTATCATTAGACCAATGTCGATGGTTGAGATCATACTGTTCCTCAACTGACCATACTGTTCCTCAACTGACCATAATGCTCCTCAACTGATCACTCAAAAAATTGATTGTCAACATTTTGTCATGGGCTGTCATGGGCTAGTAACCATCTTCTCTCTGCGGCACATATTGACAACCTGTAAATAACCATAGCTAATTCAAACGCAAATTACCTCTAATATCAGCTCTGCTCTTGAGCTCATCAAGGGCTGTGCCTGCGGTGAGACTGTTAGCCAGAGACAGAGCGTATGCCGCCAGACACAGGCTGTAGTTACTGGACACCCCGCTAGCCACTTCGCCCTCTAGATAGCTCCTGGTCAGGGACACGTTGCCGGGGAACATGCTCTACACACAGACAAGAATAAAGGATGGCATGAGACAGGGACACATCAAGAGAGACAAGATGGTGGCCCAAGGCCATCATTAAGTTTGCAGACAACACAACAGTGATAGGCCTGATCACCGACAATGATGAGACAGCCAATAGGGAGGAGGTCAGAGACCTGGCAGTGTGGTGCCAATAAAACAACCTCTCTCTCAATGTGAGCAAGACAAAGGAGCTGATTGTGGACTATAGGAAAAGGCGGGCCGAACACGCCCCCATTAACATTGAAAGGACTGAAGTGGAGCGGGTCGAGAGTTTCAAGTTCATTGGTGTCCACATCACCAACAAACTATCACGGTCCAAACACACCAAGACAGTTGTGATGAGGGAACGACAACAACTCTTCCCCCTCAGGAGATTGAAAAGATTTGGCATGGGTCCCCAGATCCTCAAAAAGTTACAGCTGCACCATACAGCTGCACCATCGAGAGCATCCTGACTGGTTGCATTACCGCCTGGTATGGCAACTGCTCGGCATCTGACCGGAAGGCGCTACAGAGGGTAGTGCGTCACTTGGCCCCAGTGCGTCACTGGGGCCAAGCTTCCTGACATCCAAAGACTCCAGTCCCCCAAGTTGATTTAGATGCACTATTGTAAAGTGGCTGTTCCACTGGATGTCATAAGGTGAATGCACCAATTTGTAAGTCGCTCTGGATAAGAGCGTCTGCTAAATGACTTAAATGTAAATGTAAATGTCATAGACTGTTCTCTCTGATCCTGCATGGCAAGCAGAACCGGAGCGCCAAGTCTAGGACTAAAAGGCTACTTAACAGCTTCTACCCCTAAGCCAAAAGACTGCTGAACAACTAAACTAATCAAATGACCACCCAGACTATTTACATTGAACCCCCCTCCCCCCTTTGTTTTTACACTGCTATTACTCGCTGTTTATTATCTATGAATAGTCACTTGGAAAATTACCTCGATTAACCTGTACATTTTCTCAGTACCGGTACCCCCTGTATATTGCCTCGTTATTATTGTGTTACTTTTTGATTGATTTGAGTATTTTTACTTTAGTTTATTTAGTAAACATTTTCTTAACTCTATTTCTTGAACTGCATTGTTGGTTAACTTCACTAGGGGAGGGGGCAGCATTCGGAATTTTGGATGAAAAGCGTGCCCAAATTAAACTGCCTGCTACTCAGGCCCAGAAGATAGGATATGCATATAATTAGTAGATCTGGATAGAAAACACTCTAAAGTTTCCAAAACTGTTAAAATAATGTCTGTGAGTATAACATAACTGATATGGCAAGTGAAAACCCCAGGAAAAACCAACCAGGAAGTACTATTATTTTGAAAGGCTGTTTTTCCATTGAAAGCCTATCCACCATACAAAGACTTAGGACCCAGTTCACGAGCTCCGTGGCTTCCTCTACATGTGGCCAGTCTTTAGGCATTGTTTCAGGCTTTTACTATGAAAAATGAGGGAGATATAGCACTTTCAATCAGTGGCCAGTGGAAATTTCCATTCATCAGCCATGCGCCTAATCGGGAAGGCGCTTTTCTTGTTTCTCCTTTCCTATTGACGAAGCTTTTGTCCGGTTGAAATATTATTGATTATTTATGACAAAAACAACGGGAGGATTGATTTTAAACATCGTTTGGCATGTTTCTACTAACTTTTATTGTACTTTCTTTGACTTTTCGTCTGGACTTAAGCATTCGGATTACTGGACAAAACGTGCGAACAAAAATGTGGTTTTTGGTCATAAAGAGGGACATTATAGAACAAAACAAACATTTATTGTCTAACATGGAGACCTGGGAGTGTCACCAGATGAAGATCATCAAAGGTAAGTGATTAATTTCATGCCATTTCTGACTTTTGTGACACTCTCCTTGGCTGGAAAATGGCTGTATGGGTTTCTGTGGCTTGGTGCTGATCTAACATTATCGCAAAGTGTGCTTTCTCCGTAAAGCCTTTTTGAAATCTGACACAGCGATTGCATTAAGGAGAAGTTTATCTTTATTTGTATGTTTAACACTTGTATCGTTTATCAATGTTTATTATGATTATTTCTGTAATTTGATGTGGCTCTCTGCACTTTCACTGGATGTTTGTTTGAGACAATGCATTTCTGAACTTAACGCGCCAATGTAAACTGAGATTTTGGGATATAAATATGAACTTTATCGAACAAAACATACATGTATTGTGTAACATGAAGTCCTATGAGTGCCATCTGATGAAGATCATCAAAGGTTAGTGATTAATTTAATCGCTATTTCTGACTTGTGAGCCCTCTCCTTGGCTGGAAAATGTCTGTATGGTTTTCTGTGACTAGGTGCTGACCTAACATAATCGCATGGTGTGCTTTCGCAGTAAATCCTTTTTGAAATCAGACACTGTGGCGCCCTGCAATTTCACTGGCTGTTGTCAAGGTGGGACGCTAGCATGACAAATGTTTATTTGAAGGCTGAGACTCCTCAAATACTTAGAATGTCAACCTTCTTCTGCTTACACTTGGTTCAAAAGACTTTGGAGAGTATCAAACTCACTCAACTTGCCACCACACACACTTTCATCATTTTTTTGTAAATCTCGAACTCTTGGTTCTCCTTACCACATAGGCCTGGTCCTCCAGCAGTGTCATCAGTACATAGGAGGTCAGAGAGACGGGTCCATCCAGGCCTCCCTGTAGCTCAGTGTGAATGACCCTGCCCATCTCGATGAACTCTCCCTGGGATCCCTGCTGCTGGACCAGCCAGCCCATGGCCCTGGAGAGAACACTCTGGTCAATCTGCATGAAGGACTGGGCTTGCAGGAAACACCTCAGGACAAACGCTGTCAGCCTGGACCAGGGAGAGAAGAGTTTGAGAACAGATACACTTTGAAATGAATGCCCTAAGTCTGAACCACAGCTATGATATTCACATGATTATATAATGACTTACCAGGTACTACCAGAAGTGTCGCTGACTCCAAAGGCACTGAAAGATCCATCATCTCTCTGGAAAGATAGCTCTCTCTGATATCCTGGAAGGAATGACAGAACATGCTACATATGAATATAACTCTTCGGAAGAGACAACATTATACTAAAATCATACAGAGTTATAGAGCATGGATTAAATAATACTGAGTATCATACTGAAATATAGGGCATGGAATAAATCATACTGAAATATAGGACTTGGATTAAAATAGGGCATGGATTAAATCATACCGAGTATCATACTGAACTATAGGGCATGGATTAAATCATACTGAGTATCATACTGAACTATAGGGCATGGATTCAATTATCCTGAGTATCATACTGAACTATAGGGCATGGATTAAATCATACTGAGTATCATACTGAACTGTAGGGCATGGATTAAATCATACTGAGTATCATACTGAACTGTAGGGCATGGATTAAATCATCCTGAGTATCATACTGAACTATAGGGCATGGATTAAATCATCTGGAGTATCATACTGAACTATATGCATGGATTAAAACATACTGAGTATCATACTGAACTGCAGGGCATGGATTAAATCATACTGAGTATCATACTGAACTATAGGGCATGGATGAAATCATCCTGAATATCACACTGAACTATAGGGCATGGATGAAATCATCCTGAGTATCATACTGAACTATAGGGCGTGGATTAAATCATACTGAACTATAGGGCATGGATTAAATCATACTGAACTATAGGGCATGGATTAAATCCTACTGAGTATCATACTGAACTATAGGGCATAGATTAAATCATACTGAGTATCATACTGAACTATAGGGCATGGATTAAATCATACTGAGTATCATACTGAACTTTAGGGCATGGATTAAATCATACTGAGTATCCTACTGAACTATAGGACATGGATTAAATCATACTTGAACTATAGGGCATGGATTAAATCATACTGAGTATCATACTGAACTGTAGGGCATGGGTTAAATCCTACTTGAACTATAGGGCATGGATTAAATCCTACTGAGTATCATACTGAACTATAGGGCATGGATTAAATCATACTGAACTTTAGGGCATGGATTAAATCATACTGAGTATCATACTGAACTATAGGGCATGGATTAAATCATACTGAACTTTAGGGCATGGATTAAATCATACTGAGTATCATACTGAACTATAGGGCATGGATTAAATCAAACTGAGTATCAACTTGAACTACAGGGCATAGATTAAATCCTACTGAGTATCATACTGAACTATAGGGCATGGATTAAATCATACTGAACTTTAGGGCATGGATTAAATCATACTGAACTTTAGGGCATGGAGTAAATCATACTGAGTATCATACTGAACTATAGGGCATGGATTAAATCATACTGAACTATAGGGCATGGATTAAATCATACTGAACTATAGGGCATTGATTAAATCCTACTGAGTATCATACTGAACTATAGGGCATGGATTAAATCATACTGAACTTTAGGGCATGGATTAAATCATACTGAGTATCATACTGAACTATAGGGCATGGATTAAATCATACTGAACTTTAGGGCATGGATTAAATCATACTGAGTATCATACTGAACTGCAGGGCATGGATTAAATCATACTGAACTATAGGGCATGGATTAAATCATACTGAGTATCATACTGAAGTATAGGGCATGGATTAAATCATACTGAGTATCATACTGAACTTTAGGGCATGGATTAAATCATACTGAACTATAGGGCATGGATTAAATCATACTGAACTATAGGGCATGGATTAAATCATACTGAGTATCATACTGAACTATAGGGCATGGATTAAATCAAACTGAGTATCATACTGAACTATAGGGCATGGATTCAGCGTGTTTGAAAGTTCATCACCTTCCATCATGTATAACAAAGCCTTGCTGCGTATCTCCTCGTATGGCTGGCTGGATTTCGCCAAGCGCTGCAGGACATAGACGTTGGGAGCGAAGTTGATCATGTTCTGCTCTCCACAGCCGTGAGGCATCTTAACCAGCAAGCCCAGCCCTGTGATGGACAGGCCCAAGATATCACCTGTCACACCACACCCCACAAACAAGAAGGGAAAGGAGGAACCATTTAGATGTTATACAACCCAAACATTGTGGTGGTAATACAGACGGATTGGGATTGATTTCACCAGAGGACATTTCAGACCAAGCAACCTGAACAGAGAAAAGGTAAATGTGCGAGCAGAGAGAGACGGACAGATTAAACAGAGGGAGGAAAAACGTATGAATGTAGAGAAGAATATGGCAGAGATGAAGAGACAGAAAAGCCCTTGGTGTTTAGAAAAGAGGAAGATGCCCTGTACAGTAAACACCAAGCGCAAAAATATTGTAGGTTAGCATTCTACCACGACAAATACCCAACATCTCTGGACCTGATTGGTGATCATCATAAACAACCCAGCAGCCGCTCCGAGTCGGCTTGCCACAAATATTGTTTTGACAGCCCTCATTTCTTTTTCCATCATCTAACACCCAACATGGTAAATGACAGCTCTTTACTGGACTACGATATGCCTGCTTCATGCCCTGCATCTAAACACAAAATGAAACATGGGCGTATGCTGCGGTTGAGTTCACGACATGTAAAAAGTAAACAGAGCTATGTTGGTGATAACAAAAGATGGCTGGTATACAGTAGGGCATGGTACATACCAACCACTGCCACGTGAGCCCTCTCGCTGCCTGGCACTACATCTGGAGGGAAGGAGAAGTGGAGCTGTCTGGACAGGTTACGGTTGGTCGGAACCACCTCCAGAAACACGGTCTCTGAGAAGGACTGTTCTTTACCCTCAGGCTAAGAGAACACAAAGACAGCGATTACGGGAGGAGAACCAATTGGAAATATACACTGAGTATACCAAACATTAGGAGCACCTTCCTAATATTGAGTTGCACCCCCCTTTTGCCCTCAGAACATCCTCAATTCGTTGGGTCATGGACTCTACAAGGTGTCTAAAGTGTTCCACATGGATGATGGTCCATGTTTCCTACAGTTGTGTCAAGTTGGCTGGATGTCCTTTGGGTGATGGACCATTCTAAATACATACAGGAAACTGTTGAGCCTGAAAAACCAATCAGCATTGCAGTTCTTGCCACAAACTGGTGCGCCTGGTACCTACTACCATACCCCGTTCAAAGGCACTTAAATCTTTTTTCTTGTCCATTTACCATCTGAATGGCACACACACACAATCCATGTCTCAATTGTCTCAAGGCTTAAATATTCTTCTTTAACCTGTCTTCTCCCCTTCATCTACACGAATTAAAGTGGATTTAACATGTGACATCAATAAGAGATCATAGACTGACCAGTTGATGGAAAGAGCAGGAGTTAATGTTTTGTATACTCACTATAGTGTTAATTAGTGATTTACTGGGGTGTTCTGAGGAGAGAGGGGTACTGAAAGGTGTGCATCAAAAGACAGAGATACAGTTAATAATTTTACAGTCACCAAGGATCCATTTTATAACTTAGAAGACTCAGTTATTCAGCCCCGTTGTACCTTCACAAGTACTTTACGAACAATCTTTTCTGTGGCCTGTCCAGTCATTGCTTTCACAGACATCAATATCTCTCCAAAAACCAGAGGCCTGATGGGAAAGAGAGCGGTGGCGCCGCCCTGGCTCCCCACCGTCACTCTACGTGCGTTCACCATAGAAACAAGGTCTCGGTCTGCCAGAACAAACTCAAAGCGAGAGCTCTCAGCAACCACCACTATGACCTGTGGAGAACAACAGGAATGGAAAAACAATTGAGGAATGGGAAAACAATTGAGGATGGATCACTTACATCCAGGAAGCTGTTTGATGTGGGAGATACAAAGAGAATGGGAAGAAGGTAATGATTTCTAAGACGTTTTCACAAGTGTTTAACAACTTGTTTTTTTTGTTCACTGTTCGAGTCACACAAACTGTTCTTTGAAGAAATCACCCTACATGGTGAGATTGTTAAGACCATAAACATGTGAGGAGAGGTAAAAACCTCCTGGCCTTTTCAACCAAGACCACTGACCTCCGTGTCCTCTTCTAGATGGTTGAAGAGGTTGACCTCGAGGACAAACTGCTCTCCTCTGGTGATGCATTCTGGGACATCAAGAGACAGGGAGAAATCCGTTGACACTATCAGCTGTGGGAGACAACCAATACTCAAGATTATCCTCAAAAATTGAATTCTAGAATATCTGAATATTGCACTGACATTAAATGAAACATACCATCTTTATCAACCATGTATTTATGTTTAGAGTGGCCAGCCAGCAATTAGAAGGGTTAAAAGTGGAAGTGAAATTTTGGTTGGACCTTGGGTGCAATTGGCCAATAAAGTAATATTAATCTTAATAAACTACTAGTTAGCTGCCCAGACTAGGTAACGGTGGATGTAGTGGATAGGTCTTAACATACCTTCTGTGGTTTAAAGGTGAGGCCCAAGCCCAGGTTATCTGACATAACAAACGCCATTGCTCTCCAGGAGGTGATGCTGTCTGGGACAGCCACATGGAAACTAGTTGTTGTTGACTCACTGATACAGACAGGAAGGAATAGAGTATTTCAACATTCCCTCCAAATAACCCTGATCGTTTTCAATAGTGGTGAATGTAGACTGTATCCTCAAGTGTATTCACACCTAAGCATTGTTAATGTGCTTCTCCTAAAGCTCACCTGATGTTCATGTCCAGCCACAGCCAGGTCTTAGAGAAGTCCTGTCCCATGGAGGGCCTCCGCTCTGGCTGATCCTCCGCCTCATGATCTGATGGATACACAACATAGGTCATCAGAACTATCTAAGCCTCAGTCACAGAGCCTGTACCACTGGGAATGTAGATGTAGTATTTTATTTATGTAGTACGCCACAGCTCCACAAGAGGGACCCCTTGATTTCATATTCAATTCAGACACACAGAAAGATCTCCCAATGTGTGTTTGTTAATGCGTTTTGTATAAATGTTCATTTATCCAAACACTAGAGTGTGTCATTGTTTTCATACCCATTTCAGTCTCCTGATAATCTCCAGTTGTATGTAAACTGGCATCTGTTAAAACCACAAGGTTGCAAGCCTAAGATTTGAAAAGCAAAAAGCAAATGTTCATGACAACATTGTACACAAAACACTGTATGCCTATTAGGCCTGTGTGTACAAACAGAAAAGGTTTTGCAACTTTATATGAAATTTCCTCTGCAATGTGTTGAAAGTTTAATATTAACACAATAGTAATACAACACTTGTAACACAGCCAAAATGATACAGTATGATAACAGGCGCTTCCATCACTGTCAACTACATGCGTAGGGCCCAGAAGTGGGTCAGGTTGCTCATGATGTAACATGACATTGGATAACTGGGTTGATTTACAGTGAGGTGAGGCTTGGGGTTATTCCAGGCTCAGTGTGGTCTATTCAGCAAGACACAATGTGTGGCGTTAATACCGTGAAAACGGAGAGCGGGCTGTCATTCCCTCCAGTTATTCCACTATGCTGAAGGGTTATCTCCTCCTTGAGGTATTCAGTCATTTCCGCCAGCACCTGAGAACAGCACAACACTAGAGTTATCACAACCTCTTAGAAAAAAACAGCATTCCACAACAATACAACTAGCTACATTACAGCCAGTTGGGTCAGTTCTGGGGGAGACTGAAGTTCACCACGTCTCCATTGATACAGAGCCTGACTGCTGAGCTGATTCCCAAAACTGTTACAGTCACAAGATGAACCACTTGAGGGTTATTCCAGGCTCATTGTGATTGCAACTATTGTAATCGAAGGGAAAGCCCAAAGAGAAATACAATTATCACTGACATTATCTGAAACCTCCTTTATGTCTGATTGAACTGTTCAGTGCTTCACAGAAGTATCCATTTCAAATCAAATTTTTTGTATTCACAGATTAAATCTCCGATACGGGTGCTTTACAGACAATAGAGACAATAAAGCATGGTAAATCCTAAGCGTTGTTTACAGTAGGATGTATTTCATGTGGCAGGGATTATATAGATGTACAGTACAGTTCGGTATTGTTGTGTTCCTTACCTTCTCCTCTGTGATGTCACCATCAGAGTCAGAGTCCTTGTCCATCACCATGATTCCGACCAGAGAGCCAGGTTCAATCACAAGGACAGTGAGGGACACCTCTTCACCTGGCATCACCTTCTCATGGCTCCAGCTCAGATATACCTGGAGAAACATGTACATACAGTATAAGCAAGTAAAATATGCCAGACCTAGTCTATACACTTAACAATGTCAGCATTCCGTATGTATTTCATGGCTTCTAACAGAGTTGCTAAAATCACCATTGGGGCTCTGTAGCATCATCAGTAAGGTTCAGACTAAGCTTTTATTTCTTTCATCACATTCCCAGTGGGTCAGAAGTTTGAATAAGTTAGTTACTTCATTTTGTAGGACTCCATGGGGCTTGAGGAAGACGTGCATGGACTCATTGATGATCTCTCCATCTGGTAGGACACAGAACACAGTGATGCAGGCCTCTGGTGACCAGGATACTGCAGGGGTCAGAGAGAAGGAGGGAGAGGTTGCTGTCCCAGCAGCCACCACCTGACCCCTGGACGTCACCTGGAAGTCAATAACACAAGAAGTCAAAGCAGAGGTCAACCTAAAGAGCACTGAGGAATCACTTTACTTCTCTACAATCTCACCAATCAAGAAAAATACCTACCAGATAGTGAAGCTCAGTGAGTTGGAAAGTGCTCTCTACAGATATAGGAAGAGGTTTTCCAATCTGGAACATAAAATGCAAAAAAGTATTATTTTCATCAACTGTATACCATAGGTCAGGGGTACTCAACTCTTACTCTACGAGGTCCAATTCCTTATTGCAAAGAGGTTGCAATAGCATTTTTCTTTAAACAAGATCCAGAGCTGAGTTTGAGGGCCTTAAGTTAAGGTCAGACTCATTTAGAGATGCAGTCAACTTTTGGTGATCTAAAGTGGATGCTGATATGTCACCTGTGGTGGAGAGCGGAGGCGTTGGATCTGGATGTATGATCCACTGGGAGAGGAGTGGTTACTATTGTAGAGCTCCAGGCTCTCCTCACTGCCCATGAACATGGCCTGCAGAGAACAAACTCATTTCTTGTAGTGTCACGTCACAGATAAAAGGCGCACACAGAATTTACTCGGTTCTGGGTCCCGAGATTATAGTTCTTGTGGCGCACATGTTCATACAATCGTCATAGAATGGTGACTTGGGATTGTGTTGGATTAGATTCATCTTGACCTACTACAGGGCTCTCCAACCCTGTTCCTGGAGATCTACTCTACTGTAGGTTTTCAATCCAACCCCAGTTGTAACGAACCTGATTCAGCTTATCAACCATCTAATTATTAGAATCAGTTGCGCTAGATTAGGGTTGGACTGGAAACCTACAGAGCCCTGACCTATACTACTGAGAGGAAAATCTGTGGTTCCATACTAGGTCAAGTATGCCTTCCGTTGTGTATTTCTTGTATAGCTTTACTGCTTACCCTCACTTGACAACTGAGTCTTGATTAATATCCGTTCAGCTGAAATGCTTAAAGTGAGTTTCGTTGCGTATTGGGATTCCTGTGGTATAGAGTAGCTCCTTGAAATGTGTCTATTCACCTGAATGAAAAGCATCTCTACTTGTTTGTGTAACTGGAACTCAATGTGTACGATCCCATCCTGAGGCACTGGTAGAGTCAAGCGTCTATAGCTTTTTATTTCCTCCATCTTGTCTTGTGGTGATTCGGAGTTGGTTTCTCCCTGGTTCTGTCCGATGGGCTTAGATGTTCTGTGACCGATGTCAATGAACACAGAGTTCATCCGATCCTCTGGAGTCAGAGGCTCGTTGTCGTACCTGGATATTTTCAGCTGAGGGATACAGGAAGGTGTAGTCTGTGATTCATACAGTATTATTAGAACAGTGAACTAGTGGTACCAAAGGTAGAGGTATGTAGAGGTATGTATTACTCCAAGCCAATAGATATTTACCACTCACATGTGTTGAAAAGTTTAAAGATGGCTTCAGAACATGTGGGAAATTGTATAATTCAAGGTGGTATGTATTCTCCATAATGTGCACCACCACAGTCTTATTGGTTTTGAGTCCTTTAGGATAAAAGACAATGAAACAGGTAACTACCAAAATAAAGGAAACACCAACATAAAGTTTATTTTAAAAGGGCAGGGCGTTGAGCCACCAAGAGCCAGAACAGCTTCAATGCGCCTTGGCATAGATACTACAAATGTCTGGAACTCTATTGGAGGAATACGACACCATTCTTCCATGAGAAAATCAATAATTTGGTGTTTTGTTGCTGGTGTCGTAGAATACGCTACTTCAGAATCTCCCTAGAAGTGCTCTTTTGGGTTGAGATCTGGTAACAGACGGCTCTGGCATATGGTTTACACTGTTTTCATGCTCATCAAACCATTCAGTGACCACTCGTGCCCTGTGGATGGGGGCATTGCCATGGTAGTCAAAATAATGGGCAACTGGGCCTTTTATACATAAGCATGATGGGATGTTAATTGCCGAGGAATTGCTCAGGGACACACCTGTGTGGAAGCACCTGCTTTCAATATACTTTGTAAAACACGTGATATACAGATGTAGGATCTTAATTTAAGCCAATTTGCTACAGCAGGAAAAATAATCCTGCAGCAATAAGAAATGTGAATTATGTGGATTATAATTAATTTAAATTTTTGTATGGGTTGATACATTTTTCATAAGGGAAAATCAAGTCAAATGTGAAAGTAGAAATTAAACTTCAGAAGCCTTTTTAAACCTCAAATACACTACAAGTTTTGAATTTCCTGCATTGTAGGAAAGTTCTCCTGCAACAGGGTGATCAAATTAAGATCATACATCGGTACCTCACCTGTAGACATCTCTGTAACACAAGCTGTAATATAAAGGCTTCCATTGGTGTGGTGCTGAGAATTACTCAGATCTGTTGCCCTGTGCTGGCGTACAGGAGGATCATCTTGGCTGATGAGAAACTGGGTCGACCCATGAATCTGAAAGAGATCGTCAGATAGATGATGTGTATGACATTCTGGCACCATTGTCAGGCAGGTACACCTGTAACATATATCCATTTTGGATCAAACAGTGACTGAATCCTGGCTCAAACTGGATTTAGCTAGCATGGTTTGCTGTTACTGGTTTCACTTCATAAACTTAGCATGACAGTCTTACATCTTTAGTTGTATTATGGACAATGGTTGGACGGCCAGAGTTGAACAAAGCAGACACCAGAGTAACTGTGACAGACAGTGTTCCCTGGACTGGCTGTCCATTGGTGTGTCTAGAAAAAAATATAATTTATGTGAACCAATAGAATTTACATATTGAAAGTACATTTTTCTAGCACCTTTAATATCGATTTGCTTGTTTTATTTAAAGCCTGACTCACTGAGCAGTCACAGTCCCTGAGAGGTCGTCCACCATGATAATCTCTGGGGCCGTCTTTACCTGCACATCAAAGTGGGGCGGCTCTAGAACAACAGCCACAAAGAGAGGTTGAATAGATAATAGTCTGATATGTCACCTATCGGAAACATTTCAATGACCCGACCCCCCTTCACCCTTTCATTCCTTTAGCCAACCCTTAACTAGGCTGTTTCCAATCATTAGCTATGGCAACATAGTTAGGATAATCTTACCATAGTAATCCACTATGAACTTCTCCTCTGTGGTCAACTCCTACAGAGAAACAAAAACCAATGTCAATGGGGTGAAACTAGATCAGATCTTCATCACGATATGAAAAACAGAATGTAATCGTGGTGGAATACAGTAGGATGACAATGCAGAATGACAGTATGGTGAATCATACATCCACCATGGTCTCGATGGTCCATATGCCGAGGGGAGTGTTCTGAGACAAGTGGAATTCTTTGGACACAACGCCCAGGTAACTGTTCAGGGACGGCCACCCGTGGATGAGGTTCCCTTTGGGATCCTGGATTACAGGGCAGGTAGCACAAAGGGACAGTCAAACTGTTTAGAACACAATACAGGCTAGAAATCTATTCATCACCCTGGGTTTTGTTTCGAAGTTCTCACACTTCTCACACAGAAAATTCAGACCCACCCTTATTGAGATATACACACGGCCCTTGTGTGGCTTGCCATCTGGTTGGACGGACAGGACTCTCATTTTGACCGTGTCTCCTGGTCTATAGTTGTGTTTATCAGTCTGGATGAAGGTGGAGAAAGTCCTGGGGTTGAAGCGTAGAGTGGTTGTGTTGATGAATACCATTCGGTCTCTTTGGTATCCCCTCACAAGCAGTTTAAAGGAATACCTCTGATCAACACAGCTCTCAGGAAACTAAAAAATGAAAAGTATATTACTTAATTGAGTTGATCATGTCAATAATCAAAATGAGTGCCATGCTTGGTCTAACTGGTCAAATGTGTATACTTTTTGTATCATCAATGGTTCTTCACCCACCCCTGACCAGCCCAGATATTACCTCAATAGACAATAAATACAGATTTAACATACTCACTGGAAGAAGATCTAGAACTCCAGTCACACCTTCGGGAAAAAAACAGCAACAATGTTTAAGTTGCTTAATAACAAAAAGTAAGTTTAACATCTTGCCAAGTTATCTTGCAGTAAGCATCATATAAGTCAATGTCACCTCCTGTAAAGGTGCTCTCTGCCTGGACCAGGCTGGTGTTGCCATTGGTCAGCTCTGCTGTGACCCTGACTGGATCGTTAGTGAGGATGGTGACAGCCAGGGAGGTAGGGGTCCCAGGACGCAACACACTGGGAGCTGAGATCAAGTATGTAGCACTCATACTGAGAAAGAGAGAGAGGAGGTAGAATTCTGATCATTTTTCCACTAATTCATCTTTTGACTAATCACATCAGAACTTTTTCAGAGCTAATCTGATTGGTCAAAATACCAATTACTGAAGAAAAAAATATTAGAATTGTTCAGCCTGTGTAAAGCCTAAGAGTGTTCAAGCAATCAATAAAATGCCCCCCCCCCCCCCACCCCCCACCCCCCAAAAAAGATGGCAATTTAAACTATTCAAGCATGCTTCTTGGCTCCTATGAGTTCTGCCTATCTGACATGAGTACTTCTAATAATAAACAGATTACCTGACAGAGAAGATCCAGTCATCTTTAGAAATTCAATTTAAAGATATGGCAAAATATATCAAATAAATCACAGAAATATCTAATTATCATCAGCTCAAATTGAAGGCGAATTACCTGGAGGAGACCTGAGCAGAAGTAGAAACGACAGCCAGTGCCACACAAACTCCCAGGAGCCAAATCTTCTCCATGTCTTCTTTACTGTACCCAGGGCCAGACTGAAAGCAACACCAGTCCGTATTGCTCTAACCAACCCCACTGACCCGTTCCGTACCTGTACAAACCACACCCAGTGTGGAGCCCAAGCGGCCACCACCCTGCCCTTTCCCAGCCCCACACACAGACAGCCATATCAGGTTCATCCCTGTACCATGCTGTAGGGGGCTGAAGAGGATCATGTGGGGATTGACACTACATCTCGGCCCAGAGGGACTATATTCAGTAGCTGAGATGATACCACGTATGAACTAAATCCAGCTTTTTCAATATCACCAACTTGGAACAAAAGTTAGTTCGGAGCAAAACAACTTCCAAACCAAGAGCTATATGAGTAATATTATTCAGTCTTCTAAGGTTTTCATCATTCATTCAAGTACAGTTGAAGTCTGAAGTTTACATACACCTTAGCCAAATACATTTAAACTCAGTTTTTCACATTTCCTGACATTTAATCCCAGTAAAAATACCCTGTTTTAGGTCAGTTAGGATCACCACTTTATTTTAAGAATGTGAAATGTCAGAATAATAGTAGAGAGAATTATTTATTTCAGCTTTTATTTCTTTCATCACATTCCCAGTGGGTCAGAAGTTTACATACACACAATTAGTATTTGGTAGCATTGCCTTTAAATTGTTTAACTTGGTGAAACGTTTCGGGTAGCCTTCCACAAGCTTCCCACAATAAGTTGGGTGAATTTTGGCCCATTCCTCCTGACAGAGCTGGTGTAACTGAGTCAGGTTTGTAGGTCAGGTTTGCCTCCTTGCTCGCACACGCTTTTACAGTTATTTCTATAGGATTGAGGTCAGGGCTTTGTGATGGCCACTCCAATACCTTGACTTTGTTGTCCTTAACCATTTTGCCACAACTTTGGAAGTATGCTGGGTGTCATTGTCCACTTGGAAGACCCATTTGCGACCAAGCTTTAACTTCCTGACTGATGTCTTCAGATGTTGCTTCAATATATCCACATAATTTTCTTTTCCTGATGATGCCATCTATTTTGTGAAGTGAACCAGTCCCTCCTGCAGCAAAGCACCCCGACAACATGATGCTGCCACCCCCGTGCTTAACGTTTGGGATGGTGTTCTTCAGCTTGCAAGCCTCCCCCTTTTTCCTCCAAACATAATGATGGTCATTATGGCCAAACAGTTCTATTTTTGTTTCATCAGAGCAGAGGACATTTCTCCAAAAAGTACGATCTGTGTCTTTTGTACCCGTTCCCTCCAGCATCTTCACAGGGTCCTTTTGCTGGTGTTCTGGGATTGATTTGCACTTTTCACACCAAAGTACGTTCATCTCTAGGACACAGAACACGTCTCCTTCCTGAGCGGTATGACGACTGCGTGGTCCCATGGTGTTTATACTTGCGTACTATTGTTTGTACAGATGAACGTGGTAGTACCTTCAGGTGTTTGGAACAAGACTTCTGGAGGTCTACAATTTATTTTGATTTTCCCATGATGTCAAGCAAAGAGGCACTGGGTTTGAAGGTAGGCCTTGAAATACATCCACAGGTACATCTCCAATTGACTCAAATTATGTCAATTAGTCTATCAGAAGCTTCTGAAGCCATGACATCATTTTCGGGAATTTTCCAAACTGTTTAACGGCACAGTCAACTTAGTGTATATACATTTCTGACCAACTGGAATTGTGATACAGTGAATTATATGTGAAATAATCTGTCTGTAAACAATTGTTGGAAAATTTACTTGTGTCATGCAAAGTAGATGTCCTAACCGACTTGCCAAACTATAGTTTGTTAACAAGAAATTTGTGGAGTGGTTGAAAAACGAGTTTTAAAGACTCCAACCTGTGTATGTAAACTTCCGACTTCAACTGTATGTAATAAATGGACGTGATCTTTCCATTACCACTTGGGAACAGATTAATACAGGTGACAAGAGGGCAGCAACTGGGTGGGATGTTATCTTAGCCGGTCATTGCGTGTGTGTGTCTGTCTCTGTGTGATTATGGTTCTTCTGTAATAATCTTTAAAAAACCTTTCAATTATTACATTTGTTTTGATCACAGTACTAATCACTACAATGGCTATAACTTGTCAACTTCAAAGACCCCAGTAGATAGAGACAAAGACCATACTAACCAAGGCCTCCCCTATAATTTCCCAAGTCATGTCACTGTATTAAAGCACTTCAGTCTCCCTGCTGGACAGCACTGTACAGAACAAAAAGACATCGTTAGCTTTATATTGCCCATTTTATTTATTCTGCATCTTTGGCAACATAGTCAGCGTTCACATTTTAGTTACATATAAGAATCAATGGATTGCTAGACAGGGAGACTGCATCCATACAACTCCTTTTCCCCCTTCCTCCTTTAAATTACAATCATCAAAGTGCTTATTAAAAGTGCATATTTACAGAGTGCTAAAACAGATAGAAAATATGAACATGTTTTAAATGGAAGACTGTGGTACTAAAGGCACTGGACACAGATCAGCAGCTTTAGATGGCACTGCTGAGAAAAAGTTTAGGAGTCAAGCAAAGGTTTGGTATGATAAGATCAGTTACTTTGTGTAACCTTCTGATGGGGTCCCAGTGTAGACATTTACAGCAACTTGCACCTGCACTCTTGACCAGAAGGGGGCTCTGTTGTGCCAACAAAGCCTAACTTTCTCTACATGGCTATTAATGACCATATCAGCTAGTAGAGGAGTGACTCCCACTCCCCATCCTTCCACCAATAGCAGTGAACTGTACCTCCCGCCAAGGTTTCCCTCAAGCACACAGTCCTGGGCGTTACATCTCAAAGTGACGGTACATGCACTCCACGTATCCCAGAACTCTTTGCCAGTCTGGTCCTCCGGCTCTCAGCATCTCCTCCATGGTCTGTAAAACACAGATGACTTCAATACTGCAGCATTCACTGTTGAGTTTTTTCATACAAGCATACAACAAACTTGACAGTCTTTAAATAACACAAGTTCTGATTAACAGACTCACCAGTGATGTTGTGATTCCAACATTCTCTCCCGTCTTAAATGCCAGGCTGAGGTTCTCGCTCTAGTCTTTAAATAACACAAGTTCTGATTAACAGACTCACCAGTGATGTTGTGATTCCAACATTCTCTCCCGTCTTAAATGCCAGGCTGAGGTTCTCGCTCTATGGATAAAAGAAGCAGCACCATGTCTGACAGGCAAATAACTGGGTGAGTGTGCAATGCATGTGTGTTACCTAGGACTGTTCCGGTGACCGTACTACCGCCACACCGGCGTTCACGAGTCATGACCACAGTCAAATTCCATGTGATCATTTAGTCACAGTAACTAGGCTTCTCCATGAGAGCCCATGAACTCATGTTGCGCCACATTTCTATAAGCTATGCAACTGCGTTGAGTTGATGGCCTCTATTAAAAAGAGGAGTATGTCATCAGCTTTCTATAGGCTAGGCCTACTATATTTATTTCTCTTTTTTTTAATGCACATTGCTTTGTGTTACAACAGGAGTAGTCTACCTGGCTGGCATGAAAATTAACCACGGGAAAAGCATCCTCCATTCGCTATTTAAGTGCATGAGGATGCCATGTATTTCCCCCCCTGCTCCTGTTCGACAGGTGCATAATAATGGTCCATTCTATATGAAAACTAATTTCAAAACTAAAGAAAATATGAAATTGAGTTTGATGGTGACAATATTATCACTTCTGAATGATGTATTATCACTTGTGAATAATGCCCAGACAAGAAACAGCGATTACCTTTTTGTGACTTTATCAAATCATAGTTGCACGCATCGTGTAGCCTAGCTCATAGGCCTATATATTTAGTTAAGGTTTGTATCACAACTAAAGTGGCCAAATAACTCCAAACATGGTGTATAGGCCTAGGACCCCTGGAACACAATCAGAGCACATAGCCTACAGAAGCCTAGTGAAACGTGTTCTTATAAGCCCAGTCAATGAGCAATCGCGTGTGAAAACAGAGTTTTGACTGACCACTATTTAAAAGACGATCCCAGCTTTCTCGTACTGCTATATTTATTGAAATTAAGCACATGAATGCAAAACGGGGGGTGCACTCAATATTTGGAAGATGCTCCTGATGTTTGGTATACTCAGTGTGCACTAATATAAAAGTTGCACTCCCCCATTTTGCCCTCCGATCAGCCTTTGGGGAATGGACTCAACAAGGTGTCAACAGCTTTCCACAGGGATGCTGGCCCATTTTGACTCCAATGCTTCCCACAGTTGTCAAGTTGGCTGGATGTCCTTTGGTTGGTGGATCATTCTTGATAGACACGGAAAACTGTTGAGCGTGACAAACCCAGAAGCGGTGCAGTTCTTGACACAAACCGGTGCGCCTGGAACCTACTACCATACCCCATTCAAAGGCACTTAAATGTATTGTCTTGCACATTCACCTTCCAAATGGCACAAATACACAATCCATGCTTTAAATTGTCTCAAGGCTTAAAAATCCTTCTTTAACTGGTCTTCCCTTCATCTACACTGATTGAAGTGACATCAATAAGGGGTCATAGGTTTCACATGGATTTACCTGGTCAGGCTATGTAATGAAAAGAGAAGGTGTTATTGATGTTTGTATACTCAGTGTATATTAGTAAGCTATATGTAAAGACCATATAAGATTAAGAATAGTCTGATGGAGGGCCTCCCGAGTGGGGCAGCGGTCTAAGCCACTGCATCGGGAGTCCCATGGGGGGCACACAATAGCCCACCGTCATCGGAGTTAGGGGAGGGTTTGGCCAGGGGGGGGGCTTTACTTGACACATCATACTCTAGCAACTCCTCGTGGCGGGCCGGGCGCCTGCAGGCTGACCTCGGTCGTCAGTTGAACTGTGTTTCCTCCGACACATTGGTGTGGCTGGCTTCCAGGTTAAGCGGGCGGGTGTTGGGGAGTTGCAGCGATGGGACAAGATCTAAATAAAACAATTTAAAATAAAGATTTGTTTTATGGGTGAGAATATTATCAAGTGCTTGTCAAATTGCGAATGAGAGACTGATGAAGTGTGTGCAGCCTGCGCAAGAAATAGAGCAGAGCTCATGCCTTTCATGCAACTTTTTTCAAATCATCATTAGAGTCGCATCATGCAGTCTTAGAATGTACTAAACATCTAAACATATAGCCTAACATTTGTATCACAACTAAAGTTACATAATTAACTATAAATTAAGCATAGAGGACCTGTTTCCTTGTAAACGACTCAACACAAAATAGCCGCATGTGCACACTCCATCTGGAAATCGTTTGGGTAAAATATTATTATTATTATTTTTTTGTTCAATTATATTCTTCATACTATAAAATAATGCCACGGAATTCTAAGCAAGTCTGCTAAATGAACTAGTGTACCCCACACCCATATGACATAGCAAGATCAGAGCCTAACATAAGGACAACTCAGAATATGCTATTGTGTTCTTTTGAAATAGACCACATTTTCTTCATATCATGTTTCTTTAGACCTGTCTAAAATAAATAATGGATTTATTGTGATGGTCTAGCTGACATTAAATGGATGTACATGTTCCAAAAGTCCGCATCAGTAGCTTGTAGGCTATGTGTGGAAGCCTGGAGATGCTAAACGTGTTTATGTTCATTAACGGTCAATTGCCGTGACACCGGCAGATTTGGATGAAAATCAACGTTTGACAAAATTTCATAACCGCCACAGCCCTAGTATTACCCACCTTATTGTCAGGGCTAAGGGTGCAGTAGGGGATGTGTGAGGGGAGGTAGGTGTGGTACACAGCACAGAAGGCCAGACCATCCGCCCAGCTACTGCTGAAGTTAGTGATGTCAATATTCTGTCAATAGAGAAAGTGAGCGGGGGCAGAGAAAGGGTAAAGACACCACCATAATGACTGTTGACTGATTACATCTGGACAACATTCTCTTTACATCAGAGTCCCAAAGCATTCTTTCTCCTGACCCTGTTCAACACACACACACACACACTAGGGATGGGTGATGTCAACCTTTGTCATATCGTGATTATGTACCCATAAAACATTGTGATGAGCGATGCTATCGCCCCCCCTACTAAAATAAATAAATAATACAAATCTGCTAAAATTACTATTGGGCTGTAGCTTCGAAATCAAATCAAACTGGACGAATCATGTCGAAGATAATGTTGTTGAAAGCCTGGTCAGAGGCCAAGTGCAGACAATGGCAAATCTTTTATATAATTCCTTTCTGGTGGAGGAGCAGAAAAAGCTTTTTGTGTGTGTGTGTGTGTGTGGCACGCACATGATGATGCAGTGACTGTGATGAGGAACAGCTGTCTTACAGTAGTGAGCTCCAGGTTACAGGACTATATCAAGTGCTGGATAGAAGCAGTCTACAGTCTTCAGTACTGGATAATTCTTGCTTTATTTGCATCATAAAGTAGAAAAATAAATGATATTGTTTGTTCCATCTCTCATAAAGCTGTGGATGAAAGTAGCCTACAGTATGCCTAGACTTAGGCTATAGACTTTTCTTGTTCATTTTGAACAATACCTTAGACTAGAATATTTAGGAAATGAGCTAATGTTCTTAACTTACATTTTTCTTAAAGCTTTTATGATCAGCCTAGTAGGAGGATAGGTTATTGGCCATTTGGTTTAACGTCGCACGGAGGGATTTTCCCGGGCCGCATGGATCATTTCTGTCTTAATAAGCTTAAACTTGTCATTAGATTGTTCTATAGGCTATTGATATTGTTTGTTCTCTCTCATTATTAGTCCTCTGGTTACTTGTGCTGAGCGATTAACCAAAATGTTTTTAAACAACTAATTGACTAACGTGGTTTCAATTACTTGAATTCCATTTCGTACTTTTTTTTTTTGTGAGCTCAATGGCACATTTTGCTGCAGTTTCTCTACAGATAAATCAGATAATCTGCCCAAACTGTGCGATGTAGTAGGGAGTTGTAGATTCCAACAGGCCAATGTTCTACATAATTATCAAGTTTTCTACGCTAAACTAACTACTATGTCAGATCTGTGCGATCAAGAGGGTACACAGAGAGCAGTTTCTTTGTGAGGTATCTCTACCTGAAAATACATGATCTAAGGGATTGATAGTTGGTATTCAGCAGTCATAAAAGTACGCCTTATTTACTTTGAAGAAGTACAAAATAGTGATTTTGTCAGAAAGCATAGCCGGCAGCTCTATAGATATGAGATGACTTGGAATGGAATTATTATTTTTTTAAATTATATTTAACCTTTATTTAACTAGAAAAGTCTGTAAATAAGAATTTGTTCTTAACTATGACGGCCTACACCGGCCAAACCCGGATGTCAGTGTTCTGCCATGGCCAGCGAAGAGCCCGGATCTCAGTCCCATTGAGCACGTCTGGGACCTGTTGGATCAGAGGGTGAGGGCTGCAGCCCCACTTAATGCAGCTGGTGGCCACACCAGATACTGACTGTTACTTTTGATTTTGACCCCACCTTTGTTAAGGGACACATTATTCCATTTCTGTTAGTCACATGTCTGTGGAACTTGTTCAGTTTATGTCTCAGTTGTTGAATCTTGTTATGTTCATACAAATATTTACACATGTTAAGTTTGCTGAAAATAAATTCAGTTGACAGTGAGAAGACGTTTCTTTTTTTTCTGAGTTTATATACAAAAAAAGAATAATAATGATACAATTTCAATAAAAATAAAATCGCTGAAACCCAAAATCGTGATAATTGTCTTATAATCGAACCAAAACCAAACTGACCTCAAAAGGCACTAATCGCTCAGCACTACTGGCTACCTTAAGTTTTAAGCTGTTCAAATAACTTTGAGATGGAACGCTGTTTCATTCATTGTTTGATCGGGAGAAAGCCATGCATAAAACGATGAAGCATAGCCTTCTGTCATATTCATAGCCTATCAAATGGAGAGAGAAAGGAATATAGGCAAAGTCATTTTTTTAAACAGCTTGACATAAGATAGTTAAGGAATGTCTGTTATAAAAGAATATATAGGTTTAGGCTACTATAGCCTGATGCCCATGCATCTGACAGAGAGAGAAACTATATTTTCTGACTGGACATTTTGTGCTGCTTTTGTGGAATTCTCCGCTTTTGTGGAATTCTCCGCTCTGTCTGGCCTTCATTCCTCTCGTGTTCTGTAGGCCTATAGAACATATGTATAGAAATAAACTATAGCAAATAGGAAAAGACAAATTACTCAGAATGTCACGTGTGAATCCCTGCGAGACTACGTTTTGGGTCACATCACGATGTCATCGCCAATCATCGTCGATAGACGATGCTATCATAATAAATCGCCCAACCCTAACACACACACACACGTTACAGTACCTTGTAGCCCTGAGTGCGGCTCTGACACCAGCGCAGAAGAGAGTTCCTCTTGGAGCCTCCATGGCGGCGTAGGAGCAGATTAAAGCCATCCTGAGACCTGGTCTTAGAGGTCGTGTTAGGGGGCAGCTCTGCCAGGGCAGAGTTGTACTGGTTCAATGCCTCCTCCCGTTTCCCTGGAACACACATATATGTCAATAGAAAGGGATTTACCTAATTTCCGTTACTAGACATAAGAGCAACATGGAATGGTGAGCGTCCTGACACATGGGTGATTGTGAAACACACACAGAAACACACCTGTGTGAGTGCTGGACCAGCTGTCTTGCCATTCTAGCCCTTTTCTTCCTCTGGTTTGGCTTTGGTTCTGAAAGGATACACCATACAGTATATATATTCCTACGCAATAACATAGCATACATTTCTTTCAAATTCTAGTAGATCAGAAAACACACTGACTAATGCGATGATGCCACCGGTTGGAACAGTAATAGCGTTACATATTTCCAGAGGTATGACACACAGACAAGCAGTTAGACCCCAACTTTTAAGTGGTCTCACTTTGTTTGTAGATCCAGCTATTGTGGCAGTATTGGACTGGGATGTTCCATTCATTATAGCAGGGGAGTCTGAAGATGCGGGTAGTCTAGAAAGGCTTCTGTGAAATCAAGAAATGTGCTTTGCTATTATTGGATGAACTCAACTCACACAGCCACACTGAGCAGAGAAAAAACATTTGTTGTTCCAACTTATCAGGGGTCAGACATGAGAGCAAAGCCAACTGTTGTTGATACACTTTATTCTCAGTTCATGTTTAAAAAATATATCAAAACCGAAAATAATGATTATTTTTTAATAATCTAACTGAAAGCGTAGTAGTAGAGCACAGTTTTAACATGGTTTTTACAAATCCATGTCCTCAAGTGCCCTGCCTGTTAATCTCTGTTCCATTACAGCAGTCCAAAATCGGTCTGGATTGCTTTATGTTAGAATAGCCAGCTATATAAATCATGGACATTAACCTTCATTACAAGCAAAAGGCTGAGCGTAAGTTCATGTGTAGTTGAAATCATACAAACAGGAAGTCATCGTGGTACTCACCTTGCCCTCTCCTGTGTGACTATCCTCCGTGTCTCCCTCATGCTACACCCTTCCTCTCCACTCCTCTCCTCATTGGTCACGTTCCTCAAGTACCTGTTGGCCACGCTCTTAGTGTCTGTTCGAGCCTCTTTCACGCTTATATTCTTATTCCCTTCTTCCTGGATCCTCTTCTCCATCTTGTCATCTC
Source organism: Salvelinus fontinalis (assembly GCF_029448725.1). Taxonomy (NCBI): domain Eukaryota; kingdom Metazoa; phylum Chordata; class Actinopteri; order Salmoniformes; family Salmonidae; genus Salvelinus; species Salvelinus fontinalis. The sequence goes on along the minus strand of NC_074679.1, from coordinate 16,449,649 downwards.
CTCTTCCTCGGCCAAACCTGCTGATCCCCCTCTCCCTTCCCCGGTTTCCCCCCTCCTGGGTCTCCAGTGTGCTGGTCTCCCCAGTAGCCATCTCCATGCCCTGGGTCTTGGCTTGAGCCTGGGCCTGTCCTGGTCCCTGGTTCTGGGTGAGGTGGACCAGTCTCTGCCTGCTCTCCCTCAGCTCTCCTCTCAGGCTAACCAGCTGCCCATCAGTCTCTTTCTGTCTCTGCTGGGCAGCCTCCAGCTCGCGCTCTGTATCCATCTGAGCCGCTCTGAGCGTGTTCAGCTCCTCCTCGGCCTCGGCCCTCAGCCGGTCAGCCACTGCTACCGCCACCTGCAGGTCAGACTGGAACTGGTGCCACTCCACGCGCTCCGTCTGCAGGAAGGAAGACACTAACAGTTAGGTACTATGAAGAACAATCCAAAGGTTGAATCACGTGTGTTAGTGCTGGGCTGGAACAAACATATGTATAGTCCGCAGCTCAAGGCCTGGAGTTAACTAATTCGGTCTTAAAGTTTATTTCTATATTCACACCCAGAGTGCAAGCCTTTATTCTTTGATTTCATATGACATCATTTCCATATTAATTTGTCTGCCAGCATCACATTATACACAGCACTGGGCCTCTAGAGACTATGAGCTATTTAGTGATCAAATATCCATTTGGCATTCATAATCTGACTCAAATATTGGACAGAATGAGAGGCAAGCTTTTGCAAGTTTAGAGGAGTGGCACTAGGGAATCAAATGAGGCACATCGGGACCCTGTGCCAAGGGGTTGTTCTAAGTGACAAGGTGGCGCTGACAGACATGGAAGCTCTGCTTCTAGCTCCTAAGCACTTTGCTACACCGCAATAACATCTGCTAAATGTGTGTGACCAATAAAATGGTATTTTGATTTAAATAGTCCTGGCCCCATTCAGGTGCTCAGATCAGATCCACTAACCTGGAAATTAGTGTTAACAGCTCTTACTCCCAAGGGTTTTTGATGCACTGAGATTATTGATAAATTTGTAAGGAAACATATACAAGTTCAAACAGGGAAAGGAAATCAGAGCATTATTGCTAAATTTCAAAGGAAACAGCAGGTTAGTGGTTTTCATCATGACTCTTGTTCTGGAGACAGTTCTGCAGTGGTCACTAGCTGGCATACCCACAAAGTCATACCATCTGATTTTAAACCTAACCCTAACTTTAACCACAATGCTAACCCTAACTTTAACCACAATGCTAACCCTAACCATCATTTAAGATCAAAAAGCACATTTAAAGCCAATTATCTCAGAATCATCTTTTTGCAGATAGAACCTTCTAGTCCCAAGCTCTCATATTGAGAAAAGCTTTTGAGAGCAGACATCCCTATAATGATGGAAATAGAGGACTAACAAGCTCCAAAGCAGTCAAGTAACATACAGATGGACTCGGTTCGTGAACATTGCAATGTGACCCGCAGAGTGACGTGGGAGTGTGGAGGAGTTGGGTCGTTTGGTAATTAAATGAAGAATGGATAGAGACGTGGAGGAGGAGGAGAAGAGACGGAGAAACTGGAGCCAACTCATTTCCTCATCTGACCAGCGACTCAAGACCACAGCTGGGGCCAATTATGCAGTCACTGGAGACACACACAGAACATATTCTCTTCCACCCCCTCTCGATAACACACACCTCCCTTCTTTGTCTTTTCCCTTCGAACACAGCCATAAAGTGAAGTTCACCCCTCTCTCGAACACAAACTTTACAGCATGTAAAACCACACAAACACTGAACAACTCATTCCTCCATTCGTTGATTCAAAGCCACAAACACACAGCCTCACACAGAGTTTAAACTGCCTTGTTATGGCAGCAGAGACAAACTACTTTTTATTGGTACACATGATGCAACTCATAACGCCAGATGGGAGAAAAAGGACAACGTGGGAAACCATTAGTCTAAACCACCACATTCTTTAGTAGCCTATGTTCTGAATCCTGTCTGTACAGCTAACTAACTGTCAGTGTTCAACTAGGGTATGTCTTAGAAGGGAAACAGGATGGGACACTCCTTAACTCAAAGATAACACTGCTGATTTCCCCCCAGACACACACTCTCTCTCTATATATCCCTGAGGTACTGACATAGTGACCCACCACAGGCACAGATGCTGACTCTCATACACTGATTCATGCACAGTCTCTCTGGGAGTGTTGAGCTTATTCCAGATGTGTGTTTCTCGGTTGGTGGGTTTGTGCGTGTGAGACAGAGAGAGAAAGAACCATCCATCTGTCCCCACGCCTCAGTTTACGTCCACACCCAGACTCCCTAACGCGTACTTGGGGAAACATCCTCACTCTGCCGTGGCTCTGCAGCTTTCCACATTCACTGGGGTGTGTTGAACAACCAGTTCCCATACACTCTGATACTCATTAAGAGACTGCCTCACTCCCTCTACTTACAAGGCCTGTGGATACACTCACCCACACACCTAGAGAAAAGACATACTGCTTATACCTCTCCCATATACACACACACACTACCTTCTCCCCAGCCTCCACCATTTTTTACGCATTGCAAATTTGACACAGAACCTTCATTTGGCATGTAAACATGTTCAACCCCAGCCTCTTGAGTTTTTGGAGCCAAAACCAAATAGCTCATTCCAGGAAATCTGCAGCACTGTCCACCTGGAACTGATCCCAGAGCAGACCTGAGAGCTATTAAATCCTCGGGATCAGCCCACCCACCAATCAACCACACGGACTGGCACAATGAATGGGGGGGAGACAGGGAGGCTAGCATGGGGGGGATAAGAGACAGGAGCAACAGTTGTGAAGTAATTGTTGTAGTTTCTGTGCTGAAGGAGGGAGGGTTGGTGAGAGAGGAGCGGTGAACCCTCAAATGTCCAGAGAGAGAGGCACAGGAGCGAGAGAGTGAGGTACATTTACAGTTTAGTCATTTAGCAGACGCTCTTATCCAGAGTGACTTAAAAGGAGAAATTGAGGTTAAGTGCCTTTGCTCGGTTACTGGACCAATGCTCCTAACCGCTAAGGTACCTGCCGCACAGAGAGAGAGAGAGAGAGAGAGGCACAGAGAGAGAGAGAGAGAGAGAGAGAGAGAGAGAGAGGCACAGAGAGAGAGGGAGAGAGAGGCACAGAGAGAGAGAGGCACAGAGAGAGAGAGAGAAAGAGAGAAAGAGAGAGAGGCAGAGAGAGAGGGAGAGAGGCAGAGAGAGAGAGAGAGAGAGAGAGAGAGAGAGGCACAGAGAGAGAGAGAGGCACAGAGAGAGATGTATGACCATATTAGAGACACATATTTCCCTCAGATTACACAGATCCACAATTAGACAACAAACCCGATTTTGATCAACTCCATATCTACTGGGTGAAATACCAGTATGCCATCACAGCAGCAAGATTTGTGACCTGTTGCCACAAGAAAAGGTCAACCCATATTTATGTTTATTTATTTTCCCTTTTGTACATCGTTACAACACATACATATATATATAAATAATATGACATTTGTAATGTATTTATTCTTTTGGAACTTCTGAGAGTGTAATTTTTACTGCTCATTTTTATTGTTTATTTCACTTTTGTATATTATCTACTTCACTTGCTTTGGCAACGTTAACATATGTTTCCCATGCCAATAAAGCCCTTAAATTGAATTTGAATTGAGAGAGAGGTACAGGGAAAGAGAGGTAGGTGAAAAGAGAGAGAGGTAGAGAGATGCACAGGGAGAGAGAGTGAGGCCCAGGGAAAGAGAGAGAGGTAGAGAGTAGAGATCGACCGATTATGGCCGATTAATTAGGGCCGATTTCAAGTTTTCATAACAATCAGTAACCGGCATTTTTGGACGGAGATTATGGCAGATTACATTGCACTCCACGAGGAGACTGCGTGGCAGGCTGACCACCTGATACCCGAGTGCAGCAAGGAGCCAAGGTAAGTTTCTAGCTAGCATTAAACTTATCTTATAAAAATCAATCTTAACATAATCACTAGTTAACTACACATAGTTGATGATATTACTAGGTTAACTAGCTTGTCCTGTGTTTTCTATAATCAATGCGGTGCCTGTTAATTTATCATCGAATCACAGCCTACTTCGCCAAACGGGTAATGATTTAACTTCTTTGGGAACGGGGACAGTATTGAGTAGCTTGGATGAATAAGGTGCCCAGAGTAAACTGCCTGCTACTCAAGCCCAAAAACTAGATTATGCATATAATTAGTATATTTGAATAGAAAACACTCTGAAGCCTCTAAAACTGTTTGAATGAAGTCTGTGAGTATAACAGAACTCATATGGCAGACAAAACCCGAGAAAAAATCGAACCAGGAAGTGGGAAATCTGAGGTTTGTAGTTTTTCAAGTCTTTGCCTATCCAATATACAGTGTCTATGGGGTCATATTGCACTTCCTAAGGCTTCCACTAGATGTCAACAGTCTTTAGAACCTTGTTTCAGGCTTCTACTGTAAAGGGTGGAGAGAATAAGAGCTGTTTGAGTCAGGGGTCTGGCAGAATGCCATGAGCTCAGTCAGGCGTGCGGCCGTGAGAGTTAGCTGCGTTACTTTTCATTTCTAAAGACAACGGAATTATCCGGTTGAAACATTATTGAAGATTTATGATAAAAACATCCTAAAAAATTGATTCTATACATCATTTGACATGTTTCTACAAACTGTAATATAATTTTTTTTACTTTGTCTGAACTAAGTGATCGCGCATTGAGCATTTGGATTACTGGACTAAACGTGCAAACAAAAAGGAGGTATTTGGACATAAATGATGGACTTTATCAAACAAAACAAACATTTATTGTGGAACTGCGATTCCTGGGAGTGCATTACGATGAAGATCATCAAAGGTAAGTGAATATTTATGACGCTATTTCTGAGTTTTGTGACACCTCTCCTTCTTTGGAAAATGGCTGTATGTTTTTCTGTGACTTGGCACTGACCAAACATAATCGCAAGGTGTGCTTTCGCCGTAAAGCTTTTTTGAAATCTGACACAGCGGTTGCATTAAGGAGAAGTTTATCTATAATTCTATGCATAACACTTGTATATTTTATCAATGTTTATTATGAGTATTTCTGTAATTTGATGTGGCTCTCTGCACTTTCACCGGATGTTTGTTTGAGACAATGCATTTCTGAACATAACACCAATTTCAAATGAGGTTTTTGGACATAAAGATGAACTTTATCGAGCAAAACACACATTTATTGTCTAACATGGAGTCCTGGGAGTGCCATCCGGTGAAGATCATCAAAGGTAAGTGATTAATTTTAACGCTATTTCTGAGTTTTGTGACACCTCTCCTTCTTTGGAAAATGGCTGTATGCTTTTCTGTGACTTGGCGCTGACCTAACATAATCGCAAGGTGTGCTTTCGCCGTAAAGCCTTTTTGAAATCAGACACTGTGGCTGGATTAACGAGAAGTTTATCTTTAAAATGGTGTATAATACTTGTATGTTTGAGGAATTTTAATTATGAGATTTCTGTTGTTTTGAACTTGGCGCCCTGCAATTTCACTGGCTGTTGTTGACGCTAGTGTCCCATATATCCCAGAGAAGTTTAACAAAGGCTCTTTGGAAAAAAAAAAGCACAATTGTTGCACGAATGTACCTAACCATAAACATCTTTTGCCTTTCTTAAAATCAATACACAGAAGTATATATTTTTAAACCTGCATATTTAGTGTTAGCAGGCAATATTAACTAGGGAAATAGTGTCACTTCTCTTGCCTTCATTGCACGCAGAGTCAGGATATATGACACAGTTTGAGCCACCTGGCTCGTTGCGAACTAATTTGTCAGAATTTTAGATAATTATGACATAACATGGAAGTTTGTGCAATGTAACAGCAATATTTAGATTTAGGGTTGCCACCCATTCGATAAAATACGTAACGGTCCGTATTTCACTGAAAGAATAAATGTTTTGTTTTCCAAATTATAGTTTCCAAATTTTACCATATTAATGACCTAAGGCTTGTACTTCTGTGTTTATTATATTAGAATTAAGTCTATGATTTGATATAACAGTCTGACTGAGCGGTGGTAGGCAGCAGCAGGCTTGTAAGCATTCATTCAAACTTTACTGTGTTTGCCAGCAGCTCTTAGTAATGCTTGATCACAGCGCTGTTTATGACTTCAAGCCTATCAACTCCTGAGATTAGGCTGGCAATACTAAAATGCCTATTAGAACATCAAATAGTCAAACGTATATGAAATACAAATGGTATAGAGAGAAATAGTCGGCACGTCATAATTCCTATAATAACTGCAACTGAATCATTTCTTTCCTGGGAATATTGAACCTCCAGCTTTCATATGTTCTGAGCAAGGAACTTAAACGTTAGCTTTTTTACATGGCACATATTGCACTTTTACTTTCTTCTCCAACACTGTTTTAGCATTATTTAAACCAAATTGAGCATGTTTCATTATTTATTTGAGACTAAATAGATGATATTTCTGTATTATATTAAGTTAAAATAAAAGTGTTCATTGGTCATTCAGTATTGTTGTAATTGTCATTATATATATATATAAATAAAAACCGGACGATTTAGATCGGCTTTTTTTGGTCCTCCACTAATCGGTATCGGCGTTGGAAAATCATATTCGGTCGACCGCTAGAAGAGAGGTAGAGAAAGCGAGGTATAGAGAGAGAGGTAGAGAAAAGCACAGGGAGAGAGAGCGAGGCCCAGGGAAAGAGAGAGAGGTAGGGAGAGGTAGTGACGGAGAGGTAGAGAGAAGCACAGAGAGAGAGCGAGGCCCAGGGAAAGGGTAAACACTGCAGCCCGACAGCCACATCTCAGCCAAGACTCTCAATGTGTCTGATCTCTCTCCCCATTCTCTCTCTCTAGCGCACACACACACACACCAACAATAGTCAGTCAGTCTCTCCATTCTCTCCCTCTAACACAGTCTGACTTTTTCCCCTAACGCCACCAAACAAAACAAGTTTTGTCTCCGACAACTGAATGCAGCCCACCTCCTCCACACATCTGTCTCTCTCTGAAAGTACATTAACGCTTTTATCACTTATATTACACAACTGAGTCAACAGTTAGAAACACTGAATTGAATATTTAGGGTTAGAGGTTCTCTCTCACTGGAGCCCGTCTCTCTTGGCTTTCCCCAGCTCAGTCTATCTGTCTCGGGCCTCTACAGATATGTTGAAGAGTTCAGGGAAGGAGAGGAAATGATAGAAAGAGATGGAAGGAAGGAAGTAGAAAAAGAGAGGATGGTAAGAAAAGAGAAAGGGATGGAGGGAGTAGGGCTTGTGTTCCATCTTCCCAATCTGTAGCAGATCAGGAAAAAATGTGAGCCCCTGCAAAGAATAATAATTATGGTGGGTCAAGGTTTGGAATGGGCTTTTGACAGGAAATTACCAGATTTTTAAAAAATCTGAATTGGAATCTCTTGGGAGCCTCTTTGGATTGTCTGAGCAACGCTCAAAGAATTTAAACTTCCATCTTCCCTACCTTGTCTTTCTACACACCATCTAGCCTTTTCAACACAGGAAACTGTGATAGTGCGTTGGGCAAGGGGGGGGGGGGGGGGGGGGGGGGCAAAATGATATCAGAGCATTTCCTCCTGGGCCTCTCAGGATGGGTCTAGGACAGGAAGAGGCCTATTAGCAGGACCACGTCTCCCAGAGGACCTTGCTCTGATCCATTTCTGGGTGGAGATGACAGGGTCTTTTGTTGTTATCTCCTGAACTCCGATGTTACAAGCGGTGAAACCCAGCCCTGACCTCTGCCTCAGGGTGGTGTCATTTCCTGTTTACATTTCTAAACTTTTCCACACCCCCATTCTCATCAACAGGGCTGCAGTGGAGCAGGTTGAGAGCTTCAAGTTCCTTGGTGTCCACATCACCAACAAACTAACATGGTCCAAGCACACCAAGTCAGTCGTGAAGAGGGCACGACAAAACCTATTCCCCCTCAGGAGACTGATTTGACATGGGTCCTCAGATCCTCAAAAGGTTCTACAGCTGCACCATCGAGAGCATCCTGACTGGTTGCATCACTGCCTGGTATGGCAACTGCTCAGCCACAAGGCACTTCAGAGGGTACTATGAACGGCCCAGTACATCTCTGGGGCCAAGCTTCCTGCCATCCAGGACCTCTATACCAGGCGGTGTCAGAGGAAGGCCCTAAAAATTGTCAAAGACTCCAGCCACCCTAGTCATAGACTGTTCTCTCTGCTACCGGACGGCAAGCGGTACCGGAGCGCCAAGTCTAGGTCCAATAGGCTTCTAAACAGCTTCTACCCCCAAGCCATAAGACTCCTGAACACCTAACCAATTGGCTACCCAGACTGTTTGCATCCCCCCCCCCCCCTTTTACACCGCTGCTACTCTCTGTTGTTATCATCTATACATAGTCACTTTAATAACTCTACCTACATGTACATATTACCTCAACTAACCGGTGCCCCCACAAAGACTCTGTACCGGTACCCCCCTGTATATAGTCTCACTATTGTTATTTTACTGCTGCTCTTTAATTACTTGTTACTTTTATTCCTATCCATATTTTTTTAAACTGCATTGTTGGTTAAGGGCTCATAAGTAAGCATGTGACTAATAAAATTTGATTTGATTAAAACTGAAGGTAGTTTTCCCAACCTAAAAACACACCTGGGCTTCAGTACTTAGATTAATAGGAAAACAATCTGTCATGCTCTACTGTCTAAATTTGTAGCCATGATGAGCCTCACTCCAGATCTACTTGTGCTTTAGCCAACTGTTCTCTACAGTGTTCCTTTGGTATTATGCCAAATGTGCTGCATGGCATGACAACAATAGTCAGAAGAATTGGCTAAAGCCTAATCAGATCTGGAACTAGACTGAAGCTGAAGGGTTACATTATGTAAAATCAGTTTCCTGATTTGGAAACAGGACATCTCCTGTCGTAAGGTAAGTTAAGTGTTTATTGGGATGCCTTGTTGGTGTTTCTCACCTGCATGGTCTTCTGCAGACTCTGGACCTCAGCGGTCAACTCCTGGCGCTCCACTAGCAGATGCTTCAACACATCTGACAGAGGGAGGGAGGGAGAAAAAGGAGAGAGTAAGCGCGAGAGAGGGAGGAGGACAGAAAGATGGTAGTAGTTTGGTAGTAGTTATTCATATAATTCAGAGGTATGACATCATGCATTTCATAATGGGGGATTATTTTAGGCATTGCTATAAAGAGGGAGTGGTAATGTTTATGTACATGATGTGCTGCTTTTACCTGCGCTGTTTAGTGTTGCATACTGACTGGGACTGAGACCCAGTGCTGTCCTACACTCCTCCACCAGCCTCTCAATCTCACCCTGGTTGTCTGCAGCCCCATGGTGCTCCAGCGTGGTCAGGCTCAGCCCACTGTCCTTCTCGCTCTGCCCCGAGGGGATGACCAGGCTAATCGGGCTGGCCGAGGACAGGGAGCTACCCAGGGATGAAGGAGTCTTGGTGGGGCTCATCGATGAGCTCTTCCCCTGGGGTACAGGGATCCTGGGACTAGACCTGGTGGGGCCTCCATTACACCCCATCACAACCCACCCTTCAGGCACTGCTGCATTACTTCCTGTTCTTCCTTGCAGGGAGATAAACCCAGGACCAATCACAGAGTAGCCTGGGCTGATGGGCAAGAGTCTCTTCCCACTTAGGGCTGGGGCTGTAACTGGTGCTGGGGCTAGGGCTGTGACTGGTGCTGGAGTTGGGGCTAGGGCTGTGACTGGTGCTGGGCCTTGGGCTGTGACTGGTGCTGGGCCTTGGGCTGTGACTGGTGCTGGGCCTTGGGCTGTGACTGGTGCTGGGCCTTGGGCTGTGACTGGTGCTGGGCCTTGGGCTGTGACTGGTGCTGGGGATAGGGCTGTGACTGGTACTGGGGATAGGGCTGTGACTGGTACTGGGGATAGGGCTGTGACTGGTGCTGGGGATAGGGCTGTGACTGGTACTGGGGATAGGGCTGTGACTGGTACTGGGGATAGGGCTGTGACTGGTACTGGGGATAGGGCTGTGACTGGTACTGGTACTGGGGATAGGGCTGTGACTGGTACTGGGGCTGCCGGCCGGCCTGGTGTAGAGGGTGTGATTGGAGTAAGAGCAGGCAGGGTGGAGGTCACTGGAGAAGTAGGAGGGGTTTGGAACAAATCCAAGCTGGGCCCTGGAGAGAATAAGAGCAACGACGCACGAGTGTGAGGGTGAGTGAGGGACACGTACAGATGGTCAGAGAGACAGGCAGACTGACAGAGACTGTGAGAGATTGAGTGCAGTGGTCACTGGTTGGGCATGCAGAGCTGCCAGGATGACTAAACCAGACCATTAACCCCGTACAATACCCAGGCTGTCATTCCGGATGAATGGGCAATTGCTCATCAGGAGACACATTCCTCTGCTCTGTGCTGCTGATCTACACCACCACTGACCCCGTCCTCCTCTGTCCTTCGCTTGAACAGACCTTCTCTAGGTTTAATGGATATTATCACTGATAGAGTTCAACTAAACAAGTTATTGAAAGTGATGCATCATGATCAGGTAAATATCAATCCACATCAAAAACAGAGTGAAGGGCCATAAGTCCCCACTTCCACCGCTGCCTTTATGTACCTATTCCAAGCCATAGTGTGCTCGTGTGTGTGTGTCCGCCAGCATTAGGCTTGCCATGATTAAGCCGTTGCCCTTGTGCAGAGCTGGGGAATTCTGCCGATTCATCACAGCTGGGGCAGCAGAGCCTGACGAATCACAAGAGGATGCGAGGAGAATGAGCCCAGCCAAGCCAAGATTTCTACCCTCTGGCTTACACACACACACACACACACACACACACACACACACACACACACACACACACACACACACACACACACGCACACACACACACACACACTTTGTGTTCCCCAATCTCCTGTCTCTTCCCCTCTTCTTGTCTCATTCCTTCTCTCTATTCATGTCAGTCTCTGTCCATCCCCCCTCCTGTCTCCTTTCGGTCTTTCCACCGGTGACTAAAAGCTTAAATATAAATGCGAGTCTCAAGGTATGTTGTCTTTGTTCTCTGTAAGAAAAGTCAATAAAGACTTGTTCAGCACAGCAAGGGGGGTTGACAGGTTATTTAAGTGAGGTGTGTGTGTATTGTTGGGGGGCAGAGGGTACCTGTGGGTCCATGGCCGTCCTTGCTGGAGAAGGTACCCATGATGCAGTGGGAAAGTGGGCAACACACCAGTGGCTCTCAGTCAGGACAGAGCAGAGGCTGCAGAGGAGACCTGCACACAACAATCAGTAGGATTAATCTCCAATATGACACTGCACAATTATGTCATGTTCCACAAGGGAAATTATGCACCAATGAATCGGTCATCACTTCTCTAATCATACACACAGAACTCAGTGGCATAACACATTTGAGGGGCCCTGCAAGGTCTGGGGGAAAATAACAAACTTCCAACAGTTCTACACATTTGGCCATGGGGCAAAAATAAAAATGTGCAGTTACATAGCTAATATCACATTTTGGCATGAGGCTGAGAGAAAACGTAGCAGTTTATTTTTTTGTGGGGGCTGCAGGGTGTGTGGTAAGCCAGTGATAGTTCTTCTCTAATCACTTGATATGATTAGAGAAGTGCTATGGAAAAAGGCTACTTTGTTTCACATGTAAACCAATCACTTGAACCTGACCATCTAGTCTAGCATATTGAATGCCCAGTAAGACAGAGAGATCGTGCATCCAGACTAAACATTACACACCCTAGACTCTACGCCATGTTCATTTGAATGTTCATTTGAATTTGTTGTAGTACCTGTGGTGTAAATCAAAGCCTACAACAAAATAAACTACATTTTAGTGAGAGGGATATACCAGAAGACAGAATAGAACCCCACAACTTCTTATCATTAGCACAGAAAACAAACGATTTCATATCCAAGTTAAATTTGCATACATTTTAATTACAGAAGACACTAGACATAAGTCTATTTACATTAGTAGTAGTAGTAATAATAATAAAAATCGGTGCTGGTATCCTATGTTAGGTTGTGTAATCGTGTGAGTGCGTAACATCAGTCCAAAGGAGAGTGCCAATGCATGAGGCACTGGCAGTACTCAATCCAAATTTGTAGCCGACTAATGATGGAGGTCACTCAAACCTCAATGGCTTTTGGGCGTTTGCATTGTTCTCGCATTTTAAATGAACACGAAGGCCTTTAATAATCAAGATGTTAAATTGGATTGATAAACCGAATGAAGTTTCATGCATGTAGTCCTAGACGTACAGAACCGCACCTTAATCTAATTAATGTAGCCTAGGAGGGCAACCCAAGTCGTCCCATAAAAATATTTATTCAGAAACATACCTATATATCCAAGGAATTACATAAGCAAACATTGTTTGTCTACAAACACAAAACCAGTTTCAAAAGAAGTTGGCTGATATGTTTTCTTTCCAAACAGTGACGCATGCATCAAACTTTTTACTCTGCGAAAAAGTAACTATACACAACCTTTAAAGTAGAATAATTTCTTTTTTTAATCGATTTATTTTCCTCCTCGTGGAAATATAGTCCGTGTGTTGTCCTTTCTTCCCTCTGTAGCCTACCGCGCATTGGATCCGTCTTTGTCAATGCGGTGGAGTTGAGCACAACGAAAGAGTCGGGACGGAGTAGCCAAGCGCACCAACTCCACTTGTTTTCGGTGGAGTTGACATATAAACTCCCGTTTCTCTCATGAAAACACCCAATATGTCATGTGATTATTTTATAAGAGAACTGAATGCATCTTTATCAACTTTATACAGGCCTAACTTTCTCTAACTTTGATCCATTCTTCTCTGATGTCCTTTAAATTCTGGCCTTGACCACTAGGGAGCATAGTTGGGCTGTCCTACAGCATGCAACCTACCAGATGGAATTATAGCCAAAGACAGTACAGTATGAAGATAGCTAGCAAATCTCATGTGCAGACACACGTCATCGGATCTAACGGTCGTCATGCTGCAAACTGCGCATGTACAAGATGTCAAATCAAAGGCACTCCTTCAATATAAAGTAGTTTCACTTTCACGAGGCTGGAGAAATTGACATATTCAACTACTTAAGACGTTGGCTTGAATCTAGGTTGTGCCTTTAGATTTCGAGAAAATTAGGAACGAAGGAAGAATTTTTCACTTCTCTCATTGACTTCTCTAACCCAAAACCCCGGCCTGGTCTGCTTATCAAGCGTTCCCGGAAAACTTGCGATGTTGCGCCTCTGGGTATTGAAAGTCTGTGTTATAGCCTTTTGAGTTGTCACCTCTTTATGATCTAGTGGTATCTTATTAAGTATTTCAGGTGTATAATCATATAAAATTAAACATATTGGTGAATCCTGTTGCAGGGGTAGGCCTGCGCCTGTAAGTTTGGCCCAGCAGTAGGCTTGGAGGCTTGAAAGCATTGGAATGGAGGCAGTGGTAGCCTGGGCCTACATCATTGGTTAATTTCACAAAAAATATGGAAAGTTCCAGGTCTCTATGGGAATTAGGCTATTTACAGTGCCTGACAAAATAAAAATGACAGATTTATACAAACTTGAGGGGAAAAAAAACTTTAGACTATGCCAACTTGGCTTGGGCCCTAAAAAGAGTTAGCCTCGTATGAATCATCCTGGTCTCACGAAACAGAACCTAAGCTCGCGAGATCAGGATGGTTTGTACAAAGCTAAAAAGGAGTGCCATGTTATCTATCATAAAGTGTTTCTCATGGTGGTCTGGTCAAAGATGGTGGATAAATGAAGATAGTTCACTCAGGCCGTTTAACATTGAACAAAAATGGTCAAGGTTCCTGTCTGTGTAAGTGGCCGTTCCCTCTCTCGCGTGAACAGATGGTTCTGGTCTACTTATTGTCCCATCCCCACTCGCCCCATCCGCCCCAGCACAACCAGAAAAAAAACACCTCTTAGCAGGGCTGGGGCAATAATCAGACCAGAGTGGCAGAACAAATAAGGGAGTGGGATGTCTCGCTTTCTATACCATCTCTGGTCTGCCTACCCATGCTGTGAGCAGCTTGAGGAGCTTTTATGTGGTTCGAACCAGTGGAGGCTGCTGAGGGGAGAACGGAACAGAGCAAATGGAATTCTGCTCCGGCCATTACCACGAGCCCATCCTCCCCAATTATGGTGCCACCAACCTCCTGTGGTTTGAAACCCTGGAATGATGGTACCTCTCCAGTCTCTCTGTCCTTGGAATCTCCCAATTCAGGTTTGCAAATTGGACAGATACAGATTCGGACAGGTGTGTTGAATGGCGACAGAACCATAATTCTGATTTCAGAAGCTACAGTTTCCATTAACTTGTGATTTCTTTAGTCAACATTTAGAACGTTTGCATAGAAAATAGATGTAACAATTGCCTGCTAGGATGTGTTTCATGTATCCATTTAACTATCATGCATTGATAATATTGGGAGTTTGTCCCACCAAGATTTACATGCTAAAATTGCCACTGGATTTCACAAACTGATTTGATAGAGTATCAACAGCCACACTTAACGATAACACCCACCCGTAGCACGCACTCCAGCAGGTATATCTCACTGGTCATCCCCAAAGCCAACACCTCCTTTGGCCACCTTTCCTTCCAGTTCTCTGCTGCCAATGACTGGAACGAATTACAAAAATCGCTGAAGTTGGAGACATATCTCCCTCACTAACTTTAAACATCAGCTATCTGAGCAGCTTACCGTTCGCTGCAGCTTTACATAGCCCATCTGTAAATAGCCCATCCAATCTACCGACCTCATCCCCATATTATTTTTATTTACTTTTTTGCACACCAGTATTTCTACTTGCACATCATCATCTGCACATTTATCCCTCCAGTGTTAATTTGCTAAATTGTAATTACTTTGCTACTATGGCCTATTTATTGCCTTGCCTCCTCACGCCATTTGCACACACTGTATATAGACTTTTTTCTATTGTGTTATTGACTGTACGTTTGTTTATTCCATGTGTAACTCTGTGTTGTTGTTTGTGTCGCACTGCTTTGCTTTATCTTGGCCAGGTCGCAGTTGTAAATGAGAACTTGTTCTCAACTGGCCTACCTGGTTAAATAAAGGTGAATTAAACATTTAAAAAATACTTTGTCACGCAAAATAATGAACAACCAAATATCCGTAATATATCTCTATGAAGAACATGAATGAATAAAAACAACCCAACTCTATGAATACACTCATTGGTTGTAGAACTCACACACTTGGCTTTATATTGTCACACACAGTGAATTTTTCCTCCTTAAATATAATTAATGACTCAATTTCTCCCTGATAAAACTAAGTTGAATCAATTTGGAATTTAGTACTGGGTAAAAGCACATTATTCCAACCTTTGGGTTCATTAAGAGAATGTATGGTATCTAGTTGGATGATGATAGTGTGGTGGTGGGGATACACCAGCAATACAGTGCCTTCAAGTGCCTGACTTACTCCACATTTTGTTGTTACATCTTAAATTCAAAATATATTTTTTTTTCCTCAACCACAATAAATATACCATAATGACAAAGTGAAAACGTTTTTAGTAATTTTAGTAAATTTATTGACAATGAAATACAGAAATATCTTATTATGTAAGTATTCACACCCGAGTCAATACTTCGCAGAAGCAACTTTGGCAGTGATTACAGCTGTGATTACAGCTTTTCAAAGGTCTTCAAGCTCTGTAAAATTGGTTGTTGATCATTTCTAGAAAAATCTATTGCAAGACCTGAAAATGGTTAAGTCAAAACTGTAACTCGGCCTCTCATGAACATTCATTGTCTTCTTGTTAAGCAATTCCAGTGTAGATCTGGCTTTGTGTTTTAGGTTATTGTCCTGCTGAAAGGTGAATTTCCTCTCCCAGTGTCTGGTGGAAGCAGACTGAACCAGGTTTTCCTCTAGGATTTTGCCTGTGTTTATCTCCATTCTGTTTCCTTTTTATCCTGAAGGCCAGTCACAAAAAAATCTCAATTTACTAAATTTTAAATTCAGACTAACACAACAAAATGTGGAAAAAGTTAAGGGTTGTGAATACTTTTTGAAGGCACTGTGTTTGCTCTGTTGACCACAGCTAACAGAGCTGATGTAGAAGTAATGCCTCTCATTGCTGTTTCATGCCCAATTCTTCATTATACAGCCAAAGAGCCTTAGCCTCCACAGGAAACCGTATGGAAGGAATAAGACAACATCAACTGCTCTAACTATGCCTGTTAGTGTTCTTGGTACAGTCGATGTTATTCTACATGGGCAATTCCACGATAACGGAATTTTACTTTAACTTCGTTTTTTCACTTTAAAATGTATGCTAAACAAAAAGCATTGATTTCAAAGTTTAACAAACCACTGATACAACCATGCACAAGGACTACTTTTAACAATTTCCATTGAAAGATGTACTAAAACAAATATAGTGGAAGAACTGTGCAGATGTAAATTTAAGTAATGGAATTACAGAAAAATCTCCCTCAGGTGTTTATGCTGCCACGTTCTCCAAAAACTCTCATATCTGCTCCGAATTAAGATTCAAAGATGTCTGCAGAAAGAATGGGGTGTCAGCTATGAAAAAATATATTTTGGTTATTGATCTACAGTAAGTGAAGTGTATTTACAACCAGTAACATAATTATGGTATCGGAATTACATCATGGGTCGTGATCTGTACTTCAAAGAAAAGCATAATTATGGATATTAATGTTATCATGTTCAACAAGTATGGACATCACAGCACAGCAGAGCACAGTAGAGTGCAGTACAATACAATATACTTTACTTTTTACTTTAAATTATTGTACTGTACTATGTACTGTATTTTACTATGCAAAAATATCTTAAAGATATGTTTCTGTTAATGGAATTACATATTTTACCCCCATTTTTCCCCCCAATTTCGATTGTCTCATTGCTGCAACTCCCCAACGGGCTCAGGAGGCGAATTTTGAGTCATGCGTCCTTCGAAACATGACCCGCCAAACCACGCTTCTTAACACCCGCCTGTTTAACCCGGAAGCCAGCTGCACCAATGTGTTGGAGGAAACACTGTTCACCTGACTACACCATACGGTGGCAAAATGACAAACTTTGTTATGTACATGCTCTGTATGAACTGTAAACCTGTACAGTTCCACTGTCTGTTTCTCTCATGTAAGAAGAAGCCAGTGTTTTTCCTCTATTTTCTGAGCAAGTTGGTCACGCGGCCAAAGACAAAGAGCTTCAGAGAACACAGTTTTTGGTTCATCCGGTTCTTTTCGTATCTTTCAAGGGCACAGCTGTGTGGAGATAAGAAGAGAAGAGGCTAGCTTGAGCATCAGCGACAATTCTATCAGCAGAAAGGAGTAACACAACTGGTGTTTTCACTTGTTTGTGCGCAATGTTCTTACCATGCTCTCACACACCTGCTAAACTGCCACGTAGACAGAGGTTGTATTTTCATATTAAGGCTGAGACCCAACTCTTGTGAGTTGGGCTCTTAACTCTGTGCTGTTGTTGAGTGGATTGTTAAACAGCTCCAGATTTGCAACTCTTATAATAAAAAGTTATTTTGAAGAATTTGCAATCTTTCTTCCTTTTGATTAGAATTTCCACAACCAAGGTCAGCCTGTAGGCGCCCGGCCCGCCACAAGGAGTTGCTAGAGTGTAAATTCCCCCCGGCAAAACTCTCCCCTAACCCAGAGATACTGGGCCAATTGTGCGCCGCCCTGAGACTCCCGATCACGGCCTGTTGTGATACAGCCCGGGATCGAACCCGGGTCTGTAGTGACTCCTCTAGCACTGCGATGCAATGCCTTAGACCACTGCCCCACTCGGGAGGCCGAAGGCAATATTTCTTAAACTTACAGAAGGTAAACAATTTCTCCAAAACTAAATATATATGTTGGTATTAGTAGGCAGGGGTCATTACATCGTGTTTTGATGTATATCTGATACAAAACATATACCCCAAAAAATAAAGGGTAAGACCCATTTTCCATCTGTTGATTTAGAACTCAAATTCCCCAAAAAATATAGACCCAACTTTCATGTGACACCCAATTGTACATGTTCCTATGAATATCACTTCAGTGGTCATGGGTCATTTGATGGAAATGCCCACATGCGGTTTCAGTGACCATTATTAATTATTCTATAAGACTAAACAATAGATAACACATTGTTCAATCCATCTGTACTAATGTACAGGTAGAGAACAGACTGAGGAATAGTAAAAGTCAACAATAGCGGTCAACAATAGTAACAACTTAAAAGAATCATACATTTGTAAAACAAATATAGATAAAAGAAAAACCATGGCAAAAGTTGAACAAATTTATTTGTCCCAGAAATTCCTTACAAGCCCAAGCAAATTTCATACAACATGTAAGCAGTAGGTACAGACTACATCATATTCTAGTTGGAAGGAAATAGGGGTTGACCTAACATAATGCATTCGTTTTCTGTTCCCAAAAAAAGTGGTTTCCAATTTGAGCTCAACGGGAACACACCGTGTCATGTTTCTGCGTAAAACCATTAGATAGTCCATTAACAAGTGTTTGAGTGTCAGTCTCTGTCATGAGTTGAGGGAACTGCCGGTCGCTCTTTGGTGCCAGCTCAGCCAATTAGCACATCTGCTGAGTGGATTAGGGCCATTTGTAGTGACCTAAAATGCAGTGGCAGGGCTAGCACAGCTAATCTGGTCCTGCTAAAAACTTCTATTTTGGCAGACACAGGAAACTGGCTCAGCTGCTGTGGAAAAGGATTATGGGATCAGCTTTTGCAGACCTCTACTGTACCTGCTCTCCTTAATATCATTCCTCTGTTGTTTACAGACAAAAGCATTGGTTCGACATTTAGTGGTTGTACAATGGATGTTTGATTTTGCATCTCACTATCTTCTTTGGAGGAAAAATATAGGCGTGGTTCACACTAGCTCTGAGAAATTCATAACGGCCCTTGGTAGCAGTAACAGAAAAATTCTCATTCTGAAAGATGCTGTGCACATTTCCCAATCTAGTTAAAGATACCTGATATCATATGAACTCTTTGGAACAAAGCCTTTGCTCATGGCACTGCAGGAACCAGTCTCCTGTCCTCATCACTAGTACCAGATTGGAGCGATGTATGCCAGCTCACGGATGTTCCACCTGGTTTAATCCCATAGGAGGAAATTGGTTTAGTGATGAGGAGCTTTGTTCTCTCTCGCTCTCCCTCATCATTTTAACCATGGTTCAAATAAGAGCTATAATCTAATGAGCAGTATTGATACAGTTACATTATTTACATGGCAGTGAGACATCATAAAGAGAGTGTGGATCATTCTATACAACCAGAGGCATCACTAGCATGCTTCAGTAACTGTAGCTGAACAATCGTCCAGCCTTTCCTTGCAATGTACCTCATTACAATATCAATATGTAAGAGAATTGACACCTTCAGAGAGGACGACTACTGTAGCACTATCGTTTGAAAACACCGTGAAATAAAATCTGTGTCTTTCACTCCAGTCCAGACCTGACAGTGGATGCCAAGCTCTAGTGATGGATAGGTCCCCATAGTTCTTATCAGTTGAAATCAATGGAAGTTGTTGGCTGTGGATGAGCTGCCAACACTTACGGATGGCAACCAGCCCGAGGGGTTGCCAACCATCTGTGTACCAGAGCCAAACACGGTGACTTCACAAAAGACACACAGGATGTAGCTAAATCAGACTTCCATAGCTAAACCTTCCTACCCACTGTGGCAACAAGTTGACCTACTCATCCAATCAGCTATTTTAAATCCATAACCTGGTATAGCAGCTCCTATACTGCATGTCAATGCAGAATCTCACACAGGTGTGGCTAGTAATTATTGATTATCAGATTATGGATCTCTGGGTTAGGGTTAAACGTGTGTTAACACTGAAGTGCTAGCACAGTGGAGTAAAGCTGCACCATACCTGGCTAGGTACTGCATACTGAGGGATTAAAACATGCACTCTAGATTTGGTGGTTGTTTTAAGGCACTTTCTGCCCAGCGAATGCTGGAGGTGGGATGTCCTGACAGATGCTGTGGCTTTGAGACAGGTCCATGAAGGAAGGGGCTCTCCCCTTCACCGGGGTGCTCCCAACGTCCATCCAGGTCAGCACGCGGGCAGAGGGCCGGTGGTGCAGTGCCAGCTGCCTGAAGCTGTAGCCACACACCCCGATCCCCAAGGCCCCCAGGAGCATGGCCAGACGGGGCAGGTCCCCAGCTCTCTGGGTCTCACTCTCCATAGCCTGGGTCTGATGGGGAGACAAATCAACATGACATGATGTGGTTAAAGGGGAAAGCATTCTTATTCATGAATAATGGTCTGGGAGATGGCATCCATAGGATAATCATAATAGGCCTTCTAAACGGGCTCAATGCTAACCACTGAGACTACGGCACTGACCAATGTACTGTGCATTGTGCTATATACTGATAGATAAGGGGATGTAGTGGGCTGCAGTCGCATGAACAGAACTTCGGAAGTCGTACGTGTACCGTGACTTGATTAGTGAAGTAAATTGTCGCCAAGTTAGTTTAGTCAAAAGGTGTATGTTCTGACCTCATTGAAAATGGATTGTGAAGACTCCATCGTACAGTAATTGGTGAGCTATCAAGTTGGTCCAAATGTTATTTCAACAAGCCAACAATTGCGTCAGATTTGGCCTATGTCTCACGTCAATTGGAAGGATGTAGTGTTATGCTATCATATGAAACAACTAACAGTAACTCAAGTGGCATTAACACACTCATGGAAGGTAGAATGATCCAACAGCCTCTTCATTTAAAGTAATTAGGGTGTAATGTCTTACTGTATATCAGGTGGACAATAAAAATAAAAGCAAAATATATCAAAAAGTTTTAATACGCACAGACACGAATTGATTTCCATTCATATCCACTCCTAATTAACAGCTTCACATGTGTGCATAAAAATTTTATTAAATACATGGGGGGAAAAAGTGGTACGCACTAGGCTGCATTCAGAACAAACCCCTGCACCGCATCCATTTACCCATAACATGGCAGAGCCTCGCGCGTGAGCCTTTTACTGTGTTTTGGTCCACTAGCTTCAAACAGCTATAAAACATTTTTTTTTGTAATTGAAAATGCATTTCACTGCAATTTAGATGGTACAATGATTCCCTACACTATTCAGTGCTTGTTTTCTCTCAAACTGAAATTGAGAGTACAATTTTAGCGACCAAAAAAATGAAAGTTATTTCTACATTGGCCGCTTAATCCGATTTCCACTAGATAACACAGCCAAAGACAGAACAGCTTTCCTATTTTGACAACAGATGACGGCCCGGCAGGATAAATCAATAGGTTGAATATCACAGCCAGTCACAAGGTGGGTAAGTAATACTATCATTCCACTATTACTGCAGATATATTAGGGACATTTTCAGGAAATCACAATGCAAAAATTAAACAAAAAATCCTACAGGTAGCACCTTTAAGAACGTTTGTATGTAGTGGTCTTCTCAAACAGTCGTGGTTGTGGGCACACAATGTATGATTCAGATTAATTTTCCATCAGTAGTATTGTTTAAAACCTTGAACATCTAGGAAAGTCTAAGCTGTGTTGTTGGTTGGTTCGACTAGGAAGGTTGTGTTGTTGGTTGGCCTGTCTTTCTGTCTCTGCAGGGGCAGGATGTCTGTGATCCAGTATTGAAATAAGGACACAACTGCAGTGGCCTCACCTGGAAAGACGAGACACACGTTACATTAGTTTGATTGCAATTAGGAACAGTGAGTGGTTAAACAGTTATTTAATGACATCATTACTGCCATTCTATAGTGATAAGGACAATTATCCTGGTCTAGGTCCAGTACTGTACCCGTCTGTCTGTGTGTACTGTCTGTCTCCTTAGACATTTTTTACCTCGCCTTGACCCAGTCAGTAATCCCAACATGTTAAGCTGACCACCATTGTCCGTTCCCAAGAGCTCCAAGTTAACCTGCCTAAATGACTATCACCCTACTAGCACCCCAGTAGCACTCACATCTGTAATTTTGAAGTGCTGGTCATGACACACACCATCCCAGACCCACTCCAATCTCATTGCATTTCACATTGCCATCTCCCACCTGGACAAGACGAGAAATAACTATGTGAGAATGCTGTTCATTGACTACAGCTCCGCCACGCTGACCTTCAACACAGGGGCCCCTCAGGGGCTCCTGTACTCCCTGTTCACCCAAGACTGCGTGGCCACGCATGACTCCAACACCATCAAGTTAGCTGACGCTGGTAGGCCTGATCACCTACGGTGATGAGACAGCCTACAGGGTGGAGGTCAGACACTTGGCAGTGTGGTGACAGAACAACCTCTCCCTCAATGTCAGTAAGACCAAGGAGCTGATCGTAGACTACATAGGAGAGGGGAGAGCACTTCCCCATTCACATCAGCAGGGCTGTAGTGGAGCAGGTCGAGAGCTTCAAGTTCCTTGGCGTCCACATCCCTAAGGATGGTCCACACACACGCAGAGTCGTGAAGAGGGCACAACAGCGCCTCTTCCCCATTAAGGAGGCTAAAAAGATTTGGCATGGGCCCTCAGATCCTCAAATTCTACAGCTGCACCATCAAGAGCATCTTGTCTGATGGCATCACTGTTTGGTATGGCAAATGCACCGCTCTCGACCGCAAAGTGCTACAGAGGATGGTGCGGACGGCCCTGTACATCACTGGGGCGGAGCTCCCTGCCACCGAGGACATCTATGAGGCAGTGTCAGAGGAAGGCCTGAAAAAATTGCCGAAGACTTCAGCCAACCAAGACTGTTCATTTTGCTACTGTCCATCAAACAGTACCGGAGCACCGGCTCTCAAACCAACAGGCTCTGAGACGGCTTCCATCCCCAAGCCATAAGACTGCTAAATAGTTATATAAATGGTTACATGGACAATGCACACTCAAGACTATATCCATTGAGTATACACCCTTAGAACAGACTCAATTTGTCAAGGCATGAAATCTACAAGGTGTCAAAAGCATTCCACAGGGATGCTGGCCCATGTTGACTCTAATGCTTCCCACTGTTGTGTCATGTTGGCTGGATGTCCTTTGGTTAGTGGACCATTCTTGATACACACGGGAAACTGCTGAGTGTGAAAAACCCAGCAGCGTTGCAATTCTTGACACAAACCGGTGCGCCTGGCACCTACTGCCATAGCCAGTTTAAAGGAAATTCAATATTTTGTCCTCACCCATTCACGCTCTAAATGACACATACACAATCCATGTCTCAATTGTCTCATGGCTTAAAAATCCTTCATTAAAACGGTCTCCTCCCTTTCATCTACACTGATTGAAGTCGATTTAACAAGTGACATCAATAAGGGATCATAGCTTTCACCTGGACAGTCTGTCATGG
Organism: Salvelinus fontinalis; assembly: GCF_029448725.1. Taxonomy (NCBI): domain Eukaryota; kingdom Metazoa; phylum Chordata; class Actinopteri; order Salmoniformes; family Salmonidae; genus Salvelinus; species Salvelinus fontinalis. The sequence goes on along the minus strand of NC_074679.1, from coordinate 16,426,297 downwards.
ACAGAGCAGGTGCTTTTAATGTTTTGTATACTCAGTGTATACACACACAAAACCCACACAGAAAAGATTTGGCATGGGTCCTCAGATCCTCAAAAAGTCCTACAGCTGCACCATCGAGAGCATCCTGACTGGTTGCATCACTGCCTGGGGCCAAGCTTCCTGCCATCCAGGGCCTCTATACCAGACGTTGTCAGAGGAAAGCCCTAAAAATTACCAAAGACTCCAGTCACCCTAGTCACAGACTAGCGGTACCGGAGTGCCGAAGACTAGGTAAAAAAAGGCTTCTTAACAGCTTCTACCCCCAAGCAATAAGACTCCTGCTAATCAAATGGCTAACCGAACTATTTGCATTGCCCCGCCCTTCTACATTGCTGCTACTCTGTTATTATCTATGTGTAGGTTACTTCACTCCTCCCTACATGTACATATTAGCTGGACTAACCTGTGCCCCTGCACATTGGCTCCATACCAGTACCCCCTGTATATAGCCCTGCTACTGTTCTTTTATTGCTGCTCCTTAATTGTTTCAGTTAATTTTTGTAAATACTTGAACACTTGTTTTTTTATTAACTGCATTGTTGGTTAAGGGCTTGTAAGTCAGCATTTCACGGTAAGGTCTACACCTGTTGTATTCGGCGCATTTGACAAAGATTTTTTTTGATTTGACACACACTTTCACACTAAGAATATCCTAGTCACTTTATCCTGCCTTCATGTACATGTATACTAGAGGTCGACCAATTAATCGGAATGGCCGATTAATTAGGGCCGATTTCAAGTTTTCATAACAATCGGAAATCTGAATTTTTTTACACCTTTATTTAACTAGGCAAGTCAGTTAAGAACACATTCTTATTTTCAATGACGGCCTAGGAACAGTGGGTTAACTGCCTTGTTCAGGGGCAGAACGACAGATTCTTACCTTGTCAGCTCGGGGATTCAATCTTGCAACCTTACAGCTAACTAGTCCGACGCTCTACCCACCTGCCTCTCATTGCACTCCACGAGGAGCCTGCCTGTTACGCGAATGCAGTAAGAAGCCAAGGTAAGTTGCTAGCTAGCATTAAACTTATCTTATAAAAAACAATCAATCAATCATAATCACTAGTTATAACTACACATGGTTGATGATATTACTAGTTTATCTAGCGTGTGCTACGTTGCATATAATCGATGCGGTGCGCATTCACGAAAAAAGACTGTCGTTGCTCCAACGTGTACCTAACCATAAACATCAATGCCTTTCTTAAAATCAATACACAGAAGTATATATTTTTAAACCTGCATATTTAGCTAAAAGAAATCCAGGTTAGCAGGCAATATTAACCAGGTGAAATTATGTCACTTCTCTTGCATTTATTGCACGCAGAGTCAGGGTATATGCGATAATAAACGTTTTGTTTTCAAAATGATAGTTTCCAGATTCGAACATATTAATGACCAAAGGCTCGTATTTATGTGTGTTATTATGTTATAATTAAGTCTATGATTTGATATTTGAAAGAGCAGTCTGACTGAGCGATGGTAGGCAGCAGCAGGCTCGTAAGCATTCATTCAAACAGCACTATCGTGCGTTTTGCCAGCAGCTTTTCACTGTGCTTCAAGCATTGCGCTGTTTATGACTTCAAGCCTATTAACTCCAGAGATTAGGCTGGTGTAACCGATGTGAAATGGCTAGCTAGTTAGCGGGGTGTGCGCTAATAGCATTTCAAACTTCACTCGCTCTGAGACTTGGAGTAGTTGTTCCCCTTGCTCTGCAAGGGTAACGCTGCTTCGAGGGTGGCTGTTGCCGATGTGCTCCTCTTTCGAGCTCAGGTAGCGGCGAGGAGAGGGATGGAAGCTATACTGTTACACTGGCAATACTAAAGTGCCTATAAGAACATCCAATAGTCAAAGGTATATGGAATACAAACGGTATAGAGAAATAGTCCTATAATTCCTATAATAACTACAACCTAAAACCTCTTACCTTGGAATATTGAAGTCTCATGTTAAAAGGAACCACCAGCTTTCATATGTTCTCATGTTCTGAGCAAGGAATTTACACGTTAGCTTTCTTACATGGCACATATTGCACTTTTACTTTCTTTTCCAATACTTTGTTTTTGCACTATTTAAACCAAATTGAACATGTTTCATTTATTTGAGGCTAAATTGATTATATTGATGTATTATATTAAGTTAAAATAAGTGTTCATTCAGTATTGTTGTAATGTTGTTATTTTTTTCGTTTTTTAAAAAATATAAATCGGCGATTAAATCGGTATCGGATTTTTTTGGTCCTCCAATAATCGGTATCGGCGTTGAAAAACCATAATCGGTCGACCTCTAATATATACATACCCCTGCACATTGATCTGGTACTGGTATTCCCTGTATATATCTCCACAGTGATCTGGTACTGGTGCTCCCTGTATATAGCTCCACATTCATCTGGTACTCCCTGTATATAGCTCCACAGTGATCTGGTACTGGTACTCCCTGTATATAGCTCCACAGTGATCTGGTACTGGTACTCCCTGTATATAGCTCCACAGTGATCTGGTACTCCCTGTATATAGCTCCACAGTGATCTGGTACTCCCTGTATATAGCTCCACAGTGTTCTGGTACACCCTGTATATAGCTCCACAGTGATCTGGTACTGGTACTCCCTGTATATACCTCCACAGTGATCTGGTACTGGTACTCCCTGGAAATGGTCTGCCTAACAATGTGAGAGACTCAGACTCAGTCTCAACCTTTAAGTCTTTATTGAAGACTCATCTCTTCAGTAGGTCCTATGATTGAGTGTAGTCTGGCCCAAGAGTGTGAAGGTGAACGGAAAGGCACTGGAGCAATGAACAGCCCTTGCTGTCTCTGCCCGGCAGGTTCCCCTCTCTCCACTGGGATTCTCTGCCTCTAACCCTATTACAGGGGCTGAGTCACCGGCTTACTGGTGCCCTTCCATGCCGTCCCTAGGAAGGGTGCATCACTTGAGTGGGTTGAGTCACTGACGTGATCTTCCTGTCTGGGTTGGCGCCCCCCCTTGGGTTGTGCCGTGGCGGAGATCTTCGTGGGCTATACACTCAGCCTCGTCTCAGGATGGTAAGTTGGTGGTTAAAGACATCCCTCTAGTGGTGTGGGAGCTGTGCTTTGGCAAAATGGGTGGGGTTACATCCTGCCTGTTTGGCCCTGTCCGGGGGTATCGTCGGATGGGGCCACAGTGTCTCCCGACCCCTCCTGTCTCAGCCTTCAGTATTTATGCTGCAGTAGTTTGTGTGTCGAGGGGCTAGGGTCAGTCTGTTCTATCTGGAGTACTTCTCCCATCTTATCCGGTGTCCTGTGTGAATTTAAGTATGCTCTCTCTAATTCTCTCTCTTTCTCTTCTCTCGGAGGACCAGAGCCCTAGGACCATGTCTCAGGACTACCTGGCCTGATGACTCCTTGGTGTCCCCAGTCCACCTGGCCGTGCAGCTGCTCCAGTTTCAACTATTCTGCCTGCGGCTATGGAACCCTGACCTGTTCACCGGACGTGCTACCTGTCCCAGACCTGCTGTTTTCAACTCCCTAGAGACAGCAGGAGCGGTAGAGATACTCTCAATGATCGGCTATGAAAAGCCAACTGACATTTACTCCCGAGGTGCTGACCTGTTGCACCCTCGACAACCACTGATTATTAATTGACCCTACTGGTCATCTATGAAGATCTTGGCCATGTTCTGTTATAATCTCCACCCGGCACAGCTAGAAGAGGACTGGCCACGCATCAGCCTGGTTCCTCTCTAGGTTCTGGCCTTTCTAGGGAGTTTTTCCCTAGACACCGTGCTTCTACACATGCATTGCTTGCTGTTTGGGGTTTTAGGCTGGGTTTCTGTACAGCACTTTGTGACATCAGCTGATGTAAGGGCTTTATAAATAAATTTGATATATAGCTCCACATTGATCTGGTACTCCCTGTATATAGCTTAATTCTAGTGTATTTTATTCCTTGTGTTACAATTTGTCTAATTATTCTTTAACTCATCGTTGGGAAGGGCTCGTTCGTAAGCAAGCATTTCAAGTCTACACCTGTCATTCGGCGCATGTGACAAAAGGTTTGATTTGATTACTGTCACCTACAGTACCTCTAACAGCTTCCCTTTCCCCCTGGGCTATGTCTTTTATATAACCGTGCTGTTGAGTCCAAATTAAAAGGACAAGTGCACGAAAGTCATCAAATAAAACTGGCAACAGGCAAGCAGCAGACGTCATCGCCGACAGAGGTGTTGGGTAGAACAGTGAAATGTAAGCTGTGGGATATGCTTTAGCACTGCCCTCGTGGTCAACTGATTCCCCCTCTCTGTCTCTCAGAGCTGAAGAGAAGCTCCAGGGAACTGTGGAAAAGACTTCAGAGTTTTCCACAGAACAGGCTAAACCAACAGCACAGCAGGCTTACTGGGCTCAAGCATGGCTGGACAGAAACAGCAGGCTTACTGGGCTCAAGCATGGCTGGACAGAAACAGCAGGCTTACTGGGCTCAAGCATGGCTGGGCAGAAACAGCAGGCTTACTGGGCTCAAGCATGGCTGGGCAGAAACAGCAGGCTTACTGGGCTCAAGCATGGCTGGACAGAAACAGGAGGCTTACTGGGCTCAAGCATGGCTGGGCAGAAACAGCAGGCTTACTGGGCTCAAGCATGGCTGGACAGAAACAGGAGGCTTACTGGGCTCAAGCATGGCTGGACAGAAACAGCAGGCTTACTGGGCTCAAGCATGGCTGGACAGAAACAGCATGCTTACTGGGCTCAAGCATGGCTGGGCAGAAACAGCAGGCTTACTGGGCTCAAGCATGGCTGGGCAGAAACAGCAGGCTTACTGGGCTCAAGCATGGCTGGACAGAAACAGGAGGCTTACTGGGCTCAAGCATGGCTGGACAGAAACAGCTGGCTTTATTCCACTGGTGGCCAATTCCATTTGTTTAGCTATATAAATATCCTTAAAACAGTAAGTTATTTTACCCCATTGTTTTACATTCCGTTTAATGGACATTTGCCTTCAGCAAAAGAGAACAGGTGGGAATAGATTAGTTAACAGACTGGATGGATATTAGACTACTTTATTTGCTCTTTAAAGGCTCAGTGCAGTCAAAAATGTGACTTATATACATTTCCACAATACGAGGTTGGAATAATACTGTGAAAATTATGATAAATGCCCTTTCAGTGAAAGCGCTGTTTGAGAACACCTTAAAACCTGTTGAGGACAGAGGGCGCTGTTTTCACTTGGGGGAAATTGTGCCCAATTTAAACGGCCTCGTACTCAATTCTTGCTCGTACAATATGCATATTATTATTACTATTGGATAGAAAACACTCTCTAGTTTCTAAAACCGTTTGAATTATATCTGTGAGTAAAACAGAACTCCTTTTGCAGCAAACTTCCTGACAGGAAGTGGAAAATCTGAAATCGATGCTCTGTTCTAGGGCCTGCCTATTAAATGTCCTTGATATTTATTAGTATAGATGCACTTCATACGTCTTCCACTAGATGTCGACAGGCAGTGAGAGAAGAAATGGAGTGTGTAACTTGATCTGGGGTCGAATAAAAGCTCTCGGCATGACGTGTCACCAGTTTCCTGTTTTCTGGAGAGCGTGTGAAGGGACCAGGATTTGCCTTCTGATAAGCTGTCGTTATGGACGACTAATATCTCCGGCTTTGATTTTATTTGATACATGTGACAATATCATCGTAAAGTATGTTTTTTCAATATAGTTTTATTAGATTATTGAAATTTATTCGGGACGTTAGGCGTGTTGCGTTGTGTGCCTTTGTTCAGGAAGGAGAGCTTAGCACCACTTTGCTAGCTTTCCGTGCTAATTGACTGGAGAAGAGGACATTCTAAATTCTAAACAACGATTGTTCCTGACAAAGGACACCTTGTACAACATTCTGATGAAAGATCATCAAAAGTAGGACCCATTTTATGATGCTATTTCATATATCTGTCGAACATGTTGTACTAGTCGTTTGCGCCCAGAGTTTGGGCACTCTCTCGCTATAACTAAGCTGGATGTCGTAATGAAGTTATTTTTAGAATTTTAACACGGCGATTGCATTAAGAACTAGTGTATCTATCATTTCCTATACAACATGTATTTTCTAGTAACGTTTATGAATAGTTATTTGGTCAGAATAGTTGGTGTCAGAAAAAATATCCGCACATTCTGGGAAAAAGATGCTACGTTAGCACAATGTATAACCACTGATTTCAGCTCTAAATATGCACATTTTTGAACAAAAGTGTATGTATAACCTGATGTTATAGGACTGTCATCTGATGAAGCTTATCAAGGTTAGTCAAAATTATATATCTTCCTGGTTTATTCGCTAACGCTAACGTGCCTTGATGAATGAATGCGGTAGTGTGGTAGGCTATTGTAGTAAGCTAATATAATGCTATATTGTGTTTGCTGTAAAACACACAAAAAAAAATCGGAAATATTGGCTGGATTCACAAGATGTTTGTCTTTAATTTGCTGTACACCATCGATTTTTCAGAAATGTTTTATGATGAGTATTTAGGTATTTGACGTTGGTGTCTGTAATTACTCTGGCTGCTTCGGTTCTATTTCTGACGGTAGCTGTGATGGTAGCTGCAATGTAAAACTGATTTATACCTCAAATATGCACATTTTTCGAACAAAACATAGATTTATTGTATAACATGTTATAAGACTGTCATCTGATGAAGTTGTTTCTTGGTTAGTTTGGTTGGTTCTTGGGTAGTTAGGTTGGTTTTGTGCATGCTACCTGTGCTGTGAAAAATGTCTGTCCTTTTTTGTATTTGGTGGTGAGCTAACATAAATATATGTGGTGTTTTCGCTGTAAAAATCGGACATGTTGACTGGATTCACAAGATGTGTATCTTTCATTTGCTGTATTGGACTTGTTAATGTGTGAAAGTTAAATATTTCTAAAAAATATCTTTTGAATTTCGCGCGCTGCCTTTTCAGTGGAATGTGGGAGGAGCACCGCTAGCGGAGCGCCGGAGCCAGACAGGTTAAATTTCAGTCTTTTTTTGTAGGATGGAGTTTTGGCCTGCGTGGGGACATCACCAGGCAGTAAATTAGTTAATAGACCATTAACAAAGAGTTCCAAACCTCTCTGCCAATAACAGCTAGTTTTCAGATTTCCCCTCCCACTCAGATCACTCCCAGACAGTCCAAGTAAAATTCTTGCGTGAACTGCTCTTTGCTAAGAATTTTTTTCTGACACTAATTCATAACCATCACAATAAGGTACATAATGGTTACCCAGAAATGATTTGATATTGAGATGAAAGCGGCAGCATTTGACCTTTAATGACTAATTACGTTTTGGTGGAATCCACAAAGCTTGTCCACATCACGCAGGTGGAGGGACCAGCAGGAAAAAGCTGTGTGGTTTTAGTTTATAGTGAGTCTATAGTAGGGTTCCCCAACTGGTGGCCCACGGGTGGTATTATTTGACTACCCAAGTGTTACATTTTTATTGTTGGACATAAGTCTGTAAAAACACCAGGAAATCAGCTCCAAGTGACTTTCATTTTGGACATCTGTTCCAAAGTATTCACACACAAACACGTGATCATATACAAATGTAAGCAAGTTTTGAAATTATTATGTTCTAGTAAAATATATATCTTCATGCAGTCAATTTGCAGTCTACAAATTATGTTCTGATCCCCCGACCAGCCACCCGAGAACAAAAACAACAAAAAATCGTCCCGCTTCTGAATCTAGTTGATGATCCCTGGTCTATAGAGTCCGCTATGGGAACTGATCACAGGTCTGGACTGGAGTTTGTTTTCCTCTTCAGCGTTGCCTTGGCAGAGTTGATCATCACTATGACCACCTGCTCAGCCGTGCCCTGAATCCCCTGGACAGGACCGTCGTATAATACACTGCAGTAGTATACTCTGCACTAGGGCCAACCAGGTCACCACTGATCTTATCAGTTAGATTTGAACTGGCCCAAAACACACACGAGACCCTCTCATACACAATTTCCAGACCTGTACAAAGTCTGCTCTCCTGGCAGCTCTTGAGTAAAACACCCAGTGGCAGGAGATACTGGGGACTGTCAAACTGGTTTGTGTTTGGATAGGGGAGAAGATGCATGTATAGGTAAGGCATGCTAGTATGGCCAGACGAGGGCAGGTATGATTAGGTGACTGGTATTATGGACTAGAGGTCGACCGATTATGATTTTAAAGCCGATACCGATTATTGGAGGACCAAAAAAAGCAGATACTGATTAAAACCAGGGACCCTCTGCGCGAACCAGGGACCCTCTGCACACATCAACAGTCACCCATGAAGCGTCGTTACCCATCGCTCCACAAAAGCCGCGGCCCTTGCAGAGCAAGGGGCAACCCTACTTAATGTCTCAGAGCAGGTGACGTAACTGATTGAAATGCTACTAGCGCGCACCCGCTAACTAGCTAGCCATTTCACATCCGTTACACTCACCCCCCTTTCAACCTCCTCCTTTTCCGCAGCAACCAGTGATCCGGGTCAACAGCATCAATGTAACAGTATAACTTTACGGCGTCCCCTCGCCCCGACACGGGCGCGAACCTGGGACCCTCTGCACACATCAACAACGGTCGCCCACGAAGCACAGTCGTTACCCATCGCTCCACAAAAGCCGCGGCCCTTGCAGAGCAAGGGGCAACCCTACTTAATGTCTCAGAGCAGGTGACGTAACTGATTGAAATGCTACTAGCGCGCACCCGCTAACTAGCTAGCCATTTCACATCCGTTACACATGCTCAACTTGGTTTAAATAATGCAAAAACAGTGTTGGAAAAGTGCAATACGTGCCATGTAAAAAAGCTAACGTTTAAGTTCTTTGCTCAGAACATATGAAAGCTGGTAGTTCCTTAACATGATTCTTCAATATTCCCAGTTAAGAAATTTTAGGTTGTAGTTATTACAGGAATTATGACGCGTCGACTATTTCTCTCTATACCATTGGTATTTCATATACCTTTGACTACTGGATGTTCTTATAGGAACTTTAGTATTAGGGACTTTAGTATTACCAGCCTAATCCCGGGAGTTGATAAGCTTGAAGTCATAAACAGAGCTGTGCATCAAGCACTGCTAAGAGCTGCAGTAAAGTGTTGTTTGAATGAACACTTACAAGCCTGCTGCTGCCTACCACCGCTCAGTCAGACTGCTCTATCAAATCACAGACTTAATTATAATCAACACACAAATACGAGCCTTTGGTCATTAAAATGGTAAAATCTGGAAAATATAATTTAGAAAATAAAACTTTTATTCTTTCAGTGAAATACGGAACCGTTCGCAACGAGCCAGGCGGCCCAAACTGCTGCATATAGCCTGACTCTGCGTGCACAGAACGCAAGTGAAGTGACAATTTCCCTAGTTAATATTGCCTGAACATGAATTAGCAGCTAAAAAATAACAAATAAACACTTCTGTGTATCGGTTTTAAGAAAGGCATTGATGTTTATGGTTAGGTACATTTGTGCAACAATTGCTAGGCGGTGATTCGATGATAAATTAACAGGCACCGCATTGATTATACGCAATGCAGGACAAGCTAGTTAACCTAGTAATATCATAAACCATGTGTAGTTATCTAGTGATTATGTGAAGATTGATTGTTTTTTTATAAGATAAGTTGAATGCTAGCTAGCAACTTACCTTGGCTCCCTTGCAGCCACAAGGTCATTTTGATGCTGCATTCGTGTAACAGGTGGTCAGCCTGCCACGCAGTCTCCTCGTGGATTGCAATGTAATCAGCATCCAAAAAGGCCAATTACAGATTGTTATGGAAACTTGAAATCGTCCCTAATTAAATCGGTCAACCTCTAGTATGGACAGGTGAGCTCAGACAAGAATAGTTAAGGGAAAACCAGATAAGACTACTCACTAGGAGACATGGTAGAGCTGTTCTGGAGCTCTTGCAGAGCCTTGGCAAGCCTCTCAGTGTCCTGTTGCTGCACCAGGGACTTGAGGCTGTGGAGTTGGGCCAAAACAGGAGGGGGGAATGTTCCATTGGACAGACTGGTCAGAAGGCCCTCCACTACCACTGAGGACACATGGAGCCTGACTGCAGGCAATGAGCCTGGAGAGTGTGAGGAAAGAGGAGATGCTATTACTCCACCAACCTTTCAAATATCCATTACTGAATGGGAATGTGCTAAGCAGGATGTTGGTAATTCAATCATATGACAGCAGCAAAATGTCTAATACCTTAACAATCGTCAGGTCTATGTTGAGACTGAGGTACATAAAAAGGACAGGAGAATTACTTCCAGAGGCAAGTCAGGGAACGATTATGCCAGACCAGACGACAGAGCCTGTACATTAGGAAGTAACCTAAACACCTCAGACCTTAAAATCTCCCATGGTCCTCAAGTTGGGACCATTTTTTGGGTTGTGCTCTGCACACTGCTCCTCAAATTATTTATTTTTTGCCAATATGAAGGCTATAAAATAAACCATGCTTCAGAACTTGAAGAGCATGTGCAAAACCCCCCTTTCCCTATATAGTGCACTACATTTGGCCAGCTCTTAGGAAGACTGAGCCAGACTAACCTTGTTCCTGGAGACTACTGTCCTGTAGGTCTCCAGTCCAACCCAATCTAGCGCACCGGATTCCAATAATTAGATGGTTGATAAGCTGAATCAGGTTCGTTACAACTGGGGTTGGATTGAAAACCTACAGGAGGGTAGATCTCCAGGAACAGGGTTGGAGAGCTCTGGCCTAGGCTGTGTGTGACCGTATCTGGGTTGATACTCACGATCAGACACGTAGATCTCCTGTGTGGTCCTTAGGAAGTCCATCACTTCAGCTGCTCTTCTCTGCTTCATCTCTTCATCCTCATCCTCCTGCCCATTCCCCTCTCTCTGGTAGGTGAACTCCAGAGCTGCAGCGCGGGGCATCAGACCCAGAGACAGGAGCTTTTCTTTGTGGCGTTTCTTCTTTAGCTTCCTCTTCTTGTTCTTGCTGAGCCACTCTCCTTCCTTCTCCGTGGGGGTCGGAGCCATGGTTGGATCCCCAGGGTTGGAGTCTGTAGCCTGTCCCGCGACTGTCCCTCCTCCTGGAGCTGTTATTCCCTTCCTCTTTCTTCTTTTTCTCCTCAGTCGTTGTCTTTCTCCCTCTCCTTCAGACTCATGAGTATTCTCATCTGAAGGGAAGAAGAAAAAGCGAGAGCTTGTTAACTAATCTAGCATTCATTTGGCTGTGGTGCTGCGCTATGGTAAGTCAGTCCCTATGATCCATATTCATAACTTATATCCATTTCATAGCACTTGGAATCAGCCACCTTCAACACCATGTCTATCCCACCTTTGACATAAGACTTTGTTTATTTGGTAGCAGAAAGTTTATTCAGCCAAGCAGCACCCCTTGGATTGATGCGCAAGGATAGATGGCTGTCTGGGGCTCAGAGAGCACTGAAGTCAAAAGCTGACTGCATCACCTTCCCCTGTGGTAAAGCTGGGCCCCTGCCCACAGAGTGTGGTGGCTGTTCCCCAGAGTAACTGATGGGTGGAGAGGCTGTCTGGGATTGAGCAACCCAACCAGTCAATACACTCCAGTACCCCCTACTGCAGAGCATGCATGCGCACACACACCACTCTCTTTCTCTAGACTTGAAACAGTTTCAAGAGCTTTTTGGTCTGAAAGAGAAACTGCCACCATATGGCCAGCTGTGCAGAGAGTGCAACAATAAGAATCTTTAAAAAAGGTCGTGTTAAGTATCAATTCTCAGCTGTGAAAGGAGATCGAAATTGGAAACAGCACAAATAAACAGCCGGTGATGATTATTCACAGCATTTCCATAAAACTAATCATAATAAGCATGTAGGAAGCGATTTACTGTTGGTGGCAATAAGTGAATGCTGCAACAGATGTGGGGCAAAGCGGACATGGCTTGATAAAAGGCACATAATGCAGCAAATGTGATTCAGCTAGGTCCAGCTCAAAAGTCTCTCAAAGAAACAGGATGTCCTGTAGAATGAGGATGGACATGCACACAGTCCATTTTATCATGACTTAAGACTGTTCAACAGGTAAACTGCAGTCAAATGAATGTGAGTCAGTGTTCCCTCTAGTGGTGATGTACTCTAGTGGTCAGGGATCAAACCACAGAGCCATTTCCTGTTTACCATCAAATGTCGTTTGAGTGATGCGCTCGCATTCGCCATGTTCATCAACTATTCTTATTCTGGATTTATCTAGCTCTATCTACCTTGCCTCTCATTTACCTTGTGTTTGAATAAAATCCACTATATGCACTGAGCTTGTCTTATGCTTCACAAGCACTGTTTGACTAAATAATTAAGACACAAATGACTCAAGAAGGAGCCTGATGGCCATGCTGTTAAAAACAAAATGACAGGGAATGCCTGTGACTGGTGAACATTGTCTTACTCTTCTCCCTGCTGCAGCGAAAAAGGCACCAGAGCACTGCAAGTGTTTCTTCGCACTGTCCGTGCTGAAGCTGCAACATATCAGCTATTTCGTTTCTTACTTGTTTCACTGACAAGTGGTTACCGAAATCCCTGATTTGTTTAGGAAAAACATTGCCTATTTCCTCAATCATTGCTCTCTTTACGTGAAACATGTAAGCATCTCATGCACGTGACCAATAGGGCCTGATCTATAGCCTATCAATCACATCAATAAATTGATTATATCAAACTCCGAACACTCTGACAGCAAACTGGATGCGGAAGTGGTGAAAAATAAACTCTAACCTGGAGAATGTTTACTGGTTGCTCAGAACAGGAAGTCAGATGTGTGGAAGACATTTGACTTAGTTGTGGAAACTATTGGAAATCCAGATAAAGGAGGGTATAGGATCAAACGTTGTGGGAGTAGTGTTACAATGACAATATTTTTTTCTGACGATTTGGAACAAAATGTAAACACTAAATAAAGTGTACCGGTGTGTCTGTTCTAATGAAATATATACACCCCCCCCCCCCAATTCTTCTCTGCAGATCCTCTCATGCTCTGTCAGGTTGGATGGGGAGCATTGCTACACAGCTATTTTCAGGTCTCTCCAGAGATGTTTGATAGAGTTCAAGTCCGGGCTCTGGCTGGGCCACTCAAGGACATTCGACGACTTGTCCCGAAGCCACTGCTGCGTTGTCTTGGCTGTGTGCTTAGGGTCATTGTACTGTTGGAACGCTGGAGCAGGTTTTTCATTAGCTCTGCACTTCGCGCCGTTCAGCTTTGCCTCGATCCTGTCTAGTCTCCCAGTCCCTGCCGCTGAAAAAAAAAAGGCATGATGCTGCTGCCACCACCGGGCTCTTTGCTGGCCATGGTAGAACACGGACATTCCTGTCTTGCAGGAAATCATGCACAGAACGAGCAGTATAGCTTGTGGAATTGTCATGCTGGTGGGTCATGTCAGGATGAGCCTGCAGGAGGGGTACCACATGAGGGAGGAGGATGTCTTCCCTGTAACGCACAGCGTTGCGATTGCCTGCAATGACAATAAACGCAAATCCGACTATCACCCCTGGTGAGACAAAACCGCGACTCCTCAGTGAAGATCACTTTGCCGGTCCTGTCTGGTTCAGCGACAGTGGGTTTGTGCCCATAGGCGGCGACGTTGCCGGTGATGTCTGGTGAGGACCTGCCTTACAACAGGCCTACAAGCCCTCATTCCAGCCTCTCTTAGCCTATTGCGGACAGTCTGAGCACTGATGGAGGGATTGTGCGTTCCTGGTGTAACTCAGGCAGTTGTTGTTGCCATCCTGTACCTGTACTGCAAGTGTGATGTTCGGATGCACCGATCCTGTGCAGGTGTTGTTACACGTGGTCTGCCACTCCGAGGACGATCAGCTGTCCGTCCGTAGCGCGGTCTTCGGTGCCTCACAGTACAGACATTGCAATTTATTGCCCTGGCCACATCCGCAGTTCTCATGCCTCCTTGCAGCATGCCTAAGGCACATTCACACAGATGAGTAGGGACCCTGAGCATCTTTATTTTTGGTATTTTTCCCAGTCAGTAGAAAGGCCTCTTTAGTGTCCTCTAAGGTTGTCATAACTGACCTTAACTGCCTACAGTCTGTAAGCTGTTAGTGTCTTAACGACCGTTCCACAGGTTCGTGTTCATTAATTGTATATGGTTCATTGAACAAGCATGGGAAACAGTGTTTAAACCCTTTACAATGAAGATCTGAAGTTAATTGGATTTTTACGAATTATCTTTGAAAGACAGGGTCCTGAAAAAGGAACACACCCCACCAAAGTATACAAAACAACACCTGCTCTTTCCATGACATACACTGACCAGGTGAAAGCTATGATTCCTTATTGATGTCACTTCAATCAGTGTAGATGAAGGGGAGGAGACAGGTTAAAATAACGATTTTTAAGCCTTGAGACAATTAAGACATGGATTGCGTATGTGTGCCATTCAGAGGATAAAATGGGCAAGACAAAATATTTAATATCCTTTGAACGGGGTATGATAGGGTTTCCCGTGTGTATCTATTATGGTCCACCACCCAAAGGACATCCAGCCAACTTGGCACAACTGTGGGACGCATTGGAGTCAAAATGGGCCAGCATCCCAGTTGGAACGCTTTCGACACCATGTAGAGTCCATGCCCTGACAAATTGAGGCTGTTCTGAGGGCAAAAGGGGGATGGGGGTGTAACTCAATATTAGGAAGGTGTTCCTAATGTTTGGTATACTCAGTGTATATCGCCTTTACATATAAAGACTTTAAAAAAGTTACATGCATTAGTGAATTGCGGTTTATTTACCGTTATTCAATTTTAAAACAAAAATGTTTGATTGCATTTCAAAGCATTAATGACTTATATGCTGTGTGATGACATGAACAAATGAATGATTGATACAGTGCTTCCAGAAAGGATTCACACCCATGAACTTTGCCACAAAGTGGTAAAGCTTGAATTTAAAACAGATTACATTTAGATTGTCTCTGGCCTACACACACCCAGAATGTCAAATTGGAATTATGTTGTTCAAATTCATTAAAAATGAAAAGCTGAAATGTCAAATATTCAACCCCTTTGTTATGGCAAACCTAAATCCACGGAGGAGAAAATGTTTGCTTAACAAGTCACATAACTTATATGAACTCTGTGTGCACCAGTGTTATGACTACCTCATCTCTGTACACCACACATAATTATCTTTAAGGTCCCTCAGTTTAGCAGTGAATTTCAAACACACAATTCAACCACAAAGACCAGGGAGGTTTCCAATGCCTCACTAAGAGGGGCACCCATTGGCAGATGGGTAAAAAAATTAAAAAGCATAAATTGAATATCCCTTTGAGCATGGTGAAGTTACACTATCCAAAGTGTAATTAGTATCAATACACCCAGTCAAGACAAAGATACAGGCGTCCTTCCTAACTCAATTGTCGGAGAGGAAGGAAACCGCTCAGGGATTTCACTATAAAGCCAATGGTGACTTTTAAAACAGTTACAGAGTTTAATGGCTGTGATAGGAGACAACTGAAGATGGATCAACAACATTGTACTTACTACACAATACTAACCTAATTGACTAAACGAAAAGGAGGAAGTCTATAAATAAAAAAAAATATATAAAAAAACATGCATCCTATTTGCAACAAGGAACAAAGGAATACATGTCATCTATGCACTTAAATAGCGAATGGAGGACGCCTTTCCAGTGGTTATTTTTCATGCCAGCCAGGTAGGCTATACTCCTGTTGTAAAGAGAAGCAATGTGCTTAATATTAGGAAAGTTGATAATTAAATAGTCATCCTTGCCTATAGAAAGCTGATGGTATCCTCTTCTTAACTTCTCTAGGTTAGGGGGCAGCATTTGGGATTTTGGATGAAAAGCATGCCCAAATGAAACTGCCTGCTTCTCGGGCCCAGAAGATATGATATGCATATAACTGGTAGATTTGGATAGAAAACACTCAAAAGTTTCCAAAACTATTAAAATAGTGTCTGTGAGTATAACAGAACTGATTTGGCAGGCGAAAACCTGAGAATCCATTCGGAAGTAGTTTTTATTTTGGTTTTGTAGTTTTCTATTCAATGCCATTACAGTATCCATTGACTTAGGAGTCAAATTGCAGTTCTTATGCCTTCCACTAGATGTCAACAGTTTTAGAAATTGTTTCAGGCTTCTATTCTGAAAAATTAGGAAGTAAGAGCAGTCTGAATGAGTGGACCCTGCCGTGTCACAGAGCTTTTTCATGCGCGCGACCGAGAGAGTGCCTTTCCTGTTTACCTTTTATATTGACAACGTTATTGTCCGGTTGAAATATTATCGATTATTTAGGCTAAAAACAACCTGAGGATTGAATATAAACATCGTGTGACATGTTTCTATATACTTTACAGATACAATTTGGATTTTTTGTCTGCCTGTTTTGGCTGTTTGAGCCTGTGGATTAATGAAGAAAACGTGCGAACAAAACAGAGGTTTTGGGATATAGAGACTTTATCGAAAAAAAGGAACATTTATTGAGTAAATTAATGTCTGCTGAGTGCAACCATATGAAGAGCATCAAAGGTAAGGGATTAATTTGATCTCTATTTCTGATTTGTGTAACTTCTACTTGGCTGGTTACTGTTTGTAATGATTTGTAAGGTACGGTATGCTTTTGCTGTAAAGCATTTTAAAAATCTGACACCATGGTTGGATTCACAAGAAGTTAATCTTTAAACCTATGTAAAATATGTTTTGTTTTCTGAATTTTTATAATGAGTATTTCTGTATTTGAATTTGGCGCCTAGCAGTTTCACTGGCTGTTGAAGAGGTGGGACGCTAACGTCTCACGTACCCAAGAGAGGTTAAGAGGCCATCAATCGGTTCTCTAACGCAATTCGATAGACTATAGAAGTGTTATGCAACATGAGCTCTCATGAAGTGTTTGATTCGATTTTCGATTACATTTGCATTGATTTCAGAGTGATTAGTGGGACAATAGAGTGCCAAGTACCAGGCAGTTAGCAAGTTTGGTAGGCTACTAATGACCATCAGCAGCATCAGAGCTTGGAGAAGCCTAATTACCGTGACTAAATGGTCATGTGGAATTTGACTGCTGGTCAAAACTGTTCGCTGCTCTGGCACCCCAATGGTTGAACAAACTCCCTCACGACGCCAGGACAGCGGAGTCAATCACCACCTTCCGGAGACACCTGAAACCCCACCTCTTCAAGGAATACCTAGGATAGGATAAAGCAATCCTTCTGCCCCCCCCCCCCCCCCTTAAAAGATTGATGCACTATTGTAAAGTGGCTGTTCCACTGGATGTCATAAGGTGAATGCACCAATTTGTAAGTCGCTCTGGATAAGAGCGTCTGCTAAATGACTTAAATGTAAATGTAAATGTCGTGACCGCCGGTGTAGCGGTAATACTGTCACCGTAACAGCCCTATTCAGAACCCAACAATAATCACCAGGCCATGTAGGCTAAGAGCAACTAGGCTCTCTAAAATCATTGTAAACATTGCTCTTACAGTGTCAATGTTTTATGATTAAAATTCATTATTCCATAATTTGAGTATTGCTGAGCTTCTCTCCATGCCTATTTTTAGTTGTTTTTGCTAAATATTTAGCATGTGTGCGCACTGTGCATTCAGATTTTCCCATAAGTTGGCCTTTTAAAATATGCAATATTTATGATGACTTAATTTGTTTCTTAGGCCTAGATGGTAATTAGAGCAGAACTGCTTCATGTGTACAGACCTAGCAGCTGATCTACATGAAAGTATTTTAAGACATTATTCAAGGTAGACACCTTGCCCAGCTAAATGATAAAGGACTTGTAACCAAAAAACAAAAACATTTATGACTATGAGGTTGTCATGGTGTACTTGCTTTCTCCATGGTAACAGATACCTGAAAGCGTAGCACAGAGCCACAAACATTTGCTCACACAGACCATTTCAAGACTGCAGAAAGAAGCTAAAAACCACTCCCTTATTCCACCTGTACCGCTACAAGACTAGGCCTAATGGCTAACTTGTACTACTTCTAAAATAATCTAAATGTGTTTATAAAGCCTTTTTTTACATCAGCAGAGTCACAAAGTGAATGAACATGAACCCAGCCATCTGATGACCAAGTACGTAAGAGAAAGCACTAATAGGCCTAAATGGCTGACTAGTCCATTATAACAGGCAAATATAGCCGCATTGAATATACTTCGAAGTCATAAATTCTTGAGTTTCTAGAAAAACATACATTAAGTCTTCCAATTAATGTGAAATTTGCTGCAGGTAAAGTGGAAATACCGGTACAACCTACTCAGTGTACCCAAATGAAGGTGTTGCCCAAGGCTAATTTCTCTACTGTCAACTATTAATATAATCTAAACAGTTTCTGTCAGGTAGCCTAAACCCCTTTACCTCTCTGGCAGGCAGATGCTGACTGAATGAAACGGACTGGGTTAGTAGTGGATATCCTGTCAGGACGGCTTAGAGCAGGTTGTTCAGCTAGCTCTTTGATGCCAGGGAAACATTCACTAAAACACATGTAATGTGCTGCATTACATCAATGCCGCAATATGCAACTTTTTGGACGATACTAACAAATTATTATAGAAATATGAGTTATAGATCTTTCATTCTCATTGAAAGCAAGTCAAAGAATAGGTAGATATGTTCTATATGCGCTTTTTCTATGCTTCCGTTCATACATTTAGTTTTTGCATCTTTTACTTTCAGTTTTGTACACCAGCTTCAAACAGTTGAAAATACAATATTTTTGGTTATTGAAAAGATATTTCAGAGGTTTAGATGGTACAATTATTCTCTACACAATGCTTGTTTTGTCACAACCTGAAATTACACTATTAGAATTTTAGCAACTAGAAAATGGTGGAGTGATTTCTGCATATTGCACCTTTAAGTCTACTGATCATATATCACAAAATGATCAGCTCTGTGGTGAATCAATGTCAACTGTTGAGCCTAAAATGGTTTCAATGAGTGCTCACATAAGCCATATACCTTTAAATAATCACCACGTATCTGTAATAATAACAACATTTGACCTTGAGAACACACAGCATTAAATGTGAATGACAGTGGGTGGTCTGATCCATTTGGCACAGATTGCATTCAGATGGGATTTCTTCATCAGTACACTCAACACAACCATCTCACATTTATCAACTAAGGTCTTGGATAAAAATATTTGTTCCCGCTTTAATCTCCCCACAACTGGACTGGAAAAGACAATAAAGGAGAGTGATGGTAACACTGAGTTGGACAGAGGAACTGAGGAGAGCCCCTTCTAGTAAATCCCCTGCTTTATGGCACATCTCTGTCACCACAGTCCATAAATGTAAGATTATAGCCCTCTTACCAGCTGGGTCTTCCACAGTATTTATGCATGCTGGCTGAGAGAGCGTGACAGATCCCTCTGCACCTGTCTTGTATTCTGCAGGGGGAGCTACGACTGTGTACATTCGTCTGCCTGGCTGGGTTGAGGATGGTATTATCCCTTCATCTCCTGAGACACAGAGCAAATGAGAAAGAAAGAACATTAGCTATACTGTAAGTGTTTGGCGATTGGTTTGGAGGTGATTGTATTGTAGGCTATATAATTTCCAGACTGTGACACCAACTTATTTGGAAGTAATAAAAAGTGGGTGATGTCTCACTTCGCTTAGCTCCAGGAACAATATTTCTAATTCAATTGAGCATAACTCAATGGACTTTACTTACCAGTGATAGTGCCCTCCTCTAGGCCTACTTTTTGTTTCACAGAGGACTTTTCGAGAACAAACTCAGGGGGTGAAGAGTTGGGTTCTTTCTCAGGCTTGGGAGGTAAGGGGTACAGCCTCTGAAGAACTTTAGACTGGAATACTGAAACGTAGTTGACATTCTTAACATTACTTCCACATTGCTGCCCATGTCAAGTACAAGCCATCTAGGGTATAAATACATGTTTTGCTAATTACACAATTTCAATTGAAATTAATCTCAATAACTAGTAGCTGATAGATCAAAGTAAAATTCACAAAATGCATAAATTATTTATTAATATCAGAAGCCTATAAAAACGAAACGTGATCCAACGTATTCACCGATATAACGTTATACATCAGCGAAGGTAGCACAAAAACACGCGGGATTGATCGGTCAACTTGGCGTTTGTTAACGCTCAATGAGTTGCGCGACAGTAGCCTGCCTGGCTAGCGTGACAGAAACTAGCTATAAGTACAGACTAGTAAAAACTAGCTACATCTGGCGTTTAATGTTTCAGCAACGACATACGTAAATAAAGTACTTACCTTCTTTCCTATGTGCCATATCACTATATTTAACTCGAATGTAACATTAGATAAAACACACTTGTGAAAAATGCTAATGTTACCAGCTAGCTAGTTAGCATTGCTAGCTCCTGGCATCAACCCTGCTAGTTGATGTTTTGCAGCTTTGTTAAGGAACTTTTGTAATGACACCCCATCGTTTGCATCATTGCGATGAGAAATCATGCTCAGTTACGACTGAAAAAATATCGCTAAATATCATTATGTGCACAGCCGCGACAGAAAACAACCAAACGAGCTGCAGCACAGACCTCAATCATCCACACATGAGGAAGGAACCAAAGATGATCCATATTGACCAGATACTGAAGTGGCCGCTCTAACTATGTGAAATGTCTTCAACAATGGAAGGCAGTCGAGAGGAGGCAAGATCAGGTGGGACCATTCTAGCCAATGAGAGGGCAGATAAACGTGTGAACAACAGGCATAACTCCGATATAAAATGTTTTTTCTCAACGTTTCCGAGATGTCAATTGTCCTACTTATATCAGTACACTCTTAACATCCTAACCATTACGAAACTTGTATTCGATCAAATAAGCCTCACGTAGCAAATAAAGCCATTACATGTTTTGATGACCAAATTTGAAACACTCGTTGATCTCCATACAAAATCTGCTTGGTGAGCGAAAAAAACTGGAAAAAATGGAGAATACAGATTTTGGGTCATACCCTGTCATACGTCTTGCTTCGCTTCTTCCTCTCTGAAGGAACTGCCTGCATGACACGGTGGCTGTCTGTAGCCTGACCAACAGCTCCCCCTCTGGTCGCATCCAGTAACATCAAATCCATCGACATGCGCAAACTAAGCCAGCTGTGAAAGAAGGGTTTGACAGCAGCGCATGGACACCGCGATGTGAATATCAAATAGCTCAGCATCAGGACCAGAGTGAGCCTAGTTTGGAATGCGCGCACCCTCTGAACTTCGCTGGGAACGTCAGCATGTGAACAGGATTTGAGGAGGAGGAATTAACTAGAATGTCAGCTCTGAAGAAGGTAATTGTTTTTTAAAATCATAATGTACCTCTCATGTCATAGTTATAGTCTATTAGAAAAGTCTAAGTGTGTTGGGTTAGCAATGTTGGCAGCGCATGGATTTCGGTGTGTTTGAACAGTCAGCGCGTTAAGCATACCCATAGATTAAGTCAGTTGGGAAATGGGTGGGTCTCAGCATCTTACCTCGAATTTGCTGTATGACTGATCAGTCTAATTTCATATCCGTTGTTGAGGAATTTTGATAGATGATTCTGTTAGGAAAGATAATGTACTACTTTTTGAATTATTAGCAATTACTCATTTTCCCCTGCGTCCTTCCTAGAAATAATCTAATTTGAATGATGTTGCATTGTAGTGCAGGTGTCAATTTGTTCACCGACACCACTGTTCTCTCTGGTTGCTGCTGCATGTGCACAACTTTGTCCTGGAGGAGGATAGTGAGAGATGGGAACTTTCCAGGTAGAAAAAAAACACTTTTTGTGAGGTATTAAACTCTGAAATGCATGCCAGGCTGATCACTAACACTTACAGTGCATCACAATCACACACACTCCTGTGAGCAGCCGCCAGACATGCAATGTGCTGCTGCTATCTGTCTGTGTAGACTATACTCAGTGGTAGCGGTGGTGGTGGGTAGTTGCCTTGCAAGCTGTCAAAGGAGAGCTTGGCTCAGCTAGGGAAGGGAGGCAGGCAGGCAGCGGTGTTTGAATAGTCCGTCTCAGTCTCTCAGTGAGAAGCTGAGAAGAAAACCTGAGTAAACATGTTATGTAATGCTTGGGTGTTGAGGACACATTGAGAAAAGCCAAGTATTCAACAACACTATCTGGGACAATAATGATCTACAAGTGCACACTGTGAGGTTTGTTTGTTTGCCACTGATCACTAGCAGCAAGACTAGATGTATTTCCATGAGGGGTGTATACACCCCTAAATTACATATCATTTGTGAATTAGGTTACATCACTTGGGCTGAGGCTGGCTTATTGAAAATGTATACAGTATGATATTTGCTATTGTCAGGTATGATGATGAGTCACTAAGGCGACAGTAGTTACGATTCACAGTTTGCAGGTGCAAGTATTGATGCCCACAAAAAAGCTGTTTTGTTGTGCAAAATTGGGTGATTGAGGACAATGGGAAGAAGTGCTGTAAAATTCCTGGTGTACCATTGGTACCGTAAAGAGAGTTGTAAGTACCCCACATACCAATGAGCCTGTCTTCATTTTTAGCTCATAGTATCCCACATGTCTTTCTTCAATGACAGCCAGCTGCGCACCAGAGAGGCAGAAACCAGAGAGGCAGACCTCCCTAGATGAACAGGGAGGTCTGCTATAGTCGCAACATGGAAACTGCATTTTCAAACGCGTGGAAATATAGCTGAGAGAGAGAGAGACAGCCAGGGGGCAAGCTCTGTGTAATGAGATAAAGTGAATGGAAGAGGTGGGCGGACCTGGAGTCAAACGAACAAGGAGTTATCAAGAGGTTGAGTGTGTGTGGTTCGGTGTGGCTGTGTGTCAAGTCACGAATTGCTTGTGCAAAAAGCTGGCAATCCGCCTGGACACTATTTATCACTCTTCCAATCACCTGCCCTTTGACTTCAAATTAGCAGCTTTTCAATGAAACTGTAATTATTCAGATGAGATGGAGAATTTCAGGTACTTCATTTTTTATTTCTCTGTCCTAGCAGGCAATTGCCTCATTTCAAAGGAAGAGGGCCTAATTAAAAGCTACTGTATGAAAAACTGTAACTCCTGGGACTGGTACTGTAGGTAGCTTGTTGTTTGAGGGAGTATCGTTTAAGATTCTTAAGCAGATAGGCTCAGTTACCAGACCCTAGTGGGAGTTGAAGCAGTAACAATGTGTGTGCAACGATTTCTGGTTAAACCCAAATGTCGTACTACCTCATTATCTCTCTTTCCCCAATTACACACACTCTTTCTCTCTCTCTTTCTCTTTCTCTTTCTCTTTCTCTTTCTCTCGCTCTCAATCTGTCTTTCTCTCAATCGGTCTTTCTCATAATGCTACCAGCATCTCTATTAGTCTGGCTTCAGTAGAGTGCTGCAGACAAATTTGGGAGCCTGGGACTGAGCTATATGAATTTGGCCATGCATGATAGCTTAATTGTGTTTAAGTGTGTGTGCCGGCACCATTACTGCAGCTAGGTTTAAGTGAGTGACCCTCATTGCAGGCTCCCGGTGTAAGTTTAAGTAACTGTGAGTGTAAGTGCATGGCATGTCGCCCTAGGTCACAGCTGACTCATTACCACGTCCATTAACAGGCTGTCTTATCTGTAACATGTTCTTAACACTAATTGCACAGCCATTTATAAAGGCAATTTAATCAGACCTCTTCATAATGATGAGGGTGTTATTACCCTTCATGTCACTTAGCCCGTCATCATAAAGCCCCATGACACCGAAAATTATTAAAGGACAATCTTCTCTTATTCACATTTGTGTTAGTCATCTCAATAGTTGACTTAAACCTGCATTATGTAACTTTTTGGGCGACCCGACCAAATTCACATAGAAATGTGAGTTATAGATCTGTCTTTCTCCTTGAAAGCAAGTCTAAGAAGCGTTAGATATGTTCAATGTGCGCTATTTCTATGCTTCGGTTCTTAAGTTTGTTTTTGCATCTTTTACTTTTGTACATCAGCTTCAAACAGCTGAAAATGCAATATTTGTTGTTATTGAAAATATATTTCACAGTGGTTTAGATGGTATGATGATTCTCTACACCAGTGGTTCCCAAACTTTTTATAGTCCCGTACCACTTCCAACATTCAACCTCCAGCTGCGCACCCCCTCTAGCACCAGGGTCAGCGCACTCTCAAATGTTGTTTTTTGCCATCATTGTAAGCCTGCCACACGATGCATTTATTAAACAGTTTTTGTCATAACGTGGCTGTTGGGAAGTGACAAATAGCTCATATAGGACCAGGGCACAAATAATAATAATATAATAATGAATAATTTTGCTCTTTATTTAGCCATCTTACATATAAAACTTGATTTGTTCATCGAAAATTTTGAATAACTCACCACAGGGTAATGAGAAGGGTGTGCTTGAAAGGATGCACATTACTCTGCAATGTTTGGTTGCATTGGCGAGAGTCTCAGTCTTAAACAATTTTCCACACGCAGTCTGTGCCTGTATTTCGTTTTCATGCTAGTGAGGACCGAGAATCCACTCTCACATAGGTACATGGTTGCAAAGGGCATCAGTGTCTTAACAGCGCGATTTGCCAAGGCAGGATACTCTGGCAATCCAGAAATCTGGCAGTGGCTTCTGGTTAAATTAAATTTTCACAGAACAGCTTGTTGCAATTTCAACGAGGCTCTCTTGTTCAGATATTGGTAAGTGGATTGGAGGCAGGGCATGAAAGGGATAACGAATCCAGTTGTTTGTGTCATCCGTTTTGGGAAAGTACCTGCGTAATTGCACACCCAACTCACTCAGGTGCTTCGCTATATCACATTTGACATTGTTCGTAAGCTTGAGTTCACTTGCAAGCCAAAAATCATACAATGACGAAAAGACCTGTGTGTTGTCCTTGTTAATGCAGACAGAGAAGAGATCCAACTTCTTAATCATAGCCTCAATTTTGTCCCGCACATTGAATGTAATTGTGGAGAGTCCCGGGAATCCTAGATTCAGATCATTCAGGCGAGAAAAAACATCACCCAGATAGGCCAGTCGTGTGAGAAACTTGTCATCATGCAAGCGGTCAGACAAGGGAAAATGATGGTCAGTGAAGAAAACTTTAAGCTCGTGTAAATACTTTGCCCCTTGATAACCAGCGCACTTCTGAATGTTGTAAAAGCGTTACATGTTTGCTGCCCATATCGTTGCATAGTGCAGAAAATACACGCGAGTTCAGGGGCCTTGCTTTAACAAAGTTAACCATTTTAACTCTAGTGTCCAAAACGTCTTTCAAGCTGTCAGGCATTCTTTGGCAGCAAGAGCCTCTTGGTGGATGCTGCAGTTTACCCAAGTGGCGTCGGGAGCAACTGCTTGCATGCGTGTTACCACTCCACTATGTCTCTCTGTCATGGCTTTTGCGCCATCAGTACAAATAGCAACACATCTTGACCACCAAAGTCCATTTGATGTCACTTGTTGTCCTGGTTTCCAGTGGTTTTCTGAAGAGGATGTCTTCCTTAATTGACCCCCCATAAACGTAATGGACATATACCAGGAGCTGTATTTGTATTTTGTATTTATTATGGATCCCCATTAGCTGATGCCAAATCAGCAGCGATTCTTCCTGGGGTGCAGCAAAATTAAGGCAGTTTATACAATTTTAAAACATTACAACACATTCACAGATTTCACAACACACTGTGTGCCCTCAGGCCCCTACTCCACCACTACCACATATCTACATTACTAAATCCGTGTGTGTGTGTGTGTGTGTGTGTGTGTGTGTGTGTGTGTGTGTGTGTGTGTGTGTGTGTGTGTGTGTGTGTGTGCGTGCGTGCGTGCGTGCGTGCGTGCGTGCGTGCGTGCGTGCGTGCGTGCGTGCGTGCGTGCGTGCGTGCGTGCGTGCGTGCGTGCGTGCGTGCGTGCGTGCGTGCGTGCGTGCGTGCGTGCGTGCGTGCGTGCGTGCGTGTGTGTGTATGCATGTGTCTGTGCCAATGTTTCCTTCGCTGTTCCATAAGGTGTTTTTTTATCTGTTTTTAAATGTAATTTTACTGCGTCTGTTAGTTGATGTGGAATACAGTTCCATGTAGTCATGGCTCTATGTAGTACTGTGTGCCTCCCATAGTCTGTTCTGGACTTGGGTACTCTGAAGAGACCTCTTGTGGCATGTCTTGTGGGGGTATGCATGGGTGTCCGAGCTGTGTGCCAGTAGTTTAGACAGACAGCTCGGTGCATTCAACATGTCAGTACCTCTCATAAATAAAAGTAGTGATGACGTCAATCTCTCCTCCACTTTCAGCCAGGAGAGATTGACAAGCATGTTATTAACATTAGCTCTCTGTGTACATCCAAGGACCAGCTGCCCTGTTCTGAGCCAATTGCAATTTTCCTTAGTCCTTTTTTGTGGCACCTGACCATACGACTGAACAGTAGTCAAGGTGCGACAAAACTAGGGTCTGTAGGACCTGCCTTGTTGATAGTGTTGTTAAGAAGGCAGAGCATCGCTTTATTATAGACAAACGTCTCCCCATCTTAGCTATACTGCATTATATGTTTTGACCATGACAGTTTACAATCTAGTATTACTCCAAGCAATTTAGTCATCTCAACTTGCTCAATTTCCACATTATTTACTACAAGGTTTAGTTGAGGTTTAGGGTTTAGTGAGTGTTTTGTTCCAAATACAATGCTTTTAGTTTTAGAAATATTTAGGGCTAACTTATTCCTTGTCACCCACTCTGAAACTAACTGCAGCTCTTTGTTGAGTGTTGCAGTCAATACAGTCGCTGTAGTAGCTGACATCTATAGTGTTGAGTCATTCACATACATAGAAACTCTGGCTTTACTTAAAGTCAGTGGCATGTTGTTAGTAAAAATGTAAAAAAACCAAGGGGCCTAAACAGCTACCCTGGGGAATTCCTGATTCTAACTGGATTTTATTTGATAGGTTTTTGTGTTCTGTTAGACAAGTAACTCTTTATCCACATTATAGCAGGGGGTGTAAAGCCAAAACACATAGGTTTTTCCAGCAGTAGACTGATCAATAATGTCAAAAGCTGCACTGAAGTCTAACAAGACAGCCCCCACAATCCTTTTATCATCAATTTATCTCAGCCAATCATCAGTCATTTGTGTAAGTGCTGTGCTTGTTGAGTGTCCTTACCTATAAGCATGCTGAAATTCTGTTGTCAATTTGTTTACTCTAAAATAGCATTGTATCTGGTCAAACACTATTTTTTCCAGTTGTTTACTAAGGGTTGGTAACAGGCTGATTGGTCGGCTATTTGAGCCAGTAAAGGAGGCTTTACTATTCTTGGGTAGCGGAATGACTTTAGCTTCCCTCCAGGCATGAGGGCACTGATAAAATAATTTATATGTTTAAAGATAATGATTAAATAGTTCCACTCTAAAACCATATAATTGTATGAAATTTATTAGAATCATAAAACTATAATCTGATGATGTGTGTAGTTTTAGTCAGAATTAGAACAAGGACCTTTTGTTCCTTTTTAGTATATAAGCAGGGTGCAAGTGGGAAACAAATGATAAGAGGAGCTATCGACAGACAAGCTGGACTACTGTGTTCCTTACAGGACATTCTGTCTCCACCCGTGGAGGGGAGAAACTGTTAGGCTTGCAGAGAATGATGAAACATGTTGCAGATTAAACAATGTATCTGTGTAGTGGAAAAACACAGACTTTCTGAGCAAGGCGGAGCTTAAGATTTGAACTTGTTTGTGTGTGTTATAAAGACTGGGTTGCATTTTTGATGTTAGAGTGCTCTCATGAATAAACATTTTGACTATTGTAAGCTGGGAAATCTGTCTGTTTCATTTAAAATAGAACCTTACAAACTCTGGGTTGCAGACTGAGTAGATTAATTGAAGTTTATGAACATTGATAACGAAATTCTCATAACAACACACACTCTCTAGTATGCTTAAATTGAAGATATGGCAAATAGGAGTGGCAATATAGTCTGCTATTATCCTCCGTAATTTTCCATCTATATTGTCAGACTCTGGTGGCTTGTCATTGTTGATAGACAATATTTTTTTCACCTCTTCCACACTGACTTTACGGAATTCAAAGGACAATTCTTGTCTTTCATAATTTGGTCCGATATACTTGGATGTGTAGTGTCAGCGTTTGTTTCTGGCATGTCATCCCTAAGTTTGCTTATCTTGCCAATGAAAAAGGCATTAAGGCCCGGCACATCTGTTGACTCATCCAGCTGTAATGCGTGTAATTCACTGGCTTGTATGCGAAGCAGTAATTGTTTCACAACATCTCCTGCCATGTCACTGATGTGTTGTGAAACAGTGTTGTTTGATGAAGGCTTTGTCTGTATAGTTTTTTTGGCCTTTTTCCCCAGCATTGTCCCAGCCATATCCGCGGCAGCAGAAAGAATTTAGTCCTCCACAGTAGTATGGGGTTTGCCTGTCCGAGTAACTAGGTAGCTCACCGTATAAGATGCTTCTAGCCCCTTCTTATTAATGGTATCTATTGCTTTTATACATGACTTACTTCTCGAAAGCTGTCTTAATTCTCGCACAAAAAACTCCTGTGGCTTGTAGTTCAAATTGGCATGTTTTGTTTCTAAATGTCTGCGCAAGAGTGAAGGTTTCATCGAGTTGTTAGATAGTACCTTTCCACAAATATCACACTGTCGCTGAGGAAAGGCATTACTCCCAGAATAAGTGAACCCCAAATCAATGTAGTTCTCATCATATTTGCGCCTCTTCGATGGTCCAACGTCCCTGTCATCAGATTCATAATTGTCATGTCCATGCTAGCTGGGCTAACAACAAATGTAGAGTTACTGATGCTAGCATTGGATGTGCTCGTGGAAGCAGAACAACTTGTTTTGTCGACAGGTGCAGGTGTAGTACTGCTGGTAGTAGCAGTACAAGCAGTAGAGCTGGTATGTGTCTTTATGGACGCGGGCCTTACATTTTTAACCATTTATCAATTTTCGAGCAAACGAATGAGCAGCAGCTACGTTTGGCTACATACGGACCGTTAGTGGAATTCCTGCAAGAGATTAACGGTTAATGCAATTGGATGTTAATTATTTGACTAGGCTACCTGTATTTGACATCGTGTTGTTATTTCGCTGAACACTAGATGGTTTAATTTTATTTTTGGGAGTGCAACGAGGCTACTCAGGCAAGAAGAAAACCTGACACAAATGTATAGTCACGTTGGAAAATTTAAATGGACTGTTTGAAAATACGAATCACATTTTTATTTGGCATACCCCAGCATTGCGTGTACCCAAGTTTGGGAATTCCTGCTTTACACTGTACAGTACATTGCTTGTTTTGTCACGTAAACTGAAATTAGGTGAAGTATTCAAATTTTAGTAAGCAGGAATTTGTGGAGCCATTTCTGCATAGTACATCTTTAATATTTTAGGTAGAGATAGAGGTCAACGAAGGTCATTGTTTCTGTAACAAATTTGATTTGTGTCTTATTGGTAACAATGCAATGTTAACACTTGGTCTATAGATTTGATACCACTGCAACACTCAAACAAAAGCATGCTTGACTGCACTTCAGAATGATTGTTCTCTCTTTTACTAGGCTGGTTATAGGTGTAATACCATTATCATTGGCTACAAGCCCAGTTCCTTTACAGCCAAGTCAATACATTTTATTGTAAAAACACAGCCAGTACTGAAATTATTTAACTCTGTTTAAACTTTTTCCAAAATTGTTTTTTATCAGGCACAGACTTAATGGGTCCAGTATGAGTTAAATTGGATTAAGATACTGTAAAAACACAGAGCTCTGCCTCTGGCTTCTTTAGTCAACAAGCAGCTATTGTTTACATCTGATCATGCTGTTCAGTTGGACTTAATTGGCAATTGTTCTCCCTGTGGTATCACTTCTGCTGCTCATGTTCCCTCTGATTTCCACAGTTGAAGAACTAAACTGTACAGTACAGTAAAGTTCTTCAGCTACAGGCCTAGTAGTCTCTCTTGCCTTTGTTTGTTGATGCAGAAGGTTAATGTGACAGTACAGTTTACTTTAACAAACTGTGTTTCTCTGCATGGCTCTGCTCTGCTTCGACAGGGAGAGATTAACAATCAGACAGATGTGAGTAAAACACTTAAACTCTACGGTGGGAACTTTATGGAGGTGTAATGATACTAGAGGCTGAGATGTACCAATATCAGGCTACTAGGAACTACACTGAACTTGAAAGATTAGAACATCTAAATATTGTCCTTTGATGGCTTTGAAGTCTAATGCATGCCATAGGTATGGAATTTGAAACCAGAATGTATTTTTCAGAAAATGTATTGCTGTACCTTATTTGTCATATTGTGTACGATAATGACTCAGGAGATGGACCAGTCTCATTTATCAAGGACTAATAACACATTTACAAACTCAGTATTTCTACAGTTTTGTGAGAAGAGAGGCTACCATGGGGAATCCTGCCTAGGCCATTATTTCATCCTCCCCACTACCAAGGCTAAAGCCCTAGCCCAGACTTCATCTCATTTAACCTTCATTCAGAAAGACTCTCTCTCTCTCTCTCTCTCTCTGTTTTTCGTAGGTATTTTGGTGTGAACCGTTAGGGACGATACAAACATGGCATAGGTGTTGTAAAATGTATTATCTTTATTTATGGTGCATTAGTATACACATCCTATCCTGAAACTGAAAGCATCTACACATGAAGTGGAGATTTTATACAGGTGTAGGATCTTAATTTAATCATCCTGTTGCAGGATAACTTTCCTCTAATGCTTGCAGGAGAAATTTCCTCCAATGCAGGACATTTAAAACTTGTAGTGTATTTAAGGTGTAGCCCTATCCTGCAGTCAAATGACCTAGTGGCCTCATGGGTGGAATCTTATTAATATTTTTTATAATTTCGTAATTAATAAACATACAAAAATAAACATAGAAAATCTGGTGTTTCTATGTCAAATGGTATTGTTATTTTTCAGTCTTCTGTGATATACAGCACCAGTCAAAAGCTTGGACATTTTAACTTTTTTCTACATTGTAGAATAATAATGAAGATATCAAAACTATGAAGTAACACATATGGAAGCATGTAGTAACCAAACAAAGTGTTAAACAAATCAAAATATATTTGATATTTGATATTCTTCAAAGTAGCCACCCGTTACCTTGATGACAACTTTGCACACTCTTGGTATTCTCTCAACCAGCTTCACCTGGAATTCTTTTCCAACAGTCTTGAAGGAGTTCCCACATTTGCACTTGTTGGCTGCTTTTCCTTCACTCTACGGTCCAACTCATCCCAAGCCATCTCAACTGAGTTGAAATCGGGTGAATATGGAGGCCAGGTCATCTGATGCAGCACTCCATCACTCTCCTTCTTGGTCAAATAGCCCTTACATGTCATGGAGGTGTGTTGGGTCATTGTCCTGTTGAAAAATGATCGTCCCACTAAGCTCAAACCAGATGGGATGGCGTATCTCTGCAGATTGCTGTGGTAGCCATGCTGGTAAGTGTGCCTTGAATTCTAAATAAATCACAGTGTCACCAGCAAAGCACCCCCCACACCATCACACCTCCTCTTCCATGCTTCACGGTGGGAACCACACATGCAGAGATCATCTGTTCACCTACTCTACGTCTCACAAAGACACGGCGGTTGGAACCAAAAATCTCAAATTTGGACTCATCAGACCAAAAGACATTGCTCATGTTTCTTGGCCCAAGGAAGTCTTTTCTTCTTATTGGTGTCCTTTAGCAGTGGTTTCTTTGCAGCAGTTCGACGATGAAGGCCTGATTCACGCAGTCTCTCCTTTGAACAATTGATGTTGAGATGTTTCTGTTACTTGAACTCTTTGAATCATTTATTGGGCTGCAATCTGAGGCTGGTAACTCTAATGAACTTATCCTCTGCAGCAGAGGTAACTCTGGGTCTTCCTTTCCTGTGGCAGTCCTCATGAGAGCCAGTTTCATCATAGCGCTTGACGTTTTTTGTGACTGCACTTGAAGAAACTTTCAAAGTTCTTAAAAGGTTCCATATTGACTGACCTTCATGTCTTAAAGTAACGATGGACTGTCATTTCTCTTTGCTTATTTGAGCTGTTCTTGCCATAATATGGATTTGGTCTTTTACAAAATAGGGCTATCTTCTGTATACCACCCCTACCTTGTCACAGCACATTTGTGGCCTGCTGGAGGTCATTTTGCAGGGCTCTGGCAGTGCTCCGCCTTGCACAAAGGCGGAGGTAGCGGTCCTGCTGCTGGGTTGTTGCCCTCCTACGGCCTCCTCCACGTCTCCTGATGTACTGGCCTGTCTCCTGGTAGCGCCTCCATGCTCTGGAAACTATGCTGACAGACACAGCAAACATTTTTGCCACAGCTCGCATTGATGTGCCATCCTGGATGAACTGCACTACCTGTGCCACTTGTGTGGGTTGTAGACTCCGTCTCATGCTACCACTAGAGTGAGAGCACCGCCAGCATTCAAAAGTGACCAAAACATCAGCCAGGAAGCATAGGAACTGAGAAGTGGTCTGTGGTCACCACCTGCAGAATCACTCCTTTATTGGGGGTGTCTTGCTAATTGCCTATAATTTCCACCTTTTGTCTATTCCATTTGCACAACAGCATGTGAAATGTATTGTCAATCAGTGTTGCTTCCTAAGTGGACAGTTTGATTTCACAGAAGTGTGATTGACTTGGAGTTACATTGTGTTGTTTAAGTGTTCCCTTTATTTTTTTGAGCAGTGTATATATATATATATATATATATTGTCAATCTGTAGTCTAGAACCCTATAAATGTAAGGAGGGCGGGGTCTTATAACCCCTCCCCTTCGATTAATACAACATAAGCATAATAAATTATGATAATACATCAAACATTTGGTACAGGCCCTATCATGACCTCTAGGTGAACCCCTGACAGGTGTCTACTTTGAAGAATCTCAAATATAACATATATAACACTTTTTTGGTTACTACATGATTCCATATCTGTTATTTCATGTCTTCACTTTTATTATACAATGCAGAAAATAGTAAAAATAAAGAAAAACCCTTGAATGAGTATGTGTGTCCAAACTTTTGACTGGTACTGTAAATGTCACTCTGGCTGAGAACATGTTTGTTTTCAACAAAAGAAGAAGTTAAATCCGCTTCGTGTTTTGTTTCCTTGCCACCATATTAAGGAGAATCACGATACTGGTATTGTCCCGGATCTAATAGGCTGTACTCAGGTAGGTTGACAATGAAAATACTCATACTTCTCAGAAACCTGTAAAGTGCACAATACATTATCTTTACTCTCATCGTTCTTTTCTCTCTCTTCTGAGAAAATCCTCCTGCTGTGATGCTTTGGCTTTGCCAGGAAACAGGTTTGTTGTGTGTTCTCCTTGGTTACAGTGACCTCACAGTTAATTTAATGTGTGACCCCACAGTTAATTTAATGTGTCTCTCCACACATGGCAGATGAGGGGAGAGAAACAAACAGGCAGCATCCAGAAGGAGAATAATGAGACCTACTCTGATTCCTTTCTATTTCATCTGCAGCCCCGAAGATGAGTAGCCCTTTACACTTGTACCCATGTACAGGTTGAAAATTGAAAATTTGGGCAATAATAAGCGCCTAAATTGGATCGTAGTGGCTGTACAGTTACATGCTATAAATGCCGTCAGAGTTCTGCCTCTGCGCTTCACAGCGCTATATGAGTTTTGATTGACAGCCGTCCTGAACTTGAGCAACAAGAAGTTGCCCCCTTTGTAATTTGTAATTGTCTGAGTGAGGGAAATCCTGTAAGTTAAGAGGACTCTATGTATTTTGAAAGATGAGACATTGAGGATGATAATAAATACCTCTTTGATGTCATACAAGTAAGCCAAATACCCATGAGTCCAAATGTGCACATCTAATTTACAAATCATTAAACCCATGTCATATACAGTGTCAACATTTATGATCACTATGTTTGATGTATTAAGATGACATGTCGTTATAAGATGACATGTATTAAGATAGTTATAAGATGACATGTCGTCATACCTTGGGTTGTTCTGAACAGAATGAGCCTATGTTGAGCCTATGTCACGATCGTCTTGCTGAGAGAGAGTGGACCAAGGTGCAGCCTGTGCAAAATACATTCTCTTTTATTTTAGAGAAAGGAAAAACCATGCAACGAACACTTTAACAAACTGAAACAAAACAACCGTGAAGCTATAGACGTAAGTGCACACACAAGCTACAAACGTACAACATAGACAATTACCCACATTAACCTAGTGCCTATGGCTGTCTTAAATATGGCTCCCAATCAGAGACAATTAATGACATCTGTCTCTGATTGAGAACCATTCAGGCAACCATAGACTCAGCTAGACACCTACACTAAACACAAACCCATCTACTCTACTTAACCCCCTAAACCATACAACCACCCTAGACAATACAAAAACACATACCTTCCCCATGTCACACCCTGACCTAACTAAAATAATAAAGGAAACAAAGAATACTAAGGCCAGGGCGTGACAGCCTATGAAAATTAGCCGCCGACACACACCTGAATGCACTCAATGTGTTTCTCTGAATTGCATTATGAAAGCCTAACACTGTAAGATTATGTTTTGTAATTTAGCTAGTCATGTTGGCAATAGAAAAAGCTTTCAAATCTTGCCCACCTAACCCAAAATGTTGTCTTATGTTGCACCTACCCCATATTTTCCATGAATAGTCTTATCATGTTACTGAATGTATCCAGAGTATTTTCAGATTTCGTTATCAACAAATGTGGTGAAAAGTACTGTAAATGCACATGAAATCAACAGTGTGATGTCTTGTGTCAGGTGAACTGCTGTTGTAGACCTTTGGTCTAATAAATTTCCCATTGTTTCCAAACTGTTCCTTTGTTATCATGGTTATGCATATGCTTTTCATATTTCTTCTAAAAGAAACGTTTCAATTTAGCCCTATCCATATGGCCATTTCCCACGAGTGTAAAGGGTTAAGCAAAAACCATAACATAGAATAATATTGCCAGTAACACCAAGGATTTGTAAGCACTGATATAGCTTAGCTTAATGGCACCTTTTAATAGCACACTGGCACAGTGGATTCAGACAGTTCATTCACAAGATCTGTCCTTAGTCCTGAGGGTAATATACTAAACTCTCTTTTGCAATATTGCCTAACATGTTTATATGAAATGCAGCTTAAAGACAGACAGATGCTGAACATGTTTAAATGAAATGAAGCTTAAAGACAGACAGATGCCTAACATGTTTAAATGAAATGAAGCTGAAAGACAGACAGATGCCTAACATGTTTAAATGAAATGAAGCTGAAAGACAGACAGATGCCTAACATGTTTAAATGAAATGAAGCTGAAAGACAGACAGATGCCTAACATGTTTAAATGAAATGAAGCTGAAAGACAGACAGATGCCTAACATGTTTATATGAAATGAAGCTGAAAGACAGACAGATGCCTAACTTGTTTATATGAAATGAAGCTGAAAGACAGACAGATGCCTAACATGTTTAAATGAAATGAAGCTTAAAGACAGACAGATGCCTAACATGTTTAAATGAAATGAAGCTGAAAGACAGACAGATGCCTAACATGTTTATATGAAATGAAGCTTAAAGACAGACAGATGCCTAACATGTTTATATGAAATGAAGCTTAAAGACAGACAGATGCCTAACATGTTTATATGAAATGAAGCTTAAAGACAGACAGATGCCTAACATGTTTATATGAAATGAAGCTTAAAGACAGACAGATGCCTAACATGTTTATATGAAATGAAGCTTAAAGACAGACAGATGCCTAACATGTTTATATGAAATGAAGCTGAAAGACAGACAGATGCCTAACATGTTTATATGAAATGAAGCTGAAAGACAGACAGATGCCTAACATGTTTATATGAAATGAGACGATATGCCTTCAAGCCCTATGATCCCTTTAAAGCGGAAATGAGAGGGTGAGAGTACTCCTCTTTCTGGGTGTGAAACATTGATGAGCATCCTAACAGTTTGTCTCTCCCCCTCCTAAAGCAACTTCTGCCAGCCCAGCCAGCCAGCACTATGCAGCCATCCCTATCACCATGCAGCCATCCCCACCGCCATGCAGCCATCCTCATCACTATGCAGCCATCCCCATCACTATGCAGCCATCCCCATCACTATGCAGCCACCCCCACCCCATGCAGCCATCCTCATCACTATGCAGCCATCCCCATCACCATGCAGCCATCCCCCCCACCCCATACAGCCATCCCTATCACCATGCAGCCATCCCCACCGCCATGCAGCCATCCTCATCACTATGCAGCCATCCTCATCACTATGCAGCCATCCCCATCACTATGCAGCCATCCCTATCACCATGCAGCCATCCCCACCGCCATGCAGCCATCCTCATCACTATGCAGCCATCCCCATCACTATGCAGCCATCCCTATCACCATGCAGCCACCCCCACCCCATGCAGCCATCCTCATCACTATGCAGCCATCCCCATCACCATGCAGCCATCCCCCCCACCCCATACAGCCATCTCTACCCCCATGCAGCCATCCTCATTGTTATACAGCCATCCCCACCCCCATGCAGCCATCCCCATCGCCATGCAGCCATCCTCATCACCATGCAGCCCCGTGCAGCCATCCCCATCATCACGCAGCCATCCCCGCCCTCATACAGCTATCTCTACCACCTTGCAGCCATCCTCATCATCATGCAGCCATCCCCACCCCCATGCAGCCATCCCCATCACCATGCAGCCATCCCCACCCCCATGCAGCCAATCCCACCCCCGTGTAGCCATCCCCATCACCATGCAGCCATCCTCACCCCCATGTAGCCATCCTCATCGCCATGCAGCCATCACCACTCCCATGCAGCCATCTCCATCACCATGCAGCCACCCCCACCCCCATGCAGCCATCCTCACCACCATGCAGCCACCCCCACCCCCATGCAGCCAACCCCATCACAATGCATCCATCCCATCACCATCCCATCACCATGCAGCCATCACCATCCTCATGACCATGCAGCCATCCCCATCACCATGCAGCCATCCCCATCGTCATCACCATGCAGCCATCCCCATTCCCATCACCATGCAGCCATCCCCATCACCATCCCTATCCCCATGCAGCTGTCCCCTTTCCCATCACCATGCAGCCGTCCCCATCACCATCCCTATCACCATGCAGCCATCCCCATTCCCATCACCATGCAGCCATCCCCATCACCATCCCTATCCCCATGCAGCTGTCCCCTTTCCCATCACCATGCAGCCGTCCCCATCACCATCCCTATCACCATGCAGCCATCCCCATTACCATCACCATGCAGCCTACCCCATCACCATCCCTATCACCATGCAGCTGTCCCCATTCCCATCACCATGCAGCCATCACCATTCCCATCACCATGCAGCCAACCCCCCAGCACCATCTAGTCATACCATGCAGCCATCCCCCAGCACCATCTAGTCATCCCAATCGCTTAGCCCACTATGCTGAGTTCGATCCACACAGGCCAAACTGTTTATCATTCACTTTTGTGGAGCCTCTCATTTGGCGTTGATGCTACTCTCTTGCTTCTTATCCACTTAACCACGGCACGGCTTAGGTCATCTTTTAAAGGCCTGGCTGAGCCTGGTGGAGCAGCAGCCAATGACAGCTGCTAATTAAGAGGACAAGGTGTGGATGATTTGGGGTGCTTATGAAGCAGAGGTTAAACATAAACTGACATTAGGGGAATTATTAGAATTTTAGCAGCCAGGAAATGGCAGAGCGATTTCTGCATATTGCACCTTTAATACAGTGGTGAGAATGCAATGGTCATGTGTACAGTATGTTATTAACCTATACATAGCTACAGTTATGAGTCATCTACTCAGATACATGCTGCTCATGACAATGGAAAGTACATGTTATAGCACCTCTGGTAGGATCTCATGCAGTGGCTTATTAGTAACCCCCAACAGAGAGGCCCATTGATTTAACTCATATTTATATTGCTTCTAAGGCATTTCAAAAGGCTGATTGAGGACCTTTTTTCTGAGGAATGTGTTTGTTTTCTGTGATTGTGTTTTGTTGTGTATATTGATGTAAATGTTGATGTGTATATGGATGTGTATGTATATTGATGTGTATTGATGTGTATACAGGGCTCATCTGTAAAAGAGACCTTTGCTTGGTCTCAGCACAACTTCCTGTCAAAATAAAGGTTAAATAAAATAAATATTCCTCCTAGACTCCTATCATGGTCAAATAGGACCTTGATATATTTCAGTTTTAATTAAGAGAGGCCTATCCAATATCCAGTAATAGGACCTGAAATACTCTGGAAGATTGACGTGTTGGAAGTTACGGAGAAGAGCAAATAAAGGGAATATTATTGCTTCCCTTCCCACTGGTCTTCCCGTGGATAAATGGGAGGATGCAGAGCAGTCGTTATTATAATATATTATGAAAGTAATTTTGATGACATTGAACCTGTAAATCAGTAGTCATGAAAAGGTTTGCTGTGACACCTGCTCTACCCTAGTCTCTCGTGGACAGGCGGCATAAGAACAGCCCTTAGCCGTGGTATATTGGCCATATACCACACCCCCTATTGCTTAATTATATCATAGAAGTAATGTACGTGCATGTTCTATTTTTTTGTTCCATAACTTCCTGGCAAACTGTTGATGCAGAAAATGCTTCTAAATCAGGCTTCTTCAATCTTGTAGTGAACGCGTCAGATTAAATTATCAGATAGTCTTCCATTCCTTCATTGAACAGTATTTCTGTGCTACTACTGGTTCCCAGGGGCTAGATACTTGATATCCTATCACATTCTCCTCTCCACAACACTAAATACACCTCTGCCAATGTTGAGATAAAACTCTCTTAGAATGAAATAGTCCACCCACACACATCTGTATCTGGACCACAATTTCATGGTTTACTGCATGAATCAAATGCTGCATAACAAATCTATTTAGATAAACATGATGATTCTCAGCCCATACAAATGCGGTGAGAAATTGTTGCCTATTGCTGTAGTTGTAGGTCTTTAAGTGTGGCTGAATGGTCTCCCAGGACTCATTGCCATCCATTCTGTTGTGTGACACACCTGTTTAATTGTTGTCCCTCTCTGTCTCCCTCCACAGGTGCTGCCGAGCATCCTGCAGAAGCATTGCTGTATCTTACCTGACACAAACACAGGTAAGAGCAGGTGCCCCACAGCCAAACACATCATTCAGAGCAGAGGCAGATAGGGGACTAGAACAGGGGGAGATCTACTGTCAGCCAGCCAGCATGGGATGAGGGGGTTCATATCTGTCCACCTGGTCCCTGGAGTGTCCCAGGGAAAGACCTGCTGTTTCTGTCTCCTCTCGGCCGGGAGTATAAATACACTGAGTGTACAAAACATTAAGAACAATGTTCTTTCCTTGACATAGACTGACCAGGTGAATCCAGGTGAAAGCTATGACCCCTTATTGATGTCACTTGTTAAATCCACTTCAATCAGTGTAAATTAAGAGGAGGAGACAGGTTAAAGAAGGATTTTTAAGCCTTGAGACAATTGAGACATGGATTGTGTGTGTTCCAATCAGTGAATGGGCAAGACAACATATTTAAGTGCCTTTGAACAAGGTATGGTAGTAGGTACCAGGCGCACCGGTTTGAGTGTGTCAAGAACTGCAACGCTGCTGGGTTTTTCACGAGCGACAGTTTCCTGTGTGTATCAAGAATGGTCCAGCACCCAAAGGATATCCAGCCAACTTGACACAAGTTTGGGAAGCATTGGATTCATTATGGGCCAGCATCCCTGTGGAACACTTTAGACACCCTGTAGAGTCTATGCCCCTACAAATTGAGTCTGTTCTGAGGGCAAAAGGGGGTGCAATTCAATATTAGGAAGGTGTCCTTAATGTTTTGTTCACTCAGTGTAAATGCTGATGGGTGTCATCAGTGCTACTGCAGAAGCCGTCTGCTCATTTGAAACGGCAACAGGTATTTGCTCATGTTGTTCAGTTTGGGGTTAGGACGGGTGGTGATTTATTAAAGCAAATGATTCAATGTTACGGCTGCACTGAATGTTAACTGCTATATTACTGCCAGCCTCCTGCATGAAGGTCCTTGCCTTGACCAGTTTCAGGGCTGCTGTAACATTGCTCTGCACATGACGGGCTTCTTCACATCATTGTTGCAGGTGTGAAGAGGTGGCTGATGAAATTGAAGAGCAGGGAGATATACTCAGGTACCTGGCTGAGGCTTTTCTCCAGTTTACTTTTACAGAGCTGCCCACTTTTTCTCTCTATGCTCTTGCTGTAGGGTAGGGCCCCATTATTACCTTGCATGAGGGTTCCACAAACCATTCATTTCACAAAGCAATGCCGCAGTAGTGTTGTTGGCCCACAGCCATGTGTCGTGCTTACTCACCTGTTGCATCCTATTGGGGGAAATGGACACGACTGGATCATTGAGAAAACAGGATTTAGATGGATTAGTATGCTCACTAGATACAGAATCGTTCTGTCCCAAGATATTTGATTTAGCTCCTAAATAAAAAAGATGAGTTATTGAATGCTTTTGTGCCATATGTCTATTAGCAGCATATCCTTTAACAGCACCTGAAGGTTAGTGCATTTAGTGATTTCTGATAGCCAATGTTTTCTGAAAGCTGACATTAGTATCTTGATATTGATAAGGGCGTATTATAATGTTTTTTTGTTCTGGCTGTTAGTAATGACAAGCACCCTGTCATTACCCAGTGCCAGTCCTTGAGGTCCTGCCAACCCTCTACCAGTCCAGCCCAGCCACCTCCCCTCACTGCTGAAAACCACCATATCTCCAGGGCTGTGGTTCGCTACTATGACATTATTCCTGTCATCTATAGCGATGCCAGTTGGGTGGACAACTCTCTGCTCACTCCTCCATAGCAGAGAGCTTGTAGTGTCATAGAGAAGACCAGAGTCTTCAGTAAACACAGCCACCCTGTCCCCCTGTCCTGGCCACAAAGCTGGGGGTCCCCCTGTCCTGGCCACAAAGCTGGGGGTCCCCCTGTCCTGGCCACAAAGCTGGGCCACTTCAGTTAGGGTTAGCAGCAGGTTCTCTGTCATCCACTCTATGGTCAGGATGGTCTGGACACCTTCCTCACAGTGGTCAGTCACAAATATCTGGCCCTCCAAAAGGCCTTCTGGCTGGAGGGTGAATAGTCTTTCCCCATCTCAGGTGTGGATGAAGATGCACCTGCGTTCAGGATGGCCAGGACCACCATGCACCCCAGACTGGATGCAGCCACAACCACAGGTGACCTTAGACACCCCTCAGAGGACCCGAGGTCTGACCCCTTGTCTAGGAACGCAAAGGTGCCATTCTGCTTCCCCATTGAGTCCAGCCATCTTTACTGACTGATACCTGAGAAGGAGCCAGTCTGCTTCCCCAGAGAGTTCATCCATCTTTACTGACTGATACCTGAGAAGGAGCCAGTCTGCTTCCCCAGAGAGTTCATCCATCTTTACTGACTGATACCTGAGAAGGAGCCAGTCTGCTTCCCCAGAGAGTTCATCCATCTTTACTGACTGATACCTGAGAAGGAGCCAGTCTGCTTCCCCAGAGAGTCCAGCTATCTTTACTGACTGATACCTGAGAAGGAGCCAGTCTGTTTCCCCAGATAGTCCAGCTATTTTTACTGACTGATACCTGAGAAGGAGCCAGTCTGCTTCCCCAGAGAGTTCATCAATCTTTACTGACTGATACCTGAGAAGGAGCCAGTCTGCTTCCCCAGAGAGTCCAGCCATCTTTACTGACTGATACCTGAGAAGGAGACAGTCTGCTTCCCCAGAGAGTTCATCCATCTTTACTGACTGATACCTGAAAAGGAGCCAGTCTGCTTCCCCAGAGAGTCCAGCCATCTTTACTGACTGATACCTGAGAAGGAGCCAGTCTGCTTCCCCAGAGAGTTCAGCCATCTTTACTGACTGATACCCGAGAAGGGAAGTTCATA
This sequence comes from Salvelinus fontinalis, assembly GCF_029448725.1. Taxonomy (NCBI): domain Eukaryota; kingdom Metazoa; phylum Chordata; class Actinopteri; order Salmoniformes; family Salmonidae; genus Salvelinus; species Salvelinus fontinalis. The sequence continues at coordinate 16,384,359 of NC_074679.1, read as the reverse complement.
GAAGTTTTGCTCTTTCCTACACTCAGTTCTATACTGTCACCTCCAACTTCCAGAACCGCAGAGTCAGTGTTAGGGCTCTATGGAGGAGCTGAGATTCTACAGCAACAATCTCTGTTGTTGTTGTTGTTGTCTTCGTGGGACCAGCATGTTCAGTTCCAGATCATTGGTAATGAGAGGAGACTGAGTGTGCCTCTGTGGGAGAGTGGAGTTGGCTAGTGGGGTGGCAGTGTCCCCACAGGAGGTGAGGCTCCTGTAGTGCCGTCAGTGTTCCTCTCTGGGACAGCAGCTTTGTGTCACATGTGTTGTTCAGCAGGTGCTTCAGAGACTGGGACAGGGCCTGCAGTTGGCGCCTCTCATCCAGTGAGTCTCATACGATCTGGTCCAGGGGGGGTGTTTGCCTCTGCTGGCATTGATCTAAAGCAGAGCGTATCCTGCCTCTGTAGTGGGCTGCGGCTGACTCTGCATCCTCCACAGTGTGTGTGTGTGTGTGTGTGTGTGTGTGTGTGTAGGGGGGGGGGGGGGGTGAGGGTGAGGGGAGTGTGAGGGGTTGTGAGGGAGGGTGTGTGGGGGTGTGAGGGGGGGTGAGGTGGGGTGAGGGGTGTAAGAGGGTGTGAGGGGGTATGTAGGGGTGTGAGGGAGGGTGTGAGTGGATGTAAGAGAGTGTGAGGGATGGTGTGGCGGGATGAGGGGGATGTGGGGGGGTGAGAGGGGGGAGGGGGTGTGAGGGGGGGGTGAGAGCACCAAGGGAACAGAAACCCTGAGGAGAGATAAAAATAGTAGAGCTACAAGTTCAAGTTAGTTAAAAGTTAAAGTCTGATTGAATATCTGTATCTGACCTTAGTGAAACAAATTAGTATCTATATTCTATTGACAGCTATGAGTGCATATTTAAATCTTCATGCACCAATCTCTAGGGAAATAGATGCCATCTCATACTGGTATTTGTTGAAGCAGGTGACAATGTGGAACAATGAATGTGGAGGAATGTGTCTTGGGTGTACTGGTGCTGTTCAGAGAGGAGTAGTTATGACTGAGTGGACATTTATCCAAACAATGCCTTATGAATGTGGATGTCTTCCGTCTCCATGGGACTAAAGCACACAGTGGCTGACTAGGAGAGAAGAGTTAGCTTGAAGTCCACCTGGCTCAGCTCTTACGATTCACAGTGTGTGTGTGTGTGGGCGCCACAGTGTGTGTGTGTGTGTGTATGGGCGCCACAGTGTGTGTGTGTGTGTGTATGGGCGCCACAGTGTGTGTGTGTGTGGGCGCCACAGTGTGTGTGTGTGTGTGTGGGCGCCACAGTGTGTGTGTGTGTGTGTGGGCGCCACAGTGTGTGTGTGTGTGTGTGTGTGTGTGTGTGTGTATGTGTGTGTGTGTGTGTGTGTGTGTGTGTGTGTGTGTGTGTGTGTGTGTGTGTGTGTGTGTGTGTGTGTGTGTGTGTGTGTGTGTGTGTGTGTGGGCGCGCACATGTTGATTATTCCTTTTCCAAGCACAAACCTGTGGCACGATGTGCAGAATATCTTCAGTTTCTAATCTGCATGTTTCTCACATTAGACGCCCACTTCTGACTCTTCTTGTCCTCTTGTCACCAAACCGATGATGGCAAAATGATCTGCTAGTTTAGCCACACCAGAATGCAGTACCTTGGTCTCCTGTCTGCATGAGGGGCATGGCAGCGCCCCCTCCTGGTGTACCTGTCTATATCTCCCAGGCAGCTAAGACAGAAGGTGTTACCTCAGTGCAGCAGCTTGGGCCAACGCCGGGCCTCATCGTAGCACTAAGAAGAATTTCAATGTAGTGTATTCACTCTCACCCTTACATTCACTCTCACCCACAGAGATAGGGGTTGTGAATACCCACAGTACTGACTACTGACCAAATCACTGATGCCTCACATCAGACACAGCCAAGCCGTATGTGAGGTCACAGCCAGAGATCAAACTCTCTTTCTCTCTCTGGGTGCCAGCTGCCAGTCTTTATATAGAGCACAAGACAGAGCTAGCATGGCAACCTGTCTATTTGTTTGGCCAGTGTGATTGTAGAGGGACTGGAAGTTCTTATCAGAGTAGCTAAGACTATTACGCTCCCACAAATCCTGGGAAAATATGACCGCAGGAGATGATACACAGTTTGCTGAAACTAATAACTGCTGTGTGTTAGTGCTGTAACTAACGCCACAAAAACAAGCCCAGGCCTGTCTCAAGTGGATATTGTTATCAGAAACCTTGTCACTTATGGGGTGACAGAGGCAGTCTGAAGCTCAGGGATTACTTACTTTGATGTCAAACTCATGTTAAAATGACATTTCACACCCTCAGCAACAACAAAAAATATTTTAATAAAAAAAATTAAAAAAATTCACCTTTATTTATATAAGGAGTGACGCCGGACAGGAGAAGCAGGTACAGGGAGTCAAACATTTAATAGGGAACAGACATAGAACAAGACAGGAACAGCGTCAGAACACGGGTAACACGGACATATGCCAATCAATCCAGAAGCAGGGAACAGAGCTTGGGAACAGACAGATATAGGGAAGGTAATGACACAAGTAAGTCCACGTGAGTCCAATGATCACTGATGTGCGTGACAGGGGGAAGTCAGGTGTGCGTACTGATGGTGGCTTGAGTGCGTAATGTTGGGGAGTCTGGCGCCCTCGAGCGCCAGAGGGAGGAAGAGCGGGAGCAGGCGTGACAATTTAACCAGGTAGGCCAGTTGAGAACAAGTTCTCATTTACAACTGCAACCTGGTCCAAGATAAAGCAAAGCAGTGCGACACAAACAGCAACACAGAGTTAGACATAAACAAACGTACAGTCAATAACACAATAGATAAATCTATGTACAGTGTGTGCAAACGTAGAAGAGTAGGGAGGTAAGGCAATAAATAGGCCCTAGAGGCGAAATAATTACAATTTAGCATCTAGCTTCTGATGGGGGTTCCGATTGTAAAGTATAAAAATAGCAGATCCGTACCACATTGGGTGAGGCGGGTTGCAGGAAAGTATATTCAGTTCATAGATGGAAAGTTAGACTAAAATATATATGAAATATATAACAACAAAAAAACAGGAAAATGACTTTCAAGACGGGACAAGACGGGACAAGACAAACACATGTCCAACTGCTACGCCATCTTGGAATGCGATGATTTGTTTTTAAATCAATATGTGACTGTGTTCGGTCTTGCTTGACTATTAAAAGAAGAGTTGAATGTCACCCGTACCTCTTATGAATATTCCAAGGGTCATAGATCACAACTCAACTGTGTCATTATTTCTCCAAGGGAAATCTGTGACAGTTCTTTTGTGTCTTACGTTAGTGAGGTAGGTACTGGAGTTGTTATTTCAGCTCAACAAACTCAAATAACCTCAACAATTTGAGAATATAATCACTATGGCCACATTCTGTTTCTATGGCGACAGAGCCATGGATGCCAGTGGAGGTTATAAAAGATGGTATTGTGCATCCTGTCAATTACATTCACTTGTCTGTTGATTCAATGATATAACCATGATGAATAGTTGTCCTAAATGGACATGCACATTTGGAAATGGACACCTTAGTTGAAAAAAATATGTTTTCAGAGAGTTAATGGCTGCTTTGATACATTAGCTGAGAAATTATGTTAATTTGATTTAATAACATAATGTAGATGAGAAGATGGAGCATATTTGGGACCCTGGCAGTTTTGTACTGTAAATTAAATTCCACTTTAGATCCCAGCAAATAAATAAACGATGGCATTTCTGCCATATCAATATCTAGTTGGGACCCTGGCAGTTTTGTACTGTAAATTAAATTCCACTTTAGATCCCAGCAAATAAATAAACGATGGCATTTCTGCCATATCAATATCTAGTTGGGACCCTGGCAGTTTTGTACTGTAAATTAAATTCCACTTTAGATCCCAGCAAATAAATAAACGATGGCATTTCTGCCATCGTTTATAAAGACAAACCCCCTTAGTGTGTGTGTGTGTGTGTGTGTGTGTGTGCGTGCGTGCATGAGAGATTGTGTGTGTGTGACAAGGAGTGCCACAACATTTAGGGTGCCTCCTCTCCTTGTATTGAGTTAGTGGCGCCCTCTGCTGGCACTATGCTGTAGTGTGTACATCTCTGTACACTACAGCCATGCATTAACAAAAACATTAATTCATTCTGCCTCTCCCTCACCCACTCTCTCTCCCTATTTCTTTCTTTTTCTTCCTTTCTATCTCACTCCCCTTTACTGTCAATGCACCCCCATCCCCCCACACTCACACATTTCCCATTACTTTAAGTTGTACCTTATCAAAGAGGCTGTAGTTGTACTGTATATTCATTGGATCTACATATTAACCATGAAGATGAGTTTTCCTTATATTACTGTGTGTCTGTTATCAGTGTGTCCCTCCTCTCCCGCCGTACTCAGAGAGAGGCCTGGGGAACCAGCATGCGTATAGCATGGACTCAAAGCTTCTGCTGCCTATTTTTAGGCATTCATTAGAGTATTTATATTTCACCATTGTATCACCATTTTTTACTTCCATGCCTAGTTTATGGTGCCCCATCATCATCTCCTATTGCAGCTCCTAGCCTCTCTGCTGCTTTGGAAGGAGGGAGGGAGGGAAGAAAAGGGGAGGAGAGAGAGAGATGGTGAAAGGAGCTGGGAGAGAGACCGAGAGGGAGAGGGATTAGGACCATGGAAGAATAGAGAGAGAAACAGAGAGAAACAGAGAGACAGAATGAGAGAAAGACAGAGACAGAGAGAGAGAGAGAGCTTTTTGCAGGGTAATGCTTAAATGCTGCCAATTTTAATCTAGACACCCTGACTGTAACCTAGACACACCTACTGTAATCTAGACACAACTACTGTAATCTAGACACATCTACTGTATGAAGCTGCAGTCGTTTTGTGCTTAGAGCACTTCTACAATGCATTACTTTGAGAGTATCAAGTCTAATGTAAGCTAAATGTGGAGGTAGGTGCCCTTGAAACCAACTGTCAAACAAGTAGTTATGTTATTTTTCAAGGAGTGGGTCTGTCAGGTATTGTCTCATTTTACAGTTTAGTAATTTAGCAGATGCTCTTATCTAAAGCAAGTGATTTACAGTAGTGAGTGCATACATTTTTGTACTGGTTCCCCATGGGAATAGAAACCACAACCTGGATGTTGCAAGCACCATGCTCTACCACCTGAGCCACACGGGGTCTCCTCTGACAGAGCGATGTAAAGAGATATTACCCTGTCTAGTCTAATGCCTCTGTCCTTACCTCACCTCATAATAACTTGACTCTGTATTAGAGGTTGACCGATTTTTCAACGCCGATACCGATACCAATTATTGGAGTACCAAAAAAAGCCGATACCGATTAATCGGCCGATTTTTTAAAATGTATTTGTAATAATGACAATTACAACAATACTGAATGAACACGTATTTTAACTTCATATAATACATCAATAAAATCAATTTAGCCTCAAACAAATAATGAAACATGTTCAATTTGGTTTAAATAATGCAAAAACAAAGTGTTGGAGAAGAAAGTAAAAGTGCAATATGTGCCATGTAAGAAAGCTAACGTTTAAGTTCCTTGCTCAGAACATGAGAACATATGAAAGCTGGTGGTTCCTTTAAACATGAGTCTTCAATATTCCCAGGTAAGAAGTTTTAGGATGTAGTTATTATAGGAATTATAGGACTATTTCTCTCTATACGATTTGTATTTCATATACCTTTGACTATTGGATGTTCTTATAGGCACTTTAGTATTGCCAGTGTAACAGTATAGCTTCCATCCCTCTCCTCGCCGCTACCTGGGCTCGAACCAGGAACACATCGACAACAGCCACCCTCGAAGCAGCGTTACCCATGCAGAGCAAGGGGAACAACTACTCCAAGTCTCAGAGTGAGTGACGTTTGAAACGCTATTAGCGCGCACCCCGCTAACTAGCTAGCCATTTCACATCGGTTACACCAGCCTAATCTCTGGAGTTAATAGGCTTGAAGTCATAAACAGCGCAATGCTTGAAGCACAGTGAAAAGCTGCTGGCAAAACGCACGAAAGTGCCGTTTGAATGAATGCTTACGAGCTTGCTGGTGCCTACCATCGCTCAGTCAGACTGCGCTATCAAATCATAGACTTAATTATAACATAATAACACATAGAAATACGAGCCTTAGGTCATTAAGATGGTCGAATCCGGAAACTATCATCTCGAAAACAAAACGAAAACAAAACGTTTATTCTTTCAGTGAAATACGGAACCGTTCCGTATTTTATCTAACGGGTGGCATTCATAAATCAAAATATTCCTGTTACATTGCACAACCTTCAATGTTATGTCATAATACGTAAAATTCAGGCAAATTAGTTCGCTTTGAGCCAGGCAGCCCAAACTGTTGCATATACCCTGACTCTGCGTGCAATGAACGCAAGAGAAGTGACACAATTTCACCTGGTTAATATTGCCTGCTAACCTGGTTTTCTTTTAGCTAAATATGCAGGTTTAAAAATATATACTTCTGTGTATTGATTTTAAGAAACGCATTGATGTTTATGGTTAGGTACACGTTGGAGCAACGACAGTCTTTTTTCGTGAATGCGCACTGCATCGATTATATGCAACGCAGGACACGCTAGATAAACTAGTAATATCATCAACCATGTGTAGTTATAACTAGTGATTATGATTGATTGATTGTTTTTTATAAGATAAGTTTAATGCTAGCTAGCAACTTACCTTGGCTTCTTACTGCATTCGCGTAACAGGCGGGCTCCTCGTGAGGCAGGTGGTTAGAGCGTTGGACTAGTTAACCGTAAGGTTGCAAGATGGAATCCCTGAGCTGACATGGTAAAAATCTGTCGTTCTGCCCCTGAACAAGGCAGTTAACCTTTTGTCAATAGGGGGTGCTATTTGCACTTTGTAATGATTTCGTTCCCAAATTAAACTGCCTCGTACTCAATTCTTGCTCGTACAATATGCATATTATTATTACTATTGGATAGAAAACACTCTCTAGTTTCTAAAACCGTTTGAATTATTTCTCTGAGTGAAACAGAACTGATTCTGCAGCACATTTCCTGTCAGGAAGTGAGATTTCTGAAATCGAGGTCCCTGTTCTGAGGTCAGTTTATAAGTCCCCATAGCTTATGTAAGCTATGGGGCTACATGCACTGCATACGCCTTCCTCTAGATGTCAGTAAGCGGTGAGAATTTGAATGGACTGGATTGCGCAATCTGGGACACTATAAAGGCTCATGGAACGGAAGTACCGTTCTTTTCAACGGGGCGCCTGGCGCAAGAGGGACATCACAATGGCGTCCTGCAAAAGCTTTCGTTTTAGCAGTTCTATATCTCCGGTCATGTTTTTATTCGTTATAGGTGTTAAAGACATCATAAGGTAGTTAATTTAAACCGACTTATAGCAGTTTATATCAGTTTATTGCGATTTTCTGGGATTTCTTTGTGATGCGCTTTCACGAGTTGGACACCTCTCCAGTGGGTGGCTATCGTTAGCTGCTATTTCTACAGGAGAAGAGGACATCTTTCAACCAAAAGACGATTGTTCTGGAGAAAGGACACCTTGCCCAAGATTCTGATGGAAGCTCAGCAAATAGTAAGCATGAATTTCGGTGCGGTCTCGCTTTAGCGCACGCTGTATTGCGCAGTAACGTTAATTTTTAAAATCTAACACAGCGGTTGCATTAAGAACTAATGTATCTTTAATTTGCTGTCCAACCTGTATTTTTTTTGTCAAGTTTATGATTACTTATCGATTAGAATAGGTGCCTCTTCAAGATGGCGCCGGACAGATTGCTTGAAGTTTTGGCCACTAATCACATTGTATGACCACGATTTGTGCTGCTAAATATGCACATTTTCGAACAAACTCTATATGCATTGTGTAATATGATGTTATAGGACTGTCATCTGAAGAATTCTGAGAAGGTTAGTGAAAAAACTAATATATTTTGGTGGTTTATACGTTATCGCTATTTTTGGCTTGAATCAATGCTGTTGTGATGTTTGCTATTGTGGTAAGCTAATATAACGCTATATTGTGTTTTCGCTGTAAAACACTTAGAAAATCTGAAATATTTGCTGGATTCACAAGATCTGTGTCTTTCATTTGCTGTACGCTGTGTATTTTTAAGAAATGTTTTATGATGAGTAATTAGGTAATACGCGATTGTCACGTTCCTGACCTGTTTTCTGTTGTTTTGTATGTGTGTGATGGTCAGGGCGTGAGTTTTGGGTGGGCAGTCTATGTTTTCCGTTTCTATGTTGGTTTTGGGTTGCCTGGTATGGCTCTTAATTAGAGGCAGGTGTTTTGCGTTTTCCTCTAATTGAGAGTCATATTAAGGTAGGAGGTTCTCACTGTTTGTTTGTGGGTGATTGTCACTGTGTCTGTGTTTGTTGCACCACACGGTACTGTCTCGTCTCGTTCGTTCGGTCGTTCCTGTTTATGTGTTCCTCGTTTCATGTAAGTTCATAGTTTAGGTCTGTCAAGTTCGTTTTGTTGTTTTGTAAAATTATTCAAGTGTTCTTCGTGTGTTTAGTTTCGTCTTGTTAAATAAAGTTCATTATGTATTCACAACCCGCTGCGCCTTGGTCAACTCACTCACCGAAAGAGAGCCGTTACAGCGATGGTCGCTGTAGTTATTCTAGTTGCATTGGCGAGAGTTGTGATGGTGGCTGCAATGGTAAACTATGATTTATACCTGAAATATGCACATTTTTCTAACAAAACATATTTATTGTATAGCATATGTTATCAGACTGTCATCTGATGAAAGTGTTTCTTGGTTAGTGGCTATTTATATCTTTATTTGGTCGAATTTGTGATAGCTACTGATGCAGTAAGAAAATGGTGGAGTAAAAAAAGTGGTGTCTTTTGCTAACGTGGTTAGCTAATAGATTTACATATTGTGTCTTCCCTGTAAAACATTTTAAAAATCAGAAATGATGGCTGGATACACAAGATGTGTATCTTTCATCTGGTGTCTTGGACTTGTGATTTAATGATATTTAGATGCTACTATTTACTTGTGACGCTATGCTAGGCTATGCTAGTCAGCTTTTTTACTGGTGGGGGTGCTCCCGGACCCGGGATTGGGAGGAAGTAGAAGTTAACCCACCGTTCCTAGGCCGTCATTGAAAATACGAATGTGTTCTTAACTGACTTGCCTAGTTAAATAAAGGTGTAAAAAATAAATATAAATAAACAATCGGCAAAATTGGCGTCCAAAATCACCGATTTCCGATTGTTATGAAAACTTGAAATCGGCCCTAATTAATCGTCCATTCCGATTAATCGGTCGACCTCTACTCTGTATAGGAGGAGCATGTGAGGGGGAGAGGTGGCGCCGGAGAAGAAGGAGGACATTTCACGTGTTCCTATCAAATTGTGTTTTTTTGTTTGTTTCTTTGCGTTGTTTGTCACTTATTTTTTAACTTATTTTGTACATAATATTGCTGCTACCGTCTCTTATGACCGAAAATAACTTCTGGACATCAGAACTGTGATTACTCACCATGAACTGGCAGAATCCTTTTTTTCCTTTAACGAATCCGACGAGCACGATGTGAATGACATAACTGTTTTCCCGGGAACAGGCCCAGATCCCCGTCATTTGCGTGAAGAAAAGGCAGAGAAAAAGGGGACGGAGAGCGGGCTGCCTTCTGAGAATTCGTAGGTGATCTAATTAACCCCACTGCCTTCCATTCTGCTAGCAAGCGTGCAATCTTTGGAAAATAAAATCGATGACCTACGTGGAAGATTAAACTACCAACGGGACATTCAAAACTGTAATATCTTATGCTTCACGGAGTCGTGGCTGAATGACGACGTTATCAACATAAGGCTGGCTGGTTATACGCTGTATCGGCAGGATAGAACAGCGCCGTCTGGTAAGACAAGGGGCGCCGGACTATGACTTTGTAAATAACAGCTGGTGCACGATATCTAATGAAGTCTCAAAGTTTTGCTCGACTGAGGTAGAGTATCTCATGATAAACTGTAGACCACACTATCTACAGTTGAAGTCGGAAGTTTACATACACCTTAGCCAAATACATTTAAACTCAGTTTTTCAAAATTCCTGACATTTAATTCAAGTAAAAATTCCCTGTCTTAGGTCAGTTAGGATCACCACTTTTATTTTAAGAATGTGAAATGTCAGAATAATAATAGAGAGAATGATTTATTTCAGATTTTATTTCTTTCATCACATTCCCAGTGGGTCAGAAGTTTACATACACTCAATTAGTATTTGGTAGTATTGCCTTTAAATTGTCTAACTTGGGTCAAACGTTTCAGGTAGCCTTCCACAAGCTTCCCACAATAAGTTGGGTGAATTTTGGCCCATTCCTCCTGGCAGAGCTGGTGTAACTGAATCAGGTTTGTTGGCCTCCTTGCTCGCACACGCTTTTTCAGTTCACGCTTTTTCAGTTCAAATCTTCTATAGCACAGGTGTCAAACTCATTCCACGGGGGGCCGAGTGTCTGCGGGTTTTCGCTCCTCCCTTATACTTGATTGATGAATTAACATCACTAATTAGTTAGGAACTCCCCACACCTGGTTGTCTAGGGCTTTATTGAAAGGAAAAACCAAAAACCTGCAGACACTAGGCCCTCCGTGGAATGAGTTTGACACCCCTGTTCTATAGGATTGAGGTCAGGGCTTTGTGATGGCCACTCCAATACCTTGCCTTTGTTGTACTTAAGCCATTTTGCCACAACTTTGGAAGTATGCTTGGCGTCATTGTCCATTTGGAAGACCCATTTGCGACCAAGCTTTAACTTCTTGACTGATGTCTTGAGATGTTGCTTCAATATATCCACATAATTTTCTTTTCCTCATGATGCCATCTACTTTGTGAAGTGCACCAGTCCCTCCTGCAGCAAAGCACCCCCACAACATGATGCTGCCACCCCCATGCTTCACGGTTGAGATGGTGTAAACTTCTGACCCACTAGAATCTGACCCACTGTGATACAGTGAATTATAAGTGAAATAATCTGGCTGTATTCAATTGTTGGAAAAATTACTTGTGTCATACACAAAGTAGATGTCCTAATCGACTTGCCAAAACTGTAGTTTGTTAACAAGAAAATTGTGGAGTGGTTGAAAAGTTTTAATGACTCCAACCTAAGTGTATGTAAACCTCCGACTTCAACTGTACCTAGAGAGTTTTCATCTGTATTTTTCGTAGCTGTCTACATACCACCACAGACTGAGACTGGCACTATGACCGCACTCAATGAGCTGTATTCCGCCATAAGCAAACAGGAAAACGCTCACCCAGAGGCGGCACTCCTAGTGGCCGGGGACTTTAAATCATGGAGCATTTCTATCAGCACAGTAAATGTGCAACCAGACGGAAATTGTCACGTTCCTGACCTATTTATGTTAGTTGTTATGTGTGTTAGTTGGTTAGGACGTGAGGTTGGGTGGGCATTCTATGTTTTCTGTTTCTGTGTTGGTTTTGGGTTACCTGGTATGGCTCTTAATTAGAGGCAGGTGTTTGGCGTTCCTCTAATTAAGAGTCATATTTAGGTAGGCGTTGTCACAGTGTTCGTTGTGGGTGATTGTCTCCTGTGTCTGTATGTATGTTCGTGCCACACGGGACTGTAGCGTTTGTTTGTTTCGTTTCGTTTCGATGTCGTCTGTTTCCTGTACGTAAGTTTATGTTTAGTTATGTAAGTTTATGTTCAGGTTTCGTCAACGTCGTTTTCTTGTTTTGTAGTTTTGAAAGTGTTTTGTTTTTGTTTCGTGTGGCCGTCGTATTATTAATAAAAGATGGCTTATTTCCCTGAAGCCGCATTTTGGTCTGAAGATCCTTCTCTCCTCACCTCATCCGAGGATGAGGAGAGCGACAGCCGTTACAGAATCACCCACCACGCTAAGACCAAGCGGCAAGGGAAAAATAAACGGAGTAAAAGACAGGAGAAAAACAAGGATTTCTGGACATGGGAGCAGATAATGAATGGAGAAGGTCCCTGGGCTAAGGCAGGAGAAAATCGCCGTTCTCAGGAAGAGAGGGAGGCAGCTAAAGCCCAGGAGCGGTGGTTTGAGGAGGCAGCAAGGAGACGTGGCTGGAAGCCTGAAAAGCCATGGGAGCAGCTGGAGGCACTGGGGAGTGCAGAGGCTACCGGAGAGAGGAACCGGAGCTATGAGGGAACGCGTCTGGCACGGAAGCCCGAAAAGCCCGTAAGTAATTCCCAAAAATTTCTTGGGGGGGGGCTAGGAGGTAGTGGGCCAAGGGCAGGTAGGAGACCTGCGCCCACTTCCCAGGCTTACCGTGGAGAGCGAGAGTACGGGCAGGCGCCGTGTTACGCAGTAGAGCGCACGGTGTCTCCTGTACGAGTGCATAGCCCAGTGCGGGTTATTCCACCTCCCCGCACTGGTAGGGCTAGATTGAGTATTGAGCCAGGTGTCATGAGGCCGGCTCAACGCGTCTGGTCTCCAGTGCGTCTCCTCGGGCCGGCATACATGGCACCTGCCTTACGCATGGTTTCTCCGGTTCGCCTACATAGCCCGGTGCGGGTTATTCCACCTCCCCGCACTGGTCGGGCAACCGGGAGTATTCAACCAGGTAAAGTTGGGCAGGCTCAATGCTTAAGAGTGCCAGTACGCCCCCACGGTCCGGTATTTCCGGCGCCACCTCCCCGCCCCAGCCTAGTACCTACAGTGTCTACACTACGCACTAGGCTACCAGTGCGTATCCTGAGCCCTGTTCCTCCTCCACGCACTCTCCCTGTAGTGCGTGTATCTAGCCCGGTGCCTCCAGTTCCGGCCCCACGCACTAAGCTACCAGTGCGTCTCCAGAGCCCTGTACAAACTGTATCTTCTCCCCCTACTAATCCTGATGTGCTTGTCCTCAGCCAGGCGTCACCAGTGCCGGTGCCGCGCATCAGTTGTGGAGTGGGCTTTGAGAATACAGTGTGCCCTGTTCCTGCTCCCCGCACTAGTAGGAAGGTGCTTATCATTAGCACGGTGCCTCCAGTTCCGGCACCACGCACCAGGTCTACAGTGCACCGTATCCGGCCAGAGCCATCCGTCTCCCCAGCGCCATCTGAGCCATCCGTCTCCCCAGCGCCATCTGAGCCATCCGTCTCCCCAGCGCCATCTGAGCCATCTGTCTCCCCAGCGCCATCTGAGCCATCCGTCTCCCCAGCGCCGTCTGAGCCATCCGTCTGCCAGGAGCCTGCAAAGCCGCCCGTCTGCCATGAGCCTGCAAAGCCGCCCGTCTGCCATGAGCCTACAGAGCCGTCAGCCAGACAGGAGCCGCTAGAGCCGTCAGCCAGACAGGAGCCGCTAGAGCCGTCAGCCAGACAGGATCTGCCAGAGCCGCCAACCAGACAGGATCTGCCAGAGCCGCCAACCAGACAGGATCTGCCAGAGCCGCCAACCAGACAGGATCTGCCAGAGCCGCCAACCAGACAGGATCTGCCAGAGCCGCCAACCAGACAGGATCTGCCAGAGCCGCCAACCAGACAGGATCTGCCAGAGCCGCCAGCGAGCCATGAGCAGCCAGAGCCGTCAGAGAGCCATGAGCAGCCAGAGCCGTCAGAGAGCCATGAGCAGCCAGAGCCGTCAGAGAGCCATGAGCAGCCAGAGCCGTCAGAGAGCCATGAGCAGCCAGAGCCGTCAGAGCGCCATGAGCGTCGAGAGCCGTCAGAGCGCCATGAGCGTCGAGAGCCGTCAGCCTGCCATGAGCGTCGAGAGCCGTCAGCCTGCCATGAGCGTCGAGAGCCGTCAGCCTGCCATGAGCGTCGAGAGCCGTCAGCCTGCCATGAGCGTCGAGAGCCGTCAGCCTGCCATGAGCGTCGAGAGCCGTCAGCCTGCCATGAGCGTCGAGAGCCGTCAGCCAGCCATGAGCGTCGAGATTCGTCAGTCAGCCATGAGCTGTCCTTCAGCCTGAAAAGGCTAGATACCCAGAACTGCCCATCAGTCCAGAGCTGTCTCTCTGTCCGGAGCTGCCTTTCAGTCCGGAGTTGCCCCTCTATCCTGATCTCCCTCTCTATCTTCATCTACCTCTATATTCTTATCTATCCCTCTGTCTTGATTTATCTCTCTGTCCCGGTGTTGTCCTTATTAGGTATATTATTAAGAGGATTTTGTGGGGGAAAAAAGAGGGTGGACATTCTTGGAGGGAGGAAGCTAGGATGGATTATGGTGGGGTGGGAACCGCGCCCGGAGCCTGAGCCACCACCGTGGTTAGATGCCCACCCAGACCCTCCCCTAGACTTTGTGCTGGTGCGTCCGGAGTTCGCACCTTGTGGGGGGGGTAATGTCACGTTCCTGACCTATTTATGTTAGTTGTTATGTGTGTTAGTTGGTCAGGACGTGAGGTTGGGTGGGCATTCTATGTTTTCTGTTTCTGTGTTGGTTTTGGGTTACCTGGTATGGCTCTTAATTAGAGGCAGGTGTTTGGCGTTCCTCTAATTAAGAGTCATATTTAGGTAGGCGTTGTCACAGTGTTCGTTGTGGGTGATTGTCTCCTGTGTCTGCATGTATGTTCGTGCCACACGGGACTGTAGCGTTTGTTTGTTTCGTTTCGTTTCGATGTCGTCTGTTTCCTGTACGTAAGTTTATGTTTAGTTATGTAAGTTTATGTTCAGGTTTCGTCAACGTCGTTTTCTTGTTTTGTAGTTTTGAAAGTGTTTTGTTTTTGTTTCGTGTGGCCGTCGTATTATTAATAAAAGATGGCTTATTTCCCTGAAGCCGCATTTTGGTCTGAAGATCCTTCTCTCCTCACCTCATCCGAGAATGAGGAGAGCGACAGCCGTTACAGAAATAAACTCTGGACCACCTTTACTCCACGCACAGAGACGCATACAAAGCTCTCCCTCGCCCTCCATTTGGCAAATCTGACCATAATTCTATCCTCCTGATTCCTGTTTACAAGCAAAACTTAAAGCAGGAAGGACCAGTGACTTGATCAATAAAAAAGTGGTCAGATGAAGCAGATGCTAAGCAACAGGACTGTTTTGCTAGCACAGACTGGAATATGTTCCGCGATTCCCCTGATGGCATTGAGGAGTACACCACATCAGTCTTTGGCTTCATCAATAAGTGGACGTGTATACCCCAACCAGAAGCCATGGATTACAGGCAACATCCGCAGTGAGCTAAAGGCTAGATCTGCCGCTTTCAAGGAGCGGGACCCAGAAGCTTATAAGAAATCCCACTATGTCCTCCGATGAACCATCAAACTGGCAAAGCGTCAATACAGGACTAAGATCCATCCGCTCTGACACTCGCCGGATGTGGCAGGGCTTGCTAACCGTTACAGACTACAAAGGGAAGCACAGCCGAGAGCTGCCCAGTGATACAAGCCTACCAGACGAGCTAAACTACTTCTATGCTCACTTCAAGGCAAAGAACACAGAAACATGCATGAGAGCACCAGCTTTTCCAGAAGACTGTGTGATCATGCTCTCTGCAGCCGATGTGAGTAAGACCTTTAAACATGTCAACATTCGCAAGGCCGCAGGGCGGAACGGATTACCAGGACATGTACTGCGAGCATGCGCTGACCAACTGGCAAGTGTTTCTCTGACATTTTCAACCTCTCCCTGTCCGAGTCTGTAATACCAACATGTTTTAAACAGACCGCCCAAACAGATCCACAGATGATGCAATCTATATTGCACTCCACACTGCCCTTTCCCACCTGGACAAAAGGAACACCTATGTGAGAATGCTATTCATTGACTACAGTTCAGCGTTCAACACCATAGTGCCCTCAAAGCTCATCAATAAGGTAAGGACCCTGGGACTAAACACCTCCCTCTGCAACTGGATCCTGGACTTCCTGACGGGCCGAGCCCAGGTGGTAAGACACATCCGCCACGCTAATCCTCAACACGGGTTGCCCCTCAGAGGTGCGTGCTCAGTACCTTCCTGTACTCCCTGTTCACTCCTGACTGCACGGGCAGGCACGACTACAACACCATCATTAAGTTTGCCGATGACACAACAGTGGTAGGCCTGATCACTGACAACAACGAGACAGCCTATAGGGAAGAGGTCAGAGACCTGGCCATGTGGTGCCCGGACAACAACCTGAAAAGATTTGGCATGGGTCCTCAGATCCTCAAAAAGTTCTACAGTTGCACCATCAAGAGCATCCTGACTGGTTTCATCACTGCCTGGTATGGCAACAGCTCGGCCCCCTGACCTCAAGGGGGTAGTGCATACGGCCAGTACATCACTGGGGCCAAGCTTCCTGCCATCCAGGACCTCTATACCAGGTGGTGTCAGAGGAAGGCCCTAAAATTGACAAAGACTCCAGCCACCCTAGTCATAGACTGTTCTCTCTGCTACCGCACGGCAAGCAGTACCGGAGTGCCAAATCTAGGTCCAAGAGGCTTCTCAACAGCTTCTACCCCCAAGCCATAAGACTCCTGGCTACCCAGACTATTTGCATTGCCCCCCCTCCCTCTTTTACACAACTGCTATTCTCTGTTTATTATCTATGCATAGTCACTTTAACTCTACCTACATGTACATATTACCTGAATTACCTCGATTTACTGGTGCCCCCCACATTGACTCTGTACCGGTACCCCCCTGTATATAGTCTCGCTATTGTTATTTTACTGCTGCTCTTTAATTACTTGTTACATTTATTTCTTATTCTCATTCGCAATTGTATTTTTTACAATTATAATAATTTTTTAAACTGCATTGTTGGTTAGGGGCTCGTAAAGTAAGCATTTCACTGTCAGGTCTACACCTGTTGTATTCGGCGCATGTGACTTATACAATTTGATTTGATTTGGTATACAGCATCTCCTCCAGGTGTCCCTGTGGGTTCATTCTTTGGAAGGTGAATGTGCACCTACTGGGGCTTTAAACAGTTACTTATCTCTCCATGGAGGCATTCATTTAGGTGTATACTCCACTCTCCCACGCTTACCCAGGTGTGCACTACCACTGCCACTCAGTCCAACTCTCTGAACTAGTCCTTTCAGTCTAAAGGCTTGCACATATCACAGCGAATGCAGCGTTCATCCGCCGATCATTCATCGCTCTGTGTTTTAGGGACCACCCGCTGAACACAATGGCATTTTTCACACGATTCTACATGTAAAAGAGGTGCTAAGTACTCTCGGCCAGCAAATGCTATTGGTGTGTCTGAATCCTAACTCCATCTCTATGCCTCTTTTCAGCCCCTATAGCTGCTGTATTAAATCTCATCTGAGCACTCTGTTGCCCACCGTACCGTGAGTAGCAGCTGCTATGTTAGCTGTTGTAATTAACCGACGAGCTGTCGCTTCCTCGCCGAGTTCTGAGGTCTCATTGTACTGCTCCCCCCTCCCCCTCTCCACCTCTCCCCCTCTGCCCCATACCCCTCTCTCCCCTATACTCGCCTCCACCCATACCCCCCTCACCTCTCTCCCCCATACCACACTTTCCCCCATACCCCCCTCTCCCCTCTCTCCCCCCATAACCTCCACTCTCCATACCCCCTTTCCCCTCTCCCCCATAATCACCCTCTCCTATCGCTTCCCCAATATGCCCTCTCCCCTCTCTCTCCTCATATCCCCCTCTTACCTCTCTCCACCAATACCTCCGCCTCTCCCCTCTCAACATCCGCACTGAGCTAAAGGCTAGATCTGCTGCTTTCAAGGAGCGGGACCCAGAAGCTTATAAGAAATCCCACTATGTCCTCCGACGAACCATCAAACAGGCAAAGCGTCAATACAGGACTAAGATCCATCCGCTCTGACACTCGCCGGATGTGGCAGGGCTTGCCTCTCCCCTGTCTGTCTGTCTGCTGCTGATACCCTCTGAGGCCTGACTCCAACTCTGCATGCTCATCCTGCCATTTCAGAGAGAAAGAAAGAGCACATGAGAGAGAATGACTGAGAGAAAGTGAAAGTAAGGCAGAGGGAGAGAGCGATGATACTGTAAAGAGAGAGAGAGAGAGACGGATTTCACTTTGTATATTATCTACTTCACTTGCTTTGGCAATGTTTACATATGATTCCCATGCCAATAAAGCCCCTGGAATTGAATTGAATTGAATTGAAAGAGAGAGAGAGAGAGAGAGAGAGAGAGAGAGAGAGAGAGAGAGAGAGAGAGAGAGAGAGAGAGAGAGAGAGAGAGAGAGAGAGAGAGAGAGAGAGAGAGAGAGAGAGAGGAGAGGAGAGAGAGAGAGAGAGAGAGAGAGAGAGAGAGAGAGAGAGAGAGAGAGAGAGAGAGAGAGAGAGGAGAGAGAGAGAGAGAGAGAGAGAGAGAGAGAGGAGAGAGAGAGAGGAGAGAGAGAGAGAGAGAGAGAGAGAGAGAGAGAGAGAGAGAGAGAGAGAGAGAGAGAGAGACTCGAGTAACTTGATTTCCTCTGCTAAACTGTCTGCTGGTTCATAACGAGAGCTCCAGTATCTCTTTGCCTCAGCATTTAGGTCTAGTTAGAATTCCCTTCTTCCTCCCGCTTCGCCTGCTCAGGGGTGCAGACGAGATGTGGCCACTGAACTTTTATAGCACAAGTGAGGACTGAACATTGTGTTTCCTCTCTCACCCTTTACCTCTTTACATTGACAGGATGCTAAATTGATTGTAAACAAATAAGACAGACATAAAATACCCAGGGGTATGGTTTCTCAGAAAAACCTACCAGGCGGCTGTTACACTTTTAGGGAATGATTAACATATTCTGGATATAAACTCAGCAAAAAAGAAAATTCCTCTTACTGTCAACTGCGTTTATTTTCAGCAGAATTAACATATGTAAATATTTGTATGAACATAACAAGATTCAACAACTGAGACATAAAAACTGAACAAGTTCCACAGACATGTGACTAACAGAAATTGAATAATGTGTCACGGAACAAAAGGGGGGGGGGGGGGGTGTTCAAAATCAAAAGTAACAGTCAATATCTGGTGTGGCCACCAGCTGCATTAAGTACTGCAGTGCATCTCCTCCTCATGGACTGCACCAGATTTGCCAGTTCTTGTTGTGAGATGTTACCCCACTCTTCCACCAAGGCACCTGCAAGTTCCCGGACATTTCTGGGGGGGGGGTGGCTCTAGCCCTCACCCTCCGATCCAACATTGAGATCCGGGCTCTTGCTAGCCATGGCAGAACACTGACATTCCTGTCTTGCAGGAAATCACACACAAAACGAGCAGTATTGCTGGTGGCATTGTCATGCTGGAGGGTCATGTCAGGATGAGCCTGCAGGAAGGGTACCATACGAAGGAGTAGAATGTCTTCCCTGTAACGCACAGCTTTGAGAATGCCTGCAATGACAACAAGCTCAGTCCGATGATGCTGTGACACACCGCCCCAGACCATGACGGACTCTCCACCTTCAAATCGATCCCGCTCCAGAGTACAGGCCTTGGTGTAACGCTCATTCCTTCGACGATAAACGCGAATCCGACCATCACCCCTGGTGAGACGAAACCGCGACTTGTCAGTGAAGAGCACTTTTTGCCAGTCCTGTCTGGTCCAGCGATGGTGGGTTTGTGCCCATAGGCAACGTTGTTGTCGGTGATGTCTGGTGAGGACCTGTCTTACAACAGGCCTACAAGCCATCAGTCCAGCCTCTCTCAGCCTATTGCGGACAGTCTGAGCACTGATGGAGGGATTGTGCGTTCCTGGTGTAACTCGGGCAGTTGTTGTTGCCATCCTGTACCTGTTCTGCAGGTGTTATGTTCGGATGTACCGATCCTGTGCAGGTGTTGTTACACATGGTCTGCCACTGCGAGGATAATCAGCTGTCCGTCTTGTCTCTCTGTAGTGCTGTCTTATGCGTCTCACAGTAAGGACATTGCAATTTATTGCCGTGGCCACATCTGCAGTCCTCATGCCTCTTTGCAGCATGCCTAAGGCACATTCATGCAGATGAGCAGGGACCCTGGGCATCTTTCTTTTGGTGGTTTACAGAGTCAGTAGAAAGGCCTCTTTAGTGTCCTAAGTTTTCGTAATTGTGACCTTAATTGCCTACCGTCTGTAAGCTGTTAGTGTCTTAACGACCGTTTCACAGGTGCATGTTCATTAATTGTTTATTGTTCATTGAACAAGCATGGGAAACAGTGGTTAAACCCTTTACATTTAAGATCTGTGAAGTTATTTGGATTTTTACGAATTATCTTTGAAAGACAGGGTCCTGAAAAAGGGACATTTCTTTTTTTGCTGAGTTTATCTGCAGGTCATGGGATGGGGAGCAGCCTGGGTTTAGGAAATCGATCAGTTTGTCCCCTTCTGCCCATGTTGCCCTCGTTATTATGTGCATCATGGCCATGGGCACCCAGAGGTGCCCATCAGCATCAGTGTTTGATGGCTGTGCTGATGTGTATGGAAAGCTTCTCTATGCCACCTCATTGATCCACATTGGGACTGGCCAGAGGGCAAGGTGGCTGTGTGTCCTGGCCTCCATCCCTATCTCTCTTACTGACCTAATGAGAGAATGAGCCTTGGTGTTAATGCTGATTCATAATGTTTGTTGACTCTCATTATAGTAAGTAAAACAGGGCATAATACAGCACTAGAAATGTAATAGATGTTTTTCCTCTCCGTTTAAAGGATACAAACACAGTATATGATTCATAGCCCTAGGCAGAGAGTATTCCCAAGGCCGGTTAGACATATTTCCCTGTAAATTCCTAGATTTGCTTCAATGAATCACTGTTTAAGTGCCTCTTTCTCCTCAAATAGTCACCATTACTTTTGACAGCAGTAAGACAGCCTTCTCTGAGCTTTACTTATATCTCAGATTTGTTACAACAGCACACATCAGGGTTAAAAGTTAGATTCCAAGCCACTGTAACAGAAAGATACACAGTATTACACCTATGAGAACTGAACGTTAGTGTTGTTACAATGTCAAAATGTAAAAAAATCACACAATGATGGGAACTCAGAAACAGATGTTGACATAGACTGTTTAATAGTCGAAACAACCTTACAGTCATAATTAGAACTGCAATCATCATAGACTACCAGCTAATGGTTTCTTTAATGTGACAGATAGATCGTTTTCACTGGGGTCCTTTGCCACTGCTCTCAGGCTGAAGAGCTATGGACTCTGTTCCAGAGGCTCAGACCAGACCAGGGCTATCTGCAATTTCTTATTATAACACATCACTTAGGAGATGAGAGGGGAGATGAAGTCCCTCAACACTTATTAAATAAGATTTATTGAGAGAGAGAGGGAGAGCGAGAGAGAGAGAAAATATCCTCGAGGACAGAAGGAAAGTGAGAGGAGAGCTGGAGCAGCAGTAGTGCCATATTAAAACAGCCAGTCTCAGTGTAATTTTCAAGCAAAATTGGGGTTGGGAGGTTGATGGTAAAAGCCTGGGATGTATGTGAGGGTGGAAGGTAAGAAGGGAGGTTGATGGTAAAAGCCTGAGATGTATGTGAGGGTGGAAGGTAAGAAGGGAGGTTGATGGTAAAAGCCTGGGATGTATGTGAGGGTGGAAGGTGAAAAGGGAGGTTGATGGTAAATGCCTGGGATGTATGTGAGGGTGGAAGGTGAGAAGGGAGGTTGATGGTAAATGCCTGGGATGTATGTGAGGGTGGAAGGTGAGAAGGGAGGTTGATGGTAAAAGCCTGGGATGTTTAGGACTGCTTGTGGTATGTTTACAAAATCCACTGTTGTTTTTGGATATAGTGCCAAACCAGTTTAACCTGTCTAGGACTGGGGTGCCGCTAGCGGCACACCCCCCCCACCCCCACTGAAAAGGCAGAGCCGCGAAATTAAAAAAAAACATATTTTTTAAATATTTAACTTTCACACATTAAAGTCCAATACAGCTAATGAAAGACACAGATCTTGTGAATCCAGCCAACATGTCCGATTTTTAAAATGTTTTACAGGGAAGACACAATATGTAAAGATGTAAATCTATTAGCTAAACACATTAGCATAATCCACCATCTTTTCTTTGTCCACCAACACCAGTAGCTATCACCAATTCGGCTAAACTAAGATATTGATAGCCACTAACCAAGAAAAAAGCTCATCAGATGACAGTCTGATAACATATTTATGGTATAGGATAGGTTTTTTTAGAAAAATGTGCATATTTCAGGTAGATGTCATAGTTTACAATTGCACCCACCGTCACAAATGGACTAGAATAAATACAATGAGCAACGTGTTTACCTAACTACTAATCATCAAACATTTCGTAAAAATACACAGCATACACTAATCGAAAGACACAGATCCTGTGAATACAGACAATATTTCAGATTTTCTAAGTGTCTTACAGCGAAAACACAATAAATCGTTATATTAGCATAGCACATGTGCAAACATTACACCAGCATTGATTCTAGCCAAAGAGAGCGATAACGTAAACATCGCCAAAATATATTAATTTTTTCACTAACCTTCTCAGAATTCTTCAGATGACACTCCTGTAACATCACATTACAACATACATATACAGTTTGTTCGAAAATGTGCATATTTAGCCACCAAAATCATGGTTAGACAATGAGAAAAGTAGCCCAGCTGGTCAGAAAATGTCCTGCGCCACATTAGACAGTGATCTAGTCGTATACATAAATACTCATAAACGTGACTAAAAAATATAGGGTGGACAGCGATTGATAGACAATTTAATTCTTAATACAATCGCGGATTTACATTTTTTAAATTATCCTTACTTTTCAATACAGTTTGCGCCAAGCGAAGCTACGTCTAGCAAGATGGCGTCATAAGCGATTAACAATTTTCGACAGAAACACGATTTATCATAATAAATTGTTCCTACTTTGAGCTGTTCTTCCATCAGTATCTTGGGCAAAGAATCCTTTCTTGGGTCTAATCGTCTTTTGGTCGAAAGCTGTCCTCTTGCCATGTAGAAATGTCCATTGCGTTCGGCATGAACTGGAACCGTGCCCAGAGATTCATAGTGTCTCAGAAATAAATGTCCCAAAATCGCACTAAACGGGTATAAATTGCTATAAAACGGTTTAAATTAACTACCTTATGATGTTTTTAACTCCTATAACGAGTAGAAACATGACCGGAGAAATATTACTCCCTACACTAATGCTTGGAACAAGTGCGGGTCGGTGGCCACGGCGCGCCTGACGCAGCTGGAAAAGAGTTCCTAACTACAGGTTTTTTTCATTTATAGTGGCTGTGATTGGGCAATCGACACCATTCAAATCGTCATCACGTAAAGGCATCCAGGGGAAGACGTAAGCAGTGTCTGTATGCTCATAGCAATAACAGAGGCCTTAAAACTGACTCCAGATCAGGGGCCAAAATGTGTGAAATCTGACTCCATGTCAGGGAAATTGCTGTAGAATGAGTTCTGTTCCACTCAGAGACAGAATTCCAACGCCTATAGAAACTATAGACTGTTTTCTATCCAATAATAGTAATAATATGCATATTGTACGATCAAGAATTTAGTAGGAAGCCGTTTAAGTAATTACACGATTTACATAAATAGTGACAACAGCACCCCCTAGCCTCAACAGGCTAAGACCAGAATGGAGCCCTCTCCACCTCTCCAAATCAAATCAAATTGTATTTGTCACATGCGCCGAATACAACAGGTGTGGACCTTACAGTGAAATGCTTACTTAAAAGCCCTTAAAACTTCTTAGGGATAGCTCCCTTTTTTTCAATTTTCGCCTAAATGACAAACCCAAATCTAACTGCCTGTAGCTCAGGCCCTGAAGCAAGGATATGCATATTCTTGGTACCATTTGAAAGGAAACACTTTGAAGTTTGTGGGAATGTGAATTAAATTTAGGAGAATATAACACAATAGATGTGGTAGAAGAAAATACAAAGAAAAAACCAACCGGTGTTTTTTTTACCACCATCTTTGAAATGCAAGAGAAAGGTCACTGTTATAGCCATTACTCTGTAATTCCGATAGTGTCCACAAGATGGCAGCAGTGTGAAGTTTCAGATGGATAACTTGGAGTATTGCTGATGCCCAAAACGTTTAGTGTGAAGTCCCCATGTACATTTGGGAAAATCGTGAAGGAGACATTCACATTCATATTCCATTTTTCTGCAAGAATATTGTCAAATCTGTATACTTGGACTT
This sequence comes from Salvelinus fontinalis, assembly GCF_029448725.1. Taxonomy (NCBI): domain Eukaryota; kingdom Metazoa; phylum Chordata; class Actinopteri; order Salmoniformes; family Salmonidae; genus Salvelinus; species Salvelinus fontinalis. Next base: position 16,360,331 of record NC_074679.1, on the reverse strand, counting down.
TGATTTAGCTTTTAAAGTATTAGTAGCCATATTATAAGTTCAACATTTGCAAAACAACCAGTTTTCATAACTTCATAACTCTGAATATCCTTCAAATTTTCGTCCAAAATGAAAAGGCATGTTGTCGTACAAGGTTAAAAGCTACATTTTACGACATATACATGGTTTCCGGGTACTCCCGTAAAGCCCAGCTCATTGGCTATCTAGCTAGCTTTGTTTGACCCCAATTGGTTCTTATATGACACAGTCATTCAATAGATGGCCGCCCGCGTCATCGGCGTGCCATGAAGGCATCGCTCTCTGACCAAATATGGTGTCCTATAGGATATACTACACCCCTAATGAAATAGTGAAGTCTTGTTATCTTCTAGGATCTCTGAGGAATAAATACGGACGTGATTTGACTCGTTGAAACAACATTTAGGGTGAGATTTCACAGATTCCATTCTTTGCAAATTGAACGAGTGGAAATACAACATCGATTGTGCATGCTATATTAAACCTGTTGAGGATGGGGGCGCTGTTGTGACTATTTATGCTAATCGTGTAATTTTTGAAATGGCTTCCCACAAAATCCTTGATCGTACAATATGCATATTATTATTATTATTGGATAGAAAACAGTCTATAGTTTCTATATGAGTTTAAATTTTGTCTCTAAGTGGAACAGAGCCCATTCTACAGCAATTTCCCTGACATGGAGTCAGATTTCAGAAATTTTGGCCCCTGATCTGGAGTCAGTTAAAAGGGCACTGTTATTGCTATGAGTATACGGACACTGCTTACGTCTTCCCCTGGATGCCTTTACGTGATGACGATTTGAATGGGGTCGATTGCGCGTTCACAGGCACTAAAAATTAAAAAACCCTGAGGCTAGTCACTCTTTTCTTGCTGCGTCATGCGCCTAGAGGACACCAACCCGCACCTGTTCCAAGCATTAGTGGAGGGAGTAATATTACTCGGGTCATGTTTCTACTCGTTATGGGAGTTAAAAACATCATAAGGTAGTTAATTTAAAGCGTTTTATAGCAATTTATATCCGTTTAGTGCGATTTTGGGACATTTATTTCTGAAACGCTGTGAATTGCTGGGCACGCTTCCAGTTCATCCCGAACGCAGTTGGCATTTCCACATGGCAAGAGGACAGCTTTCCACCAAAAGACGATTACTCCCAAGAAAGGATCCTTTGCCCAAGATACTGATGGAAGAACAGCTCAAAGTAGGACATTTTTATTATGATAAATCGTGTTTCTGTCGAAAAATGTTAGTGGCTTAGGACGCCATGTTTTTTGACGTAGCTTCGCTTGGCGCAAACTGTATTGAAAAGTAAGGATAAATTAAAAAATGTAATTCCGCGATTGTATTAAGAATTAAATTGTCTATCAATCCCTGTCCACCCTATATTTTTTAGTCACGCTTATGAGTATTTATGTATAAGAGTAGATCACTGTCTAAGTGGCGCACGGACATTTTCTCACCAGCTTGGCTACATTTCACATTGTCTAACCATGATTTTGGTGGCTAAATATAAACATTTTCGATCAAACTCTATATGGATTGTGTAATATGATGTTACAGGAGTGTCATCTGAAGAATTCTGAGAAGGTTAGTGAAAAAATTAATATATTTTGGCGATGTTGACTTTTATCGCTCACTTTGGCTAGAATCAATGCTGGGCTGCTATGTGCTATGTGCTATGCTAATATAACAATTTATTGTGTTTTCACTGTAAGACACTTAGAAAATCTGAAATATTGTCTGTATTCACAGGATCTGTGTCTTTCGATTAGTGTATGCTGTGTATTTTTACGAAATGTTTGATGATTAGTAGTTAGGTAAACACGTTGCTCATTGTAATTATTCTAGTCCATTTGTGACGGTGGGTGCAATTGTAACCTATGCCATCTACCTGAAATATGCACTTTTTTCTAACAAAACCTATCCCATACCATAAATATGTTATCAGACTGTCATCTGATGAGTTATTTTCTTGGTTAGGGGCTATAAATATCTTAGTTTAGCCGAATTGGTGATAGCTACTGATGTTGGTGGACAAATAAAAGATGGTGGATTATGCTAATGTATTTTTAGGTAATAGATGTACATCTTTACATATTGTGTCTTCCCTGTAAAACATTTTAAAAATCGGACATGTTGGCTGGATTCACAAGATCTGTGTCTTTCATTAGCTGTATTGGACTTTAATGTGTGAAAGTTAAATATTTGAAAAAAATATTTTTTTTGAATTTCGCGGCTCTGCCTTTTCAGTGGGGGGGGGGGGGGGGGGGGGGAGTGCCGCTAGCGGCACCCTCATCCTAGACAGGTTAACTTTTTTAGGATATGAAAAATTATTTTATCTAACAAAACGACACTTCATGTTATCTCTGGGACCCTTTGGATGATAAATTAGAGCAAGATTTCAGAATGTAAGTACACATTTCACCTTCAGAGGTGAATTTATCAAACCTATCGCGGTGAAAAAACTGTTTTGTTGTTAGGAGCTCTCCTCAAACAATAGCACGGCATTTTTTTGCAGTAATAGCTACTGTAAATTGGACAGTGCAGTTATATTAACAAGAATTTAAGCTTTCAGCCGATATAAGACACTTCTATGTACCAACATTTGTTGTTTCTTTAAAATCTGCGATCTTGACATAATGCGCTGAATGATTTACAACTGTCCCGTTGACGGGACACCGATCCTTATTAACCAACAATACAGTTTTAAGAAAAATAAGTTAACCTTTAATGCTCAGGCGTTCCGCCAGCGGAACTCCTCCCACATTCCACTGGAAAGGCAGAGCGCGAAATTCAAATATATTTTTTAGAAATATTTAACTTTCACACATTAACAAGTCCAATACAGCAAATGAAAGGTACACATCTTGTGAATCCAGCCAACATGTCCGATTTTTAAAATGTTTTACAGCGAAAACAGCACGTATATTTATGTTAGCTCACCACCAAATACAAAGAAGGACAGACATTTTTCACAGCACAGGTAGCATGCACAAACCCAACCTAACTACCCAAGAACCAACCAAACTAACCAAGAAACAACTTCATCAGATGACAGTCTTATAACATGTTATACAATAAATCTATGTTTTGTTCGAAAAATGTGCATATTTGAGTTATAAATCAATTTTACATTGCAGCTACCATCACAGCTACCGTCAAAAATAGCACCGAATTAGCCAGAGTAATTATAGAGACCAACGTGGAATACCTAAATACTCATCATAAAACATTTCTGAAAAATGCATCGTGTACAGCAAATGAAAGACAAGCATCTTGTGAATCCAGCCAATATTTCAGATTTTTTAAGTGTTTTACAGCGAAAACACAATATAGCATTATATTAGCTTACTACAATAGCCTACCACACAACCGCATTCATTCATCAAGGCATGTTAGCGATAGCAATAGGCACGTTAGCGTTAGCGAATAAACCAGCAAAATATATTTATTTTCACTAACCTTCATAAACCTTCCTCAGATGACAGTCCTATAACATCAGGTTATACATACACTTATGTTTTGTTCGAAAATGTGCATATTTTGAGCTGAAATCAGTGGTTATCCATTATGCTAACGTAGCTTCCTTTTCCCAGAATGTGCGGATATTTCTATTAGACTCTCACCTATTCTGACCAAATAGCTATTCATAAACATTACAAAAAAATACATGTTGTATTGGAAATGATAGATCCATTAGTTCTTAATGCAATCGCAGTGTTAGAATTCTAAAAATATCTTCATTACGACATAAGGCTTATGTTATAGCGAGAGAGTGGCCAAAACCTGGGCGCAAAACTACTAGTATACAGTTCGACAGATATATGAAATAGCATCATAAAATGTTTCTTACTTTTGGTGATCTTCCATCAGAATGTTGGACAAGGGGTCCTTTGTCCAGAACAGTCGTTGTTTGGATTTAGAACATCGTTTTTCCCTCTTGAATTAGCAAGCACACTGGCCAAGTGGCGCGAAGCTCTCCTTTCTGAACAAAGGCACACAACGCAACATGCCTAACGTCCCGAATAAATTTCAAAAATCGAATATAACTATATTTAAAAAACATACTTTACGATGATATTGTGACATGTATCAAATAAAATCAAAGCCGGAGATAGTAGTCGCCTATAACGACGGCTTTTCAGAAGGCAATTCCAGGTCCATCTGCGCGCTCTCCAGAAAACTGGAAATGGATGACTCGTCGTGCCAAGAGGATATATTCCACCTCAGACCAAGATAAACACTTCATTTCTTCTCTCACTTCCTCTTGACATCTAGGGGAAGGTGTATGACGTGCATGTATACTCATACGTATCATGCCCATTTATAGGCAGTCCCTTGAACAGAGCATAATTTTCAGACTTTCCACTTCCTGGTCAGAAAGTGTGCTGCCAAATGAGTTCTGTTTTACTCACAGACAAAATTCAAACGGTTTTAGAAACTAGAGAGTGTTTTCTATCCAATAGTAATAATAATATGCATATGGTACGAGCAATAATTGAGTACGAGGCCGTTTAAATTGGGCACATTTTTCCCTCAAAGTGAAAACAGCGCCCTCTGTCCTCATCAGGTTATGTAAAAAATCGATAAGTAACAAATAATTAAAGAGCAGCAGTAAAATAACAATAGTGAGGCTATATACAGGGGATACCAGTACAGAGTCAATGTGCCGGTTAGTCGAGGTAATTCAGGTAATATGTACATGTAGGTAGAGTTAAAGTGACTATGCATAGATAATAAACAGAGAATAGCAGCAGCATCAAAGGGGGGGGGAATGCAAATAGTCTGGGTAGCCATTTGATTAGCTGATCAGGAGTCTTATGGCTTGGGGGTAGAAGCTGTTGAGAAACCTTTTGGACCTAGATTTGGTGCTCCGGTATCGCTTGCGTGCGGTAGCAGAGAGAACAGTCTATGACTAGGGTGTCTGGAGTCTTGGACAATTTTTAGGGCCTTCCTCTGACACCGCCTGGTATAGAGGTCCTGGATGGCAGGAAGCTTGGCCCCAGTGATGTACTGGGCCGTACGCACTACCCTCTGTAGTGCCTTGTGGTCGGAGGCCGAGCAGTTGCCATACCAGGCAGTGATGCAACCAGTCAGGATGCTCTCGATGGTGCAACTGTAGAACTTTTTGAGGATCTGAGGACCCATGCCAAATCTTTTCAGTCTCCTGAGGGAGAATAGGTTTTGTCGTGCCCTCTTCACGACTGTCTTGGTGTGCTTGGACCATGATAGTTTGTTGGTGATGTGGACACCAAGGAACTTGAAGCACTCAACCTGCTCCACTACAGTCCCGTTGATGAGAATGGGGGCATGCTCGGTCCTCCTTTTCCTGTAGTCCACAATCATCTCCTTTGTCTTGATCACGTTGAGGGAGAGGTTGTTGTCCTGGTAGTTAGCGGTGGTGCGCGCTAGCAGCCTTTCAGTCGGTCACGTCACTTGCTCTGAAACCTAAAAGTAGTGGTTCCCCTTGCTTTGCAAGGGCCACGTCTTTTGTGGAGCGATGGGTAACGATGCTTCGTGGGTGACTGTTGTTGATGTGTGCAGAAGGTCCCTGGTTCGCGCCCGGGTCGGGGCGAGGGGACGGTCTAAAGTTATACTGTTACATTGATGCTGTTGACCCGGATCACTGGTTGCTGCGGACAAGGAGGAGGTCGAAAGGGGGGTGAGTGTAACGGATGTGAAATGGCTAGCTAGTTAGCACACTTTCCATTGCAAGTTAGGCATGCTCTCTCCATCTCTCCATGCAATTTCAGCCTTTTCCATTTGAAATGTTCTCTCTCCCTTTCTTCATCTCTTAGACTCTTTTTCCATTGTTATTGTGTTCACCTTCTTTACTTTTTGAACTCAGCCATGCATATTGATTTTCCTGATGTGGCCATCTTGGCATAATCTGGAGTGGTACAGTGGTTCCTGCCAAGTCTGGGCACTCTGACTCACAGCTGGTTGAGAAGAAAAGGAATGACTGTACTTTGTTCTTCAAAGAGCCACACTTTCTTTTCCTTTTAAATATTTCTGTGATTAAAGGAACAATGAATGAGATATACAAGTGCCCTCCACATCTCTGTTTCTTTCCTCTCTCTCCATTTCTCTCTCCCTCCCTCTCTTTCTGTTCCAGCTCCCCCATAGCCAGTCCATTTGTTTCTGTGAAGTGTGAAGAGTGTTCCGTGTGGTTCCGTGCAGTTATTGTAAAGTGTCACCATTAATTTCACTCGTCATTATCAGCATGGCGGTCATGTTGAATAGACGGTACTCATTTGGCAGCTTCTATCCCTGCTGTCTACTCTAATTGATATCCACCCTTCTCACCAGCTACCATTTATCCCTCCTTACTCTCCTCTTTCCTTCTGTCTTACTCCGTCTCCTCGCTCTCTCCTCCCTCTTTCCCCTCTTTCTCTCTTTCACATTCTCTCTCTTCTCTTGCCTTCTCTCTCTCCACCTCACGCACGCACGCACGCACGCACGCACGCACGCACGCACACACACACGCACACACACACACATAGGACATTTAAGTCTGAATTGAATGTACTCACTGGATTTGTCACTGTGATCAATCACAGAGAGCATATCTTGTAAGAAAATGCCATCTTTGTTGTTCCCGTTGGGAAAGTGACATTATCTGTGCGTTTGTGGATGGGCAGTAGACTGAGGCTGGAGACTGTCTGTCTGGGGATGACGTTCCAACAGATTAGATTAGAGCAGAATACCACCATAATATCCTACATAAAGCACCGTCAATCATGTTTGATATTGAACTGTTTCTGGTTCCTCATAAGTTGGAAAAACATAGATATTCAAGATGAAATGGTTTGTTTGCTCGATACATTTCAGTCTAATTTTATAGAGACAATCTATTCCGCAGATGTCGTCTAAACGCCACTTTGATTCCTTTCAATATAACAACTACTCAAAATAAATCACAAACTTGATGTATGTCAAACTAAAACGTATGTCGCAACAAAATGGCAATCATAAAGATGACAAGATTTTTAAAAAGACAGAACATTCTAATTCTTACCCCCCTTCTCAGAAAATCCATCCACTCATCCTTGCCCACCCTTGCCTCCCCTCTCATGCCCCCCCTTATCTCTCTTCCTTCTCCCATTTCTCCACTCCCCTGTCCCAGTGAGTAGCACTGTCAGATCAGAGGGATTCATGACTGACTGTAGTGTAAAGACAATGTCACTCAACATGTCACAGTACTACAGTGAGGAGCTTGACACAGACTAGAGAGCTGGCATTTTCCTCACCCACTACCACAGGTCTACCACAGGGCTACCACAGCTTCCCCTCATCTGATCTTAGTACAGAGTTTTATCCTACAGGCAGACAGAACTACTGCCTTAATGCTATGTCTATACCCACAGAAGTACAGCTGAAATCCTGCTTTTGGGGACTGAAAACATTTGTTTGGCCATACAGAATGACAGAGAGGCACTCCTTGTAGCTGTATGTATTGAATAACCACAAGCACAGCAGTAACCTTTTCTCCAGCTAAAAAGGGCAACCGTTGCCAATATTTAAAAGTTTGAGTGATAGTTCTCTTTTCAGAAGCATCTAAATTTACCTAACACGACTCCTGCTGCTCAAGTTTGAAGACAGTCATTTGCAGAAAAGCGTGACAATGAGGTTGTCCCATGCAGGTGTACAGGCAGGTAGAGTAGACTTATTGAGAGAGGCTGTTATTCAGCTGTTTGTCCTGCTGTTAGCTGGCTTAGCCTGTATTTGATGGCTGCCTATTGCTTCCCCAAATAATACAGTTGATTGTTTGGGGAAATGTCCATTGTTGATGGGCATTTTGTATTTTGGTGCCAATTTTGGTATTGTTATCTGGCTCCCTCTGTGAAAAAGATTGTTATTTTGAGATGGAGAATAGATTGACTGCAGTGTAGTATTTAAAGGCTGATTACAAATGGCTGCTGTGTGTTTGCAGATGCAGCTTTCAGAGAGCTGGTAATTGAAACAGAAATGTTGTTTTCTAAATATTCAACATGATTGCCACTAGGCATTCCACTCCCAGGGACCTTGTATTCCCTGTGACCTTTCAGTCTGTAACTAAAGATCGGAGAAGCCATAGCACTAAATTCACAAAAGTTGTAATCAGGTTGTAACAAACCCATTTAGTTTGATGTCTTGCTTCTGTGGCTAGGCCAATCCCAAGCCAATGTACTGTGTCATGATTTACCACCTATTTACTATGCTTTATTCCCTATAGATCTCTCTCTCTCTCTCTCTCTCTCTCTCTCTCTCTCTCTCTCTCTCTCTCTCTCTCTCTCTCTCTCTCTCTCTCTCTCTCTCTCTCTCTCTCTCTCTCTCTCTCTCTCTCTCTCTCTCTCTCTCTCTCTCTCTCTCTCTCTCTCTCTCTCTCTCTCTCTCTCTCTCTCTCTCTCTCTCTCTCTCTCTCTCTCGTAGGAGAGCAGACCTGGGTTCAAATAGTTTTATTTGAAAAAACAAGTAGTTGAATATTGGCATGTATTTGAAACCACTCAAATAGACTGACTCAAATACACCCCCAGGTATTTGAAAATAGGATTTGAAACTACTTTCAAATAGTAAGCTATTTACAGGAAATACTTTAAAAAACATCAAATAGAAGTAGTTGATTTTGGCCACATTATTGAAAATACATAATAAATAAAGAATCGGATACACATGTATTTGAATCCAGGTCTGTTGGAGAGGTTTCTCTAGATGTGTCGTAGGTTAGATGATTATTACAGCGTATTTATTCTAGAGATTTCTGGTTACCTGATCAGTTAGATCTCTTTGTCTGGGGGAATTATGGTTCCTTCAGTGACCTAGCTTCCCATTAACAAACATTTACTGAGCAACACTCATTACATGATCAGATCATTTTCTCCCTTTAATCCACATTTAATCCATTTATCAATGATTTGGTATGAGTTGTGTGGTGATTATGCTATCTTTATTTCCGGAGTTGAGAAATGGATGACTAGAGGAGAGTAAGAGACAAACATACAATATGACATGTATGAGGAGAGATGATCTGGCATGTGCTGTACTTTATGTACTAGCTTATACATCATTTTGACTGAATGTGCAAAAAATGTGATTAATTATTGACGTTTCATTGGAGAGGCTTACACACACACACACACACACACACACACACACACACACACACACACACACACACACACACACACACACACACACACACACACACACACACACACACACACACACACACACACGGGAATGTTATCAGTGTAACAAATATAAATGTGTGTGTGTGTGTCTGGTTATAATTATAAAGTAAAGACAGGGTCAGATATAGTAGGGCAGGCTGGGATGGGGGCTTCAGGAACTAAGCTGAATCAGTCTTCTCAAGGTTAAGGTGAATCACGATTTCAACAGCATTCTGATGGACAGATCTGCTTCCTCGTCTGTCATGAGATACAGTATAGAATTGGACACTTGTGTTTGACCATATTATGATACAGAATGTAGAAAATAATGCTGAGATTGTTTGTGTTATTGTTTTTCCACACATGCTCCCTCTAACTATATAGGCTATCGCCCTCATCATTCTGAGAATCTTGTGTTGACCTAACTGGCCCAGGAAAAGCCACCTACAGCCACTGTGTAACAATCAAACAATTGCCCTGGCAACGACTAAAGTAAATATTGGCTTTCTCTGCTGAGGAGTGCTGTAGTCCTGCACTCTGCTAAGGCAATAAAGCAGACAGTCATGAAGACGGATGGAGGTTATCTCCCTGGTCTGCCCGATGCAGGGCCAGATGCCAGGCCAGATGCAGGGCCACCAGTGGGATTCACTTGGTCTCTCATTAGGAGGTGTAATGGTGTTTTGAAAGCACACCTGCTTCAGCATGTTATAATCCCCACAGAGAAAGAGTGAGGGGGAGAGGGAGAGGGGGGAGAGAGAGAGAGAGAGACTCATTTTACCCCAATAACTACTGGGGGATATGTATCAACAGCAACCTTGGGGAAATCCTCTGCATTATCATTAACAGCAGACTCGAAAACAATGTGTTGAGCAAATATCAAATTGTCTTTTTACCAAGTTACCGTACGACAGACTATGTATTCACCCTGCACACCCTAATTGACAAATAAACAAACCAAAACAAAGGCAAAGTCTTCTCATGCTTTGTTGATTTCAAAAAAGCTTTCGACTCAATTTGGCATGAGGGTCTGCTATACAAATTGATGGAAAGTGGTGTTGGGGGAAAAACATACAACATCATCAAATCCATGTACACATACAACAAGTATGTGGTTAAAATTGGCAAAAAACACCGGGGGGTGAGACAGGGATGCAGCTTAAGCCCCACTCTCTTCAACATATATATCAAAGAATTGGCGAGGGCACTAGAACAGTCTGCAGCACCCGGCCTCACCTTACTAGAATCTAAAGTCCATTGTCTACGGTTTGCTGATGATCTGGTGCTTCTGCAAGTAAATCTCAGTAAGACAAACATAATGGTGTTCCAAAAAAGGTCCAGTTGCCAGACCACGAATACAACTTCCATCTAGACACTGTTGCCATAGAGCACACAAAAAACGATACTTACCTCAGCCTAAACATCAGCACCACAGGTAACTTCCACAAAACTGTGAATGATCTGAAAGACAAGGCAAGAAGGGCCTTCTATGCCATCAAAAGGAACATAAAATTCGACGTACCAATTAGGATCTAAAAATACTTGAATCAGTTATAGAACCCATTGCCTTTTATGGTTGTGAGGTCTGGGGTCCGCTCACCAATCAAGAATTCACAAAATGGGACAAACACCAAATTGAGACTCTGCATGCAGAATTCTGAAAAAATATCCTCTGTGTACAACATAAAACACCAAATAATGCATGCAGAGCAGAATTAGGCCGATACCCACTAATTATCAAAATCCAGAAAAGATACGTTAAATTCTACAACCACCTAAAAGGAAGCAATTCCCAAACCTTCCATAACAAAGCCATCACCTACAGAGAGATGAACCTGGAGAAGAGCCCCTAAGCAAGCTGGTCCTGGGGCTCTTTTTACAAACACAAACAGACCCCACAGAGCCCCTGTCACGCCCTGACCATAGTTTGGTTTGTATGTTTCTATGTTTTGGTTGGTCAGAGTGTGATCTGAGTGGACATTCTATGTTGTATGTCTAGTTTGTCTATTTCTATGTGTTTGACCTGATATGGTTCTCAATCAGAGGCAGGTGTTTGTCGTTGTCGCTGATTGGGAACCATATTTAGGTAGCCTGTTTTGTATTGTGGGTTGTGGGTGATTGTTCCTGTTACTGTGTTCCTGTGTTTGTGTTAACTATATGGGACTGTTTCGTCTTCGTTCATTTGTCGGTTTCTTGTTTTTGTTCATTGTTCCAAGTATCCTTATTAAAATGGATACTCACCACGCTGCATCTTGGTCCTCCTCTCTTTCTCCTGACGAAGATTGTTACAGCCCCAGGACAGCAACACAATTAGACCCAACCAAATCATGAGAAATCAAAAAGATAATTACTTGACACATTGGAAAGAATTTACAAAAAAACAGAGAAAATTAGAATGCTATTTGGCCCTAAACAGAGAGTACACAGTGCCAGAATACCTGACCACTGTGACTGATCCAAAATTAAGGAAAGCTTTGACTATGTACAGACTCAGTGAGCATAGCCTTGCTATTGAGAAAGGCTTCCGAAGGCAGACCTGGCTCTCAAGAGAACACAGGCCTTTTGCACACTGCCCACGAAATGAGGTGAAACTGAGCTGCACTTCCTAACCTCCTGCCAAATGTATGACCATATTAGAGACACATATTTCCCTCAGATTACTCAAACCCACAAAAAATTTGAAAACAAATCCAATATTGATAAACTCCCATATATATTGGGTGAAATACCACAGTGTACTACCATCACAGCAGCAAGATTTGTGACCTGTTGCCACAAGAAAAGGGCAACCAGTGAAGAACAAACACCACTGTAAATACAACCCATATTTATGTATATTTATTTTTCCTTTTGAACTTTAACTATTTGCACATCATTACAACACTTTATATAGACATAATATGGCATATCTTTATCATTTTGGAACTTTTGTGAGTGTAATGTTTACTGTTAATTTTTTATTGTTTATTTCACTTTTGTTCATTATCTATTTCACTTGCTTTGGCAATTAAACATATGTTTCCCATGCCAATAAAGCCCCTTAAATTGAAATTGAATTGAGAGAGAGCGACAAGGGGAGGGAGATACCACCAAGACCATTGCATTTGTTTACTGTATTACAAAATTATTGAATATAACTTTTCATTCTGCTATTGTTACCCGTAATATTGACTATATGTTAAAAGGTTTCAGTTCATGAATAGCGCTAGACGTTTGTTTCCCTGGTTAGGTCAAGTGGTACAGATAAACTATTTATCAGATTCCTGACTGGAGTACCTCTGTATTCCATGTGGTGGCGTGCCATTTCGAGAAACCTGCAGCTTAAAGGCTGCTAATAATAATTTGCTGTTAGCGATGGCTGCTAAATGGCACATGCGTCACACTGTTACGTGTCCTGTGCTCAGGAGGGAGAGCTGGTGATGACAGGCATTGTCCTTCCTGCTGGGATTGATGTTTGAGCTGTGGAGGATGCGGTTCCTGGCATATGGCCCTCATCACAATGAATGAACACTGGAGAGATGGTTTAATTTAAAGACTGGTGGACATTACATGACTTTCAAAATCCTAACATCGCTGAGCCTCTCACATTAAATGACAGTCTTTCCTGTAGTTGTCTGTGTGTTGCCAACGTAGTGGTGCCACACTGTACCATGTGGCACAGACAGTGGTCACATACTACAAGATTCTTCACTTGGTCGTGAGGGTTCTCCATACCATGCGGTCTCACAAAATCAGTGATGTGATTCGATTTAATGTAGCTACGAGCTGTGGCTCAAAGCAGCCTCATAAACATTCAGTCATTCACGCTTGCCATACAGAGTTTAAATATCTAGCCAACATTTTGAATTGAATAACATTGCTTGTAAACTTCAGAGCTGTAACGATGACACTTTGGCAAGTAAAAACACATACTAGTAGTAGTCATCGCTCCAGCTCGAGAGTCTACACATTATGGGTGATGCCAAACAACGTCATCTGACTGGCTGCTTCTCTGGCGAGATCTCCTTGGCTATTGCTGATCACTGTTCTCAAAATTTGTCGTTGCACATCTCACACTACAAGAGCATTGCAGATTTTGTGCCGATAAAATCAAACCTGTTTAAAAATCAGGACTTCTGGAACTGCTCAACGGTGAGATCTGTAGCCCTCAGATTGCGTCTTTGACCCGCTCACATTAAACGAGCGTCGGCATCGACATGGGGATTTTTTCTCCAATCTCAAAAACTTGTCTGAATTGTGGCCAAAATCGTGTAGTGTGCACGAAAAAACACCCTCTGTCACACATATACAGACAGAGAGGTATTTCAGAAGCCGAAGATGTAGAATACTTTGTGCCCAAGCCATGTGCGTTTTATAGGTTCACTTTGACTTTGACTTTGTACATAAGACCGAAAGGTTGCAAGATCGAATCCCCGAGCTGACAAGGTTATAACCCACTGGCCGTCATTGAAAATAAGATTTTTTTCTTAACTGACTTGTCTAGTTAAATAAAGGTTAAAAAAAATACGTCAGTCCAATGATATCACTTTGCAGCTTGTGTCCAGGAACCTGTATAATTCCAGTCGCTGCCATATTCTCATTTTTAGAAAGGTTTGAGCTGGCAAGCGTGAAATGGCTTTGTACGAGAGGCAGGACATAGAATAATTCATGTTGTTTTACACTTTGTATATTTATGGGTCTGTAGCTGAGGGGCTATGGCTCATGCAAATATTCATCAGGCCTGATGGCACTAGCTGGCACAGTGACTTGTCAGGCTTAACCACTTTGTAGAGAGGGAACAGTCAGATGTGATAGTCTAGATAGTCGTTTTTTCTCACATCTATTTATTAAGACAGTGACTGATTCATCAGTTCTGCTCGCTTGGGTTTGTATTCTATTGCCTATTCCTTTACTGTAAACAGAATATACTGAGATTGTGTGGTTGTGACTTTACTGGTATTGTAGCACTTGCTTACTACATTTTTACATTTGAGCCATTTAGCAGACGCTCGTATCCAAAGTCAGAGCTGCTAGTAAGGGGAATTTGGCATGTTTAAAAGCAAGTAGCCTACAACCAAAGGACAAGACATTAGTTAGTGATTAGTATTGCTCAGTCAATGGGATCAAATAAAACCTGTTTATATAGGTGAGGTCGTACAGTCATACAGTTACAAATAGACAACAACATTCAATTTGGAATACAGAATGTGGTATAAGCGTTGCTTGTCCTCATTTTGTTTGTCTGATTAGAAGTTGAATTTGAGATTAAGATGATAAAATGGTGCTATGTGCCTCAATTAGGAGTAGTGATATAAAAATACAGGTAGGATTGCAGCACAGGAGTCAGACCCCACTTTTGTCTTTGTAGATGTCATTGATCATGTTCAGGGACCTGTACATGCCAACTAGTTCATATGTTAACAGCAGTTCCTGTGACTCCTGATGGCATTGTAGTACCTGTACCATGGGCTGTTTCTGTACAGTTTCCCCCCGACCTAAACTGGAACACGCTTAACACCCCAGCCATCCTACAATCTAAGCTTGATGCCCTCAATCTCACGCAAATTATCAATGAACCTACCAGGTACCACCCCAAAGCCGTAAACACGGGCACCCTCATAGATATCATCCTAACCAACTTGCCCTCTAAATACACCTCTGCTGTTTTCAACCAAGATCTCAGCGATCACTGTCTCATTGCCTGCATCCGTAATGGGTCAGCGGTCAAACGACCTCCACTCATCACTGTCAAACGCTCCCTGAAACACTTCAGCGAGCAGGCCTTTCTAATCGACCTGGCCGGGGTATCCTGGAAGGATATTGATCTCATCCCGTCAGTAGAGGATGCCTGATTATAAAAAAAAAAAAAACGCCTTCCTCACCATCTTAAATAAGCGTGCCCCATTCAAGAAATTTAGAACCAGGAACAGATATAGCCCTTGCTTCTCTCCAGACTTGACTGCCCTTAACCAACACATCCAATGGCGTTCTGCATTAGCATCGAACAGCCCCCGTGATATTTTATTTATTTATTTTACCTTTATTTAACTAGGCAAGTCAGTTAAGAACAAATTCTTATTTTCAATGACGGCCTAGGAACAGTGGGTTAACAGCCTGTTCAGGGGCAGAACGACAGATTTGTACCTTGTCAGCTCGGGGATTTGAACTTGCAACCTTTCGGTTACTAGTCCAATGCTCTAACCACTAGGCTACCCTGCCGCCCCAATTTTTCAGGGAAGCTAGAAACCAATATACACAGGCAGTTAGAAAAGCCAAGGCTAGCTTTTTCAAGCAGAAATTTGCTTCCTGCAACACAAACTCAAAAAGTTCTGGGACACTGTAAAGTCCATGGAGAATAAGAACACCTCCTCCCAGCTGCCCACTGCACTGAGGACAGGAAACACTGTCACCACTGATAAATCCACTATAATTGAGAATTTCAAGAAGCATTTTTCTACGGCTGGCCATGCTTTCCACCTGGCTACCCCTACCCCGGTCAACAGCACTGCACCCCCCACAGCAACTAGCCCAAGCCTTCCCCATTTATCCTTCTCCCAAATCCAATCAGCTGATGTTCTGAAAGAGCTTCAAAATCTGGAGCCCTACAAATCAGCCGGGCTAGACAATCTGGACCCTTTCTTTCTAAAATGATATGCCGAAATTGTTGTAACCCCTATTACTAGCCTGTTCAACCTCTCTTTCGTGTCGTCTGAGATTACCAACGATTGGAAAGCAGCTGCGGTCATCCCCCTCTTCAAAGGGGGGGACACTCTTTACCCAAACTGCTATAGACCTATATCTATCCTACCCTGCCATTCTAAGGTCTTCGAAAGCCAAGTCAACAAACAGATTACCGACCATTTCGAATCTCACCATACCTTCTCCGCTATGCAATCTGGTTTCAGAGCTGGTCATGGGTGCACCTCAGCCACGCTCAAGGTCCTAAACGATATCCTACCCGCCATCGATAAGAAACAATACTGTGCAGCCGTATTCATTGACCTGGCCAAGGCTTTCGACTCTGTCAATCACCACATCCTCTTCGGCAGACTCGATAGCCTTGGTTTCTTAAATGATTGCCTCGCCTGGTTCACCAACTACTTATCTGATAGAGTTCAGTGTGTCAAATCGGAGGGCCTGTTGTCCGGGCCTCTGGCAGTCTCTATGGGGGTGCCATAGGGTTCAATTCTTGGACCAACTCTCTTCTCTGTATACATCAATGATGTCGCTCTTGCTGCTGGTGAGTCTCTGATCCTCCTCTACGCAGACGACACCATTCTGTATACTTCTGGCCCTTCTTTGGACACTGTGTTAACAACCCTCCAGACGAGCTTCAATGCCATACAACTCTCCTTCCGTGGCCTCCAATTGCTCTTAAATACAAGTAAAACTAAATGCATGCTATTCAACCGATCGCTGCCTGCACCTGCCCGCCTGTCCAACATCACTACTCTGGACGGTTATGACTTAGAAAATGTGGACAAATACAAATACCTAGGTGTCTGGTTAGGCTGTAAACTCTCCTTCCAGGCTCACATCAAACATCTCCAATCCAAAGTTAAATCTAGAATTGGCTTCTTATTTCGCAACAAAGCATCCTTCACTCATGCTGCCAAACATACCCTTGTAAAACTGATCGTCCTACCGATCCTCGACTTCGGCGATGTCATTTACAAAATAGCCTCCAATACCCTACTCAATAAATTGGATGCAGTCTATCACAGTGCCATCCGTTTTGT
This sequence comes from Salvelinus fontinalis, assembly GCF_029448725.1. Classification (NCBI taxonomy): domain Eukaryota; kingdom Metazoa; phylum Chordata; class Actinopteri; order Salmoniformes; family Salmonidae; genus Salvelinus; species Salvelinus fontinalis. Next base: position 16,343,449 of record NC_074679.1, on the reverse strand, counting down.
CACCAAAGCCCCATATACTACCCACCACTGCGACCTGTACGCTCTCGTTGGCTGACCCTCGCTTCATACTCGTCGCCAAACCCACTGGCTCCCGGTCATCTACAAGACCGTGATAGGTAAAGTACCCCCTTATCTCAGCTCGCTGGTCACCATAGCAGCACCCACCTGTAGCACGCGCTCCAGCAGGTATATCTCTCTGGTCACCCCCAAAACCAATTCTTCCTTTGGCCGCCTCTCCTTCCAGTTCTCTGCTGCCAATGACTGGAATGAACTACAAAAATCTCTGAAACTGGAAACACTTATCTCCCTCACTAGCTGTAAGCACCAGCTGTCAGAGCAGCTCACAGATTACTGCACCTGTACATAGCCCATCTATAATTTAGCCAAAACAACTACCTCTCCCCCTACTGTATTTATTTGTTTATTTTGCTCCTTTGCACCCCATTATTTCTATCTCTACTTTGCACATTCTTCCACTGCAAATCTACCATTCGAGTGTTTTACTTGCTATATTGTATTTACTTCGCCACCATGGCCTTTTTTTGCCTTTACCTCCCTTATCTCACCTCATTTGCTCACATTGTATATAGACTTATTTTTCTACTGTATTATTGACTGTATGTTTGTTTATTCCATGTGTAACTCTGTGTTGTTGTATGTGTCGAACTGCTTTGCTTTATCTTGGCCAGGTCACAATTGTAAATGAGAACTTGTTCTCAACTTGCCTACCTGGTTAGATAAAGGTAAAAAAATGTGCATAGTATTCAGCCCCTGGGTCTCTTATCTAAATGAGGCTAGTTATTGGGGTATCTCACACTGCAGTTAGCAGGACCTGTTCCTCTCAGCATGTCCTCTCAGGGTGAAATGAGACACTAGAAGCAGAGCAGAGCAGGACATTGAGACGGAGCAGCACCACACATGAAGCATTAAATCTGTGTGCCATCAGAATGCATCACAGTCCCACCACAGACTGCACTGCAGCCAAATACAGTCCTGTCAATGAACACACATGTCATCAACACACCTGTCAATGAAGGACAGGTGTGTTGAGTTTGATCAGCCTGGTAGTCGCTCTGATGTTCCTGAGGTATATGAGGCAACTATGGGCCTGGAGGGCCTGGAGAGATGCAAGATCATCCCGAGACCAAAATAGTTATTGCTAGGGATATGAAACATTTATAATTGTTCTTAATGTTTAGAAAATCATAAAAGGACGTAACTTCACAAGTCAGATATGATCCTGCGTATGACTGCTAGGGGGCAGTGCAGTTCAATCTAACGCAGACCTGGTTACTTACCCGACAGCACTCACCTTAATGCTGTCCTCCACCCACTCAGTAATGTGGTTCTCTGCTTTGTCCCTCTCCTCCATGTTCTCGGTTGTGGGAATTCATGTCCCACTTCTCATCAATGTGATGGCTCATTGCAGTGATGTATAACAGCATGTTCATAGACATCCAACAATCTATTCTTAATGCCACGTATGGTGTTTGAGAGCTGGTGCTTTGTACTTGCAGAGCATTGTTAAATTTCTCCATCCAGGCTGTCACGGTTTTCCAACATGACATCTAGTTGTCTGGTTTAGATATGCCATCAGGGCAGTGAAGCCAACATCCTTTACCATTGACAATGACTGCATATCAACTGTAGTCATTTTTGTAATCAGCACTGTGATTTTCTCACTCTGTCCCTTATCACACTGCTGCCAGCAACGGTTTGGGTCTCACAATGACTCCCTTTCAGATGGTTAAGCATTGCACCTGTACTGCCACTGTAGCTCAATTTCACCTCGCAATGCATCACATCCGGCCGTGATTGGGAGTCCCATAGGGCGGCGCACAATTGGCCCAGCGTTGTCTGGGTTTGGCCGGGGTAGGCCGTCATTGTAAATAAGAACTTATTCTTAAACTGACTTGCCTAATTAAATAAAGGTTAAATAAATAAAATAAAAATAAATAAAAATGTTTGCATATATTTCACCACCTCATTTAACTTCACAAAGTATTGCCATACAAGATTTCGCTGCTGTTGCTTCCTTGTCTCACTCTCTGCCATTTTTCCAATTACGATGACATGTTGAGCGCTTTATATCTGTGGTAAATAATTTGAAAGATGTATATCTCCTCCCACTAATTTTACAGCATTGTTGAATTAGGTGTTTGTTACATTTTTAGGGATTTTTTTCTAAACCCTAACAATCTCAACATTGACACCCCTAGTTGTTGCTCATCTAGTCATGGTGTGGATGAGTTGATTGTGAAGTGTTGAATGAAGTACTCGAGTATTAATCTAGTTCAGTACAAAAGAACATGGGTTGTAGCTGGGGGGAGGTGAGAACACACGATTTATATCAACTGTTCTGCCTGCAGCTATGGAACCCTGACCTGTCCACCGGACGTGCTACCTGTCCCAGACCTGCTGTTTTCAACTCTCTAGAGACCGCAGGAGCGGTAGAGATACTCTTAATGATCGGCTATGAAAAGCCAACTGACATTTACTCCTGATTATTATTTGACCATGCTGGTCATTTATGAACATTTGAACATCTTGGCCATGTTCTGTTATAATCTCCACCCGGCACAGCCAGAAGAGGACTGGCCACCCCTCATAGCCTGGTTCCTCTCTAGGTTTCTTCCTAGGTTTTGGCCTTTCTAGGGAGTTTTTCCTAGCCACCGTGCTTCTACACCTGCATTGCTTGCTGTTTGGGGTTTTAGGCTAGGTCTCTGTAGAGCACTTTGAGATATTAGCTGATGTACGAAGGGCTATATAAAATAAACTTGATTTGATTTGATTTATATATTAATTTGCATTAGAAAAATGCATGCAGCGTAATTGGACTTCTAAATAAAGACCCACGCAGTCTTGTCCTCTTTATTATTCACAGTGGTGTGGACCACATATTAAAATGTTCAATACCTGGATGGCTCCCAAGATTACAGCAATTAATCAAGTGAAGGACACCCTTTATTACCGTGGTGTGGCGGAGGGGGTGACCTGAGTGAGTGTACCACTGAGAACTCACATGGAATATTTTAATTATTAACAGTGGTTTTACACATAGCCCCAGGCCTGTGAGTTGCCTGGTTCTTCGAATAGAACAGACAACCTGTAATAATATCACAGACTACCTAAGGTAATGTAAGGACCAGCGAGAGATCTTATATCATCTTACTTGGGAGACAGGGTTGTTTGTCTTTGAGGTTTTAACGGAGACTAAATTCCCTTTTGTTTCTTCCTTGATAAATGAAACATTGGACGCTCCGACTAAATATCACTGACTCATCTCAGTTCCAATTGCCGACTGAATTTGTCCAATGTTGTCTATATAAGGGAAGCTGCTGAGGTGCAGAGGGAGTTGATTTTGGGCAAGCCATGACTCCTCTACACACGGGAGCACACACATAAACACACACACCACGCACACACACACACACACATGTAAACACACACGCACGCACGCACGCGCGCGCGCGCGCGCACACACACACACACACACACACACACACACACACACACACACACACACACACACACACACACACACACACACACACACACACACACACACACACACACACACACACACACACACCCCACCTCCCCTTGACGGTCTCTGTAATGGAACAATTCCCCTTACAGCAGAACATGAGGATGTTAGTGTCTGTCTGCCTCATGTCACTCATCCATCCTTCCCAGCGGCTGAGAGGAAGAGAGAAGAGGGGGATGGAAAGTGCTGGCAGCGTGTGTTTGGAGAAAAGTGGTCAGATCCTGTGCATCCATTTCTTTAGGAGTAATGACACCTCAGTAATGTGTTGAGAGGGAAAACCATTCATCTTTTTTGTATCGCTTCTAATCTCCATCTGATCTATCATTCTTTTCACTCTACCTGTTTCTCCCTCTACCTGTTTCTCCCTCTACCTGTTTCTCCCTCTACCTGTTTCTCCCTCTACCCGTTTCTCCCTCTACCCGTTTCCCCCTCTACCCGTTTCCCACTCTACCCGTTTCCCACTCTACCCGTTTCCCACTCTACCCGTTTCCCACTCTACCCGATTCCCACTCTACCCGTTTCTCACTCTACCTTTTTCTCACTCTACCTTTTTCTCACTCTACCTTTTTCTAACTCTACCCATTTCTCACTACCTTTTTCTCCCTCTACCTGTTTTCCCTCTACCTGTTTCTCACTCTACCTTTTTCTCCCTCGTAGCCCTACTGCAATTTCTCTGTAGTTATGGAATACATCATGTGTGAAGTAATGTGGTCCACTTTGTTTTGATATTGGGACAAACTCATTTGATATGTATCCAGGATTACTTAAATAGTGCTGAGAGTGGTGAAGAAATTAATCCATATTTCATGCAGAATTTTACAACACAGTGACAACTGCAGTGTCATTCATTGGAGAGTGATTTCTGAATTAAGTCAGGTTTAACCTCTAGGGGGAGCTGTGATCTCTCCTTACACAACTATGGGAAGGTTGGTTGGTTACGTTTCACATGGCTGTCATGTTATTACACTCCCATTACATTTGACCTCAGAGGTAACAGGCTACATTGCTAGAAGGACAGTCTCTTGAATGGCTTCCTTTATGTTGATAACACCACTCTGACAGAGGCTGATTGATTGACTGCGGCTTCTAATAAACTGGGTTCACGTATGAAATTGAAGCATTACAGTAAATCTAGCAGAATGGAGGTCTTGGCACCTGCCATATCATGGATTTCACCTCCCTATAAACCATTGCTAGAGTCAGGGAATTCTGTCTCGTCTCAAGGGAATGACTTGTAAGGCACCATTTGCCAGAATATATCATTTTAATGAAGCCAATTGGCTATCTGGTTTCACCTGTCTTCCCAAGCTGGTCAAATGAAGAGGCTGGTTAGACTGTCACAGTATTTTGACAGACTTGCTCATATGTAATGTCTAACTGTCGAAGCAAGCTAAGAAAAAGAGAGCATTAAAGAGTGTTTGAGTAGTTGAGAGTAGTTCATTGTATGTGCCTAGGAAGACCTGCGTGTGTGTGTCCGTGCGTGCGTGTGTGTGTCTCAAGACCTCACCAATAGATACCACAACTTTGTATATTATTCATGAGTCCTTTGTGGAAGCGATTATCACAGATTATTGTAAAATAAATAATTATTGGAATTCGTGACAGGCACACAAAAAAGGCTATTTTGTATACAGTGCATTTCAATCACAGATCAAGACAGTAGGTTACTTAAAAGGAAAATCCACTCAAAAACGTTCTTTTGGTCTTATTTTTTATTAGTCCGCTAGAAGCAAAGTGTAATATTGCATCATCATGATGATGTGGCCGGTGACACTTTGCTTCTTGAAAGTAAAATATTTTGAAAACTTGACTGCTGACATGCAAAACATTTTGGCACTGTATCAACAGTGGACTAATTAAAAAAACACCAAAAGATCGATTTTGAGTGGAGTTTCCCTTTAAGACAGAAAAACTAGGAAGGAGGTAGGTCTGGAGGCTGGGTGGGCGTATAACGTGATGGTCTATAAACCCAAACGTTGCGTGTTCAAATGACATATTGGACAAATTTAGCATCATCATGGACAACTTTAGCTAATTAGCAACTTTGCAACTACTTACTACTTTTTAACTATGTAGCTAGCATGATTACCTAACCCTAACCTTAACCACTAATCCTAACCTTAACCCCAAACACCTAGCCTAGCTAACAATAGCCACAACAAATTGGAATCTGTAAGAAAATTGTGTAATGTACACGAATGTGTTATGAAAAGAAATTTGCAATACACACAACAAAATAGTGTGACTGTTCCATATTCCGAATAAGTATGTTGTTTATATTTCACAATAAGCTGTGATAACTAGCTGGATGATACATCAGAGCCAAAACTGTGTAACGACACAAATGCTTTGTGATTGTGTAATGTTGCTGCTGGCGTCTTGGGACGGATGGGTGCGTGCTGTGTTGCTGTGTGAGATGAGCAGAGGGCTCAGTGTGACAGCAGAGCAGAACCGTCACAAAAAAAGAGAGGAAGAAGACACCCAGAGGAACACAAACAGGCTCATGTTGATGGGAGTAAAACCCTTAGGCCGGTTCTCTCTTTGCATAATATAACAATAGTTGAAGAATGATTCAATCGGAGGCGGCACATGACATGTGCCATTTTATGTATCTGATCCAAATAAAACGTTGACACGACAGTTAGTATACAACTAGACCACATTAACACACCAGTGAGAGCAGTGCCAGATCATGTTAAGACACCAGTGAGCGCCGTGCCAGACCACATTAAGACACCATTGAGAGCAGTGCCAGTGTAAACGGTGTGAAATGGCTAGCTAGTTAGCAGGGTGTGCGCTTTTCAAATTGGTGACATCACTCGCTCTGAGACCTTGAAGTAGTTGTTTCCTTTGCTCTGCGGCTTTTGTGGAGCGATAGGTAACAATGCTTTGAGGGTGTCAGTTGTTGATGTGTGCAGAGGGTCCCTGGTTCGAGCCCAGGTAGGGGCAAGGAGAGGGACAGAAGCAACACTGTTACATTGTTGCTGTTGACCTAGATCACTGGTTGCTGCGGAAAGGGAGGAGGTCAAAAGGGGGGTGAGTGTAACCAATGTGAAATGGCTAGCTAGTTAGTGGGGTGCGCGCTAATGGCATTTTGATTGGTGACGTCACTCGCTGTGAGACCTTGAAGCAGTTGTTCCCCTTGCTCTGCAAGGGCCGCGGCTTTTGTGGAGCGATAGGTAACGATGCTTCGAGGGTGACTGTTGTCGATGTGTGCAGAGGGTCGTGCACAGGTAGGGGCGTCGAGAGGGACGGAAGGAACAGAGCAGTGCCAAACCACACTAAGACACCAGTAAGAGCAGTACCAGACCACATTAAGACACCAGTGAGAGCAGTACCAGACCACATTAAGACACCAGTAAGAGCAGTGCAAGACCACATTAAGACACCAGTAAGAGCAGTGCCAGACCACACTAAGACACCAGTAAGAGCAGTACCAGACCACATTAAGACACCAGTGAGAGCAGTACCAGACCACACTAAGACACCAGTAAGAGCAGTACCAGACCACATTAAGACACCAGTGAGAGCAGTACCAGACCACATTAAGACACCAGTAAGAGCAGTGCCAGACCACATTAAGACACCAGCAAGAGCAGTGCCAGACCACATTAAGACACCAGTGAGAGCAGTACCAGACCACATTAAGACACCCGTGAGAGCAGTGCCAGACCACACTAAGACACCAGTAAGAGCAGTACCAGACCACATTAAGACACCAGTGAGAGCAGTATATACAATATAATAGTGCTGCAAGATCAAAGATTCCATATGAAATGGCAGATGCTGGTGTGGGGACTTACCAGAATAACAACTTTCAGTCCAATCTACCTTCCTCCTTCACTATGTAATGTGGGCCCAGAGTACCACTGTCTCTTTGAGGTCACATTGGTATCAGAGCTGTGTTAATCAGTGGTAAATGTGGACACGCTCAAAGTAGATGGATGACTTGAATCATCCCTCTTTTTTTACTCCTTTCTACTTTTCACTATGTGAGTAGCTGGAGGAGCTCAAGTCTATCTTCTTTCTACTCTCTCTCTCTCCTGACATACTTCCCTCACCTTCTTTCAGTGTCTTTTCACCATCCACCCACACAGTGGGGAGGACAGTTAGATCAAATGAAATATATATTTGGAGACGTGAGATGAATTTTCAGGATGAGCACTCGGCAGTCAAATCTAGGTGTATGTCAGATTGTCTATGAATAATTGATCAGCAGAGGAAGTAATATTGTTCTTCCATTTTATCTGGAGCAGTTCTATAGAAAAATACTGTAGGTTCTGCATTCATATCCATATCACAGTGTCCAGCGAATATGATTACATGCTTGAATAAGGAAAGTGTTCAGTCCTACACAGCTACTGTAGCTCTCTTCTAGGTGAAAATCTATAAAACTACCTTGAACCTTTACTCAGGTGAGGGTCTTCTCCTTTTATGAGCCATCACAGAAACGCTGTACACTCAGAGAAAAGCTAGGGGTCTTCAGATAACGTCATAGAATGACCTTGAGTCACTTCACAAGGGGTATGGATACCCTCACATACAGGGTCGTCACTAGTTACCACAGTCACAAAGCCTGTCTACAATTTCTCTCCTTAAAATCTAAACCTAACCTTAACCTTAACCACACTGCATACCTTATGCCTAACCTTACATTTTGACTTTGTGGCTTTGGTAACTAATGACAACCCATATACAGGGCTGTTTCTATAGGACTCCATTATTAATACTGTATCATCTGACTGTGGTTGTCAGGAGGATTGACTCAATACTATGTGGTTACACAGAGTTTATTCATTAATTTATTATCTGATCTGGTATGGCTTGTAGCCCGTTTAGCTACACACGACAGCCAGCATGTTTGTTTATATGTTAATGTATTTCCTGATGCTGAAGGGAGGTGGTGAGTATATATTCTGAAGCCTTATTGCCCTGTATTTGTACAGCCTTTGCTACAGACCTGTGAAATGCAGTTCCATACTAGTCACTGATCTCTATGCTTCATGCTCATGGTATTATTAAATACATAGTCTAATGTACACAAGATTTAATGTGGGAGAGGGGAATATCTGTGTTGTGAGCCATCATTTCACAGTAGAGGCTAGCATACAGCTGCTCTATTGAGCCCTATGGCGCATTAAAGCTGTTTTTGATGTAAGGTTATGTATTAAATAGTTTAGTTCCCTATCACTTTCCAGCGTGATAGATAAAGTAAATTAACCAATGATATCAAGCCACACCTGGCCATGATTACAACTAGTTACCCGCAGTGTTTGTCATTATACCCTGATGAAGACAGCTTGTCTGTAGAAATGTTGATCATTAGGTTATTACATTATTGCATCTGAGCTCCTAGAGTGTGCGGCTCTCCTTTTCTTTTCCAAGTGTCCTACTCCGCTAGCCAGCAGCTCGCCTCAACAGGTGTGCGTTTCTTTTGCCTCCAGATAAAGTAAGAGTCTGTGGCAAGTGCCTCCTTGATATGGAGAAATGTACACCGAAGAGAATGACAAAAACAGCACATGGGAAAACACTTTGGTTGCAATAAGGCCAGCTAGTGTTTTTTATCTTGTAATCTGCATAAGAGAATCAGACCATGAACGAGGCGCATATCCAGTAAGTAAAGAGAATGTAGCACACAGCTTTGTTTTTACTTATTTTGTAAGCATCAACAGATGACCCTTAATTGATCATGTTGTCATGGCAACATATGTTGGAACAGCACAGAGTAGCTAGTGTTTTCTGCCATAGATAAATGCAATTGTGTTTGTTGTCCGTAGCTTATACCTGCCATACCATAACCCCACCGCTACACCACGGGGCACTCTGTTCACAACGTTGATATCAGCAAACCGTTCACCCACACAACGCCATACTTGTGGTCTGCAGTTGTGAGGCCGGTTGGACGTACTGCCAAGTTCTCTAAAATGACGTTGGAAGCGGCTTATGGTAGAGAAATTAACATTAAACTCTCTGGCAACAGCTGTGGTGGACATTCCTGCAGTCAGCATGCCAAATGCACACTCCCTCAAAACTGGTGCCATTGTGTTATGTGACAAAACTGCACATTTTAATGTGGCCTTGTGTAATGATCATGCTGTTTAATCTTCTTCTTGATATGCCACACCTGTCAGGTGGATGGATTATCATGGCAAAGGAGAAATGCTCACTAACAGGGATGTAAACACATTTGTGCACAACATTTTTGTGCATATGGAACATTTCTGTGATCTTTTATTTCAGCTCATGAAACATGGGACCAGCACTTTACATGTTGCGTTTCTTTTTTTGTTCAGTGGATATTATGCCTTTTTGTTTTCTCTGTCATCACTTTCCACTATGCAATACTATACAGAAGAACATAATGTGTTGTGAAATTATAGTGATTAACTGAGGTGCCATTGAAAACAACTATCCTCTCAGCCACAATCATTTCATCAAGACTGTTGTCTATTTTACAGACATTGTCACACAACGTATTACAGTAATTGCCATTGCTCAATATCTAATGGATTTCATTCTCCTTTCACACTCCACTCTGTAAGGTCTGAATACCAGTCTGTTCAAAAAATGCTTCTTGGCAGAAACTTTTATCACCATTATGGTGTCCTTTCCCAAGGTTTGTGTCAGATTACACAGGAATAATTGGCTCTGTAAAGTGCTCTAGGGTTGGCTGATCTGCTGATGACAAAGTGATACCCAAACTTTGGAGGTGCAGGGAAGGTGCTTGTGGCAATGAGCAAAAGTGTCTGAAAAGCTTGTAGGGTTGTATGTGTGTATGGGTGCAAATAACAGATAAACTACAGATACAGTATGTCTACATTTTTATTTTAGTCATTTAGCAGACACACTTATCCAGAGTGACTTACAGTAGTGATTGCAAACATTCTCATACTTTTTTCATACTGGTCCCCCATGGGAATCAAACCCACAACTCTGTCAGTGCAAGCTCCATGCTCTACCAACTGAGCTACACTAGAATTATCATATCCACTACGCCTATTGTTAACACAAGTCTCTGGAAGCCAATGTTAGAAATCTCTCTGCAGAAGGTTGGTGCCTGGAACTCCTGAATGATGACTGTTTTTCTCGTGCTAAAACATTGTTTTATTAAATAGCAAAACATGCACCTCGCAGAGAAGGTAGTATTTCAGGCAGGAACTGCACTGCCTCTTTGGTAATGGAATTGTACAGGATATGCTGAACCAGTGGTGGCCCGTCATTCAGGGCAGGTGGGGCTTTCCTGTTTTGCATGTTATTTTGGCATTAATACGTGTCACATATCAGTTTGCAAACAATGTTAAAAAATATATATCATTGACTTAAAAGCCGCATACAAACATGGTCTCTTTTTGGTTTTCTTGAGTAAGGCAGCTCCAAAATGCAGGTGTTTCAGCCTAGTTCAGTGCTTTCTGTGGTGGTGGGGCAAGCCAGCAGAAAATACCGAGCGTTATGCCGTGATTGGCTCAGTGTTCTGTCACTCATGGGGACACTACGTCACCGCAAAGTCTAAGGGTAGAGCTAGAAAATTCAAGCGCCTTGGGTTCTGCCATGGAGTCACATTTAGAAGTGCCCATCCAAGAAGGCTCAAGGTCGTTGGCCACAGATAAAATTATGTCAAATCACATTATATCTACAGTAGCTTTGATTGGACTGATCATGTCAACATCATACTTTCAAAATTTGAGTTAGCAGTCATCATCATGAATCAAGTCAACAATCTACTGGCAAATCCTTTTTAGCCTTGTCATATGAAGATAAATAATGAAGAGACATTGTAGATGAAACGTATCGGTGCTCATCGGCCTTTGGACATAAACATTACACAACAAGTTGGAAATCGCAAATTCAACAATGAGTGGTTTGGAAGGAATCAGTGTGGCTAACTTCAAACATTTTAAAGCCACCATTAGCCTGCTATTCAGTGGAGTGGCTGTGTGGTCCCAAGTCCAAGATGAAGGGTCTCTTTTCCTAGTTTAAAATTATAAACATTCAACATTGGCCATGCTGTCAATGAAGCATGATTTGTGCCGCGCTCAAAACAACTCTTAACTCAGAACTGCAAAATCAGACATTAGTGAGTTCAAGACAACTGGGAACTCGGGAAAAACATGTTTTGAACTTTCATCCCACTCGGAATTGTAAATTCGGAACTTGGGCCTCTTTCTAGAGCTATGATCTGAAGATCCCTGACGTCATCATGATTCAACATGTTTTTTTCTTAGAGTTCCCAGTTGCCTTGAAAGCACCATCAATCCAGAGAATGACAGACCTTGATGACAAAATTTGCCCATGAAGGACCAACGCACCACCATCCTGTGAGCACAGCACGACAAGGTGAGTCCAAAAATGTCTTGTATGCTGCTGCATAAATTACGTAATATGCCAGGGAGATATGTATACTGTAGCTAAGAAAGTAATACTAAGTGTATGTTGTGTAGTAAGCTGTTAGTAGCCTATGTGCCTCACCCTAATCATTTGCTCTATTTTCACCTCTTAATTTTGCCTAGTGTTCTGACTTGGTGGTGCACATGTAGCCTATAACCTGTTTTTGAGAAATGTAATGTCACGTTCTGACCCTAGTTCTTGTGTTATTTCTTTGTTTTAGTTGGTCAGGACGTGAGTTGGGTGGGTTATCTATGTTTTGTGTTTCTATGTTGGGTTTCTCGTTTGGCCTGATATGGTTCTCAATCAGAGGCAGGTGTTAGTCATTGTCTCTGATTGGGAACCATATTTAGGTAGCCTGTTTTCTGTTGTGTTTTGTGGGTGGTTATTTCCTGTTTAGTGTTTTTGTGTTTCACCTTTCGGGACTGTTCTTTTGTCGGTTTATTGTTTTGTTTCAGTGTTCAGTTTTATTATTAAAACATTATGGACACATACCACGCTGCATCTTGGTCCTTTTCTTCTCCTCCAGACGACGAACGTTACATGTAATCATCGAATATTGTAAGAGCTTTCTCTGCTTATATGCCCCAGTTATTTATCCTAAGCTTCTGACTTGGTTCTTACAGAGAAAACACTGTAAGAACCGCCCATGTTCTGAATTCTGTAACTGTACAGTTGAACAAATAGTTGTATTGACTTCATCCATCCTAGCTTGCTCATGAATGTCTTAATCGAAATTATGGATTGCCTCTTTTCCACTTGTCGTTGTCACGCCCTGACCATAGAGAGCTTTTCTTCTCTATGTTGGTTAGGTCGGGGTGTGATTTAGGGTGGGTCATCTAGGCGTTTATACCCCAAGGGGGTGTTTTATACGACCATTCCACGGCTAAAAGCTGTTCTTCTGCAAGATGCAACGCAGAGTGCCTGGATATAGCCCTTAGCCCTCTGAACTGAAAGAGGCTACTTTTGTAATGTGGACCTTTTCATTGAGCTGTTTATGGGGCAGTACTGTTTATCTGTTCCCATAATGTATACATTTGTGGCAGTACTGTTTTTCTTTTTGGAGTCACTATGTAAATAAACACCCTTGCACAGAAGTGCTTTTGTGGCTCGGCCATCGTTTTATTTGGTAGAGTTAAAGTTTAATACTGGCTGAAGTTGCAGTTAAGGTTTTTCAGTTTAGCCTTTTGGCCTACTCTACGTGCCAATGACCTTAAGCATGATGGAATGTTAATTGCTTAATTAACTCAGGAACCACACCTGTGTGGATGCACCTGCTTTCAATATACGTTGTATCCCTCATTACTCAAATGTTTCCATTATTTTGGCAGTTACCTGTTGGTCCCCATAGCACTGTGTGACTCCAGCTCCAGGTATTCTTCTGCTAAAAACATAAAGCAAACATTTAATGTATTCAGTTCAATTCAAGATTCAGTATTATATTATTGATAGTATGCATGTCACATAAAATGTCATATTAAAAGTCTGGACAAGCATGGGACAACCAATTTGACATGGCTAGTTATCACGTAACTGGGGTGAATTGAGGAGCGATAGAGTTCCGGGGATTCAATTTGAGCCTGTTAAATTGCATTGGACTCCTTCTAGAGAACACTGCCTAAATCTAGCTGAACACAGTACTGTGCTGATTTGTGCCCACCTCCACTGTTATGCCATGCTTTGTAAAGTAAGTACATTCAAAGATGAAAGGCACTTTATTAATTGAATTTCACAGCTGGCTACGTGTAATTGGGTGAGCCAAGTTGGAGCTATTATTGGAAGTGTTCTAATGAATATATGGAAATGTACTTTGTTTCGTTTTATTTAGAATTACCTTAATGTCAACCAACCAATACAATAAGAAATCCATGCAGTATCAGACTATAGTAATTTCTCATCGTGGCAGTCTGTTCTATTCATGATAATTGTTCCCATTCTCAGTTGATGCCATTCGGCTAATGCAAATGTCATCGAGCAGAAGGGAAACCCTTCGGTTTTCAGCCCAGAGACTGGAACAATTAGGCCTATTATTGCTCCTCCTCCATGGTCATTGTGACAGTCAGTTACTGTATAGTACAACAATTTCCCCAGCTGTGACCCGTAGGGTTACAAGGTTTCCAAACATGCCCACTTCCATCTGTAAATCAGCAGTGATAAGGTCTGACCATTTACTGCTCAACCACAGAGTTCAAACTGAAGGAGGAGAGGAGGTCATGACTGTGACCCTCTCGGAAGTTCAGCAGCAGGGTAGCCCCTGGCAGTTCACTCAACAACACTGTCTCGTTTCCCGTCACAATTACAGTAATTGATTTGGGTGACCTCAGCCATAAACGTTTTGTTTGCCAGATCATAACTTTTTGGAGTGCGCTGACATTCTTTTTTTGATGATGCCACATCAAGGGATTGGCATATCCTCACATCTGCTCTTTTACCACCTTTAATGTCGCACATCCATAAAGGTTCACCTTTCACGGTGGTTTAAAGGCTGGGTAAGGATTTCGGGAAGTCAGAGGGAAACTGCTAAAGGTCTCTTTTATTCTGGGTGTGTCCACTGCAGAGCATGCTGCGTCAGGCCTTTTCAAATACAAACACTCATTCAAGGCACTCATCAAAACAGTCTCTGGGGAGTCATGTAGAGAGCTGAAGATGGACATTGAGCCTCTATCAAATGGTCCAGTATGAAGCTGCTGTCCCTAATTGCTATAGTGTTTCCCCCAGATGTACTCCGGTGGGATGCAGAGGGCCCCGAATCAACATCGAGGGCTACCTACATGTGCCAACACCAGCATTTCCTACACAACCTACAGAAGCTAAAGAAACTGAGGCAGTGAACAACAGATTATCATTTAACAGTGTATCATACCCTTCTTATGTAATTGGAAAAACTGGTGTGGTGCTGATTTAAGGTCAGATTTGTGATCGAAAGCTTTACCTAAGGTTAGAAGAAGGATTAGAGAGAGAGAGGGGGTGAGGAAGAGAGATGGAGCGTGTCAGGAGGGGTGAATGTAGTTGCCAATGCCTTACATGTACACTGTTCTCCACAGAAACAGGAGCTAATACAACAATCACTGTCAACTGTCAATTGTGACAGGAGAGCTGTGTGGTGTTAACAATTTTGCCACAAAGGAAACCAGACCTTAGTGGTTGTAGTTAGGGTTGGGCGGTATTACCGGTAGTGAACACACAAGGGCGCAATATATTTTTCAAATGTGAAAATAGCCCCAAAAACATCACCATAATGCTAACAAAATGCTAACAAGTACTAAGGAATTCTCATAGTGGATGCTAGGTAAATGCCAATGAGTGCATGCAAACATTTACTACTAGGACAGACATCACAGCTCATAAAGTTAAGTATCTCAAAATGCAGTTTGCAGCACACACAAAACAAATATTGGGCAGCAGGGATCATAATCCAGGAGGGGATTGTCTCTTCATCTGTTACCAAGAAGCTTGATCTTGCACGCTAATGTTGGCCACTTAGTTATTAACATTAGCAAGTTAGAAAAATCCAGCTGGAGAGAATTTATTTGTCACATCCTAGATACTTAACTTAATAGTCATAAGATATATAGCTGGCAAACATTAGTAGTGATTTTCATACAAGTGTCACTTAAGTTGCGCTGCAGGAGTGACTCATCTCATTATATTTCCCTCACTAACTTTAAACATCAGCTATCTGAGCAGCTAATCGATCGCTGCAGCTGTACATAGCCCATCTGTAAATAGCCCACCCAATCGACCTACCTCATCCCCATATTGTTTTTATTTACTTTTTTGCTCTTTTGCACACCAGTATTTCTACTTGCACATCACCATCTGCTCATCTATCACTCCAGTGTTAATTTGCTAAATTGTAATTACTTCGCTACTATAGCCTATTTATTGCCTACCTCCTCACTCCATTTGCACACACTGTATATAGACTCTTTTTTTCTCTATTGTGTTATTGACTGTACGGTTGTTTATTCCATGTGTAACGCTGTGTTGTTTTTTGTGTCTCACTGCTTTTCTTTATTTTGGCCAGGTCGCAGTTGTAAATGAGAACTTGTTCACAACTAGCTTACCTGGTTAAATAAAGGTGAAAAAATTAAAATAAAAAATCTCCCATTTTGGTTTGTTGTTCTTCTTTGTAAACAAACATGTGACTGTCTCAAACCACTGTTTTGGAAAACTAGTCCCGCTAAGCTTCATAACGAAAAAGCTTCATAATGAAAAATTATCTAACGGGCGAAATGATGAACGTGATCTTCTTTATCTATTATCTAGTGCACAAGTTGACTTCAGATATTTATTTAAATAGTACTAATATTCAAAGCCCAAAGAATGTCACTTACCTGAATGCTAGTAAAATGCTAACAAGAATTAAGGAATCCTCATAGAAAATGCTAACTAAATGCTAATAAGCGCATTGCAAACATTTTGTACATTTTCTGACCTAAACTATGCAAGTAACTAAAAAATGCTAAATCAAGTGAATGCATGATTTAGGAAGAAGCTAACTACTTTGGTAGATAGCTAATTAGCTACTAAATTAGCAAGCCAAATGCACGACTGCAGAGCATTTAGCACATTTTAGACAGTTAACTCAATAGTTATAAGATATCTAGCTGATATACATTTAGTTGTGAATTCCATACTACAGTTAGATCACTTGGCGCCTGCTGCAAGACAGTGAGTGACTCACAAGGCTCCGGTCTCTTATGGGCTTGTAAACAAACACCACATGATACATGACTGGGGACTACCGTAAGCTACATAATAATGTGACAGTTGAAATGAAGAATGCAATGTTCTTCATCTCCTAATGTATTGTACAAGTTGACTGCAGTTATTCACTTAAAAAGTAGCTACAAATATTCAAATTTATCAAAATAGTTTTGACGGTATTGACAAACCATCCCATGGCTTTTTCCAAATACCGCGATATACGGCATGTATACTGTATACCGACCAAGCCTAGCTGTAGTAATCATATTCAGTAAACTATTGTGGGAAGAAATGTCAGGTTGAAATGCAGCACTTCAAAGACATTAAAACGCTTCTATTGAATTGCTCAACCTTTATTTTCACTCTGTGATTTCCCCAGTAGCCTATTGAATGGATTGTGTATTATTACACTGCTTTTTACTTTCACATTTGACATAGGCAGATACATTATTACCTTAGGGAGAGTCCATGATGGCGGTTAATTCAGTTGGGTAATCACCTGCTTAGACTCACATCTTACACGGAACCCAAACCGGCTGCGCCATCGTGCATAAATTTATTTTCTCCCCCCATACCAAACGCGATCACGACACGCAGGTTAAAATAGCAAAACAAACTCTGAACCAATGGCATTCATTTGGGGACAGGTCGAAAAGCATTAAACATATCTGACAATTTAGCTAGTTAGCTTGCACTTGCTAGCTAGGGTGTCCTAATTAGCTAGCTTGCTGTTGCTAGCTAATTTGTCCTGGGATATAAACATTGAGTTGTTATTTTACCTGAAATGCACAAGCTCCTCTACCCCGCCAATTAATCCACACATAAAACGGCCAACCGAATCGTTTCTAGTCATCTCTCCTCCTTCCAGGCTTTTTCATCTTTGAACTTATATGGTGATTGGCATCTAAACTTTCATAGTATTACAATGACTACCGGCAAAACAATTCATCTTTCAATCGCCCACGTGGGTATAACCAATGAGGAGATGGCACGGTGGTACCTGCTTCTATAAACCAATGAGGAGATGGTAGAGGCAGGACTTTCAGCGCGATCTGCGTCAGAAATTGGAATTACTTCTATTTTAGCCCTTGGTAAAGCAGACGCTCGTTGGCGCGCGCGAGCAGTGTGGGTGCAATAATTGAATAACATGGATTTCTACATTTATTTTGCTATGCTCGCGCACGCGACGTGTCCGGTCTGGTCAGCATGTTACATTGTGAAACCGCAAACAGAATGGCTCAGCATATTCAGCACATTGTTGCCTTTAGCTTAAAGCAAATCTGACTTAATCCATCACCCCTTTGTTGACCCAGTCAAGATGAAGGCTTGAAGGAGCAGAGATGACAGGAAGATTAATGGGAAACAACAACATATATGCTTGAGCAGAACAGGACAGTATGGTAAAGTAGAGGACAGAACAGTACAGAATAGTACGTGTTCCGCAGTTTTCATAGCCTGAGGGTGTGTTGAATATGACACCAGACAAAGCCCCCTCGACACCAACTAAGCAGCCTCTGGCTCTTTGTAGCCGGCTCTAAATGATTCAAAACAGAGCCCCCCAATCCTGGTGTTAGCTAGTAGGGAAAGGCAATGAGATTCTGGATCGACTAGGCTACATACAGTTAACTCATATTTAGGAATGAGGTCTGTTTTTCCTGGTTCCTCATGACTGCAGTATTTCCCATGTAACAACAACATGCTTTATCACTACAGTGGATCATAGTCCCTCTACCCCACGACCAGGGCACTCCACAGCCAGAACACGTGAGTCTGCGTCTCAGCAGGAAATAAGATTAGAGAGGGATGATAGAGAGGGATGATAGAGCGATGGATGATAGAGCGAGGGGTGATAGAGAGAGGGATGATAGAGCGAGGGGCGATAGAGAGAGGGGTGATAGAGAGAGGGGCGATAGAGAGAGGGGCGGTAGAGAGAGGGGTGGTAGAGAGAGGGGTGGTAGAGAGAGGGGTGATAGAGAGAGGGATGATAGAGCGAGGGGCGATAGAGAGAGGGGCGATAGAGAGAGGGGTGATAGAGTGAGGGGTAATAGAGAGAAGGATGATAGAAAGAGGAGTGATAGAGAGAAGGATGATAGAGAGAGGGGTGATATAGGGGCGATAGAGAGAGGGGCGGTAGAGAGAGGGGCGATAGAGAGAGGGGCGATAGAGAGAGGGGCGATAGAGAGAGGGGTGGTAGAGAGAGGGGCGATAGAGAGAGGGGTGATAGAGAGAGGGGTAATAGAGAGAAGGATGATAGAAAGAGGAGTGATAGAGTGAAGGATGTTAGAGAGAGGGGTGATAACCTCAGAGAGCAGATGCCTGCCAGTAATGAAGATGTGATATCAAATTAGAGTCTGCATTTTGTGTTTTTGATGCACTCAGACATTATCTCTCAGACCTCTTCTGTGCTATTGCAGCTTACAGGACAGTGTGCTGGGATCGAATGTAGACATGCTGAATCTTGCACATCCTTACTATCCGTGTCAATTCGTTTTCAATTCCTGATTTTCTTCCAAAGAGTGCAATGCAATCACTGAATTGGCTGGAATTTAGCTTCACCATTCTGCTTTCAAGAAACTACTGTGTCTGGCACACAACCTTTGTTGAATAAGTTGTTAACTCGGACTGGTGTAGCCTGTCACAACTCACGGCAAGTCGAATAAATTAGCAACAACTCAATAGGACAGGTGAGAGTGTCCCTCCGCAAGTAATTTAGCCAAAGTCATTTTGGAGTCATGATAAGGGGGATGGGGGACAGAATTATATGAATGAATAGTCACTGGTGCTGCAATCTCATTACAAGGACAAACTGCATACAGGAGCCTGATATCTCTGTTGGGTTCCTTTACCCCTGTTTGCAATTTGAATAGAAGTGGGATAATGTGTAATGCCTTCGTCTCTTGGTACACAGATTGCTTCCTTTGGGAGTGTGACCCGTGAAATGAATATTTGTGAGAGATAAGATTTGTTATGCACTGAGTAAAGGGCTGGGGCCGCCATTCCTCCTGACTCAGAGACGTCCCCTTCAAAGCATCAAGCAGAAGAGCAATAGAGCAGTGGGGTGCCAAATACTGAGGAGGAGTTGGAAGAGAGAAAGAAGTTGGTAGAGAAGGAGATGGTCGTTGTAAAGGAGGAGGAGGAAGAGGAGGAGGAGGAGGAGAAGGAGAGAGAGGGGGATGAGGAGAGGGAAAGAGGAGGAAGAGGAGAGGGTGGTTGTGTAGGAGAAAGAGGTGGAGGAGGAGAGGATGGTTGTAGATGTGGAGAAGGAGAGTGAGGAGGAGGAGGAGGAGAGGGTGGTTGTGTAGGAGAAAGAGGAGGAGGAGGAGAGGGTGGTTGTAGATGTGGAGAAGGAGAGTGAGGAGGAGGAGGAGGAGGAGGAGGAGAGGGTGGTTGTGTAGGAGAAAGAGGAGGAGGAGAAGGAGAGGGTGGTTGTAGATGTGGAGAAGGAGAGTGAGGAGGAGGAGAAGGAGATGGTAGTTGTAAAGGAGGAGGAGGGGAGGAGGAGGAGGAGGAGAAGAAGAGAGAGGGGGATGAGGAGAGGGAAAGAGGAGGAGGAGGAGAGGGTGGTTGTGTAGGAGAAAGAGGAGGAGGAGGAGAGGGTTGTTGTAGATGTGGAGAAGGAGAGTGAGGAGGAGGAGGAGGAGGAGGAGGAGAGGGTGGTTGTGTAGGAGAAAGAGGAGGAGGAGAAGGAGAGGGTGGTTGTAGATGTGGAGAAGGAGAGTGAGGAGGAGGAGAAGGAGAGGGTGGTTGTAGATGTGGAGAAGGAGAGTGAGGAGGAGGAGAAGGAGAGGGTGGTTGTAGATGTGAAGAAGGAGAGTGAGGAGGAGGAGAAGGAGAGGGTGGTTGTAGATGTGGAGAAGGAGAGTGAGGAAGAGGAGAAGGAGACCCAGGATCACACAAGGTCTTTTACATTTTGAGCAAAACCCATTTGGTCTGGCAATGAGCTTTCCCTGCTAGAATAAAATAGCTTAGTCAGAGTTTTGAATCAATGTTGAGCAGTTACATGGGGTTTCACTAGGTCCGACTCTATTGATTTCCCTGTAGCAGTGAATAGCTCCTGTGAATAGGAATGCCCTGCCTAAGACTTCATTGAGACTGTTGCATTCCAAAATGAAGGAGCGAGTGTATCATTATTGCTAAAGTGGTGTCTTATTATATGTGACCGATCACCTTGATTCGGTCTTATATAGCAACATTTGAAATTGTGTTTTTTACATTGGATAAAAGCAGAGACACAGCGCTACAAAATGGTATGTCATACACTGCATTTGAGGAACAACGGGATAGTAATTCTGCTTTGAAAGTTGATAAACTTATAACCTCACTTTTGAGAAAATGGCCTTTGAATGTTTTGGTACCTACTGGAGAGCTCTTCTTTGTCTACACCCATTCAGCATCATTCACACCCTCTTAAGCTTTAGTTCCACCATCTCTTTAAGGGTTGATCTGAGTATTCTGTCCTTACAAAAGCAGTCAAGCACCCAAGCTAACTGTCTAAAAGTTATCGCAGTGACATTCTATTAAAATGGACACTTGCATAGTGGAGTCCTTCATTAAGACATGTAGCTAGCTAGCTAAACAATTAACCATAATCACAACTCATGAGGTTACTACCCTGCATGAATCTGCAGGTAGCTAACCAACCAGGTTCAATGTTAGCTAGCTAACAGTAGGCTATAACAAGCAAAGCAAATGGCTCCGAGATACGAATAATAAGATCATACGCATAACATTGGCTGGCGAGCTTTTTCTCAACCTCTTCTTTATCATTTATGTACACGCTTATAAAAAAAAAGGTGCTACTAGAACGAATAAAGGTTCTTTGGCTGTCCCCATAGAAGAACCTTATGAATAACCCTGTTTGGTTCCAGGTAGAAACTTTTTGGGTTCCATGTAGAACCCTTTCCACAGAGGGTTCTACATGGAACCTAAAATAGTTCTACCTGGAACCAAAAAGGGTTATCCTATGGGGACAGCCGATGAACCCTTTTGGAACCCTTTTTTCTAAGAGTGTATATGTACATGACACACTGAGGGATATCAATATTCTCTGTGATCCCACCAACCAAGCCTGTGTATGAAAGCAGTATGAACATTTCTGCTAGAGGCATATATCCTGTCTCCTCCAGGTCAGTAAAATGCTCTGGGGATGACTGGTTCTCTCCTGTGCTGGCCATAGATCTGGACTGACATGTATTCCATTCTGTCTGTCATTGTTTAACCTTGTCACCATTCTATTGCACACAGCGCATATAAGCCTGGGATATCAACCACTCAAAGCTGGCCTTAGTGGGAGTGATCATACAATTCTATGGGAGTGACCTACGGAGTAAAGTATTTTTCGTCATTCAATTTCAGCGAATCACATGACTGTGGAGTGGCTCTGTGCTTGTAGTGTGCTATCGTAGGGGGAGTTCCTCCCGGCTCTCTGTATTAGCTAACGAAGGCAAAGTTTGACGCGTTGGTCCACCAGACTCTTCACACATTTTGGCGGAAGTTCCTGGGAACGAGATTAGTCATTGTTAAATATTGAAGGGCCTGGCATGAGGCCTGTCGGCCGTCCTTGAGCCACCATGGCAGGACACAACTAAACCCTGGTCCGATAACAGCTAGTCCTCTGCCCCTGCTGCTGAGTCCAGACACACACTACTCTAGAAGAGGAAAGTGATTACTCTGATGAGAGGATGTGTTACAATAAAACAGCAATAACCACACAGTGCCCAGCCCTCATGAGTAACATGGATGTGTCTCAGTAGTCACAACAACCATCAGTATGTACTAATCATTGAGTGAAGCCAATCTACAAGTGCATTATAAATGTACAGTACATTCGGAAAGTATTCAGACCCCTTTACTTTTTTTCCCATACAATTGAAATTGATTCAATTATTTGTTTTTCTCATCAATCTACACACAATACCCCATAATGACAAAGCAAAAACAGGTTTAAGAAAACTGAAATATGACATTTACATAAGTATTCCGACCCATTACTCAGTACTTTGTTGATGCACATTTGACAGCGATTACAGCCTTGAGTCTTCTTGGGTATGACGCTACAAGCTTGACACATCTGTATTTGGAAAGTTTCTCCCATTCTTCTCTGCAGATCCTCCCCCTCCCTGGTGCTCTAAAGGTGCCAGGCTCCCTTGCATTACACACTCCTGCCACCATCGTGGCACACCTGCCTTCCCCCCGTCACTCGCATCAGTGATTATTGGACTCACCTGGACTCAATCACCTTTGTTATTACCTCCCCTATATCTGTCTGGTTCCCCGCTCTGTTACTGGCTTCAGCATTGATTGTCATATCTCCTTGTTGGAACCAGGGGGGGGGGGGGGGGGGGGGGGGCTAAGCCAGCTCATCGGGCTGTCACACCCTAGCTGGCTCGAGAGGTTCTTGCCCCGGTTAACTCGGAAGGCGCCCATCCCACGTTGGCCCTCCGCCGGATCGCCAGGTTTTTACGCCCAGCCGGCTCGTCAGGCTGCTACCCCTCCGCCAGATCATCGGGCACCCATGCCTCAATGGGATCGACAGGTTTTCACGCCCCATCCGGATCAATGAGCTGGTATGCCTCAGCCGGCTTGCCAGGCTCCCATACCTCTGCCGGTTCGTTGGGAGTTTACACCCAGCCAGCTTGTCCAGCGCCCGTGCCTCGGCCCGTCAGGCTCGCCCGGGTGGGACGCCGGGTGGCGCCCCTAGAGGGGAGTGTACTGTTGGGACGCCTGCTCCCGCTTCCCCTCCTTGGTGCTCAAAGGCGCCAGGCTCCCCAGCATTACGCACTCCTGCCACCACCATTACACACACCTGCCTTCCCCCCGTCACGTGCATCAGCGATTATTGGACTCACCTGGACTCAATTACCTCTGTCATTACCTCCCCTATATCTGTCTGGTTCCCCACTCTGTTCCTGGCTTCAGCGTTGATTGTCATATGTCCTTGTTTACCCGTGTGATGACCCTGTTCCTGTCGTGTTCCATGTCTGTTCCTGATTAAATGTTTGACTCCCCGTACCTGCTTCTTATCTCCGGCATCGGTCCTTACCGACGCTTGGCATTCAGGCCAATCTTGGTTTCATCAGACCAGAGAATCTTGTTTCTGGTAAACTTTTGGTAAACTCTAAGTGGGCTGTCATGTGCCTTACTAAGGAGAGGCTTCCGTCTGGGCACTCTACCATAAAGGCCTGATTGGTGGAGTGCTGCAGAGATGGTTGTCCTTCTTGAAGGTTCTCCCATCTCCACAGAGGAACTC
Organism: Salvelinus fontinalis; assembly: GCF_029448725.1. NCBI lineage: Eukaryota > Metazoa > Chordata > Actinopteri > Salmoniformes > Salmonidae > Salvelinus > Salvelinus fontinalis. The sequence goes on along the minus strand of NC_074679.1, from coordinate 16,319,561 downwards.
TGTAGCTCTGTCAGAGTGACCATCGGGTTCTTGGTCACCTCCCTGACCAAGGCCCTTCTCCCCCTATTGCTCCGTTTGGCCGGTCGGCCAGCTCTAGAAGGAGTCTTAGTGGTTCCAAACTTCTTCCATTTAAGAATGATGGAGGCCACTGTGTTCTAGGGGACCTTCAATGCTTTTTTTGGTACCCTTCCCCAGATCTGTGCCTCGACACAATCCTGTCTCGGAGCTCTATGGACAATTCCTTCGACCACATCACTTGGTTTTAGCTCTGACATGCATTGTCAACTGTGAAACCTTATATAGACAGATGTGTGCCTTTCCAAATCATGTCCAATCAATTGAATTTACCACAGGTGGACTCCAGTCAAGTTGTAGAAACATCTCAAGGATGATCATTGGAAACAGGATGCACCTGACCTCAATTTTGAGTCTCATAGCAAAGGGTTTGAAAAGTAATGTAAATAAGCTATTTCTGATTTTTCTTTTTAATCAATTTGCTAAAATGTCTAAAAAACGGTTTTTGCTTTATCATTATGTGGTATTGTGTGTAGATTGATGATAATTATTATAATTAAACCATTTTAGAATAAGGCTGTAACTTAATAAAATGTGGCAAACGTCAAGGGGCTGAATACTTCCTGAAGGCACTGTATACTGTACACTGGCTGTGCTTGTTTGTATTTAGTAGTAGGTTTATTTTGTTTGAGTGTGTGTGAGAGAAAGTGAATGACAGCGTTTGTAGTAAGGTTTTTGCTATTTTTATTCTGTGGTCTGCCCAGCCCTTATGAGTAACATGGATGTCTCAGTCATCACTGGTTAATGTTTATGTACAGAGGGAGAGAAAGAGGGAGAGGGGAGAGAGATAGAGAGACAGAGAGAGCAGCCTGTCAGTCTCACTACCCTCATGGCACTCCTCACCAGAAAGATGTCTGCAATGACGGTGATAACAAGCAGTCCATGTTTGGACAAAGTGGTTGATGTGGTTGATGTGATGTCATCCTAATAGTGTTTCAATGAGGACCATTCTCGACTCTAGACAGAAACCCATAATGAGATTGGGATAAGGAGCCCTCTCGACGCTCTACCAGTCAAGAGCACAGCTTCTCAGTCTCTCAGTTAAGTATTGTTATTAACGAGTCCATTCCATTATCCATGAGGATGCAGACTCCAGTTCCGGATTTTGTGCGTCACCAGGCTGTGTGAACGGGCAGCGAAAGTGCCTGCCTGCCTGTCTCTACGCTCTGCTAGGCTGTTGTGCTGCAGTGGAGAGATTGAGCCGAGCTTAGAAGTAGTCTTGCTGGAGAGCAGAGCATCTTGCTGTCATCTTCCCCTTTGCCCTTTTTTGCCATCTTCTTCAGAGGGTTCGGATAAAACAAAAGGAAAGGAAGAGAATAAAGAAGGACAAGAAAAGAGAGCTGACATCAGTGAGACTGATTTGGAGTGAGAGTGAAGCGTCTCTCACACACATGACTGTGTGATCCTCTGCTGTCATCGTGTGAAAGACAAGCCAATGCTCTCTGATGTCTCCTGCCTCTAGACACCTTGCCAGGTAAGTTCTCTCTCTTCTCTTCTCCTTTGATATAATGGATAGAAGAGTGGCACAGGAGTTTAGTTATTTTTTCTTTTGAGTCTGTTCTGGTGGTATTGTTGTGATGGTGGTGTTGTGTTGATGGAAAGGTGGCATGATGATTAAACAGGTTAATGTTGGAAGTAGCAGCCGCTTGCTTCAGCATCTGTCAGAAGGGAAGAGGAGGCAGGCGTGAGAATATAGAGAGATGGCTAAGCCATATATATCCTACAATTCTATGGCAATACAACCACGGAGTTCCCTTCAATAGACCAGTGATCCTTTCACAAATCTCTGCAATATCTCATATCTGTGTGTTGCACATTTTAGTTGTTCTTGTCCTAGAGCGTACTCACAATCAGTTGGATTTTATTTGCTTCCATTTTTAAATGGAAACTTCACTGGTACACGCTATTTGGGGTGTTTTTGTCTCCCTACATAATTATAAGTGATGAGAGGTGTTTGACAGAAATATGCACCATAGCTGTATGTTTTAAATGTTCGCGCCGGGAGAGTTCAACCAATGATTTCATTGGTTGATTGAGCCTGCTGTGATCAAAACATTTATGGAGTCATGTTTTCTAGCAATTATTGTGGCCTTTGTGTTTTGCCTATTGCACGATCACGCTAGCAGCGAGTAGATACAGTATGGTTGGTCTTGTTCATTAGAGCCATTGGACTTCCTATCTGCCAAGACATTGAAGAATACCTAGGTTGACTCATTTACCCTGGCTTTGTAAAGACTACAGCCTGATGGGAGCCCTACTTCCCTGTCCAATTGTGTTCTCACCCCTCGAAGGCAGACCTTTCAAAATGGGAGAGGTACTAGTTTCTACAGGTTCACAGGAGCTATGTGACCGTGCACTGTCTATCTGAGATGGCTAGCTAAATAATTACAATGTCTGCTTCTGATGATTCTTCTTTCCAAGAAGAGCTGGACGACGAAACAATTGTTTATGTTCTTTTACACACTAACATAGAGACATACTGCCATATTAATTTGAGCTGGAATACGCTGAAGAGGAGTTGACAGCAAACACAAGAATTGCGACACCAGCAAGCAGTGATGGGGCTCTACGGTCAGACTGGTGATGCCTATGCAGGTGATGGCCAGCCATGCAGACAGAAGAGGAATGTCTCTGCTGCAACAAATTTGATTGCAGACAGTTCTTACTGGAGATGGTCAGTGCAGACCCCATGGAACGTGTGTGTGTGACAGACCATCGAGATTTCGACGCACGTATGGATAGAGCTGTTCTGGAGACGTTCTTCAGAACCTCCAAGATCAACTGGCGGCAGCAGCCTAGACCAGCTAGACCAGGAGGGCAAATGACAAACGATTAAGTTGGTTTGCTGTCGATTCGGCCATAATGTGGCTTGCTAGTACCACTACAAACCAAGTTGAGCTAGCTAGCTTTGTTTGCTACACACAAAATGTACTGTAGCCTAATGTTATAGCTAGCAGCCTAGTTAGCCTCAAGACATCTCATTAGGATGTCTAGCTCTAAGGTACAGGAACACATTGAGAAAAAAGTGTCAAACACAATGTAGCAGCCAAGTAGCCTACTATCTATGGTGGTGAAATGGACAGCACGCTCCAAGGTGCTAATTAATTAAAATAATTTTAGACGTCCGAATATCTTATAGCCTAATTTTTTAGACATCAATGTACAGCAAAAAAATGTGACAACACTACAGAACACCCGCCATATGCACACATACTCAGCTGTGGGGCTTACAAAACCTGAATTTCATATCATTTTCATATAAGACATCAATGTAGCAGTAGAACAAATATCACAATATCAGATTATTACTTAAAATTGAATAAATCAATGTAGGCTACAGCAGAATACACATATGAGAATATATAGGCCTCGTGCCTATGTGATAATATGAAGCACATATTCAGATTACAAACTTGTTCTGTGCTGTGAAGGTAAAGGGGGAAAAAATGATATCTTCGTTTACAAATCCTCCCACAACGACTGTCCACATGTTAAGTCGATTTAAATGCTGAGAGTCAGCTTTGGGCATGTGGCTGTGATGTTTAGCCTCCTTCTAAGGCTGTTCTGAAAACTAACTGTACTGTCTATTTTTATTTTTATTTTGAGTGTTCACCTGGGTGTCCTCTTTAGCCTTTTTTCTGAGGGCTCTTTGTTGTTGTATTTTTTTTAACGTCTGATGCATAAGATGTTAATTTACTGTACATTCCACCCACTCTTTTGCTAGTATAATCCCTCCAGTCGTTTCTAGACCCAAGCTCCCTACCTTTTTGCATGTTGCACAGCCCAACTTTGAATTATTCTGCATGACAAGCCAGGGGTTACATGTTTGCTTGTTCTTGAATTGCAAATTGCACTGCCCCCCTCCCCCCAGCCCCCCGTCTCCCTCTCCCGCTGAGTCTGACTCACTAGGAGGTCTACTAGCTAGTGTAGGTGCCGGTGGTGATGCTGAACTGGTGGGATTAGCATCGCCATCAGGAAAAGTTTGCCCCTCACTCTTCTCCTCAGGCACTGACAGTTCTCTGGCTCGTTCTGGGTTCGATTCACCATCTTTCTCTCGATGTTTGGACTTGAAAAACTCCATTTCCTTTTCTTATACATTTTTTATTTGTCTTTCCCACTATTCAAATTCAGTAGGGAGACGACCAGACTAGGCTACGTGATGTGATTACATAGGGAGCTCTTCACTAGCTGACCACCACTACCAAGACATGTGTCAAGATCAGTTACTTACCCCACTGGCCCTCCCCATAACCTCTTTGTACATATAAGAGAGCAGGTCTGGAATGATTACATAGAAGGATCACCACACTTTTACATGATGGTCTTTCTGGGGGGCGGGAGAAATAAGGAGGAGAAGGCAACTTGATTTAATGCTGATCGCTTTTATTAGAATGTCTACAGTGTAGGGATGCACAATATATTGGTGAACATATCGGAATCAGCCAATATTAGCTAAAAATGCCAACATCGGTATCGGCCGATGTCTAGTTTAACGCCATGTGCAAAACCGATGACAAAGCTGACGTCCATACCTACATAACGCAATGATGCCACATAAAATTTTGCGCTAGACATGTAACACAACATTCATAACCTAGCCCTCGATGTCTGCTGTGTGGATCGAGCAGTCAACAAGTCGAGCAGTCATTTGAAAGAGTAAGAAAATTTCAGCGAGTCAACTCAAAAGGCAAAATCAATTAAAGCCAAGATAATGGAATTCATTGCCCTTGACAATCAACCGTTCTCTGTCGTGGGTGATGTTGGCTTTCGCTGACTGGTCAAGCACCGGTACACACTACCAAGTGCGCTATTTTTCAGATGTTGCCCTATCGGAGTTACACAGTAATAGCATCACTGCTATTAGCTTCACGACATACACACTATGGAACGCCGTTTGGGTCTTTGCGTGTCAAAAAAGATACAGTAGCACTGTCAAAGCTGTACAAAAAAGTCTGCAAACAAGCAAACACTGGCCACAAACGATGTGTTTACAATACCACGTTGGTAATAAAGCATAATTTGTTTGACCGCAACTTCAGTGGTAACTAGCTTTAGTTTGGTACCTAGCTAGCACCAATACAACCAGCCTGAAAACAATGACCAGTAGAAACTGCAGTCATTTTCATTATTCTTAGCAATGATTTAGGAATCCTTATGTGTAAGCATTAGCTAGCTTGCAACTTGTTCGCCTATTGAAATTGAACTTCAGTTCATGAAAATAAATACCTAGCCAGCTATTTAACCCTGTTGCCCAAAGCTAACGTTATAAGCAGCCAGCTAGCTTCATCTGGCTAGTGAGGCTCGACCTTTTGGTTATGTTTTGTGAAGCTAGCCACAATAAGGATTAGGCACAATAGTGGAATGTGCCTTCAAAATAAAAGTATGTAATTGACAGTGATACAAATGAATAAAAATAGTAGAATTATGCCATACTTTTATTTTGAAGGTTAACCACAAAGTCCACTATTGTGGCTAATCCTTATTGTGGCTAGCTTCACATAGATGGGTCCGACCACCATAAATTAGGGTTATTTTAGATGATGACACCTAGCTATATAGGTAGCTAGGTAACTATAGCTACTAAAACAGATTATGACATTTTGCTATTTTTTGGGGGAAGAACATTGTTTGCATCCATGAGCTAGCTAGCTTTTTTTTATGACCAGCACTGTAGGTACGCGAGACAACTTTATCATAATCATAGAATTCGTATTGATGAATCGTTGTGACATGAAATACAAGTGATAGTGTAATCATTGTGTAATAACTACGTAAAAAATGTATGAACACGTTAAATTATTATGTGATGTGCAGTCATAGTCAGGTCCTGATTGGTCAACAAGCTTATTTGACACATCAAATAGTGTTATCTACTGGTCATTGTTTTCTTTTTTGACACGCAAAGACCCAAACCGCATTCCATAGAAATCCTGGTTGAGAATGAAATGACGGAACAAATGAACAACGAAACAGCACAGCAAGTAAGGACATACACAAATGCCAACAAAATATATTTTTGGTCAGTGTGGTGTGTGTGTGTAACCTTTATTTAACTAGGCAAGTCAGTTAAGAACATATTCTTAATTATAATGACGGCCTACCCCAGGCAAACCTGGACGACGCTGAGCCAATTGCCAATTGCCAATTGCCGCCCTATGGGACTCCCAATCATGGCAGGATGTGATACAGCCTGGATGCGAACCAGGGACTGTAGTGACGCCTCTTGCACTGAGATGCCGTGCCTTAGACCGCTGCGTTCACATGCGTGTGTTAACTATTCAACTGTACTTGAATGCTTAAAAGGCCGCAATTTTTTTTAATATCGGTTATCGCTATCGGTATTGGGGTTTTTTTGGCAAGGAAAATATCGGATATCGGTATCAGGCAAAAATGTCATATCGGTGCATCATTACTACAGTGCAAACAGTTAAATAATGAATAAATCATGCCGCGAGAGGTACCGGATCTGGGCAAATAGGTGCCGGAACAAACAAAGTCAAATCTGAGAGGTGCCAGATCCTGTTATGGCAAGATCTAGCTCAAATGAAGCACTGAACACTACATATGAAAGTATTCCCGTTGTAGAACTATAGCATTTATTATAGGCGTTAGTAGTATATTTTTGTTCTACCGTATACAGTATATGTCATACATTGCCATAACTCAGCGTTTCCCAAACTCGGTGCACATTTGGGTTTTTGCCCTAGCACTACACAGCTGATTCAAATAATCAAAGCTTGATGACTAGTTGATTTATTTGGATCAGCTATGTAGTGCTAGGGCAAAAAACAAAATGTTTTTGCTGTTAAGGCTGTCAATGTCGTTCTCCTCCTCAGACGAGGAGGAGCATGGATCAGACCAAGATGCGGAGAGGTAAGTGTTCATGATTTAATGAAAATAACAGGAAAACACTACAAACTACAAAACAACAAACGTGACATACCTCAAAACAGTCCTGTGTGGTCCAACCACTGACACAGGAAACAAACACCCACAAAACACCAGTGAAACCCTGGCTGCCTTTGTATGACTCTCAATTAGAGACAAACAATACACACCTGTCTCTAATTGAGAATCATACCAGGCCGAACACAAAACCCCACATAGAAATACAAAACATAGACAAACCCACCCAACTCACGCCCTGACCAACTAAAATGAATACAAAACAAAGGAAAACAGGTCAGGAACGTGACAGAACCCCCCCCTTAAGGTGCGAACTCCGGGCGCACCAGCACAAAGTCTAGGGGAGGGTCTGGGTGGGCGTCTGTCCACGGTGGCGGCTCTGGCGGTGGACGAGGTCCCCACCCCACCATAATCAATCCCCGCTTCTTTATCCCCCTCCCAATGACCACCCTCCCACTAACCCCACCTAAATGAAGGGGCAGCACCGGGATAAGGGGCAGCACCGGGATAAGGGGCAGCACCGGGATAAGGGGCAGCACCGGGACAAGGGGCAGCACCGGGACAAGGGGCAACACCGGGATAAGGGGCAGCACCGGGACAAGGAGCAGCACCGGGACAAGGAGCAGCACCGGGACAAGGGGCAGCACCGGGACAAGGGGCAGCACCGGGACAAGGGGCAGCACCGGGACAAGGGGCAGCACCGGGACAAGGGGCAGCACCGGGACAAGGGGCAACACCGGGATAAGGGGCAGCACCGGGACAAGGAGCAGCACCGGGACAAGGGGCGGCAGGTCCTGGCTGAGGGACTCCAGCAGGTCCTGGCTGAGGGACTCCGGCAGGTCCGGGCTGAGTGGCAGCTCCGGACTGTAGGGCAGCTCCGGACTGTAGGGCAGCTCCGGACTGTACGGCAGCTCCGGACTGTAGAGCAGCTCCGGACTGTCGGACGTCTCTGGCAGCTCCTGACTGGCGGGCGTCTCTGGCAGCTCCTGACTGGCGGGCGTCTCTGGCAGCTCCTGACTGGCGGGCGTCTCTGGCAGCTCCTGACTGGCGGGCGTCTCTGGCAGCTCCTGACTGGCGGGCGTCTCTGGCAGCTCCTGACTGGCGGGCGTCTCTGGCAGCTCCTGACTGGCGGGCGTCTCTGGCAGCTCCTGACTGACGGACGGCTCTAGCGGCTCCTGACTGACGGACGGCTCTACTGGCTCGGGACAGACGGGCGGCTCTAATGGCTCGTGGCAGACGGATGACTCAGATGGCGCTGGGCAGACAGATGGCTCAGACGGCGCTGGGCAGACAGATGGCTCAGACGGCGCTGGGCAGACAGATGGCTCAGACGGCGCTGGGCAGACAGATGGCTCAGACGGCGCTGGGCAGACAGATGGCTCAGACGGCGCTGGGCAGACAGATGGCTCAGACGGCGCTGGGCAGACCGATGGCTCAGACGGAGCTGGGCAGACGGGCCGTTCAGGCACCGCTGGGCAGACGGCAGACTCTGGCCGGCTGAGACGCACTATAGGCCTGGTGCGTGGTACCGGAACTGGAGGTACCGGGCTGAGGGCACGCACCTCAGGGCGAGTGCGGGGAACAGGAACAGGGCACACTGGACTCTCGTGGCGCACTCTAGGCCTGGTGCGTGGTACCGGAACTGGAGGTACCGGGCTGAGGGCACGCACCTCAGGGCGAGTGCGGGGAGAAGGAACAGTGCGTCCAGGGCTCTGGAGACGCACAGGAGGCTTGGTGCGTGGTGCCGGAACTGGAGGCACTGGGCTGGAGACACGCACCATAGGGAGAGTACGTGGAGGAGGAACAGGGCTCTGGAGATGCACTGGAAGCCTGGTGCGTGGTGTAGGCACTGGTGGTACTGAGCTGGGGTGGGAAGGTGGCGCCGGATATACCGGACCGTGAAGGAGGACACGTGCTCTTGAGCACCGAGCCTCCCCAACCTTACCAGGTTGAATGGTCCCCGTAGCCCTGCCAGTGCGGCGAGGTGGAATAGCCCGCACTGGGCTATGCAGGCGAACCGGGGACACCACCTGTAAGGCTGGTGCCATGTACGCCGGCCCGAGGAGACGTACTGGAGACCAGATACGTTGGGCCGGCTTCATGGCACTCGGCTCGATGCCCAACCTAGCCCTCCCAGTGCGGCAAGGTGGAATAGCCCGCACTGGGCTAAGCACGCGTACTGGGGACACCGTGCGCTTTACCGCATAACACGGTGTCTGACCAGTACGACGCCCTCTTACTCCACGGCAAGCCCGGGGAGTTGGCTCAGGTATCCAACCCGGCTTCGCCACACCCCCCTTTAGCCCCCCCCCAAGAAATTTTTGGGTGAGACTCTCGGGTTTCCGTGCTAGCCGCGTACCTTCATAACTCCGGTTCCTCTCTCCGGATGCCTCTGCTCTCCTAACTGCCTCCAGCTGCTCCCATGGGAGGCGATCCCTTCCAGCCAGGATCTCCTCCCATGTGTAGCAACCCTTGCCGTCCAAAACGTCTTCCCATGTCCATTCCTCCTTCTGTCTCTGCTGCTGTCGCTGCCCTTCTCCACTCCGCTTGGTCCTCTTGTGGTAGGTGTTTCTGTTAAGGCTGTCAATGTCGTTCTCCTCCTCAGACGAGGAGGAGCATGGATCAGACCAAGATGCGGAGAGGTAAGTGTTCATGATTTAATGAAAATAACAGGAAAACACTACAAACTACAAAACAACAAACGTGACATACCTCAAAACAGTCCTGTGTGGTCCAACCACTGACACAGGAAACAAACACCCACAAAACACCAGTGAAACCCTGGCTGCCTTTGTATGACTCTCAATTAGAGACAAACAATACACACCTGTCTCTAATTGAGAATCATACCAGGCCGAACACAAAACCCCACATAGAAATACAAAACATAGACAAACCCACCCAACTCACGCCCTGACCAACTAAAATGAATACAAAACAAAGGAAAACAGGTCAGGAACGTGACATTTGCCCTAGCAACACTGCCATAACTCTTCTTGCATACTGCTGTATAAACTCACCTTGGTCTCCAAAGCAAATATACTTTATCTTGAAAACAAGCTATGTATATCTATTTGCTACATTGACCAACTTCATTTTTGAAACATGTTCATTTGCCAACAAATGAAAGTTTGGTTAACTTGACACCGAGCGTCATAACACATTATGACACTGTCATAACCATGTCATAATATGTCATAACAGCTGCCATAACTTGTCAAAACCTGTCATAATATGGTCATAGCACTGTCAGGACACATATATGTGACCGACCGGCTCAAAATCGGTCTTATGTAGCAAAATTTGAAATTGTGTTTTTTACATTGGATAAAAGCAGAGACAAAATAGGATATCATACACTACAGTTGAGGAACAATGGGAAAGTTATTCTGCTTTGAACATTGATAAACTTGTAAATTCCCTTTTGAGAAAATGGCCTTTGAATTTTTGGTACTACTACTGGAGAGCCCTTCTTTGTCCACACCCATTCAGCATCGCTCACACCCTCTTAAGCTTTAGCACCCACCCATTTCTTTACTACCGACTCAGAAACACGGATCCGGGAGCACCCCCACCTCCCCCACCAGTAAAAAAGCTGAATAGCATAGCTAGCATAGCGTCACAATTAAATAGTAGCATCTAAATATCATTCAATCACAAGTCCAAGATACCAGATGAAAGATCCACTTCTTGTGAATCCAGCAATCATTTCTGATTTGTAAAATGTTTTACAGGGAAGACACAATATGTAAATCTATTAGCTAACCACGTTAGCAAAAATCACAATTTTTCTTTGTCCACCATTTTTTCTCACCACCAGTAGCTATCACCAATTCGGCCAAATAAAGATATTGATAGCCACTAACCAAGAGAAAACCTCATCAGATGACAGTCTGATAACATATTTATTGTATAGGATAGGTTTTGTTAGAAAAATTTGCATATTTCAGGTATAAATCATAGTTTACAATTGCACCCACCATCACAACTCGACTAGAATAAATACAGAGAGCAACGTGTATTACCTAATTACTAATCATAAAACATTTCTTAAAAATACACAGCGTACACTAATTGAAAGACACAGATCCTGTGAATCCAGACAATATTTCAGATTTTCTAAGTGTCTTACAGCGAAAACACAATAAATCGTTATATTAGCATAGCACATGTGCAAACATTACCCCGGCATTGATTCACGGCAAAAAGAGCGATAGCATTATCACCACCAAAATGTATACATTTTTTCACTAACCTTCTCAGAATTCTTCAGATGACACTCCTGTAACATCATATTACAACATACATATAGAGTTTGTTCGAAAATGTGCATATTTAGCCACCAAAATCGTGGTTATACAATGAGAAAAGTAGCCAAGCTGGTCAGAAAATGTCGGGCGCCATATTGGACAGTGATCTAGTCTTATACATAAATACTCATAAACTTGACTAAAAAATACAGGGTGGACAGCGATTGAAAGACAATTTAGTTCTTAATGCAATCGCTGAATTACATTTTTTAAATTATCCTTACTTTTCAATACAGGTTGCGCCAAAGCGAAGCTACCCCAAAGAAAATGGCGGCATAAGCGTTTAACATTTTTCGACAGAACAACGATTTATCATCATAAATAGTTCTTACTATTAGCTGAACTGCCATCAGAATCTTGGGCAATGAATCCTTTCTCCGGTCTAATCGTCTTTTGGTCGAAAGATGTCCTCTTGTCCCGTCGAAATGGCCACTAACGTTCACCATGCACTCGAAAAGTGCCCAGCTCCTCGAAGTGCGTCACACAGAAATGCCATAAAATCGCCCTAAACGGATATAAATTGCTATAAAACGGTTTAAATTAACTACCTTATGATGTTTTTAACACCTATAACGAGTAAAAACATGACCGGAGAAATATTACTGGCTAAACAACAGCTTGGAAGGAGGCAAGTCCGACGTCCATCGTGCGTCAGGCGCAGAGACGAAAAGAAATGTACTTCCGGTCATTGGTCTTTTATACAGGCCCTGATTGCGCAATCGACTCCATTCAAAGCGTCACCATTTACTGACATCTAGAGGAAGACGTAGGCAGTGTTTGTTTCCCCATAGCATTTACAGGGACATTACAACTGACCTGGGAACAGGGGCCAAGATTTCTGAAATCTCACTCCCTGTCATGAAAAGTGCTGAAGAAGGAGTTCTGTTTCACTCAGAGACATGATTCCAACGGCTATAGAAACTAGAGAGTGTTTTCTATCCAATAATAATAATAATATGCATATTGTACGAGCAAGAATTGAGTACTAGGCAGTTTAATCTGGAGACCGATTTATGCTAAGTCGAAACAGCACCCCCTATATTCGCAAGAAGTGGGTTGAGCTGAGTGTTCTGTACAGCAGTCAAGCACCCAAGCTAACTTGTTAGCTAGTTTCAGACACAAATGAGAGAACAGCTCACTGAACATTACTCGCCCAAGCAGAGCTGGTTAGGCTGTTATGTTATCCAGAACTCTGGTGACTGCAACTGTGCTGACACTGGCCATATTTATTGACACTGGCAATAATGGGTGTTGAGCGTTCTTAAATTCATCAGTTATACTGCTCTCTGGCACACTCAGACGATAGTGCTCTAAAATTGGAGTAGATGGCCAGACTGAATTTACGAACACACCCGAAATGGTTACTTGCATAGTGGAGTCTTTTGTTAAGCCAGAGCAGATTTACCAGCTATGTCTATCAACAGTTGTCGCAGTGACATTCTATTGAAATGGTTATTTGCATAGTGGAGTCTTTTGTTAAGACATGTAGCTAGCTAGCTAAACAATGAACCATAATCCCAAATCATGACGTTACTACCCTGCATGAATCTGCAGGTTGCAAACCAACCAGGTTCATTGTTAGCTAGCTAAAATTTGGCTATAACTAGCCAATAAAATGGCTCTGAGATACAAATAATAAGATCATACACGTAATGTTAGCTAGCGAGCCAGCCAGCTATCGTTAGCTAGCTAGCTAGGTAAACAATGAACCATAATCCCAACTCATGACGTTACTACCCTGCATGAATCTGCAGGTAGCAAACCAACCAGGTTCAATGTTAGCTAGCTGATATTAGGCTAAAGCTAGTCCAGCAAATGCCTCTGAGATACGAATAATAAGATCATAAATGTAATGTTAGCTAGCGAGCTAGCCAGCTAACATTAGCTAGCTAGCTCGGTAAACAATGAACCATTATAAATATCATAAATGTCATATAAGCAGACAATGAAAGCTCTTACAATATTCAACAATTACATTTCTGTACAACAGGCTATAGGCTACATGTGCACCACCAAGTCAGAGCAGTAGGCTAAGTTATGGGGGGGAAAGGCACCAAATTATTAGGGTGAGGCCCATGGGTTACTACCAGCTTACTACACAACATCCACTTAGTATTACTTTCTTAGCTACAGTATACATATCTCCCTGGCATATTACATAATTTATGCAGCAGCATACAATACATTTTTGGACTCACATTGTTGTGCTATTCTCACTTGAACAGGAAGGTGGCGCGGCGGTCCTTCTTGTGGGCAAATTTTGTCATCAAACTCTGGCATTCTCTGGATTTATGGTGCTTTCAAGACAACTGGGAACTCTGGGGGAAAAAACAATGGTGAATCATGATGTCAGTGATCTTCAGGTCGGATCTCTAGAAAGAGGCCCGAGTTCCCGACTTGGAAATCCGAGTTGGATGACCGCTCAAGACGTATTTTCCCAGTCGGAGCTAGTTTTTCTCAGAGTTCCCAGTTGTCTTGAACGCGGCAGAAGTGATGCTGGATTGACAGCATGGCCAATGTATTCAAACTTTTCTGGCCCATGGTGTTGCATGTGATTGTTTATCCTTTTAAGCTTGGAAAAGAGACCCATAAACCCAGACTTGGACCACACACCCACTCCACTGAATGGCAGGCTAGTGATTGCTTTGCAACACTTGCAGTTAGCCACAGATTCCTTCCAAACCACTCATTGTTGAATTTGTGATTTCCAACTTGTTGTGTAATGCTTATGTCCAATGGCCGATGAGCGCCAATACGTTTGGTTGGTAATTTCTCTCTGACAAGCATTGAAAAGGATTTCTCGACTTGATAAATGATGACTGCTTGTCTAGCTTGCTAGCTAAGATTTTGAAAGTATGCTTTTGGCATGATCAGTTCAATCAAAGCTACGGTAGATATAACATGATTTGACGTCATTTTATCTGTGGCCAATAACCTTGAGCCTTCTTAGATGGGCACTTCTAATGTAAATCTATGGCAGCACCTTAGGGGCTTGGATTTTCGAGCTCTCCCTGTAGATTTTGCGGTGACGTAGTGTCCCCATGAGTGACAGAACACTGAGCCAATCATGGCGCAACTAGAGAACATTACCAACCCCTACGCTCCGTATTTTCCGCTGGCTGCCGCGCTGAAACACCTGCATTTTATATGCAGCTTTATTAACTGATATGTGATTTGTATTAATGCCAAAATAACATGCAAAACAGGCAACAAAAATGTTTTATTATTTTTAGCTAAACAGGTGGGGCACAGAACAGGTGGGGCAGGCCTGCCCTAAATGTATTGCATTATTTTATGGCAGGTTATGACACCTACATAAGAGTGTCAAAAACCCCAAAACCTACCACACAAGGCAAAACATCTCATTACACCATAGCCTACTTGTCAACAGTACGTTTATGTTATAGAACATTTTCTGAAATTGACCATATCAAATAATCATGGCATTGCGTACAAAATGATGTTGCTGATGACTGGGATGAATGCACGAGCCGATTTCTGGAGCAAGACAAGACTCCCTCTTATTGACTGTTGACTGACATAAGGGCATGTACAAAACGTGATAGGCCTATCTGGCTTCTATGATTATGATGGTCATAATGCTTCTTGACAATGCCATACATTTTATTTTCTTAGTTCAAGTAAAGTGACACAGGATAGTCATAATGCTTCTTGACAGTGTCATAAAGTGCATTTCTTTGGTCCAAGTAAAGTGACACAGGATGGTCCTAGTGCATCATGACAGTTTCATAAAGTGTATTTTATGCAAGTTATTTAAAATATGATGTGAAAAAAATAACAACAAAGGACTTAAGAAACACATTTTCAAACGAAAGGAAACTTCTTGGCAGGGAAAATGGTACATTAGAATAAATATGGATTTCAAATCAAACCAAATTTTATTTGTCACACGTTCCGAATACACAGGTGTAGACGTTACTGTGAAATGCTTACCCTTCAAGCCCTTAACCAACAATGCAGTTCAAGAAAGAGTTAAGAAAATATTTACTAAATAACAATAACAAGGCTGTATAAAGGGGGTACCGGTACCGAGTCAATGTGTGAGGTACAGGTTAATCGAGGTTATTTGTACATGTAGGTATGGGTAAAGTGACTGTGCATAGATAATAGACAGCGCGTAGCAGCAGTGAAAAAATAAATGTCAATGTAAATAGTCTGGGTGGCCATTTGATACATTTTTCAGCAGTCTTATGGCTTGGGGGTAGAAGCTGTTAAGGAGTCTTTTGGTCCTAGACTTGGCTCTCCGGTACCGCTTGTCATGTGGTAGCAGATACAACAGTCTATGACTTGGGTGACTGGAGTCTTTGACAATTTTTTGGGCCTTCCTCTGACAAGCTTAGTACATAGGTCCTGGATGTAAGGAAGCTTGGCCCCAGTGATGTACTGGGCCATACGCACTACCCTCTGTAGCACCTTATGGTCAGATGCCGAGCAGTTGCCATACCATGCGGTGATGCAACCGGTCAGGATGCTCTCGATGGTGCAGCTGTAGAACTTTGACGATCTGGGGACCCATGCCAAATATTTCAATCTCCTGAGGGAGAAAAGTTGTTGTCGTGCCCTCTTCACAACTGTCTTGGTGTGTTTGGACCATGATAGTTCGTTGGTGATGTGGACACCAAGAAACTTGAAACACTCTAATGTAGGTGTCATAACCATTCATAAAATAACACAATATATGTCATAACAGGTGTAAATATATGGGTCATATGTGTTATGACCATGTTATGACAGGTTATGACAAGTTATGTCAGTTGTTATAACATGGTTATGACCGTGTCATAACATGTTATGACGTCTGGTGTCAAGTAAAGTGTTGCCGAAAGTTTAATCGATACACAGCTGCGGTTATCCCCCTCTTCAAAGGGGGAGACACTCTAGACCCAAACTGCTACAGACCTATATCTATCCTACCCTGCCTTTCTAAGGTCTTCGAAAGCCAAGTCAACAAACAGATTACCGATCATCTCGAATCCCACCATACCTTCTCCGCTATGCAATCTGGTTTCAGAGCTGGTCATGGGTGCACCTCAGCCACGCTCAAGGTCATAAACGATATCTTAACCGCTATCGATAGGAAACAGTACTGTGCAGCCATATTCATTGACCTGGCCAAGGCTTTTGACTCTGTCAATCACCACATCCTCATCGGCAGACTCGACAGCCTTGGTTTCTCTAATGATTGCCTCGCCTGGTTCACCAACTACTTCTCTGATCGAGTTCAGTGTGTCAAATCGGAGGGTCTGTTGTCCGGACCTCTGGCAGTCTCTATGGGGGTGCCACAGGGTTCAATTCTTGGACCGACTCTCTTCTCTGTATACATCAATGATGTCGCTCTTGCTGCTGGTGAGTCTCTGATCCACCTCTACGCAGACGACACTATTCTGTATACTTCTGGCCCTTCTCTTGACACTGTGTTAACAACCCTCCAGGCGAGCTTCAATGCCATACAACTCTCCTTCCGTGGCCTCCAATTGCTCTTAAATACAAGTAAAACTAAATGCATGCTCTTCAACCGATCGCTGCCTGCACCTGCCCGCCTGTCCAGCATCACTACTCTGGACGGCTCTGACTTAGAATATGTGGACAACTACAAATACCTAGGTGTCTGGTTAGACTGTAAACTCTCCTTCCAGACTCACATCAAGCATCTCCAATCCAAAGTTAAATCTAGAATCGGCTTCCTATTCCGCAACAAAGCATCCTTCACTCATGCTGCCAAACATACCCTTGTAAAACTGACCATCCTACCAATCCTCGACTTCGGTGATGTCATTTACAAAATAGCCTCCAAAACCCTACTCAATAAATTGGATGCAGTCTATCACAGTGCCATCCGTTTTGTCACCAAAGCCCCATATACTACCCACCACTGCGACCTGTACGCTCTCGTTGGCTGGCCCTCGCTTCACACTCGTCGCCAAACCCACTGGCTCCAGGTCATCTACAAGACCCTGCTAGGTAAAGTCCCCCCTTATCTCAGCTCGCTGGTCACCATAGCAACGCCCACCCGTAGCACGCGCTCCAGCAGGTATATCTCTCTGGTCACCCCCAAAACCAATTCTTCCTTTGGCCGCCTCTCCTTCCAGTTCTCTGCTGCCAATGACTGGAACAAACTACAAAAATCTCTGAAACTGGAAACACTTATCTCCCTCACTAGCTTTAAGCACCAGCTGTCAGAGCAGCTCATAGATTACTGCACCTGTACATAGCCCATCTATAATTTAGCCCAAACAACTACCTCCTTACCTACTGTATTTATTTATTTTGCTCCTTTGCACCCCATTATTTCTATCTCTACTTTGCACCTTCTTCCACTGCAAACCAACCATTCCAGTGTTATTTTTTTAACTTGCTATATTGTATTTACATCGCCACCATGGCCTTTTTATATATTTTATTTATTTATTTATATATATATCTTGTTTGCCTTCACCTCCCTTATCTCACCTCACCTGCTCATATTGTATATAGACTTATTTTCACTGTATTATTGACTGTATGTTTTGTTTTACTCCATGTGTAACTATGTGTTGTTGTATGTGTCGAACTGCTTTGCTTTATCTTGGCCAGGTCGCAATTGTAAATGAGAACGTGTTCTCAACCAGCCTACCTGGTTAAATAAAGGTGAAATAAAAAATAAAAAAATAATAAAAAAACACCAACTCCCTGCATCATTTGTTTTAGCAGTAAGATTATAGCTAGTTACTTCCAAAGCTAGCTACTTCCTTTTTTTTTTACAAGGTATTGATCCAGAAGTTGAAGTCAACACTTTATTGGTTTCTGATGCAGCTGGAATCATTTAGTCACTTGTCAGTAGACTTGTAAAAAATATTATATAAAACATTTTATATCAAACTCCATTATATACGTACAGTACCAGTCAAAAGTTTGGATGTACGTACTAATTCCAGGATTTTTCTTTATTTGTACTATTATCGACATTGTAGAAGAATAGTGAAGACATCAACAAATTTAATAACACATATGTAATCATGTAGTAACAAAAAAAGTGTTAAACAAATCAAAATATATTTTATATTTGAGATTCTTCAAAGTAGCCACTCTTTGCCTTGATGACAGATTTGCACACTCTTGGCATTCTCTCAACCGGCTTCAACTGGACTGCTGGAATGCTTCAACAGTCTTGAAGGAGTTCCCACATATGCTGAGCACTTGTTGGCTGCTTTTCCTTCACTCTGTGATTCAACTTATCCCAAACCATTTCAATTGGGTTGAGGTTGGGTGATTGTGGAGGCCAGGTCATCTGATGCAGCACTCCATCACACTCCTTCTTGGTCAAATAGCCCTTACACAGCCTGGAGGTGTGTTGGGTTATTGTTCTGTTGAAAAACAAATTATAGTCCCACTAAGCGCAAACCAGATGGGATGGCGTATCGCTGCAGAATGCTGTGGTAGACATGCTGGTTAAGTGTGCCTTGAATTCTAAATAAATCACTGACAGTGTCACCAGCAATGCATCATCCGTTCACCTACTCTGCGTCTCACAAAGAGACAGATTTCCACCTGTCTAATGTCCGTTGCTCAGGTTTCTTGGCCCAAGCAAGTCTCTTCTTCTTATAACAGGCACACCTGTTAATTCAAATGCATTCCAGGTGATTACCTCATGAAGCTGGTTGAGAGAATGCCAAGAGTGTGCAAAGCTGTCATCAAGACCAAGGGTTTTCACGCACAACAGTTTTCTGTGTGTATCAAGAATGGTCCACCACCCAAAGGACATCCAGCCAACTTGACACAATTGTGAGCAGCATTGGAGCCAACATGGGCCAGCATCCTTGTGGAACGCTTTCGACACCGTGTAAAGTCCATGACCCAACGAATTGAGTCTGTTCTGAGGGCAAAAAGGGGTGTAACTCAAGTAACTCTTCCAAGTTAGATGATGTTGAGCATGAGCTTGTTCCCAGCTGAAAGCTTTCATCAAATGGGTCTACAGGACCTGTACTACTAAAGCTGGTGTCAAGGGTGTCATCATTAGCAGCAGGATTAGTCTAGTCGGTGATTAGCCAACATTCCACTGCTTTGTCCCCATCAATACACACTCAAACAAGGTACTACAGTATATCCACCCAGCTGACCAACCTTCCCACGCAATACCCCCCCCCCGCCCCCCCCAAACAGGCAAGTTACGCTAGCCTCTGTGGTAGTTAGTTAGCTATCTCAGGGTTTCCTAAACACGAAGCCTGCGCTCCTGAACCCCCCCCCCCCTCTCGGATACATTCGATTTTTGCCCTAGCACTACACAACTGATTGAAATAACCAACTCATCATCAAGCTTTGATTATTTGAATTAGCTGTATAGTGCTAGGGCAAAAAACAAAACGTGCACCCAGGGGGGGCCCCAGGACCGAGTTTGGGAAACCCTGAGCTAGCTAACGGTTAGATACAGTCCGGTTGGCTGTAGTTAACGTAACCGTACGTAGCTAAAGTCAGCTTGCAAAGGTGCAAATCACATCGTTAGATAGCAGCTGGCTAATTACATTGATTTGCAGGAGAATGTCAAGCCAGCGTATTATGAAAGCTATTAAGCTAGATTTTAGTTTAGATAAACAAATGTAGTTCGTTAGCTAAGTTAGCTACTTTACCTCTGCTCAACTTTTTAGTAAGGTAACCAATGGAATGTTACCCCAGCAGCCTGTGCTTGCTTGTAGTTTGCACATCCAGGTACTGAACACCACACCATGACTAAACTTACAGTTGTTGTCGACACAAAAATTAAAATAAATAGTTATTCGCAAGCTGATGTTCTATGAAGAAGTGGCTGGTCCAGTGAGTAACGTTAGCTACCTGTTGACACCCATTCTCAAACGGATCCACCTTGACAAGGGCGGTACTACACCCTGAAATCACTATGAATTCTGGATATTGTTGTTCGCTTACAACCAGAAAATGTAGGTTCTACCGGTGAGATGAAGAATCGCTCGTATTTGCATGTAGTGAGGAAATTCTCGATTTTTATGACACATACAGTGCCTTCGGAAAGTATTCAGGCACCTTGACTTTTTCCACATTTTGTTACGTTACAGCCTTATTCTAAAATGAATAAACAAAAAAGAACATCCTCAGCAATCTACACACAATACCCCATAATGACAAAGCGAAAACAAGTTTGAATTGTTTTTACTTATTTATTACATTTAAAAAACAGAAACCTTATTTACATAACTATTCAGATACTTTGCATCATTCTTAAATGGAAGAAGTTTGGAACCACCAAGACTCTTACTAGAGCTGACCGCCAGGCCAAACTGAGTAGTCGGGAGAGAAGGGCCTTGTTCAGGCAGGTGGCCAAGAAACTGATGGTTCCTCTGTGGAGATGGGAGAACCTTCCAGAAGGACAACCATCTCTGCAGCACTCCACCAATCAGGCCTTTATGGTAGAGTGGCCAGACGGAAGCCAGTCCTCAGTAAAAGGCACATGACAGCCCGCTTGGAGTTTGCCAAAAGGCAACTAAAGGACTCTGACCATGAGAAACAAGATTCTCTGGTCTGATGAAACCAAGATTAAACTCCTTGGCCTGAATGCGTCACATCTGGAGGAAACCTGGCACCATCCCTACGGTGAAGCATGGTGGTGGCAGTATCATGCTGTGGGGATGTTTTTCAGCAGTGGGGACTGGGAGACTGGACAGGATCGAGAAAAATATGAACGGAGCAAAGTACAGGGAGATCCTTAATGAACACCTTCCAACAGGACAACGACCCTAAGCACACAGCCAAGACAACGCAGGAGTGGCTTCGGGACAAGTCTCTGAATGTCCTTGAGTGGCCCTGCCAGAGCCCAATCATACATCTCTGGAGAGACCTGAAAATAACTGTGCAGCACCGCTCCCCATCCAACATGACAGCGCTTGAGAGGATTTGCAGAGAAGAACGGGAGAAACTCCCCAAATACAGGTGTGCCAACCTTGTAGTGTCATACCCAAGAAGACTCAAGGCTGTAATCGCTGCCAAAGGTGCTTCAGAAAAGTTCTGAGTAAAGGGTCTGAATACTTAGGTAAACGTGATATTTCAGTTTTTTTTTATTTTTTATAAATTACCCAAAATGTCTATTAACATGTTTTTGATTTTGTCATTATGGGTTATTGTGTGTAGATTGATGAGGAAATAAAATGATTTAATACATGTTATAATAAGGCTGTAACCTAACAAAATGTGAAAAAAGTCAAGGGGTCTTAAAAGTCAAGGGGTCTTCCCGAAGTCTTAATACCAAACTAATGGACAGTTAAAGAGCAACATGGAAATTTCCCTTTAATCCTCATATCATACCCACCACATTGTCATGCAGTAATTCAGCAGCATTTGAGAAATCAGTGATCAAATGCAGTGATAAGACTCAATTGCAGTCAATTAAAAGTGCTGAATAGTATTATTAGGCGGGGAAACCCAAGTATTCTCAGTAGACTAATGCTCAGAAGCTGATGGCGTAGACACTCTGTGTCAGTACTGGTTAAAGGGCAGTGGGCAATTCACAAAGTGGGCAATATCAATTCAATTCAATTCAATTCAAGGAGCTTTATTGGCATGGGAAACATGTGTTAACATTGCCAAAGCAAATGAGGTAGACAATACACAAAAGTGAAACAAACAAAACGAATTAACAGTAAACATTACACATACAGAAGTTTCAAAACAATAAAGACATTACGAGTGTCATATTAAATATATACAGTGTTGTAACAATGTACAAATGGTTAAAGCACACAAGTTAAAATAAGTAAGCATAAATATGGGTTGTATTTACAATGGTGTTTGTTCTTCACTGGTTGCCCTTTTCTTGTGGCAACAGGTCACAAATCTTGCTGCTGTGATGGCACACTGTGGAATTTCACCCAGTAGATATGGGAGTTTATCAAAATTGGATTTGTTTTCGAACTCTTTGTGGATCTGTGTGATCTGAGGGAAATATGTGTCTCTAATATGGTCATACATTGGGCAGGAGGTTAGGAAGTGCAGCTCGGTTTCCACCTCATTTTGTGGGCAATGTGCACATAGCCTGTCTTCTCTTGAGAGCCATGTCTGCCTACGGCGGCCTTTCTCAATAGCAAGGCTATGCTCACTGAGTCTGTACATAGTCAAAGCTTTCCTTAAGTTTGGGTCAGTCACAGTGGTCAGGTATTCTGCCACTGTGTACTCTCTGTTTAGGGCCAAATAGCATTCTAGTTTGCTCTGTTTTTTTGTTAATTCTTTCCAATGTGTCAAGTAATTATCTTTTTGTTTTCTCATGATTTGGTTGGGTCTAATTGTGCTGTTGTCCTGGGGCTTTGTGGGGTGTGTTTGTGTTTGTGAACAGAGCCCTAGGACCAGTTTGCTTAGGGGACTCTTCTCCAGGTTCATCTCTCTGTAGGTGATGGCTTTGTTATGGAAGGTTTGGGAATCGCTTCCTTTTAGGTGGTTGTAGAATTTAACGGCTCTTTTCTCAATATCTCTCACTGGTTTGTGTGTGTGGGCGATGTCAGCCTCTCATGGAGATTCCTGTGTGCATTTGTGGCTGTGTGTGTTTTACTAAGGTGTGTGTGGCAGGGGTTTGAACTGATTCAGGGAACACAAAAGAAAACCAAAAAATAACAAACAAATTTGAGGAACGGTACCAGGAACGAATGTTATCTCTAGTGTTCCGGAACAGAACTGTTGTTTACAAATCTTGAGAACCGGTTACTATATATATATATATTTGAATATTCCTAATGACTAGTATATAATTCTATAATTTGGTGAAGTTATAATGCTAGGAATAGCCTAAACACATTCCAGTTCACGTCATGGCATGATGTTTAGTGCTTCAAGCCAAGCCCCCTTCAGGTCCACCCCTCGTTATCTCCCCACTGGTGACATTTCCGTCGCATCTCGCGCCTGCAGTTATCTGACCAATCAACCATGTAAACAACTAGTTTACGCGTTCCATAGCAAGGTTTTCTATCTGTGGTAATCGGTAAAGTAAATTAATGAGGTATTTATTAAAAACTCTGTTGATTTCACAGGCTAAAAGATGTAAGAAAAGGACCTAGGACTGTATGAACTGTTAGATTTTTTGGGGGTTCGAACCGTTTCAGAACTTTCTTTTCTGATCGGAACACTGAACATAATAATAATTTTGATTCCAACCCCGGGTGTGTGGGTGACTGTGTGTTTTACATGTCTGTGAATGATGTGTGCTTTGAGGTGCTTTGAGGTCGCATGAGGGGTAAGGGGCTGTTTGGAAATGGGTAATATATTTTTTTGAGTAATGTACCACATCTTCTGTCTGAAATGGGTGTGTGTGTGTGTGTGTGTGTGTGTGTGTGTGTGTGTGTGTGTGTGTGTGTGTGTGTGTGTGTGTGTGTGTGTGTGTGTGTGTGTGTGTGTGTGTGTGTGTGTGTGTGGGTTTTGTGGCGGTCATGAAATTTTGTAGGCCGGTGATTGTCAAGCAAATAACTGCCGGTCTCATGGTAATTGACTGTTAATTAGCATTTAGCATCTTCTGGCTTCCACGCATAGCCTACAAGCGACTGATGCAGAACTTTGGAACATATACATTTTTAAAACTTTAATAAATCCATTTAATATAGCCTACACCATCACAATAAACACATTATTTATTTTAGACACGTCTAAAGAAACATGATATGAAGAAAATGTCTATTTCAGCAGAACAGAAAAGCTTGATCTTATGTTGGTCCTTGATCTGGCTATGCCATATTGCTGTGGGCTACACTAGTTTATTTAACAGACAAAATTTGATTAGAATTCTGTGGCATTATTTTATCCTGTCTGGCTCTGGCATTCCGCCAGCGGAACTCCTCCCACATTCCACTGAATAGGCAGAGTGTGAAATTCAAAAGATATTTTTTAGAAATATTTAACTTTCACACATTAACAAGTCCAATAAAGCAAATGAAAGATACACATCTTGTGAATCCAGTCAACATGTCTGATTTTTAAAATGTTTTACAGCGAAAACACCACATATATTTATGTTAGCTCACCACCAAATACAAAAAAGGACAGACATTTTTCACAGCACAGGTAGCTTGCACAAAGCCAACCTAACTAACCAAGAACCAACCAAACTAACCAACAAACAACTTCATCAGATGACAGTCTTATAACATGTTATTCAATAAATCTATGTTTTGTTCGAAAAATGTGCATATTTCAGGTATAAATCATAGTTTACATTGCAGCTACAATCAGAAATTGCACCGAAAGCAGCCAAAATAATTACAGACACCAACGTCAAATACCTAAATACTCATCATAAAACATTTCTGAAAAATCGATGGTGTGCAGCAAATGAAAGACAAACATCTTGTGAATCCAGCCAATATTTCCGATTTTTTAAGTGTCTTACAGCGAAAACACAATATAGCCTTATATTAGCTTACTACAATAGCCTACCACACTACCGCATTCATTCATCAAGGCACGTTAGCGATAGCAATAGGCCCGTTAGCGATAGCGAATAAACCAGCAAGATATATAATTTTTGACTAACCTTGATAAGCTTCATCAGATGACAGTCCTATAACATCAGGTTATACATACACTTATGTTTTGTTCAAAAATGTGCATATTTAGAGCTGAAATCAGTGGTTATACATTGTGCAAACGTAGCATCTTTTTCCCACAACGTCCGGATATTTTTCTGACACTTTTTCTGACACACATATTCTGACCAAATAACTATTCAATAACATAACAAAAAAATACATGTTGTATAGAAAATGATAGATACACTAGTTCTTAATGCAATCGCCGTGTTAGAATTCTAAAAATAACTTCATTACGACATCCAGCTTAGGTATAGCGAGAGAGTACCCAAAATCTGGGCGCAAACGACTAGTACAACATGTTCGACAGATATATGAAATAGCATCATAAAATGGGTCCTACTTTTGATGATCTTCCATCAGAATGTTGTACAAGGGGTCCTTTGTCGGGAACAATCGTTGTTTGGTTTTAGAATGGCCTTTTTCCTTCTCGATTTAGTAAGCACACTTGCCAAGTGGCGCGAATCTCTCCATCGTCAACAAACTCAGAGAACGGAACACGGCAAAACTCCCGAAAAAATTTCAATAATCTGATTAAACTATATTGAAAAAACATACTTTACGATGATATTGTCACATGTATCAAATAAAATCAAAGTCGGAGATATTAGTCGTCCAAAACGACAGTTTATCAGAAGGCAAATCCAGGTCCCTTCTCTCGCTCTCCAGAAAACAGGAAACTGGTGACACGTCATACAAAGAGGTATTATTCAAGCCCAGATCAAGTTACACACTCCATTTCTTCTCTCACTGCTTGTCGACATCTAGTGGAAGATGTATGAAGTGCATCTAAACTAATAAATATCAAGAACTTTAATAGGCAGCCCCTAGAACAGTGAATCGATTTCAGATCTTCCACTTCCTGTCAGGAAGTTTGCTGCAAAAGGAGTTCTGTTTTACTCACAGATATTATTCAAACGGTTTTAGAAACTAGAGAGTGTTTTCTATCCAATAGTAATAATAATATGCATATTGTACGAGCAAGAATTGAGTACGAGGCCGTTTAAATTGGGCACGATTTTCCCCCAAAGTGAAAACAGCGCCCTCTGTCCTCAACAGGTTTTAATTAAAGTATGAAGAATACAATTGAACATAGAGGAATAAAATAGAAAGGCTATTTGAGGGAGTGTGCACATTCTGTGTTGAGTGTTTAACAAAGTAACAGGTCCTCCTATAGTATATCCTTAATTCAGTGTTATTTATGTAACTGTAGTTAAGATACAAATGTTGGGCTATATGTTTTGATTTTGAATACATTGTATGACTGCATGATGCAACTCTAATGATGATTTGAAAAAAGTTGCCTGAAAGGCATGAGCTCTGCTTTGTTTTTTATGCAGGCTGCACACACTTCATCAGTCTCTCATTTACAATTTGACAAGCACTTGATAATGCCTCTAAAAATATCCATGCCTTTTTCCGTTGTGCGCTTGGGCTGAATATAATAATTATAATTCCCTTCTCCCAGCTGCGTGCTCTGAAGCACCTCTCAATCACATGGCTTTCTCAGATATCTAAATTCCTATTAGCCAATGCCTGTCACATGACCGGGTCCTCACAGGCATCTTCGGTCCTTCTCACATTCTACAAGTGAAGACAGACACATCAGAGCTGCAACTGTGCGTGTCCAAGGCGCATATTGAAGATGTTGGAAGAACTGTCCACATTTACTTTTCGTCAGCCAACAAGATGAGTAGGCCTAATAAACAGCAGAAGCACTAGCCTATGTCAATCTACTATCCCCCATAGTACAAAAGTTGATCTATTCTATTGGTAGACTTGTCCTGCGAGAAACAACTATTCCAAACATACTCTGTCACAGTTGTGGGATGTGATAGATCCCAAATTAATACGACCACTAGCATCAAAAAACGTTTAAAAGCTATGAGGCTAATGCAACAGATCAGAACGTTTAGCTTAAAATGTTGAAAAATTATTATATTTTTTCTCATTATAATTGTAGCAATGCACACACCTCAGTAGGCTATAAGCGCAAATGTTCCAAAATGCAATCAGTTAGTGGGAAGATACGATTCTCAAAAGTGAAAACAAATGTGATTATGCAAGTAATGCTTTCTTATAAAGGTGCATTGTATACCAGTTAGGCTCTACACTGGTTGTAAAGCAGATTAATGTGCTTCATTTTTAAAAGTTATGTGGCCACTTTATCAAAACATATAGGCCTTTGGGCTAGGCTACATGAGGTGTGCGACTATGATTTGAAAAAGTTGCAAAAAAAGGCATGCGCTGTTTCTTACTTAACTGCACACAAGCTGGGCATCATTCACAAGTGATAATATATAATTCACAAGTGATAGGCTAATATTGTCACCCATCAGACTATTATTGGTTGAATCTTGTCTTTACATATAGTAAATAATATATGTGTGACATTTGTTTCGGTTTAGAATGCACCATTATCATGCACCTGTCTCGAAACAGGGGCAGGGGGAAAAATACATGTCATCTCTGCACTTAAATAGCGAATGGAGGACGCTTTTCCCGTGTGTCTCGTTGGTATGAATGATTCGGGAGACAGGCGCAGGAATACGTAAAAATTTTTTTTTTCCTTTACCCAAATTACAGCGTGCTGTGTACAGGCACAGGGACAAAGACCAAACAAACACGTATACAACAGACAGGGTTGAAACCCAAACAAAAGAGTGAGGAGTACCTCGAATAAATAACACAGCACACAATGATTATCACACGGGACGAGACCCGTAGTCATCTGCGCAATCCACAATGGCACGAAAGCCAAAACACACAGCACAGGTACTCACACGCACCAACGGACATTGTAACAATAATGGACAGCACCATGGTGAACAAAGGGCACATATATACAAATACTAATCAGTGGGAATAGGGGTCAGGTGTGCACAATGAAAGATCCCTGAAAGAGGGATCTGTGACACCGTGGTTCATTTTCATGCCAACCAGGTAGGCTAGACTCCTGTTGTAAAGAGAAGCAATGTGCTTAATATTAGGAAAGTTGAGAAATAAATATAGTCATCCTAGCCTATAGAAAGCTGATGGGATCCTCTTTTTAATAGAGGCCATCACTCGGTTTTCTCACACAATAGCATAGCCTATAGAAATGTTGCGCAACATGAGCTCATGAGCTCTCATGAAGTGTTTCATTCGATTTTTTGATTAAATTTGCATTGATTTCAGAGTGATTAGTGGGACAATAGAGTGCTGAGTACCAGGCAGTTAGCAGGTTTAGTAGGCTACTAATGACCATCAGAAGCATCAGAGCTAGGAGAAGCCTACTTACCATGACTAAATGTTCACATAGAATTTGACAGCGGTCATGACTCGTGACCGCCAGTGTGGCGTTAATACGGTCACAGTAACAGCCTAAGGTCAGTGTTACGCTTTTCCTACCTGATGGTTAAAGTTAGGATTTAGTGCGGTAGGGAGATCTGTGCCTGGAGAGGTGGTGTTCTCCCTGGAGTAAGGGTCTGACTCAAGCCATGCAGGCTTTAAGTCCCTCGCTCTCTGGCTTGAAGAGCTGCCACAACCCCCTAGCGCTCGGGGCTTCTCCTTGCTATGGGCTAAAGCTATGTCTATGTGTGTGCGTGTGTGCATTTTTGTGTGTGAGTGTGTGTATGTGTGTGACTGTGTGTGTGTGTACATTCCATACGTAAGGCACTTTAGACTTTAGACACTAGCTAACACATAAACAAGTGACATACAGTATAGCCATCATACTGCATGCCAAGGCTGTTTCTCCGGTCTGAATTTCCATCCTGGTTAGGCTTCCTAATGCACTGCAGTCCCTGATGGATTTAGATGCAGGCTGGCCAGGTGAGGTGAGTGGAAGGGAGAACGTTCATAAATTTGCACACACAGTCAGATCAATAATTTTTCATCTGATACTCAGAGGCTGTGTGTGTTTGGGTGTGTGTGTGTGTGTGTGTGTGTGTGTGTGTGTGTGTGTGTGTGTGTGTGTGTGTGTGTGTGTGTGTGTGTGTGTGTGTGTGTGTGTGTGTGCTGTCACCTGGCTATTAGTTTCTCTCTCCCATGCTAGACCTGAGCTAGAGGCTGCAGGTATGAATGTTGATTAGGCCCATGGATTCAGTGGCCTGTCATCATGTCAGGATAAACTCGAGCGTTGTAGGGAGACCAATGCATCTGTTGAAATATAAAATGATCCTGTCACTTTTATTTTTAGTGAAGACCGATGGCTTGATTGCCATTTGTGGATTTGAAACGGTAAACAGAAGGTTTCCATATTGCATTAGTTGGACTTGATTGATGTGGTTGAGAGGGATCATTTGTTTGAGCCCCTCAGATGTGACAGATGTGGGTGTGTTGAACCGCACATGAACATACGAGTGTGTGATGTTCCATATTTCGGATATGGCATCTTGAATGCCCTTCAGACATAAACTACTAGGCTTCAGCACTATGAACATTGACAAATGCCCCCAGCCATTTTCAGCGTTTTGTCCACTGACGTCAGATATTATTGATGCTGAGCTTCTATTGCTGTTGACAGTTCTGGAGGAGTAATGTAGCTAGCCTACTGAAAATATTACATTAGCAAAGAAAATACCGCAAATATTTTTTTTTGGGGGGGGGGGGGTCACATTGACTACAATTTATTGACTATAATATACGCTGAGTATACAAAATATTAAGAACACATGACAGATTGACCAGGTGAATCCAGGTGAAAGCTATGATCCCTCATTGATGCCTGTTAAATCCACTTCAATCGGTGTAGACGAAAGAGAGGAGACAGGTGAAAGAAGGAGTTTTGAACCTTGAGACAATTGAGATGGATTATGTATGTGTGCCATTCGGGGTGTGAATGGGCAAGACAAAACATTTAAGTGACATTGAACCGGGTATGGCGCACCGGTTTGTGTCAAGAACTGCAACGCAGCTGGGTTTGTCACGCTCAACAGTTTCCCATGTGTATCAAGAATGGTCCACCACCCAAAGGACATCCAGCCAACATGACACAACAGTGGGAAGCATTGGAGTCAACATGGGCCAGCATCCCTGTGGAACGCTTTCAACACCTTGTAGAGTCCATGCTCTGACAAATTGAGGCTGTTCTAAGGGCAAAAGGGGGTGCAAGTCCTTATAAGGAAGGTGTTCCTAATGTTTGGTACACTCAGTGTATGTCTATATGATCACCATTATTGACACTGTTTCGGGTAATTAAACAGTGTCAATAATGGTGATAATCCCACTCGACTGATGACACACACGTGCACACACAGACACACATGCATGTGGATGTACGCACACACAGACATACGCACACACACACACACACACACACACCACACACATACACACACTGGGCTCATCCAGCTGATCAACAGAGAAGACAAGAAGCCAAGGCTACTTAACAAGCAGCAAATACCCAATGAGACGTAAAGTCATAATGTATTAATCATGATGTACAGTATGCCTGATTAGTATGAGCATTACAGTAATCTGTATTATTTATGTTACCGTAAAATGTATTATTTATATTTCTTTATTATTTATATAACTGTAATCTGTATTATTTATATTACCATAAAATGTATTATTTATATTGCTTTATTATTTATATAACTGTAATCTGTATGATTTATATAACTGTAATCTGTATGATTTATATTACTGTAAACTATATTATTTATATTACTGTAATCTGTATTATTCGTATTACTGTAAAATGTATTATTTGTATAACTTTAATCTGTATTATATTACTGTCATGTGTACTATTTATATGATTATAATCTGTATTATTTGGCTGGATGTAAATTAGGAATGGTTAAATGTGAGTTTGCCCTGTATGACAGAAGCTATTGTGTCAGACCAATGTAATGAAACAGCAGGGAGCAGGTCTCGAACCCTCGACCTTCTAGCCCGAGGTCCGGCGCGCTATCGACTGTGCCGCACACACACGCACGCGCGCGCACACACACACACACACACACACAGAGGCACACATGCGCTGCCAGACAACATCAATGATGTTCTGAACAGCAGGTTGAGAGCTTCAAGTTCCTTGGCGTCCACATCACCAACAAACTAACATGGTCCAAGCACACCAAGACAGTCGTGAAGAGGGCACAAAACCTATTCCCCCTCAGGAGACTGAAAAGATTTGGCATGGGTCCTCAAATCCTCAAAAGGCTTTACAGCTGCACCATCGAGAGCATCCTGACGGGTTGCATCACTGCCTGGTATGGCAACTGCTTGGCGTCCGACCGTACGTCACTACAGAGGGCAGTGCGTACTGCCCAGTACATCACCGGGGCCAAGCTTCCTGCCATCCAAGACCTTTGTACCAGGCGGTGTCAGAGGAAGGCCCTAAATATTTACTCCAGCCACCCTAGTCATATACTGTTCTCTCTGCTACCGCACTGTAATCGGTACCGGAGCGCCAGGTCTAGGTCCAAGAGGCTTCTAAACGGCTTCTACCCCCAAGCCATAGAGTCTTGAATGCTGCTGCTACTCTCTGTTATTATCTATGCATAGTCACTTTAATAACTCTACCTATATGTATGTCACGATCGTGTGGAGGATTGACGGACCAAAATGCAGCTTTAGGAAAATAAGCCATCTCCTTTTTATTGATGAAGAAGGCAAACGAAACAAACACACTTACGAACTAAACAAAACAAGAAAACGATCGTGAAGCTAAATAACGATGTGCACACACAGGCTACAAACGTATCACATAGACAACTACTCACAACAAATGAAAGCCTATGGCTACCCTAAATAAGGCTCCCAATCAGAGACAACCGAAATCAGCTGTCTCTAATTGGGAACTCATTCAGGTAACCATAGACTCTCCTAGACAACTAAACATACATAGACAACGCTAGACACATGTACTCAACACAAACCCATATACTACACCCAACAACCCCTTTACCATAGAAACACCCAAAACCAACAAAACACAAACATTCCCCATGTCACACCCTGACCTAACTAAAATAATAAAGAAAACAAAGAATACTAAGGCCAGGGCGTGACATAACCCCCCCCTTAAGGTGCGAACTCCGGGCGCACCATTACACAGTCTAGGGGAGGGTCTGGGTGGGCTTCCATCCACGGTGGCGGCTCCGGCTCTGGTTGTGGTCCCCACGTCACCACAGTCCCTAACCGCCTCCTTAGCTTCCTCCAAATGACCCCCCTCCACATTAACCCCACTGCATTAAGGGGCAGTTCCGGACTAAGGGGCAGCTCCGGACTAAGGGGCAGTACCAGGGTAAGGGGCAGTACCAGGGTCAGGGGCAGCTCCGAACTAAGGGGCAGTACCAGGGTAAGGGACAGTACCAGGATCAGGGGCAGCACCAGGATAAGGGGCAGCTCCGGACTGAGGAACGGCAGCTCCGGACTGAGGAACGGCAGCTCCGGACTGAGGAACGGCAGCTCCGGACTGAGGAACGGCAGCTCCGGACTGAGGAACGGCAGCTCCGGACTGAGGAACGGCAGCTCCGGACTGAGGAACGGCAGCTCCGGACTGAGGAACGGCAGCTCCGGACTGAGGAACGGCAGCTCCGGACTGAGGAACGGCAGCTCCGGACTGAGGAACGGCAGCTCCGGACTGAGGAACGGCAGCTCCGGACTGAGGAACGGCAGCTCCGGACTGAGGAACGGCAGCTCCGGACTGAGGGACTGCAGCTCCGGACTGAGGGACTGCAGCTCCGGACTGAGGGACGGCCCATGGCTGGCTGACGGATCTGGCTGCTCATGGCTGGCTGACGGATCTGGCTGCTCATGGCTGGCTGACGGATCTGGCTGCTCATGGCTAGCTGACGGATCTGGCTGCTCATGGCTAGCTGACGGATCTGGCTGCTCATGGCTAGCTGACGGATCTGGCTGCTCATGGCTAGCTGACGGATCTGGCTGCTCATGGCTAGCTGACGGATCTGGCTGCTCATGGCTAGCTGACGGATCTGGCTGCTCATGGCTGGCTGACGGATCTGGCTGCTCATGGCTGGCTGACGGATATGGCTGCTCATGGCTGGCTGACGGATATGGCTGCTCATGGCTGGCTGACGGATATGGCTGCTCATGGCTGGCTGACGGATCTGGCTGCTCATGGCTGGCTGACGGATCTGGCTGCTCATGGCTGGCTGACGGATCTGGCTGCTCATGACTGGCTGACGGATCTGGCTGCTCATGACTGGCTGACGGATCTGGCTGCTCATGGCTAGCTGACGGATCTGGCTGCTCATGGCTAGCTGACGGATCTGGCTGCTCATGGCTAGCTGACGGATCTGGCTGCTCATGGCTAGCTGACGGATCTGGCTGCTCATGGCTAGCTGACTGCTCTGGCAGATCCTGTCTGGTTGGCGGCTCTGGCAGATCCTGTCTGGTTGGCGGCTCTGGCAGATCCTGTCTGGTTGGCGGCTCTGGCAGATCCTGTCTGGTTGGCGGCTCTGGCAGATCCTGTCTGGTTGGCGGCTCTGGCAGATCCTGTCTGGTTGGCGGCTCTGGCAGATCCTGTCTGGTTGGCGGCTCTGGCAGATCCTGTCTGGTTGGCGGCTCTGGCAGATCCTGTCTGGTTGGCGGCTCTGGCAGATCCTGTCTGGCGGGCGGCTCTGGCAGATCCTGTCTGGCGGGCGGCTCTAGCGGCTCCTGTCTGGCGGGCGGCTCTAGCGGCTCCTGTCTGGCGGGCGGCTTTGCAGGCTCATGGCAGACGGGCGGCTTTGCAGGCTCATGGCAGACGGATGGCTCAGACGGCGCTGGGGAGACGGATGGCTCAGATGGCACTGGGGAGACGGATGGCTCAGATGGCGCTGGGGAGACGGATGGCTCAGATGGCGCTGGGGAGACGGATGGCTCAGATGGCGCTGGGGAGACGGATGGCTCAGATGGCGCTGGGGAGACGGGCAGTTCAGGCATCGCTGTGCAGACGGCAGACTCCTGCCGGCTGAGGCGCACTGTAGGCCTGGTGCGTGGTGCCGGGACTGGTGGCACCGGGCTGGGGACACGCATCTCAGGGCTAGTGCGGGGAGCAGCAACAGGACGCACAGGACTCTGGGGACACACAGGAGGCTTGGTACGTGGTTTAGGCACTGGTGGTAAAGGGCTGGAGACACGCACCATATAGCTAGTGCGTGGAGGAGGCACTGGTGGTACTGGGTTGGGGCGGGGAGGTGGCGCCGGAAATACCGGACCGTGCAGGCGTACTGGCTCCCTTGAGCGCCGAGCCTGCCCAACCTTACCTGGTTGTATGCTCCCCGTCGCCTGACCAGTGCGGGGAGGTGGAATAACCCGCACCGGCCTATGTAGGCGAACCGGGGACACCATGCGTAAGGCTGGTGCCATGTACGCCGGCCCGAGGAGACGCACTGGTGACCAGATGCGTTGG
This sequence comes from Salvelinus fontinalis, assembly GCF_029448725.1. NCBI lineage: Eukaryota > Metazoa > Chordata > Actinopteri > Salmoniformes > Salmonidae > Salvelinus > Salvelinus fontinalis. The sequence continues at coordinate 16,285,350 of NC_074679.1, read as the reverse complement.
GCCGGCTTCATGACATACGGCTCAACGCTCAGTCTAGCCCGGCCGATACGTGGAGCTGAAATGTACCGAACCGGGCTATGCATGCGTACAGGAGACACCGTGTGCTCTACTGCGTAACACGGTGTCTGCCCGTACTCTCGCTCTCCACGGTAAGTACAGGGAGTAGGCGCAGGTTTCCTACCTGACTTCGCCACACTCCCTTTAAGGCCCCCCCCAAGAAATTTTTGGGTTGTACTCACGGGCTTCCAGCCTTGTCTCCGTGCTGCCTCCTCATATCGCCTCCTCTCGGCTTTAGCTGCCTCCAGCTCTTCACGAGAAAGGCGATATTCTCCCGGTTGTGCCCACGGCCCCTTACCATCCAGTATCTCCTCCCATGTCCACGAATCCTGTGTAGGTGGGTCCTGTTGCCGCTTTCCATGCCGCTTGGTCCTGTAATGGTGAGTAGTTCTGTCACGATCGTGTGGAGGATTGACGGACCAAAACGCAGCTTTAGGAAAATAAGCCATCTCCTTTTTATTGATGAAGAAGGCAAACGAAACAAACACACTTACGAACTAAACAAAACAAGAAAACGATCGTGAAGCTAAATAACGATGTGCACACACAGGCTACAAACGTATCACATAGACAACTACTCACAACAAATGAAAGCCTATGGCTACCCTAAATAAGGCTCCCAATCAGAGACAACCGAAATCAGCTGTCTCTAATTGGGAACTCATTCAGGTAACCATAGACTCTCCTAGACAACTAAACATACATAGACAACGCTAGACACATGTACTCAACACAAACCCATATACTACACCCAACAACCCCTTTACCATAGAAACACCCAAAACCAACAAAACACAAACATTCCCCATGTCACACCCTGACCTAACTAAAATAATAAAGAAAACAAAGAATACTAAGGCCAGGGCGTGACAATGTACATATTACCTCAATTACCTCAACACCGGTGTCGCCGCACATTGACTCTCTACCGGTACACCCTGTATATAGCCCCGCTATTGTTATTTACTGCTGCTCTTTAATTATTTGTTATTCTTATCTCTTACTTTTTTTAAAGGTATTTTATTAAAACTGCGTTGTTGGTAAAGGGCTTGTAAGTAAGCCTTTCACTGTAAGGTCTACAGCTGTTGTATTCGGCGCATGTGACAAATAACATTTGATTTGTTTTGAATATCTCCCTCTTTAGTGCAGCACTCATTCCTGAAGGGGATGGCAAAGTTGAACTCAGTCCAAAAGGAAAGAAAACCCTCTCTTCTCTTGCCTCAGCAACTTGCACCTCCAGTCAATAGCCTATGTTCTAATGCAACCTGTGTCAATGCCAGACATCAGCTCCATCCACAAGTAGCCTACACTTCCAGGCAAAGGATTTAGGTAGGCAATATGGAGAAAAAGCATTCATGCTACATTTACATTAAAATGCCTAGTTTATGGCTAATTTAGTTAAAACCCTGAGTGCCTTTGTTTTAGTGAATCATTCATTTGAGATCCCCTTCTCTCTGCATCTGAAGTGTAGAGCAGAAAAGCAGGTGTGTTTCAGAGGCATGTACAGTATGAATGAGTAAGTAGAGAAGTAGAGAGCCTTTTCTTCAGTCCCAACTTTAGGTGAAGTTAACCAGCCATGTATTCAGTTTTTCTTATATAAATGAGAAAAAAACCTGTCTCAGTTTTTCTTCGTATCTCTTTTTTTTGTTCTGAGGTTTAAATTCCTCTGTTCTTTGATGCTGAGTCTCGAGGCTTCGCTCCCCGTGTTGCCATGGAGACATAATCAGGCAGTGTTGTCGGTGGCGCTTGCATTTCTCTGCATACAGTACCACACCAAGCCACGGCACTTCTTGGGACTCACCAGCTCCAGCTGGCTGTGCGTAGGTGGTGGGCGTGTGTGTGTATGTGTTAGCGTGTGTTTGTGTGTGTGTATGTGTGGGAAATGGAGATGAAGAGAGATAGGAAAGAGGGAGAGGAAAGTAGGTAAAGGGAAAATGTGTGTGTGGGGGCATTCTGCAATGGTGCACTTCATTCCCCTCTTGTTTGATCCTTGCCCCCCTCCCCTTTAAGGCCATTTCAATAAACCTGTATCACTGCAAGCCTCCGATGGAATCCATTCATGTATTTTCCTGCCAAATCACACATGACATCTTGATATACCATTGTCCAATAGTAGCTTATGGGTAATAGAATTCAGTATTTGTATTGACTCACACATAATAGGTAAGTAGGGAAATTATTTCTAGCTTATTGAGTGCTTTGGGGCTACGCTATAAGGAGAAATACAGTGCATGGACAGTATACGTTAGTGTGGAGGACATAACCTGTAAATAATAAGCTCATGATTGATGCTGTGCTCAACCTTAGTGACATAGTGGTGAAGTACTTGGTTTTCATAACACTGCCACTACTATGTGTCAGTACTGTGCACTGCATTATAAACCAAAGTGGATACACAGTGTTCTTAACCCCCACTTCCCCTTACCCTCATCTTATGATTTAACTTACGCTCTCTAACTGCGCTTAGTGATTTTTCAATTTGTAATGCAGCAGAGTTCAGATGCCCCAGACTGCAGTTCTTCTATCTGTTGGCTGTATCTACATCACTGTCAGGCTGCAGGAGAGGGCGCTGGCTCAACATCTCACCACGAGGTCACTGAGATCAATTTGAACAGAACTTGGTGATATACTTCTGTGTTTCAAATAGTAGTACCCTTCAGTGGTGCAACGTATAGGGAAACGGGTGTCATTTAAGATTTGCCGAAACACTTCAACCAGCTGTAAAACAAAACAGTGACCTAACCCACTCTATTAAATTAGTCAAACAGGAACATTTTACATCTGGCTAAAAATTAATAAGGAAATGATCTCAACAGAGAAAAATGTCCTCATGTGTGCTATCTATATCCCTCCACTAGAATCCCCATACGTTAATGATGAAAGCTTCTCCATCCTAGAGGGGGAGATCAACCATTGCCAGGCTCAGTGACATGTACTAGTCTTTGGCGACCTACATGCCAGAACTGGACAAGAACCCGACACCCTCAGCACACAGGGGGACAAACACATACCTGGAGGTGACAGCATTCCCTCCCTCATATGCCCCCCTAGACACAACTACGACAACATAGCCAACAAAAATGGGTCATAACTCCTGCATCTTTGTGGGACGCTGGGTATGTACATAGTCAATGGTAGACTTCGAGGGGACTGGTAGGTACAGCTATAGCTCATCTCTTGGCAGTAGTACTGTAGACTACTTTATCACTGACCTCAACCCAGAGTCTCTTAGAGCGTTCACAGTCAGTCCACTGACACTCCTATCAGATCACAGCAAAATCACACTCTACTTGAAAAAAAGCTATGCTCAATCATGAGGCATCAAAGCCAAAGGAACTGAATAATATTAACAAATGCTACAGATGGAAGGAAAATAGTGTTGAAGTCTACCAAAAAACTATTAGGCAACAACAAATTCCATCCCTTCTAGACAATTTCCTGGACAAGAGGTTTCACTGTAATGGTGAAGGTGTAAACTTGGCAGTAGAAAACCTAAACAGTATATTTGACCTCTCAGCTTCCCTATCAAATCTAAAAATTGCAAGCAGACAAAATAGTAAAATTAACAACAATGACAAATGGTTTGATGAAGAATGCAAAAACCTAAGAAAGAAATTGAGAAACCTGTCCAACCAAAAACATAGAGACCCAGAAAACCTGAGCCTTCACTATGGTGAATCACTAAAACAATACAGAAATACACTATGGAAAAAGAAGGAACAGCACGTCAGAAATCAGCTCAATGTAATTGAAGAATCCATAGAATCTAACCACTTCTGAGGAAAGTGGAAAATGCTAAACAAACAACAACACAAACAGTTTCTATCCAAAACAGAGATGAATGGATCAAATACTTCTCCAATCTTTTTGGCTCTATAACAAAGAACAAACAGCAAAAACATATACTTGATCAGATACAAATCTTAGAATCAACTATTAAAGACTACCAGAACCCACTGGATTCTCCTATTACATTGAATGAACTACAGGGCAAAATACATACCCTCCAACCCAAAAAGGACTCTTGGGTTGATAGTATCCTTCATTAAATGATACAATTTAGAGACCACAAATTCCAATTAGCTATACTTAAACTCTTTAACATCATCCTTAGCTCTGGAATCTTCCCCAATATTTGGAAACCAAGGACTGATCACCCCAATCCACAAAAGTGGAGACAAATTTGACCCTAATAACTACTGGGGGATATGCGTCAACAGCAACCTTGGGAAAATCCTCTACATTATCATTAACAGCAGACTCGTACATTTCCTCAGAGAAAAAAATGTACTGAGCAAATGTCAAATTGGCTTTTTTACCAGTTACCGTACGACAGACCACGTATTCACCCCGCACACCTTAAATGACAAACAAAATAAAGGCAAAATCTTCTCATGCTTTGTTGATTTAAAAAAAGCTTCCAACTGAATTTGGCATGTAGGTCTGCTTTACAAATTGATGGAAGATGGTGTTGGGGAAAGACAAAAGACATAAAATCCATGTACACAAACAACAATTGTGCGGTTAAAATTGGCAAAAAACACACATTTCTTTCCACAGGGCCGGGGGGTGAGACAGGGATGCAGCTTAAGCCCCACCATCTACAACATATATATCAACAAATTGGCGAGGGCAATAGAACAGTCTGCAGCACCCGGCCTCACCCTACTAGAATCTGAAGTTAAATGTCTACTGTTTGCTGATGATCTGGTGCTTCTGTCCCCAACCAAGGAGGGCCTACAGCAGCACCTAGATATTCTGCACAGATTCTGTCAGGCCTAGGCTCTGACGGAAAATCTCAGTAAGACAAAAATAATGGTGTTCCAAAAAAGGTGCAGTTGCCAGGACCACAAAACGAATTCCATCTAGACACTGTTGCTCTAGAGCACACAAAAATGATACGTACCTTTGCCTAAACATCAGCGCCACAGGTAACTTCCACAAAACTGTGAACGATCTGAGAGACAAGGCAAGAAAGGCCTTCAATGCCATCAAAAGGAACATGAAATTCAACATAGCGATTAGGATTTGGCTAAAAATACTTGAATCAGTTATACAACCCACTGCCCTTTATGGTTGAGAGGTCTGGGGTCCGCTCACCAACCAAGACTTCACAAAATGGGACAAACACCAAATTGAGACTCTGCATGCAGAATTCTGCAAAAATATATTCCGTGTACAATGTAAAACACCAAATAATGCATGCAGAGCTGAATTAGGCCGATACCCGCTAATTATCAAAATCCAGAGAAGAGACATTAAATTCTACAACCACCTAAAAGGAAGCAATTCTCAAACCAGATAGATTATAATGTAGAGAGAGAGAGCAAGAGAGTGAGAGAGAGAGACATATTGATGATACTGTAGAGAGACAGAGAGGCAGATAGATTATACTGTAGAGAGAGAGAGAGACATGTAGATAATACTGCAGAGAGAGAGTAATATAGATGATACTGTAGAGAGAGAGATAGACATATAGATGATACTGTAGTGACAGAGATAGCTGATACTGAAGAGAGAGAGTGAGATGATACAGTAGAGAGAGATGATACAGTAGAGAGAGAGAGATGATACTGCAGAGAGAGAGAGATGATACTGTAGAGAGAGAGATGATACTGTAGAGAGAGAAAGAGAGAGAGGGGCAGAGAGATGATACTGTAGTGACAGAGATAGCTGATACTGAAGAGAGAGAGTGAGATGATACAGTAGAGAGAGATGATACAGTAGAGAGAGAGAGATGATACTGTAGAGAGAGAGAGATGATACTGTAGAGAGAGAGAGATGATACTGTAGAGAGAGAGATGATACTGTAGAGCGAGAGAGATGATACTGTAGAGAGAGAGATGATACTGTAGAGAGAGAAAGAGAGAGAGGGGCAGAGAGATGATACTGTAGTGACAGAGATAGCTGATACTGAAGAGAGAGAGTGAGATGATACAGTAGAGAGAGATGATACAGTAGAGAGAGAGAGATGATACTGTAGAGAGAGAGAGATGATACTGTAGAGAGAGAGAGATGATACTGTAGAGAGAGAGATGATACTGTAGAGCGAGAGAGATGATACTGTAGAGAGAGAGATGATACTGTAGAGAGAGAGACGATACTGTAGAGAGAGAGAGATGATACAGTAGAGAGAGAGAGAGATGATACAGTAGAGAGAGAGAGAGAGATGATACAGTAGAGAGAGAGAGAGATGATACTGTAGAGAGAGAGATGATACTGTAGAGAGAGAGAGATGATACTGTAGAGAGAGAGATGATACAGTAGAGAGAGAGAGATGATGCTGTAGAGAGAGAGAGATGATACTGTAGAGAGAGAGAGATGATACTGTAGAGAGAGAGATGATACTGTAGAGAGAGAGAGACACAGATGATACTGTTGCGAGAAAGAGAGAGAGAAAGAGAGAGATATATATCAAATAAAATGTATTTATATTGCCCTTCTTACATCAGCTGATATCTCAAATTGCTGTACAGAAACCCAGACTAAAACCCCAAAGAGCAAGCAATGCAGGTGTAGAAGAACGGTGGCTAGGAAAAACTCCCTAAAATGACCAACACCTAGGAAGAAACCTAGAGAGGAACCAGGCTATGAGGGGTGGCCAGTCCACTTCTGGCTGCACCGGGTGGAGATTATAACAGAACATGGCCAAGATGTTCAAATGTTCATAAATGACCAGCATGGTCAAATAATAATAATCACAGTAGTTGTCGAGGGTGCAACAAGTCAGAACCTCAGGAGTAAATGTCAGTTGGCTTTTCATAGCCGATCATTTAGAGTATCTCTACCGCTCCTGCTGTCTCCAGAGAGTTGAAAACAGCAGGTCTGGGACAGGTAGCACGTCCGGTGAACAGGTCAGGGTTCGATAGCCGCAGGCAGAACAGTTGAAACTGGAGCAGCAGCACGGCCAGGTGGACTGGGGACAGCAATTAGTCATAGTGCCAGGTAGTCCTGAGACATGGTCCTAGGGCTCAGGTCCCCCGAGAGAGAGAAAGAAAGAAAGAGAGAGAGAATTAGAGAGAGCATACTTAAATTCACACAGGACACCGGACAAGACAGGAGAAGTACTCCAGATATAACAGACTGACCCTAGCCCCCCGACACATAAACTACTGCAGCATAAATACTGGCGGCTGAGACAGGAGGGGTCAGGAGACACTGTGGCCCCATCCGATGATACCCCCGGACAGGGCCATATAGATGATACTGTAGAGAGAGATATGATACAGTAGAGAGAGAGAGAGAGAGGTGATACTGTAGATAGAGAGATAGATGATACTGTAGAGAGAGAGAGAGAGAGAGAGACATATACAGTTGAAGTCTGAAGTTTACATACACTTAGGTGGGAGTCATTAAAACTCGCTTTTCAACAACTCCACAAATTTCTTGTTGACAAACTATAGTTTTGGCAAGTCGGTTAGGACATCTACTTTGTGCATGACACAAGTAATTTTTCCAACAATTGTTTACAGACAGATTATTTCACTTATAATTCACTGTAGCACAGTTCCAGTGGGTCAGACGTTTACATACACTAAGTTGACTGTGCCTTTAAACAGCTTGGAAAAATCCAGAAAATGATGTCATGGCTTTAGAAGCTTCTGATTGGCTAATTGACATCATTTGAGTCAATTGGAGGTGTACCTGTGGATGTATTTCAAGGCCTACCTTCAAACTCAGTGCCTCTTTGCTTGACATCATGGGAAAATCAAAAGAAATCAGCCAAGACCTCAGAAAAAAATGTGTAGACCTCCACAACTCTGGTTCATCCTTGGGAGCAATTTCCAAATGCCTGAAGGTACCAAGTTCATCTGTACAAGCATTAGTACGCAAGTATAAACACCATGAGACCACACAGCCGTCATACCACTCAGGAAGGAGACGCATTCTGTCTCCTAGATGAACATACTTTGGTGCGAAAAGTGCAAATGAATCCCAGAACAACAGCAAAGGACCTTGTGAAGATGCTGGAGGAAACAGGTACAAAAGTATCTATAGCCACAGTAAAATGAGTCCTGTATCGACATAACCTGAAAGGCAGCTCAGCAAGGAAGAAGCCACTGCTCCAAAACCACCATAAAAAAGCCAGACTACATTTTGCAACTGCACATGAGGACAAAGATTGTACTTTTTGGAGAAATGTCCTCTGGTCTGATAATGTTTGGCCATAATGACCATCATTATGTTTGGAGGAAAAAGGGGGAGACTTGCAAGTTGAAGAACACCATCCCAACCGTGAAGCACAGGGGTAGCATCATCATGTTGTGGGGGTGTTTTCCTACAGGAGGGACTGGTGCACTTCACAAAATAGATGGCATCATGAGGAGAAAAATGATGTGGATATATTGAAGCAACATCTCAAGACATCAGTCAGGAAGTTAAAGCTTGATCGCAAATGGGTCTTCCAAATGGACAATGACCCAAAGCATACTTCCAAAGTTGTGGCAAAATGGCTTAAGGACAATAGAGTAAAGGTATTGGAGTGGCCATCACAAAGCCCTGACCTCAATCCTATAGAACATGTGTGTGCAGAACTGAAAAAGAGTGTGTGAGCAAGGAGGCCTACAAACCTGACTCAGTTACACCAGCTCTGTCAGGAGGAATGGGCCAACATTCACCCAACTTATTGTGGGAAGCTTGTGGAAGGATAGCCGAAATGTTTGACCTAAGTTAAACCATTTAAAGTCAATGCTACCAAATACTAATTGAGTGTATGTAAACTTCTGACCCACTGGGAATGTGATGAAAGAAATATAAGCTGAAATAAATCATTCTCTCAACTATTATTTCACATTCTTAAAATAAAGTGGTGATCCTAACTGACCTAAAACAGGGAATTTTTACTAGGATTAAATGTCAGGAGTTGTGAAAAACTGAGTTTAAATGTTTTTGGCTGAGGTGTATGTAAACTTCCTACTTCAACTGTAGATGCTACTAGAGTGTGAGAGAGAGATATGATACAGTAGAAAGAGAGAGATGATACTGTAGAGAGAGAGATGATGAGTGTAATGTTTACTGTTCATTTTTATTGTTTATTTCACTTTTGTATATTATCTACTTGCTTTGGCAATGGTAACATGTGTTTCCCATGCAAATAAAGCCCCTTGAATTGAATTGACCTGAGATGCAGATGGATGATACTGTAGAGAGAGAGAGATGATACTGTAGAGAGGTAGAGAGAGAGATGATACAGTAGAGAGAGAGAGATGATACTGTAGAGAGAGAGATGATACTGCAGAGAGAGAGAGATGATACAGTAGAGAGATAGAGATGATACTGTAGAGAGAGAGATGATACAGTAGAGAGAGAGATGATACAGTAGAGAGAGAGAGATGATACTGTAGAGAGAGAGAGATGATACTGTAGAGAGAGATATGATACTGTAGAGAGAGAGAGATGATACTGTAGAGAGAGAGATGAGACTGTAGAGAGAGAGATGATACTGTAGAGAGAGAGAGATGATACTGTAGAGAGAGAGAGATGATACAGTAGAGAGAGAGAGATGATACTGTAGAGAGAGAGAGATGATACAGTAGAGAGAGAGATGATACTGTAGAGAGAGAGATGATACTGTAGAGAGAGAGAGATGATACTGTAGAGAGAGATATGATACTGTAGAGAGAGAGAGAGATGATACTGTAGAGAGAGAGACGGTACTGTAGAGAGAGAGATGATACTGTAGAGAGAGAGAGATGATACAGTAGAGAGAGAGAGATGATACTGTAGAGAGAGAGAGATGATACAGTAGAGAGAGAGACGGTACTGTAGAGAGAGAGATGATACTGTAGAGAGAGAGACGGTACTGTAGAGAGAGAGATGATACAGTAGAGAGAGAGACGGTACTGTAGAGAGAGAGATGATACAGTAGAGAGAGAGATGATACTGTAGAGAGAGATAGATTATACAGTAGAGAGAGAGAGATATGATACTAGAGAGAGAGAGAGAGATGATACAGTAGAGAGATAGAGATGATACTGTAGAGAGAGAGAGAGATGATACAGTAGAGAGAGAGATGATACAGTAGAGAGAGAGACGGTACTGTAGAGAGAGAGATGATGAGTGTAATGTTTACTGTTCATTTTTATTGTTTATTTCACTTTTGTATATTATCTACTTGCTTTGGCAATGGTAACATGTGTTTCCCATGTAAATAAAGCCCCTTGAATTGAATTGACCTGAGATGCAGATGGATGATACTGTAGAGAGAGAGAGATGATACTGTAGAGAGGTAGAGAGAGAGATGATACAGTAGAGAGAGAGAGATGATACTGTAGAGAGAGAGATGATACTGCAGAGAGAGAGAGATGATACAGTAGAGAGAGAGAGAGATGATACAGTAGAGAGATAGAGATGATACTGTAGAGAGAGAGAGATGATACAGTAGAGAGAGAGATGATACAGTAGAGAGAGAGAGATGATACTGTAGAGAGAGAGAGATGATACTGTAGAGAGAGATATGATACTGTAGAGAGAGAGAGATGATACTGTAGAGAGAGAGATGAGACTGTAGAGAGAGAGATGATACTGTAGAGAGAGAGAGAGATGATACTGTAGAGAGAGAGAGATGATACAGTAGAGAGAGAGAGATGATACTGTAGAGAGAGAGAGATGATACAGTAGAGAGAGAGATGATACTGTAGAGAGAGAGATGATACTGTAGAGAGAGAGAGATGATACTGTAGAGAGAGATATGATACTGTAGAGAGAGAGAGAGATGATACTGTAGAGAGAGAGACGGTACTGTAGAGAGAGAGATGATACTGTAGAGAGAGAGAGATGATACAGTAGAGAGAGAGAGATGATACTGTAGAGAGAGAGAGATGATACAGTAGAGAGAGAGACGGTACTGTAGAGAGAGAGATGATACTGTAGAGAGAGAGACGGTACTGTAGAGAGAGAGATGATACAGTAGAGAGAGAGACGGTACTGTAGAGAGAGAGATGATACAGTAGAGAGAGAGATGATACTGTAGAGAGAGAGAGATGATACAGTAGAGAGAGAGAGATATGATACTATAGAGAGAGAGAGAGATGATACAGTAGAGAGATAGAGATGATACTGTAGAGAGAGAGAGAGAGATGATACAGTAGAGAGAGAGATGATACAGTAGAGAGAGAGACGGTACTGTAGAGAGAGAGATGATACAGTAGAGAGAGAGAGAGATGATACAGTAGAGAGAGAGATGATACAGTAGAGAGAGAGATGGTACTGTAGAGAGAGAGATGATACTGTAGAGGGAGAGAGAGATGATGCAGTAGAGAGAGAGAGAGATGATACAGTAGAGAGAGAGATGATACAGTAGAGAGAGAGATGATACTGTAGAGAGAGAGATGATACTGTGGAGAGAGAGAGAGAGATGATACTGTAGAGAGAGAGAGATGATGCAGTAGAGAGAGAAAATATACTGTAGAGAGAGAGAGAGAGATGATACTGCAGAGAGAGAGAAGATACTGTAGAGAGAGATATATGTTTCCCAATAAATCCTTTGAATTGAATCGAGATATGATGAAGTAGAGAGAGATGCTATTGTAGAGAGAGAGAAAGGGAGAGAGGGGCAGAGAGATGATACTGTAGAGAGAGAGAGAGATGATACTGTAGAGAGAGAGAAAGAGAGAGAGGGGCAGAGATATGATACTGTAGAGAGAGAGAGATGATGCAGTAGAGAGAGAGACAGAGAGAGAGGGGCAGAGATATGATACTGTTGAGAGAGAGAGAGATGATACTGTAGAGAGAGAGAGATGATACTGTAGAGCGAGAGAGATGATACTGTAGAGAGAGAGACAGAGAGAGATGATACTGTAGAGAGAGAGGTTACAGTAGAGAGAGAGAAAGAGAGAGAGGGGCACAGAGATGATACTGTAGAGAGAGAGGTTACAGTAGAGAGAGAGAAAGAGAGAGCGAGGCAGAGAGATGATACTGTAGAGAGAGAGAGAGAGATGATACTGTAGAGAGCGAGGTTACAGTAGAGAGAGAGACAGAGAGAGAGGGGCAGAGAGAGGTTACAGTAGAGAGAGAAAAAGAGAGAGAGGCAGAGAGATGATACTGTAGAGAGAGAGGTTACCGTAGAGAGAGAGAAAAAGAGAGAGGGGCAGAGAGATTATACTGTAGAGAGAGAAAAAGAGAGAGAGGGGCAGAGAGATTATACTGTAGAGAGAGAGGTTACAGTAGAGAGAGAGAAAGAGAGAGAGGGGCAGAGAGATGATACTGTATAGAGAGGTTACAGTAGAGAGAGAGAAAGAGAGAGAGAGGCAGAGAGATTATACTGTAGAGAGAGAGGTTACAGTAGAGAGAGAGAAAGAGAGAGAGGGGCAGAGAGATGATACTGTATAGAGAGAGCTTACAGTAGAGAGAGAGAAAGAGAGAGAGAGAGGATACTGTAGAGAGAGTCAGAGATGATTCTGTAGCGAGAGAGAGAAAGAGAGAGATGCAGAGAGATGTTACAGTAGAGAGAGAGATTATACAGTAGAGAGAGAGAGAGAGAGAGAGAGAGAGAGAGAGAGAGAGAGAGAGAGAGAGAGAGAGAGAGAGAGAGAGAGAGAGAGAGAGAGAGAGAGAGAGAGAGAGAGAGACGGTACTGTAGAGCAGCAGTGACAGATGACTCTGACCTCAGCTGTGTTCTATGCAAACCCTCTGGTGGTTGGGGTGGGCTGGAGAATTCCAAGGTGAACCTACAGGGTCAGTAAGTGGATGTATTCATTAGCCTGGGGTGTAGGGTATGGAGTGTGGTGCTTAGGGTGTGTGTGGCTGCAGGACTGCACCTATGTCATAGCCCAATGGAGAGGATGGCAGTGACCTGTGGGTTGAGAGCATCATGGGAGGTGGGGACAGGGGATGACAAGGGGTAGGAGAGAGACAGGAGGGAGGTGGGGAGAGGAGGGAGGTGCAAGACAGCAGGGTAGGATAGGAGATACTGGGAGAGATGGGGCTGAGAGTCTGACAGAACCGGTGGGACTTTGCTGTGGAAGTGTGCTTTCTTGGGGAGACAATCCCTGTCTCCTTGAGTTCATCCCTGTGTTGTCTCTTAGGACTTAGCTCTTGGTTGTTACTGGAGCATACAGTATGGCTCTCTCCGCTATGTAACCACAAGCGCAGCTCATTATTTTTATGAACATGTTGAGGGAATTTACTGCAATATGAATTCAGGCCAACTTCTATAAAGTACCTCTGCCTTCTGTTATTCACAGAGTGACACAAAGCCAACTACACACAGTCCCGAGATGACATCAGACAAACAGAATCAACCCAACAACCGTCAATGTTTCATGTATTCTCTCTGATGTTGTGCCTTGTGCTTCCCCCATGCCCCCACAGCTCTACACATCACAGCTCCACACTAGAAAAGACAGGATATGAGCGGTAGCTAGTCTCCTTCAGAAGGCCTCTGTTCTAGACCATTCCAGACCTGTTCTCAGAATTTAAGGCTTTTTTACTTAGGAGAAACATTTTTGGGTCCAGGTAGATCCCTCTGTGAAAAGGGTTCTACATGGAACACAAAGGGGTTTTACCTGGAACCAAAAAGGGTTCTCCAAAGGGTTATCCTATGGGGACAGCCGATTAACACTTTTAGATTTTAGATATATAAAAAAATTCTAAGAGTATATACAACTAGGGCCCAGAGTTTTTCCTGGTCAGTTGACATGGTCAGGGAAAACTTGGGGTTCCTATTAATGGTACATGACAAAAGCATCTTCAGACGGCTGAAAATGAAGTGACCAAATGGAGGATTTGTTTTATAGTAGATTAATCAGTGTCCTTCCATCCACCCAAGTTTCTTACAGAGAAACGAAAAATAAATATATGGCATTACAAACATTAGAACACAAATGTCATTGTCTTATTCATGTGTCCTACAGTGCCAAACTGAAGGCAACTAACCCCTCCATGCCCAGGTCTCGTGGTCTCCTCAGCCTCTCCATGGGTCCCTCCTCTCAGAGTTCATCTGTGACGGCCGTGCCAAAGGCATGCTGGGAAATAAGAGGCAGAGTCATTAAGGCTGTGTGGAGCAGCAGGAGCCCACTGTGTAGCATATGTCCATGTTACTACCTACAGGTAGTCCTACATAGCTGATACACAGATCGATACATGCTGATAGCTATCCCACACGGGTGTGGCTCATCTGTTTCACAAGATAAACTCTAAACAGCATAGAAAAACACACATGCACATCATATTATTATAATGAAAGCATATTTAACATTCCTCATTAGCATTAAAGACCTTTTACGGAAATCTCCCTGGAATTGTGGGCCTCCTATTCACAAGAGCCTGTTTGACTGCAGTATGACACCAGCTGACTACAGTGTAAATGGGGACTCTCCAGAGAGCTGCTGTGGCTGGAGCTGGTACAGCAACACTGGCTGTCAATGACAGGACTGGACGCTGAGGTAATGTGATGGCCGTGCTGCCTGTGTCCACTCCCTTTGTTTTCATAGCACAGCTTTTTGGACTCTAGTCTGGGTATTTGAATCTAGTGTGTCCAGTAGGGCTTTTGAAATAGTTTAATATAGCTTCTTATGACATAATCTCAAACACAGAAACAGATGTGCCACAGGTCAGATAGGCAGGTCCTGTGCCTGAAAGACTCGACCACATGCTGTCAGTTTAAAGTGCTGCCTTAAAGGTCTGGTTTTCTAACAATCAGAAAGGTATTCAATCTGAAAGTGTTGCCAAATAATACATTTCATTATTTAACTGGATGAGCCTGTAGTACATTTAATGACAATGTTAAGCTAATGAACAAATATTGACTGGGTCTAACTCTAGACGTTTAAGAATGATTATCCCTAACCACACACATGCGTGTGCACACACGGACGCAAGCACATACACAACTCATCAACCATGGCCCCTTCTCTGTGCCAAACAGAATGGGTTAGTGCCTTCAATCCATTAAACCATTGATTGGAATCATATTTAGTAGCAGGGTGGTAGCAGGGAGAGCTGCAGAATGATGTGTTATGTTCCACATATGGGATTGATGTGCTTGGTCTTAATGAAATCACACCATGCGACAGGCCTTTTATTTGGGGATCAGGTGTGTGGAACTGCAGATGACGCATGGAGAGAGGGGCTGGGCTGCCTGTCACTTGTGTGTGCTTTGATTAGATATAGCTGTTGCCAGGGGCGCAACTTTCACTGGGGACAGGGGGGACATGTCTGACATTGCATTTTTGCCCCCCCCCCCCCCCCAAAACCAGTGTGGTTTTGCACATAGTTGTGCTGTACATCTCTGTTGACAACTGAGTAATTATATAGAGTTGTGTTGTACTGCTCTGTTGACTACTGAGTAATTAGATAGAGTTGTGTTGTACTGCTCTGACTACTGAGTAATTAGATAGAGTTGTGTTGTACTGCTCTGACTACTGAGTAATTAGATAGAGTTGTGTTGTACTGCTCTAACTACTGAGTAATTAGATAGAGTTGTGTTGTACTGCTCTGACTACTGAGTAATTAGATAGAGTTGTGTTGTACTGCTCTGACTACTGAGTAATTAGATAGAGTTGTGTTGTACTGCTCTAACTACTGAGTAATTAGATAGAGTTGTGTTGTACTGCTCTGACTACTGAGTAATTAGATAGAGTTGTGTTGTACTGCTCTAACTACTGAGTAATTAGATAGAGTTGTGTTGTACTGCTCTGTTGACTACTGAGTAATTAGATAGAGTTGTGTTGTACTGCTCTGACACTGAGTAATTAGATAGAGTTGTGTTATACTGCTCTGTTGACTACTGAGTAATTAGATAGAGTTGTGTTGTACTGCTCTGTTGACTACTGAGTAATTAGATAGAGTTGTGTTGTACGGCTCTGACTACTGAGTAAATAGATAGAGTTGTGTTGTACTGCTCTGACTACTGAGTAATTAGATAGAGTTGTGTTGTACTGCTCTGTTGACTACTGAGTAATTAGATAGAGTTGTGTTGTACGGCTCTGACTACTGAGTAAATAGATAGAGTTGTGTTGTACTGCTCTGACTACTGAGTAAATAGATATAGTTGTGTTGTACTGCTCTGACTACTGAGTAATTAGATAGAGTTGTGTTGTACTGCTCTGTTGACTACTGAGTAATTAGATATAGTTGTGTTGTACTGCTCTGACTACTGAGTAATTAGATATAGTTGTGTTGTACTGCTCTGACTACTGAGTAAATAGATATAGTTGTGTTGTACTGCTCTGTTGACTACTGAGTAATTATATAGAGTTGTGTTGTACTGCTCTGTTGACTACTGAGTAAATAGATATAGTTGTGTTGTACTGCTCTGACTACTGAGTAATTAGATAGAGTTGTGTTGTACTGCTCTGTTGACTACTGAGTAATTAGATATAGTTGTGTTGTACTGCTCTGACTACTGAGTAATTAGATAGAGTTGTGTTGTACTGCTCTGTTGACTACTGAGTAAATAGATATAGTTGTGTTGTACTGCTCTGACTACTGAGTAATTAGATAGAGTTGTGTTGTACTGCTCTGTTGACTACTGAGTAAATAGATATAGTTGTGTTGTACTGCTCTGACTACTGAGTAAATAGATATAGTTGTGTTGTACTGCTCTGACTACTGAGTAAATAGATAGAGTTGTGTTGTACTGCTCTGACTACTGAGTAATTAGATAGAGTTGTGTTGTACTGCTCTGTTGACTACTGAGTAAATAGATATAGTTGTGTTGTACTGCTCTGACTACTGAGTAATTAGATAGAGTTGTGTTGTACTGCTCTGTTGACTACTGAGTAATTAGATAGAGTTGTGTTGTACTGCTCTGTTGACTACTGAGTAATTAGATAGAGTTGTGTTGTACTGCTCTGTTGACTACTGAGTAATTAGATAGAGTTGTGTTGTACTGCTCTGACTACTGAGTAATTAGATAGAGTTGTGTTGTACTGCTCTGTTGACTACTGAGTAATTAGATAGAGTTGTGTTGTACTGCTCTGTTGACTACTGAGTAATTAGATAGAGTTGTGTTGTACTGCTCTGTTGACTACTGAGTAATTAGATAGAGTTGTGTTGTACTGCTCTGACACTGAGTAATTAGATAGAGTTGTGTTGTACTGCTCTGTTGACTACTGAGTAATTAGATAGAGTTGTGTTGTACTGCTCTGACTACTGAGTAATTAGATAGAGTTGTGTTATACTGCTCTGACTACTGAGTAATTAGATAGAGTTGTGTTGTACTGCTCTGTTGACTACTGAGTAATTAGATAGAGTTGTGTTGTACTGCTCTGACACTGAGTAATTAGATAGAGTTGTGTTATACTGCTCTGACTACTGAGTAATTAGATAGAGTTGTGTTGTACTGCTCTGTTGACTACTGAGTAATTAGATAGAGTTGTGTTGTACTGCTCTGTTGACTACTGAGTAATTAGATAGAGTTGTGTTGTACTGCTCTGTTGACTACTGAGTAATTAGATAGAGTTGTGTTGTACGGCTCTGACTACTGAGTAATTAGATAGAGTTGTGTTGTACTGCTCTGTTGACTACTGAGTAAATAGATAGAGTTGTGTTGTACTGCTCTGACTACTGAGTAATTAGATAGAGTTGTGTTGTACTGCTCTGTTGACTACTGAGTAATTAGATAGAGTTGTGTTGTACTGCTCTGTTGACTACTGAGTAATTAGATAGAGTTGTGTTGTACTGCTCTGTTGACTACTGAGTAATTAGATAGAGTTGTGTTGTACTGCTCTGACACTGAGTAATTAGATAGAGTTGTGTTGTACTGCTCTGACTACTGAGTAATTAGATAGAGTTGTGTTGTACTGCTCTGTTGACTACTGAGTAATTAGATAGAGTTGTGTTGTACTGCTCTGTTGACTACTGAGTAATTAGATAGAGTTGTGTTGTACTGCTCTGTTGACTACTGAGTAATTAGATAGAGTTGTGTTGTACTGCTCTGTTGACTACTGAGTAATTAGATAGAGTTGTGTTGTACTGCTCTGTTGACTACTGAGTAATTAGATAGAGTTGTGTTGTACTGCTCTGACACTGAGTAATTAGATAGAGTTGTGTTGTACTGCTCTGTTGACTACTGAGTAATTAGATAGAGTTGTGTTGTACTGCTCTGACTACTGAGTAATTAGATAGAGTTGTGTTGTACTGCTCTGACACTGAGTAATTAGATATAGTTGTGTTGTACTGCTCTGTTGACTACTGAGTAATTAGATAGAGTTGTGTTGTACTGCTCTGTTGACTACTGAGTAATTAGATAGAGTTGTGTTGTACTGCTCTGTTGACTACTGAGTAATTAGATAGAGTTGTGTTGTACTGCTCTGACTACTGAGTAATTAGATAGAGTTGTGTTGTACTGCTCTGACTACTGAGTAATTATATAGAGTTGTGTTGTACTGCTCTGACTACTGAGTAAATAGATATAGTTGTGTTGTACTGCTCTGTTGACTACTGAGTAATTATATAGAGTTGTGTTGTACTGCTCTGTTGACTACTGAGTAAATAGATATAGTTGTGTTGTACTGCTCTGACTACTGAGTAATTAGATAGAGTTGTGTTGTACTGCTCTGTTGACTACTGAGTAATTAGATATAGTTGTGTTGTACTGCTCTGACTACTGAGTAATTAGATAGAGTTGTGTTGTACTGCTCTGTTGACTACTGAGTAAATAGATATAGTTGTGTTGTACTGCTCTGACTACTGAGTAATTAGATAGAGTTGTGTTGTACTGCTCTGTTGACTACTGAGTAAATAGATATAGTTGTGTTGTACTGCTCTGACTACTGAGTAAATAGATATAGTTGTGTTGTACTGCTCTGACTACTGAGTAAATAGATAGAGTTGTGTTGTACTGCTCTGACTACTGAGTAATTAGATAGAGTTGTGTTGTACTGCTCTGTTGACTACTGAGTAAATAGATATAGTTGTGTTGTACTGCTCTGACTACTGAGTAATTAGATAGAGTTGTGTTGTACTGCTCTGTTGACTACTGAGTAATTAGATAGAGTTGTGTTGTACTGCTCTGTTGACTACTGAGTAATTAGATAGAGTTGTGTTGTACTGCTCTGTTGACTACTGAGTAATTAGATAGAGTTGTGTTGTACTGCTCTGACTACTGAGTAATTAGATAGAGTTGTGTTGTACTGCTCTGTTGACTACTGAGTAATTAGATAGAGTTGTGTTGTACTGCTCTGTTGACTACTGAGTAATTAGATAGAGTTGTGTTGTACTGCTCTGTTGACTACTGAGTAATTAGATAGAGTTGTGTTGTACTGCTCTGACACTGAGTAATTAGATAGAGTTGTGTTGTACTGCTCTGTTGACTACTGAGTAATTAGATAGAGTTGTGTTGTACTGCTCTGACTACTGAGTAATTAGATAGAGTTGTGTTATACTGCTCTGACTACTGAGTAATTAGATAGAGTTGTGTTGTACTGCTCTGTTGACTACTGAGTAATTAGATAGAGTTGTGTTGTACTGCTCTGACACTGAGTAATTAGATAGAGTTGTGTTATACTGCTCTGACTACTGAGTAATTAGATAGAGTTGTGTTGTACTGCTCTGTTGACTACTGAGTAATTAGATAGAGTTGTGTTGTACTGCTCTGTTGACTACTGAGTAATTAGATAGAGTTGTGTTGTACTGCTCTGTTGACTACTGAGTAATTAGATAGAGTTGTGTTGTACGGCTCTGACTACTGAGTAATTAGATAGAGTTGTGTTGTACTGCTCTGTTGACTACTGAGTAAATAGATAGAGTTGTGTTGTACTGCTCTGACTACTGAGTAATTAGATAGAGTTGTGTTGTACTGCTCTGTTGACTACTGAGTAATTAGATAGAGTTGTGTTGTACTGCTCTGTTGACTACTGAGTAATTAGATAGAGTTGTGTTGTACTGCTCTGTTGACTACTGAGTAATTAGATAGAGTTGTGTTGTACTGCTCTGACACTGAGTAATTAGATAGAGTTGTGTTGTACTGCTCTGACTACTGAGTAATTAGATAGAGTTGTGTTGTACTGCTCTGTTGACTACTGAGTAATTAGATAGAGTTGTGTTGTACTGCTCTGTTGACTACTGAGTAATTAGATAGAGTTGTGTTGTACTGCTCTGTTGACTACTGAGTAATTAGATAGAGTTGTGTTGTACTGCTCTGTTGACTACTGAGTAATTAGATAGAGTTGTGTTGTACTGCTCTGTTGACTACTGAGTAATTAGATAGAGTTGTGTTGTACTGCTCTGACACTGAGTAATTAGATAGAGTTGTGTTGTACTGCTCTGTTGACTACTGAGTAATTAGATAGAGTTGTGTTGTACTGCTCTGACTACTGAGTAATTAGATAGAGTTGTGTTGTACTGCTCTGACACTGAGTAATTAGATATAGTTGTGTTGTACTGCTCTGTTGACTACTGAGTAATTAGATAGAGTTGTGTTGTACTGCTCTGTTGACTACTGAGTAATTAGATAGAGTTGTGTTGTACTGCTCTGTTGACTACTGAGTAATTAGATAGAGTTGTGTTGTACTGCTCTGACTACTGAGTAATTAGATAGAGTTGTGTTGTACTGCTCTGACTACTGAGTAATTATATAGAGTTGTGTTGTACTGCTCTGACTACTGAGTAAATAGATATAGTTGTGTTGTACTGCTCTGTTGACTACTGAGTAATTATATAGAGTTGTGTTGTACTGCTCTGTTGACTACTGAGTAAATAGATATAGTTGTGTTGTACTGCTCTGACTACTGAGTAATTAGATAGAGTTGTGTTGTACTGCTCTGTTGACTACTGAGTAATTAGATATAGTTGTGTTGTACTGCTCTGACTACTGAGTAATTAGATAGAGTTGTGTTGTACTGCTCTGTTGACTACTGAGTAAATAGATATAGTTGTGTTGTACTGCTCTGACTACTGAGTAATTAGATAGAGTTGTGTTGTACTGCTCTGTTGACTACTGAGTAAATAGATATAGTTGTGTTGTACTGCTCTGACTACTGAGTAAATAGATATAGTTGTGTTGTACTGCTCTGACTACTGAGTAAATAGATAGAGTTGTGTTGTACTGCTCTGACTACTGAGTAATTAGATAGAGTTGTGTTGTACTGCTCTGTTGACTACTGAGTAAATAGATATAGTTGTGTTGTACTGCTCTGACTACTGAGTAATTAGATAGAGTTGTGTTGTACTGCTCTGTTGACTACTGAGTAATTAGATAGAGTTGTGTTGTACTGCTCTGTTGACTACTGAGTAATTAGATAGAGTTGTGTTGTACTGCTCTGTTGACTACTGAGTAATTAGATAGAGTTGTGTTGTACTGCTCTGACTACTGAGTAATTAGATAGAGTTGTGTTGTACTGCTCTGTTGACTACTGAGTAATTAGATAGAGTTGTGTTGTACTGCTCTGTTGACTACTGAGTAATTAGATAGAGTTGTGTTGTACTGCTCTGTTGACTACTGAGTAATTAGATAGAGTTGTGTTGTACTGCTCTGACACTGAGTAATTAGATAGAGTTGTGTTGTACTGCTCTGTTGACTACTGAGTAATTAGATAGAGTTGTGTTGTACTGCTCTGTTGACTACTGAGTAATTATATAGAGTTGTGTTGTACTGCTCTGACACTGAGTAATTAGATAGAGTTGTGTTGTACTGCTCTGACTACTGAGTAATTAGATAGAGTTGTGTTATACTGCTCTGACTACTGAGTAATTATATAGAGTTGTGTTGTACTGCTCTGACTACTGAGTAATTAGATAGAGTTGTGTTGTACTGCTCTGACTACTGAGTAATTATATAGAGTTGTGTTGTACTGCTCTGACACTGAGTAATTAGATAGAGTTGTGTTGTACTGCTCTGACTACTGAGTAATTATATAGAGTTGTGTTGTACTGCTCTGAGTACTGAGTAATTATATAGAGTTGTGTTGTACTGCTCTGACTACTGAGTAATTATATAGAGTTGAGTTGTACTGCTCTGACACTGAGTAATTAGATAGAGTTGTGTTGTACTGCTCTGTTGACTACTGAGTAATTATATAGAGTTGTGTTGTACTGCTCTGACACTGAGTAATTAGATATAGTTGTGTTGTACTGCTCTGTTGACTACTGAGTAATTATATAGAGTTGAGTTGTACTGCTCTGACACTGAGTAATTAGATAGAGTTGTGTTGTACTGCTCTGTTGACTACTGAGTAATTATATAGAGTTGTGTTGTACTGCTCTGACACTGAGTAATTAGATAGAGTTGTGTTGTACTGCTCTGACACTGAGTAATTAGATAGAGTTGAGTTGTACTGCTCTGACACTGAGTAATTAGATAGAGTTGTGTTGTACTGCTCTGTTGACTACTGAGTAATTAGATATAGTTGTGTTGTACTGCTCTAACTACTGAGTAATTAGATAGAGTTGTGTTGTACTGCTCTGTTGACTACTGAGTAATTAGATAGAGTTGTGTTGTACTGCTCTGACTACTGAGTAATTAGATATAGTTGTGTTGTACTGCTCTAACTACTGAGTAATTAGATAGAGTTGTGCTGTACTGCTCTGTTGACTACTGAGTAATTAGATATAGTTGTGTTGTACTACTCTGTTGACTACTGAGTAATTAGATAGAGTTGTGTTGTACTGCTCTGTTGACTACTGAGTAATTAGATATAGTTGTGTTGTACTACTCCGTTGACTACTGAGTAATTAGATAGAGTTGTGTTGTACTGCTCTGACTACTGAGTAATTAGATAGAGTTGTGTTGTACTGCTCTGTTGACTACCGAGTAATTAGATATAGTTGTGTT